>NC_045671.1:4415887-5015887 GCF_009829145.1 Chiroxiphia lanceolata | reverse complement strand
ACACAAGCTAAACTGGAAATAGGCTTTTTAATTCACCTTGGTGTTCTCAGTCCTCAGGAAAAATGGTCTCTCATATTAGTAACTAAAAAACCACTGAGGATAATGCCACAGAAGCTGAAGATAGGTAAAGAAATTCATACTTAATGGAAAAATGTGGCTAACAAAGGTAAAATTCTACCATGACTACTTCTACTGGCTTTAAAGAGTATCCACACTGACCACAGGGTGAGGATGACTGACCTGTAGCTATATGCAATTTCCAAAGGAAGCAAATAGAGTGATTGCCTGATCAAGAGAGTAAGCTCCCACAAAGGTAAGTTTCCCCATATCATTATCTATCTTGATCAAAAGACTTTAATAACTTTATTTCTTATTAAGACACCTTTTTCCTTGTTCATGATGAAAGAACTCATTTAAACAGGAAAGCTCAAGCAGCTTTTTATTCAATACCTACAGGGTCTTACTTTTTTCCTTCTTTCTTTCTTGTCTACAGTTCCTTCAAATTAAGTTGTTCCTTGCAATTAATTTGCTGTGAAAGGTAATCCTCATCTCAAACCACTCTTCTGGCAACATCAGCATTTGATACAGTAAATAAATTTTCAGTTATCTTCATATTCTACCAACTATACCAAGTACTGTCCCACCAGAAATCATGATCAGGTATTAAAGAGTCCTGAGAACTAAATGAACCAAGCTCAGAAGCTCTAAATCCCATGATAAATTATACAAAAGGGGTACTTGAAGTGATTTTTAACTGATTTTACTACTCAGAACACCTCCATTTCAATTAAAGGTAACCAAGAGGCATGACACTGAAGAGTAAAACTAATAATTTTTGCTGATGTCAAGAAGGGTTATTGGAGGTGAGGGGATAGAAGCAATGACTTCCACGAACTATGAGTAATACAAGTGCCTTAGTCCTTGGTTTATGTCCTTTAAGGGGACAATGGCCATTTCTATTTTGTTTCTACCCCACAGTTGTGACACTGACCTGAAGAGGGAAGCCCATACACTGTTGGATAACTTTGGCCTTAGGAGCACTCAGATGGAAACAGGATCAGGTTCATTTCACTGTCTGCAGATAAAAATTTCCTAGTTGGTTTCATGGTCGTGATTTGCATTCAAACATGTACAGGATGAAAATTCGTACAACCAAGCCAAGAAAAAACCATGGTATTTACAAATCCTCTGTGAAATTACAGCAAGAATTTTAACAGCTGCCAGGCAGCTCATTAGTCTATTAGCCCAATTCTGACTGCTTTGTATCCCAAACTTTTGGGTACTTTGGAGTCCATATCAATTTATTCCTACTTTTAGTGTAGTCTTAGTCAGGTTATCTGTGCTGGGCACTGGTAGGTAGGCTACCTATTCTGGTTGTATTTACAGCTAAAATACCTATTCCTTTTTTTTTTCTTGTTTTTTCTTTTTTCTTATTTTTAACTTGTTCAAGGAATATGAATGGGCCAGACAGACATGACCTGTGTTACCACATACAACTGATTAGATCATACCAATGTAAATTATTACAGTCCCTTTCTAATCACCAGATCAATTAAAATTTAGTGGAAAACCTTCCTTTGGAAACCTCACTAATTTTGTGCCAATAATTTGTGATCCCAGTATATTTACAAGTTCTAAACATGAAGGCCATATTTTTATAGGTACTGTACAGTTATATTTCTGTATTTTATAGGTACTATTCACCAGAAGGTCAGACCTCAGTGTAATTAATAAATCTCTCTGTAAGCTTTTAAAACTTGTCTTTGTATTTGTATACGTTGTTCTATTTTTTTCCCCTTTTTTTTTTAATAACTGCTACTTAATGAAAACAATGAAATCAATGTTTTGGGTCCTGAAAACCTGAAAGCAGTAGGATTTTACTTCCTTTATCACTAGTTACAAAATCAAGTTGTCCACTTGTCTTACAGCATCTGTATATATAGAAAAACACAAATGTACTGTAGGAAAATAATCTTATATCAAGGAAGGAGTCAGTCTCAATGACATTTTGTGATAAAAAGAAATGCAGAGGATTAGAGAGGTAAGAACACAGAAACAATCACCACCCAAAGACAGATAAGAGTCTGTATTGGAAGTTCAGCCCCTGAGATTTGTATTTTAGAGTTATTGTATATGGCCCTTACTATGAGAGTTCCTGAGAAATTATCTCAGTCTTTGGAATCCAACAGTAAGGCTTTGCAGAACACAGTTTAGACCCTGGAGAAATCACATAAGCTGTGTTTAAATATTAACTAGTTTAAAGAGTGGATCTCTGCTAACCTAGAGTGGCTCCTTAGGGAGCATGCACATGAGGAGCACAGAGGGTAATTCAGAGGAGGAAGTAATTTTCAGCAATGGGAGAAGCAGCGAAATACCTGGAGCACAACTCCGACTAGTAGAGTACATAACTGAAATCATTGCTTTTATTACTACTGTTAATTTTGAAATATTCTTTCCTAAAAGACTATGAGAAAAAATGCTCTCTTAACTTTATTTTAAAAATAATTTTGTCTATAAATTTGTTGCATGGAGTAACATTTATCTGGGATATAGATGTCTGCACATGAGTGTACAGGTATGTGTATGTTAATGTTTGTGTGCGTTTTTCTTGTTATAGTCAAATTCCAGAGCATAGATTTTTCTAAAAGATACATATACATTTCAGGGTGAATGTTTTTCCTACCTTTCAGCTTTATAAAAACAGGTTTTCCAGAGGAGCTGAAATTGTATTAAAAAATTAAAGAAAAATATAAACCCAACCTAGTTCCGTCTACAAAAGTATTAAAAAAAAAATGGGGAACACTTATAATAATTTGAGACATGTTTCAATGCCTTCAATTCCATGTAGTTTCCAGGATATTCCGTGTACCCCTGGCTGTCAAGAAAGGTAACTTGGGATCATCAAAGTGGAAAAAGCTGATACAGTCATTATTAGTTCACTATATTTTGTTTAAAAACACTCTCTGAGAATAAGTACTGTCATAACTGGTACAATAAAATCATTCATCATGTTACTAGCCCCATCAGACGCAATATGTAATCTGTACCTCAGGCAGGTGGACAAATCTAAGATCAGATAGACAAATACGTGAATTCAATTCTTCCTTCTGGACTACCTTCCTTTGGGATCTTGAGTTACTCACTCTCTCACTTAAGAGTACTTTCTCACTTAAGAGTACTTAGATTTTGGAGAAGATAACCTTGTCTACAAATTGTTTGGGTACTGCCCATGATCAGATTGCCAAATCATGCATTTTGGGGTAGCTAATTAAACCCCCGAATACTTAGACATGTGGCTAATTCCAAATACGTAAGTGGTCCAACTGAAACCAACATTTGAGTTCCTTTTGGAACTAGAAAATTCTGGAACATCCTAAATTAGGAGGAAAAAAACCTCTTTGAAATTCTCCCTTTTCCTCTGCTCTTCACAATCTTCTGCAATGATGAGTGTTTTCCTTAACTGAACTGTGGCTTGTAAAGTAAACTGAAGTCTCAGTTTCAGTGTATTTGACCTTGATGACAACTTTGTTGTTAAACTTTGTAAAGTTAATTGGGGTCCTGTGACTGTGCTATTAAACCTTACATAAATTGTACAGGGTACATGGAAAAAAACATAATAATTTTAAATTTAAAAAAAAATAAAGTAAGAAAAGAAAAAGAGAAAACCATAAGCTGATGGAATATTTTCCAGAATTTGGGCCATATTCAAGTACAGATCACTGCCACATGCCACTGTACCATCCAGTCCCCTACTCACACAACTACTGCAAATGGTATCATTTTGCAACTAATTTACTCGCTTAGTTTTGGCCATTAGTCATTCCCAATATCCTCAATCTGCAGGTAATTTTCCACATTATTAGTTACCCACCTGTCTTATTAAACTGGACTTTCTGAAACCCTGTGTGTCTACATTTTCTACACCTTTAGATCAAGCAAATAATTGCCTGTACCTGGATGGAAGAATTTAATAGAAAGATTACAGTTGATTCCAAAAGTTAATAACTATAACATCTGGTTTCTCTTTTTAACATTTAAATGATAAATTCAGTGTTCAAGAAGAAAGGAGAAAAAAGTGAGAACACGGAAGAATGAAATGTTCTTATCATTTGTAGGACAGGTTAAATTTAGATGGGCAGAAGGTAGGTTTTACTCTTTCCCACTTAATGTTCCACTACCTTGACCCAAAGGGACCAATCTTTATCACATTAATAGAAAGAATTTCTCAGTGCTGAGACAAGACTTGGCTTCTTTTTCACTAAGAATGCCAAGTGTGCTGCATTATGCAAAATCTTGGTTATCTTCTGCTGCTCTTTATGATAGACTATGGCTGTTCTGAGATGCCTTGACTCATTTCTATTCAGACCTCTATAAAACCATCTGCATCGGAAGAGTTTTAAATATTGCTGGGTAAAAGTGGGAACATTATTTTCCCAAATAGATTCAGAAGAGATGGAGAGGAAAAGACAGAAAAAGAACATGAGGATGAAGAAGGGAAAAGGATCTGGGGTCTCGCTGTCCAGGCCTGATATTCTAAGAGCTATGTTGGCAGCTATCCATGGGCACAAGTGCTAAACCTATTTTGCATATAAATTGACACACTTAAAAAAGATGCACACATCTTTAGCAGATGCATTTTCCTTGCTAACGCAAATAAAAACATGCTTGTTGCTTAAGTTCACCTGCAATGAAAACAAAATGCCCAAGAGCTATTCAAGAGAAATAACAGACTTGTGCTCCAGCCTGCATGACTCATTAGTCTTTATGGTTTCCACATCCAAATCTCAGTGTCAAAGGCCTGGCGGCCCACCCTGGAGGGAAAGTGTTTTCAAAAAGAACTGAGTATCATAGGTACATTGTGGGCAGTGTAATTAACCTACCCAGGTGAAACTCTCCCTGGGGACAGATTTACTCTTCAAGTCTTCAAGATTCACTGAATGTGGTAGTAACAGAAATGTAGGAAGGTATCCCAGTCCTATTGCTTCATCCAGAGTTAAACAGAATGTCCCTTTCTTGTAAGTTGTTTCAGAGGATATAGATTCACCAAATTCAATTGAAAACACCTCAGATCTTCAGTAAACTCTGAAAGAGGAAAGATGCCCTCTCCTCACTTTGGGTCTTTCCTTCCTGTCTGAAAGTTGGGATTGAAGGGTGTCACTTACAGAGATCTGAGAAGAGAAATCAACACACGTAATTTACTCCCAGACCTACTATGTGGACTCTGCTGCTCTTTAAGTGGTACAGCTTTGGTGAAAGAGACTTCCTGAATTCCGTGCCGGCTGAAAGACTTGAAACCAAGCCTATCCTTGCATATGTCCTATGGCCAGAAGTTTTTTCATATACTGACAAAGAAAGTATAAATAGTGATAAGTGTCCCTGAAACCAAGAATACTGTATTAATATATGTTATAGGATGCATAAGCATCTTCTGGTCCAACTGAAATCTATGACAGAAAGCCTGTCAACTTCAGCATCAAGTATTTATCAACTAGCTGTCTTCACTCTGCTTCAGGCATTTCCCCACATGTTAATTTATAGATAACTCCAATGTGTTATCCGTTGTGAAACAGCTACTTTGGTTTTAAACAACTGAAAACATAATTTCAGGACACCAGTGTTCCATCTCCAGCTCTGTCACTGAGGTGTTTTCTGTGATGATTTTGACTCCTTTCTTAATTCTCACATTATTTCACAAAATGCTTAAACAAGTCTGCTGTTATGACACTACATGAAATCCTGTTGTCATTCCAAACAACAGTAAAATTCATATTATTCAGGCAGTTTCAGACGAACTTTAATCCAGAACATGGGAGTCTGGATTTATGTACTTTCACCAGAAGTTCAAGTATTTTGTTTTTTATACAAACTGAAACTGGTTAACTGTAAAATAGATATTAAGCTAATAAATGGATTCATGAGTCTTTCGGTGAATACTATTTATATTTATGTATTTTTTTCTGAGGGAAAAAACTATAATTGATATTGTTATTTGTATTTATATTTACATGGTACTCTAAGCTGTTTAGACTAATGAATCTATAAACTTCCATGTTTGCTTTCCTCCCTCCCTGCCCTTCCATCCTGCGTTCACTTTTCTTTCTAGGTAAAATCTGCGTGTAATTTTGTCTAATCAAACAAACTCACGAACTCTTAAGCAAACACATTTTTTTTTTCTCCCCTCTTAGAGTGCCTGTGTGGAAAAGACGAAACTATTAAGAAAAAAGGTTTATTCTCTTATTAAATCTTTGGTCCTGACAATGCAGTTTTGAGTGGTTGATTTAGTATGTGCAATGCATTGACCATACCAAAATGGTGAATTCAGACCCGAACTACCATTAGGGCTTTCAGTTGAAGTCTTTGAGCCTTTGACTAAAATTCATGGAAAGAATAAGAATTTTGAGGACATTAAAATTTGTAAATTGAGGAGTAGAACTGTGATAATTTACCGAAAATTTCTAGGCATTATTAACTGATGCTGGTTTCTTGCTACATGCAAGAATGGATGCAGAAAGTATGTAGCAGGTAACCCACTGCTCAAAAAATAAATAAAAATAGTTTTATTACCAATTCCTTTCTCCTTTTATATGAAAAGCATGTAAAGTATGTAAAGTATGCATACAGTCAAGGCTGCAGTTCCTGTCAGTATGAAGCCCTACAGAAATCAGAGGGAAAGAGTTTCAGTTACAGGACATCATCCTTAGTCTTAAAATTTGTCATTAAAAAAACCCAAATCCTACATATAAATTTCCAAAATAAAAATGAAAAATTCCCATTCTTTGTTCTGATTTATATAATACTGCAATAAGACATATTTTTGTGCCTTTTGGAGGGAAAGGTTCAACATGAAAGTTTTTCTGTGGCTTCGTTTGATAGTGGAAAGCAGCTAAAAATGAAACAAAAAATGTCATTTGGACAATGACATTGGGAAATCCAATTAACATTAAATTAGGCTGAGATTATATATCATAAGCAATTAGAGTAGGGCTTTGAAAAGTACCATCCCTCTCTGATGCTTTTAAACCTTTCAATGTTAATATTCCAATAAAAACGCTATTTTCCCCCACAGGTTCCACAAAGTATGAATTTTTGATTACTCAATCTGGTTGATCAGAATTGAGTTTATTAGAGTTGTTTTTTTGCTTTCGAAACTTCAGCCGTTTATTTCTCTCTCCTTCCCCTCTAAGAACTTCAACAAACACTGCATTTACTCCCCCGCCCTGCAAATGGCAAGAGAAAGTTACCTTTTATTTATGAGTGATCATTTTTTCCTGTCTGTATTTTGACAAATAACATGGCAGAAAATGATTAAGGGTCTCATTTTGCAATGTGACTTGTATGTTATTTATTGTTAAAATAAAAGTCACTTTGTGAATTGAAGTTTTTAATCATTTTTCTTCTCTTTCAGGAAATAGTTTTGTCAGAAAGTGATGATATTTGACAGTGTTGTTTTTTTAATGATAGGTAGGATCCTGGTAAGGAGTTTATCACTAATTATTTCACCGTAGTATAATTATATGGATAAACTATTATTTAGTTATTTTCCATTTAAATGCTCTTCCTTTGTCCCATGTTGTTAATGGGAATATCAGAGTGCTCTATCTCCCACATAAAATGAAAGATATACAAACACTTTTGGAAATATTTCCCCTATCTTCTCTCAGAAACATATTATATGAAACAACTCAATTTAGAAACAAAAATAACAAGTACTATAATTTCTTTGTAAATCAGACTGTAAGGTATCTTTGTTTTCAAACCTCTCCTGAGAAATCCCTCGTTCTTCTCCCAGTTTTGCATATGCAAGTGAATTAGACTTATTCCACCTCCAATTTACATTCTACCTAACTTTAGCCACTTTCCAGGCAGTTAAAAATAAATTTTATCAGTCTCCCCCCGTGTTAAATAAAGATAGACAAGGACAACTAGAAGATGATCCAGAACAGATCTGGTTAAGTCAGCTTTGGTTGCTCATTGAATGCACAGCTGATAGTGGAAAAAAAACAAAACAAAACTGAAGAGCCCTTTAATAAGTGTGATAAAATATTCAAACTCAGATGCAAGTGTATAACTTTGTTCCCATGCACCTACAAATGCTCTTCAGAGTGTTTCTGAGCCAAGTATCCCAGACAACTCTACAAATGTCCATTAACTCATCACAGCTTTATAAGAAATATTAGGAAAATGGATCTCAGCCTTGTCCAGGTATTTATAAGCTACCTCTCTGGGGAGGACTGAGAAAAGAGTGGGAGTTCAAAAGGCAGAATAGTGTCCTCTGATGCCTCAAAAGGCAGAATAGTGTCTCAGGACTGTGGGGTGTTGGTGGACATGATCTGGCAGTGTGGACACAGAAAACCCACTGTGTCCTGGACTATGTCAAGAGAGGTGTGATCAGTAGATCAAGGGAGGGGATTGTCTCTACTGCTCTCTGGTGAGACCCCACCTGTAATACTGTATTCAGCTCTGGGGACCTGTGGTGGGTCTGGCTGAGCTGGAATTTATTTCCCCACAGCAGTTCTCACAGTGTTGTGCTCTGCATTGGTAGCTAGAGGAGTGTTGATAACACACCCATGTTTTGGCTACTGCCTAGCACAGGGCTGTAACATTCCTTCTTCAATCCAGAGTGAGATCCTGGGAGGGGACACAAGTAGGCCAGCTGACCCACACTGACCATGGGGATATTCCATACCATATGGCATCAACCCAGATATAAAATCTGAAGCAAGGAGCAGG
This sequence comes from Chiroxiphia lanceolata, assembly GCF_009829145.1. Classification (NCBI taxonomy): domain Eukaryota; kingdom Metazoa; phylum Chordata; class Aves; order Passeriformes; family Pipridae; genus Chiroxiphia; species Chiroxiphia lanceolata. The sequence goes on along the minus strand of NC_045671.1, from coordinate 5,007,157 downwards.
ACGGGAGGCACTCACTGTCCCTGATGGCTGCCTGCTACGCTGGAACCCTGCTTCTCAGAGAAGTGGCCAACCATCGCTGCTGATGGGAAGTAGAGATTAATTGCTGGCTTCTGCTTTGTGCTCGCCCACGCTGCTATTGCTTTCTTTTTTTTTTACATGAATATAAACTGCCTTATCGCAACCCACGACTTGTGTTGTTTTCTTTTCCCACCTTACTCTCTCCCCTGTCCGTCTGGGAAAGGGAGGGATAGAGCGACTGGGTGGGCACCTGGCGTTCAGCCAAGGTGAACCCACCACAGGACCCCAATAAAAGAAGTGGAACAAGTCCAGAGGAGGCCACAGCGTTGCTCAGAGGGCTGGAGCACCTCTGCTCTGGACATGGGGTGAGAGAGTTGGTGATGTTTAGCCTGGAGAAGAGAAGGATCCAGGGAGACCTTAGAGCCCTTCCAGAACCCAGAGAGGTTGCAAGAGAGTTAATGGGGGACTTTTGACAGGGACATGGAGTGACAGGACAAAAGGGAATGGCTTTAGACTGAAAAAGGCTAGATTTAAATTAGATATTATGAAGAAATTCTTTACTGTGAGGGTAGTGAGGGCCTGGCACAGGTTGCCCACTCCTAGACCCACACTTGGTCAACGGTTCATATCTGAAGGTTATATGTATGCACAACCAATCCTGTGCATGCCTTTGCTGAGATTTCAAAGTTTAGCATGCTATTAATCACTTCCCAAGGATCTATTGCAGAGAGGAGTCTCTCAGACTTGAGGAATAACCTTGAGACATGACCCTACCAAAGGGGTTATCCTGGCATACAGCCTGCCACTGTGTGGGAGAGGCAAACAAGCCCCGGGCTGTCCACTATTTATGGAGTAAGTGATGAACTTATTGTATTTGCATACCAGCAACACATCTGGGTGACCCTTCAAGACAGTCCTTGGCTACCAAGCTGCTATTCATCCCCTAAAGTCCAGAGTGAGGTGCCAGTATCACTAACACAGCAAAACCTTTGCTGTCACTCTGGTGCAAGTGAGACATTGGCACTGACTCTGGTCAAAGCTGTGCTTCTAATTTATCACTTAATTTAAACACTAAGACATAAAAAGATAACTTTTTTAATCATAAGTGCAAATATTTTATTGGCCTATTTGTTCATCCAGTATGGTCTGACTGACTGTATATCCTTTCCCCGTAGGAGATGAGGAGAGGCTGATTCAGTGGCAATAGTTAAGGCAAGTGAACTCTTGATGGGTTGAAACAAGGAGTTGAGCTGTTTCTCTTGTGTTACACATGCAGGCGTTGCTACAGGAGTTGAGAATGGCCCCCAGCACAGCAAGCAGCCACTGACAGTGGTTTTGTCAAGAATCAGCAGCTGTTGGTAAGGGATAATTTAGCTTAAAGAGTATTCCCAACACCTAAACTTGATTTCCCATCTTTATCTCCTTCTTTTGTACTGCTATTGAGGCTGTTTTCAAAAAAAAAAAAAGTTTACAAATGTAAAAAATAGCACAGTAGTAACAAGGAGAGCTCTTGGTTGTCAGATGAGTATCACTGTAATAGTCACAATGCAAACTCTTTCAAATTTGATGCACACCTTATTTTTCCCAAATACATGTCTCAGTTGAGGAAAAAAATGACAGGAGTTGATCTAAAAATGTTATCTTTCCGGTGTTTCTAATCAGGAAAAATTGTTTGGATTCTTCAGAGTGGGTTGGTACTGAAAGTTCTACATTGCAACTTTGGCACTAATTATTTCCACCTGGTCACTAGTCAGACTTTATCTTATCTTTTCTTTTCTTATTTTAACATTCAATCTGCAGTAACTACAGACATAATTTCCCTCTTCAGTGCTGGACAGTTCTTACTTGCTTCAGCCCGTGATCATGTCAGCCTCGAGAGGAAAGAGGTACACGTGTAGGTCACAGAGATCAGAAAGGAAAGAATTTCGGCAGGAAAACCCCGATGCGAAACATCTAAGGAGGGACAATTTGAAATTGCCATGCGGGACTCTGAACGTGAGTGTGTTAACTAGCAGCTCACAAGCTTTGTCTATTCCTCTGTTCCTGCTTCAGTTTGACAGGATTGGCACAAGGAAGCTCTCAAAACTGTCAGACTTGCACATTTGATGAGTCCGGGTTCTTTTCAACCCCTATGGCAATGTCCTTTTATTCATGCAGTAAAAGCTTGTTACCTGGTCACAAACATAGTCCGGCTTCAAAGCTCCCTGCTCTCTTTCCACTGCTGATTTCTGTATTTTCCCAGTTATTCAGCATCAAACCAAGAAAGTCCTGGACTGCTGGACTCATGAGGCTTTCTTTTTTTTTTTTTTTCTTTTTACTTTCTTCCCACCCAAGTTCCAAAGCTTACCCTTTCCTCTTTGCCATTCTGTTTTATGACAACCAAAACAAAAGTAGTAAGACTGCTTATCTAAATTTAACACAGAGGAAACAGTTCAAGTAAGGAAACAGTTGAAGATACTCTCCACAGGTCTGTGGAACCTAAATAATGTTTATTTAATCAACATTTAAGCACATCAGCATCTCACTGAGACAGTATGTAATGAAGCACAGCGCCCACCAAGTAAAACAGAATGCAGAAGCACAGATTAAGAGAGAACACCACAGATATCAGCAGTACTGTAAGACATTTACACACATAACACAAGACATGACAAAATAGGCATTTACATGGCATGGACTGATACTGTGCTTTGTGCCAGCATTGACCTGGTGTAATAACAGGTCATCCAATCTGATGCAATTTGCTCTGACCAGCCGTTTTGCCTTTATTTTTGTTCCCGAGCAACAAAGCTGTGTATGGAAATTTATGTGACCAGTGGGGTAATAGCAAAGAATTCAAAGACTACAACAAAGTATGCAGAAGGAGTCATAAAATAATTTATGTAGCAGCAAAGTAGCTTTGTCCATGATGAAATTAGCCCACTATATTTGTTTCAGTGTCTCTGAGCAGAAGCTCTCTGTTGTGTCCCTCTGCATGACAGAGGATGATATTCCATTTGGAGAATATTTGGATCATTTGAGCTGGAAAGATATTGACAGAAGTTGAAAAGTGAAAAGACAGAAAATAGGGTAGGTAGATTTTTTACTTGCTTTTGTAAAAATTGCTTCTGTTTTACTGAGTTCTGTCCCAGTACTCAGCCATTTGTGGTACTTGTGCTTTGGCATGGCTAAGTCTCAGGCTTTGGGTTAATCTTGATTGAGAGGAAACCTCAAATATTGGTGATGAGCTGTGTAAAGTCCTATGCAAGTCCATACCATAAAGAAGATATTGTCTGTACAAGGAAGACAGCTGAATTTTGAAGTTTCTTATTCTTTTCAAGGACCTCAACCTGCCTGCACTGCTGCCCGTAGGAGATAAATAAAGTCGAGGTTCATATTTCTACTCTGAATTTCCATCTTAATTCTGCCCTCTTTACCCGTATCTTTACTTATATTCAAAAGATAGTACAGAATTTTAGTGGATTATAGCAGGAAATATAATCTGAAAGACAACAATGCTCTCTACAAATACCTGAAAGGAGGGTGTAATGAGGTAGGTGTTGGATTCTTCTCTCAAGAAACAAGAGATAGGATGAGAGGAAATGGCTTCAGGTGGCACCAGAGGAGGTTTAAGTTGCATGTTTGGAAAAATTCCTTCGCTGAAGGGGTTGTCAAGCCCTGGAACAGGGCAGTGGTGCAGTCACATCCCTGGAAGCAGCTAAAAGATGTGTAGGTTTGTCTCCTGTGGACATTGTTTATTAGTGAACTTGGCAGAGTTAGGTTTATACTTGGACTTGATGTTCTTAAGGGTTTTTGCAAAGTAAATGATTCCATGATTCTATAAAAAAAACCCCTAAGCAGTCCTTCATGAGGGTTTTCTGATGATTTAGGAAGTGCATCTAAAGTCCTTTAGAATGGAAAATCCTTTTCTATACATTCATGTGTGACCTTCTTACATCTTGGTCGCACAAAGCAGTCATGAAGCACCAAATATTATCTGAACAGGAGGCATTGGAAGAGCCTTTACACCAGCCATCCTATGTAAGCAAGTATGGAGAAACCAGAAAACACGTGTTTAAATGTTGTTCCATTCCTGATTAAACGTCATAATTTTTGCTCGATAGCAGTTGCAAAAAAAGGCATTGTACATTGATCAAAATTCAGACAGTTTCTGAGTATTCACATGTGTGACATACCTGCTGGAGATGACTAAGCTACACAGAGAGCACCTGCTTGTCTGAGGACAATAGAGAGGAAACTGTCTTTCATTAGGCCGAGATTTGTTGGAGTTAAGTGCTGATTTTCAGAGCATGACTATAATTCAGCTTCAAATAATGTGATAAGACAGGCAAAGGCAGAAAACTCTGCTAAACTCTCTGACAAGGGAACAGAAAATCCTCCACAGTTACAGAGACTCTAAGGACTTCTTCTCTCATTTGTAATTAACTTCTTCCATATAAACCCAGTCTGACCTTGTCTGTACAGTATTGTCCAGACCTTTCATTTGTCATATGGTATATGGCTTGGTAGTATAGCTTGTGTCTCAATGTCAGTGAGTGTCTGGGGCTTGGGATTTTTTTCATCATTTTTTCCCCTCCACTTTATGGCTCCAATGACTGAAAGAAAAGCAGTAAGAGTGTGGATGTCAGAAAATTCCTTCAAGTCTTTGCGAGAGTGTTAAAGATTGGGAAAGCACAGTAACAAGATGAAATAAATAAAAAAAAAAAATTTTCTCAACTGAGGCAATAAAACCTTTAAGGTGTAGAAAAAGTGTTTTCCCTACTTCTCTGGTAATCAGATGCAAATTATTTTTGGTTACACTTTTAATATAAAGGCAAATTAATAATAAAAAAGAATGGCTTGGATTTTTTTTTTTTAAATTTATTTTTTCTTGTTTCCAATTACAGGGACTGAGAGTATTGTTAGAGTTTAGGTTTGTTTGCTTATTTATTTCTTTGCTTTTAAAGTGATTAAACGCAATTAAAGATTTGAGAGTTTAAATATGAGTCCAAAAGTAGCAAAATGTCTGTAAGAAAAACTAAAGTAAACTAGAATAAGATTGTACAGATTGCTTTGTACTGAGGACCAAATTTATCCTCTATAACACTGACATCTCAGTGAGGTATCATAATTTAGCTGCGCTGTTTTATGGTAGCAAGAAAGTTCATCTACTGTACCAATGCACAGTATTAGAACATTTTTCACCCATGAGCTAAGAAAGCTGAAAGTTTTCAAGTTTTCTATCAAACATACAAACACATTACTCAGCTTATTCCTTTCCGGATCTTGAACTTCAGAACCAGGATTTCACTTTCCTTTACTAAACCAATACTGAACTGACCACTGTTCAAGAAGGCACATTTTAATTGTATACTTGTGCACATGTGTTCATGTTTATTTATGGTGTGCATACATATCCAATGCGTAAGACACTGTGTGTATGCATTTCTGCAGTAAACCGTTTAAGGTGATGTGAAGAGAATCTTCCAGAAAGCGCGTTTGCTCCAGTGGCCAGTTCTTACTTTTAAAACACAACATCTACATGAAACATTCTGCCTTTTAGAATCCATTCTTTCTGGGAACTGAATGAAATTATCTTCACATTTTTTGAGGAGTAAGGTTTTCTCAAGATGTTACAATCCTCTGTTAATGGTCAATTTTAAATTCATGAGGTCTTCTTTTTGAATCTGGAGTTATTAAAAAAAATTAGGAAAAAATTATTTGTGAAACTCCCAACCCATATCCACAAAGCTTTCAAAACCATAAGCTTGTTTCAGAAGATTGCAAAGAATGCTGTAGCACACACAAAAAACCCAAACCACAAACCAATGTTCAGAATATCCTACTAATTATATAAAGATGACTTAAAAAACTACTGTTTGTCAGTTTTCAAAAGTTCTGCTAAACCTCTGAGACAAAAATTCATACGTGTTAATTTATGTATTTATTTACCATCTCCTCAAGGGAAAGTGTATTAAAATCCAGACATTTTACTACATATTTACACTGTGTAAAATAGGCAACTATAAATAGAGAAGGAAATATATATAAAAAAGAAATTTATATGTAGGAGGAGAGGATTTTCACCATGTTATAGTTTAAATACTTCACTTTTTCTTTGTTTTTATTTTTTCCAATTTTTATTGTCTTTTTCTCTACCTTCACTGAGCCCTAAGCCATGAAATTTATGCTATGCTTTATAAAAGCCACAAAAACTTTGCATATAAAATGTACATCTAGTGCTTCTCAAAGGGGAACTGAGTCTCATCTTAACCAAAAGTCAAGAAGAAACTTAATATATCCAATCTACAGGAGCCCTAAAAAATTTTAGATTACAACAGTGTTAGATTCATTCACCAAAAAAACCTCAACCCAAACAAAAACAAAAACCCCTAAAAATCAAAACAAAACAAAAAAACCCAATCAAAACCAAAACAAACTCCCCAAAAATCCCAACCAAACCCACACCCTACAAACCAACAACAACAAAATCACAATCCAGACCCACAAACAAAACCCAAACTTGTAGGTTTCTATGTTTTCTTTAAGAAGTTTTAAAACAACCTGCACATGTGTTGTGGTTTAATCCCAGACAGCAGCCAAGCCCCGCGCAGCCACTCCCTCACTCCTCCACCTGCAGGATCAGGAGAGGTAAATCAGAAGGGTAAAAGTGAGGAAACTCTTGGGTTGAGATAAAGGCATGAGATAAAGGCATTTTAACAGGTAAAGTAAAAGCTGTACATGTGAGCAAAGCAAAACAAGGAATTAATTCACTGCTTCCCGTGGGCAGTCAGGTGTTCAGCCATTCCCAGGAAAGTTGGGCCTCGTCATGCACAGTGGTTACTCAGGAAGACAAACACCATCACAGCAAAAAATCTCCCTTTCCTCTTTCTTCTCCCCCACATTGTATACTGAGCACGATGTCACATAGTCTGGAACATCCCTTTGGTCAGCTGGGGTCACCCATCCCAGCTGTGTCTCCTCCCAACCTCCCATGCTCCCCCAGCCTCCTCACCAGCATAGCAGTACAAGAAGCAGAAAAAGCCTTGGTTCTTTGTAAGCCCTGCTCAGCAACAACAAAAACACCTCTAGTTATCATCCCTGTGTTCAGCACAAATCCCAAACACAGCCCCATACCAACCGCTGTGAAGAAAACTACCCCAGCCAAAACCAGCACAAGATGACATCCCAGCACTAACAAACTTACTCGCCTTATCTGGACAATTCACTGGCTACAAGTCAGGTGTTGAATTCCCCAAGAGGCCATTCTTCTCTGTCTCTTTTCTGTACATATCCTTGAACTGATCAGCCACATCAGCAGCGTTAGGTATGAAATAAGAAGCCTGACCTTTGGAATTGGCTCTCCCGACTGATCAGCTCAGCACTGATGTGCCTGGCACATTTTGACAGCGCTGGGAGTTGCATGTGGGAATTGCACATGTCTAGATGGGAAAATATTTTAGCGAGAGGAAAATTCTATGGAGAGGGGCATGGTGCAGGGAGAATTTCTCTGAACAGAGAGCTACAGTTTGGCTGATTAATTTCTGGCCATCCTTTAGTGGATAAAATCAGGTTACCTTCAGTATTAAATTGCCTATGTATTCACTGAATTCACAGTCAAGCAAAAGAATGTCCTACAGATATGAAAAAATTTAGGATGTGATATATATATGCTTCTGTGCAGCACTAAAGCCAGAAGACAAGAAACATCAGCACATGGTCAACTTCCACTCTCTCAATCCCTCTGAAGGCAGGATCTGAGGCTGTGTAAAAAATTCTTACTTAAAAGCTAACTTCTTTTTGATAATGCTTAGAGTTTATTGTGATGATTTAATTGAGTCCTTGGTAGCAGTTATGCTTCCTGAGATACTCTATTTCATGCACATTTACGCCTTAATGCACAAATGCATCTGTGCATTTTGTCATGGTTGCTTCACACAGACCATCACTAAGAGCTCTCCTCCCTGACTGCAGCAGCAAATCTGTGGTTGTCAGAGGCTCTGCAGTCTTTGAGGAGCGCATATGACAAGTGTCTGTGGGTTTTAAAGGTGAATCTGGGACAGCCAGAAAACAAACCCAACAAATGATGGATCGGAAATCCAAAATCTGTCTGTGGCTTACAATTCTCACTGGTTCTTCTGAACCTCCCTTGCATCCTGTGAGTGCTGAGGACCTGATCCCCACACACATTCATGTTCTCTCTGAACGACCTAAGAAGACTTTTAGACTGCAGTTACAAATACCCCTATTCATCTTTCACAAAGAGAAGGCACCCAGAGCTCTCACAACGTGTTTCTCTTACAGTTTTTTTTAAATTTTATTTATGATTATGTCTGGCTCATGTTCTCTGAGCTTGTCTGGACACCTGTGGAACACCAAGATAAGGTCTGAGAGGTGCAATTATATATTCTTAAGCTTCAGAGACCCCAGGTGTCTTTTGTCATGGGTTGCTGTTTCTCTGGGAAAAGGTTAGGGTGGCATCCCCTTTTACTATGAATAACAGCACCTCCTTTCCCTGGATGTGCTTTGCTGTCTAGCAGCTGCAAAACTCCAGGGTACATTCACACTATCTGTGCAGTGTGGATCATCAGCTTCAGAAATACTGAAAATGACAGAAAATGGTGGGAACACTGGGATCACCCTCCAGGTCAGAAGTTTGCTGTAACTCTTCTGTCACCACCCACAGCCCCACGAGAGCAGTGGGGAGCTGTGCCACCTTGGCAGGGCACTCAATGTGGGGCTGTGCAACAGCAGGTCCAGCAGGAAGGATGACAAACCTGAGAGTCAGTAGAGTTTGCTCTGAAATGACATTACCACCTCTTTGATGAAGAAAAGGCTTTTGCTTAAGTAATGATGTCAATCTTAAATAGATCTGACAATAATACTTGCCATCAGTGGAACTAAAGAGCTTTCTATAGGAGGCTGGGATCAGCAGGCTAATGTGAATTTCCCAGCACAGGAGCAGAATTAAAGTCCTCTGAATTACAGTGCATCTTTCTTTGGGCAATACTAGTGTGTCCCTCTCTAAAGTGTCACACTCCTTCACCTTGATCTATGTGTGATCGCACTCCTAAAACAAAGAAAAGTCATGTGACAAATATTTGTGGGAAGAGCCTGTTCAAACGCTGCAAGCATATCCTGTCATGGTTTTTACCATATGTATACTGCTTGTTAGACAGCTAAGAAGGACTTTCTTGCAGCTAAAGTATGTGGTACAAATAAAGCAAGATTAAAACTGCACCTCTGCTACCAATCTCCTTTCTGATGATGGGCATGGCTGTTAATTTATCAGACCTACTAACCAAACAACAGAGGAAACATCCTGCAGCACTGGTGAAAAGAGCTATTTATAACAGCAGATACAAGCAAACACAGGTTTTAAAATAATTTTGTTTATATGTAAAGAGATCATTCCAGAAGTGCAAATAGCAGAATTTTCTTTATTTTTTTTCAGTCAAACACTTCAGTATTGTCCAGAATTTCCTATCTCAAATCAAGCAGGAAATACAAACACATATTTTGCTGGATGTGGGTAAGAATATAATTTAAATTTACAGGAAGAAAAGGAACAGTTTTGCCCACTGTACAAAAACAGAACAGGTATCTTTATCGTTTCCTGTTGCAATCTGAAATGTGGCAGATCTGAAGAAGTTCAGCAGCAAACATAGACAAGGATAAACTGAGGTAAAAGCTGCTTCAGATGTTTAAAGATATGACAAGTTCTGAAAAAGAAACCCACACAACTGCACTGGACTTGAACTCCCTGGACCACAGGCTTAGAAGGTGAGCCTCAAGTCACAATTTTTTAGCCATAACAAACTTGCTGCTCTTCTGGCAAAGAGGAGGAACAGAGTTGTAGGGCATTCTAGCTAATTCTGGTCAGTGTACAGGTCTCTTGTCTTCACCCTTTATGACTGGTGGAATTCAGTGTGAGGAACTCTTTCGCACTGGCAAGACCACACTGTGCCCTCAGAGTTATGTGTGTTGTAGTATTGGACTACCCCTGTACCCCCCTTCAAATGCAGAAGGTTATTGCATTCATGAGGTGAACTCTGAATATTTCTGTAGCTGTCAGCAGCTGACCTCGATGTCTGTGTCCATAAGCCATACATACATCTGCATGGTGCAATGTTTGTAAGTATAAGTGGGAATATTTCTGTGAATTTGGCATTCTGTGCATATACTTTGTTACTGGTGTGGATGCCTTTGTACACCTGCATCTGATGGAGGAGTGTTTCTGAAACTCTGTGGAGGGGAGAAAGAATTTGTAAATGTTATGCAATATTTGTGCAAAATAATGGCTGGATAATATCTGCTCCTCTGTGGCTACAGGTGATGCTTTGCCTCTTTCTACGTTGAAAGGAGAGTTTGGTACTTGTCAGAACTTCTATGTGTGTCTGTATGTCTCTCTCACTGATAATGAAGGGCCTTCAGTAAGCTATGATGAGTTCCTCTATATTCATTTTTCATTTTTATATTCCCCTGACTTTTCTAGGTGTTCCTTGAAAACTTGCATTAGGGACTTTATGATACTTGGAGCTGTCAGGATTCTTCTATCCTCACCTCTCTGAGGTTAGGCAATTGCAGAACAAACATAAAAATAAGGTGAGGAGGTCACTGTTTCCCTCCATGTTCTCTGGCAATAGTTTCCTCTTCCCTGTCTTCTTTATTTCCCCTTTCTTTACACTGCACCTTCTATCAAGGAGCTTATTCACACTATTAAATACACCTAGATTCAAGGCTTTCTGTGGGTTTTAACTTTAGCAGAGCTTTAGATATCATGTTTTAGAAAGGATGTTTTCTGTTAACGCATCCCACTGGAGTTGTAACTTAGAGCTTGTTAATGGCTTCACACTGTCTGTAGGTTAAGGATCCAAACCACTTCTTCATTCTTGACCGTTGCTCATCCACAAAGTAAACCTTGGTATGCACACAGGACAGCAGATCTGATGTCCTCAGACAAGCCTATGACCAGGATAGGTAGAAAAGCAGGATCCTGGGGCACTTCACAATGCACCCCGCAAGGTACAACTGGACAGAGCAACAGAAACTATACCTAAAATATTAGCAATGCATCTGATTGTATTTTTTCTGGTTTTTACCATAAAGGCCATAATTGCCAGGGAAAAAAAAAAAAAGCTTCTGCTTGGAGCCAGGGATTCCAATAGGCCCACACCAAATAACCACCTGTGTTATTTGATGCTACTCCAGTGGTACCACAGCAAACTGGAGGGAGGAATGAGATGAGGTGAAGAGAAGAGCAGTCGGGTCCCCACGGAGCTGAACATGCCAAAACTGCAGAAAATAGGTGTGTTGCTCTCGTGGTGAGTGGTGGTGGCCTGTCTCAGCAGCTTCATCTACAGCTGCTTCAGCTCCTCCTCTCTCCCCATGGACAAGTAGAACATCACCAGGGCTGACCAACATCTCTTCACCCTGTGCTCACTCTCCTCACCTCCCTCTCCTTCCCCTGCTGCGGGAGTGGCTGGAAACGGGATGCTCCTCCAGGACTTGCTGCAATGCCTTGAGTCTGTGTTACATAGTCCTCTGCTTAATGCCTAAATCTTTACTCTTTTCTTGATCACCAAACTCAGGGTGTTTCCAGAAGAGGCTGTGGTTAAAGGCAGTGATTAATCGTTTGGACAACAAAATATGGAAACTAGAGAAAACTAGCATCCAGACACTAATTCCCTGAAAATGAAACCGTAGTCATTCAAGAACTGAGAGCTTTGAATCCTACAGGAAAAGTGAGACTACCTAGACCAAGCTAAAAGAGATGGTCAAAATATTACACCGCATGCTGAGAAAGCAGGAAAATGAAGGTGACCTCCGAGTCCTTTAGAAGAAATTGTACAATCAGATGGCATTTTCACTCTCTTCATCAACTATTCAAAACTGTTTACCAAATATATGTATTTTCTCCGATAAAACCATGGTGTGAATTTAGCTTGCGAGCAGATGGTTGTAAGTACATAAAATTTAAAATCTGAAATTCAAGATGGTGTGAGCAGACTCATAAATCATATGATATGTTTTTCTCATTGGATGAGCAAACCACAACTCTTAAAACCATACTTCCATTGCAAATAGCAGCGTTTTGTGAAATTCACCTTCTGTTAGTATTTTTTAATAGTTGTCTAAAATTAGCTGTTCCCAGGAACATCCCAGCCAGCAAACTCATTAACTAAAATAACTGCAGAAAACACACACAGAGTGGAGGCTAACCTAGTCACTGAGACCCTGTTTTATAAGTTTGAGTAAATATTAGTAGAGCATTTAAACCCAGTTTGTCCAGCTCTATCAAAAGTTCATACGTGTTACAACTGTGCAGGGAAAATAAAATAAATTTAAAAAAACCCACATAAATTTCTCAGTGTAAGAAAACAGGATTGAGAAAAGTATAACCTCGTGAACAACATTGACAAGTCAAATAATGAAATGTACATTCTTTTCACACAAGACCACACTCACAAAAACTTCTTCAGCTTTGTGCAAATAGCCCTGGAAATTTTAATGAGTCTGTAGAGCTAACTGGGTTATTGTCTTGAACTTCAGACACTTGCCTGAGACATCATATCAAGTGTTATCTGATGGAAGAATGAAAACTAAAACCAAATTTCTGTTCACCTTTGCTTCCTTCTCTCCCTCTTCAAGCCCTCTACTACTTTGTCCATCTTTTACAGTGGCTCATGGAGCCTTCTCCCATTTAAACACAGCAAGTATGTACAATTATTGCAGATGGAAGGGACATTTTTTCTCTATAAGTTTGATCAGCAAATACACACTCATTAAATCTACCCTCTGGCCTTAGGCTATAGAGCTTCCATAAGGGAATTTTACCATAAGGCAAGGACTGTGACATAAGAAATCTGGGCTCAGAATCTGGATTTTTATATTCGAGCAATTATTTGTAGACCATGATGTTGGTAGAATTTTGTTGTTTTAGGTGATATAACAGTATCATATGAATTCTATTTACCTCAGAGGTTAAAGAAACAAATCCTAGTTAATGTCTTCTAAGATGTTGTGGTGAATTAGGAGAATCCAAGACATTACTCTTTATGGGGACATTTCTTACATCACTCTTATGCTTTTAGAAACATTAATTCGTTGTGGGGCAACACACATGGATACTTTCTGAAAAGGACATTTTTTTCTCTCTAAAAGTGAACTGAGAAATCCTTTGGCAGACACCTGAGTCCTTTCAGCAGGTCTCCATATTTCTCTAGGAACTGGTTCCACTCAGATAAAACAAATGAATAAAGCAACTTCTTTCAGGGTTGGAGAGGAGAAAAGATCTCTCAGGATCAGGTTTGAAAAAGGTGTATCAGGTAGATGTAAAATTAAAGCCTCTTATCTTCAAAGACAGCCCTAGCATACAGATGTGTGAGGATTTAGACATCCTTCTAAAGTAAAAATGGAAAGTGATGAGCAATTTTACATGAATTTCAATTTAAGTTAAGGTCTCGTAATATTATTTAATTTTATTTTGTGTATGTTTTTTTAAATTAAATTACCCTGTTTCACTCTATCCTCTGACCTTATGTCAGCCTGAGCCTGATGAGAGTACAGGTCCTTGTTATTTTGTGATCCCAGAGCAGTTGTTTAGTTCCCTCATTAATCCCAGTTTCTCAACAGGAGTTCAATTGGCTATAACCATTTTCCTCCTTCTAGGTGAAGAAAGGGCTGATAAACAAGTTGTGTAGTGATGCGAGGTTGTTATAAAAACAACTTGTAAAGTTGTTTTTGTAAAGTTTGTCATCTCAATCTTTCCTTGAGAAGTAATCCAACTGCAAAAGTCCCTGGAAAAATAGTGGCAGTAACTAGAAGAGCATCATTGATCACTCGTGTTCCTGCGTTAAAACCACAAGCCCAAATTCTTCCCCTAGGCCTCTCTCCCACTGAAACTCTTGAGTGACCAGCACCAGTGTCTTTTGTTTGTCATGGGAAAGTGGTTGTGTTACAATTCGAAAATATATTGGATGAGCACAGACAGGTTGCCCACGAAAGCAGAAGCACATTGAACCAATCACAAGCACATTAAAATAAGAAAGTCAATAAGCATTTTTTTGTACCTAACAGCCCATAGAAATATTATAGTCAGTGCTAGTAACTGAATATAAGCCTTCTGCTAACAGTGCCAGATCAAAGTCCTGGCCTCTTGGACTTGTTAAGAGAACTTATTGTGTGAGTGTGATCTTGGTACCAGACTTTCCCTATTATTGTCTCAGTTTAAATGTGGGATAGCAGCAAAGGCCTTGAATATGTGGGTATTGGTCAAAAATAGAGGAAGCAGAACTGCAAACAACTCACTGGTGGACAATTGTTGATCGTTGAAGCAGCACAACCTCAAGTACTGTTGTAAGACTACCTTCATGGAAGGAAAAGAAGAGAACAAAGGAGATCCCAAACAAACAAGACACCTACCTCAGACAGAGAGTGCAGCATCTCCCTAACATCTTTGGGCAGCAAGTAGTCAGCAGCTGGAGGCTGAGAGTTTGACAGTCTCTAGAAAACCAAGCACTTTATAGCAGGACGTGGTCTCAGATGTCATGGTGGAGAACCCCTGTAAGAGAACTTGATCACTTTGACCTTATCTATTAAGATCACCAAGGACTACAGTCAACAGCACTAACAGCAATGACAGGAGGTCCACAACACTGTGTACTTATACCTAATTTAGAACTGATTGTTAAGCATTAACTGTGTTGAACATGTAGTGACAATAATTGTTAATGAGTGGGAATAAACCATTAAAATAATACATATTGTTAATGAACATCAATCTAATAGAGTTCTGTTTTAAGGTTTAAACTGATTTGATTGATCAGTATTCTAAATACTCCCATAACATCAGTCTGATGTTCCTTGAGATATGGATATGTATAATACACACACACATATGATATATATGTTGACATATTTATATATACACGTATATTTATATTCAATTGCAACATATAAATGTCAGAAATAGAGGTGTTAAACACAGATTACAGAAATACAAGCGAGAATGATAATCATTCCAAATTATTGCAGAGCTTGTTAAGTATCTGATATTAAACTACTAGGGATAAAAAATAATGGCCTTTATTTGAGGTATTTTTTTTTGATTAGGAGATGCACAGCATAAGAATTTGGTCACCAGCAATTCTTTCCAGGATTTAGCAAAGCAGGACAGGATACAGAAAAGTGCTGGGTACTTGCAACTAAAGATTTCAGGTTGTGTCAAGGTAACCTGGTAGTTGTATAGCAACTGAGTAATCTTTGTTCAACAGTCTCAAAAAATAAAAATTGACTCATATTAAAAACAGCCAATTTGTCCGACTTCTCTTCTATGACAAGCCTAACACTCCAGAAGGCCCCAAGATTTAATTACACTAAACAATGGTCAGAATAGAACAAAACATGGCAATTTTAGTTTGCCACATTCATTGACATGTATTTAGCTCTTGGTCTCATGATCTTGTGTCAGTGAATCTATAATGTTCTTTAGAAATCATATATGTTGAAATTCAGTCTTGGATGCCAGGGCTGTCTCATGTCCACCGAATATGGACTTAATAGGTGAATAACACTTCCAGAATGAAGGCATGATGACAAGACAACTACCTAGCTCAATATGTCAGACTGGTCTTTGCTAGATAACAAACTGGTTGGATGGCCACACGCAGAGAGTGTCAGGAAAGCTCTGCAGAGGGATCTGGACAGGCTGAATTGATGAGCCGAGGCCAGTGGTACCAAATGCAACAAGGCCAAGTGCTGGGTCCTGACCTTGTGTCACAACAAGCCCCTGTAGCTCCAGGCTGGGGGCAGAGGGGCTGGAAAGTACCCGTCAGGAAAGGACCTGGGAGTGCTGGTCGACAGCACCTGGACATGAGCCAGGTGTGCTCAGGGGGGCAAGAGGCCAATGGCCCCGGGGCTGTCCCAGCCGTGGTGTGGACCAGGACCAGGGCAGTGCCCTCCCTGTGCTGGCACTGCTGAGGCACCTCCAGTTTTGGCCTCTCACTCCAAGAAAGATATTGAGGTTCTGGAGCATGTCTGGAGACAGACAATGGAGCTAGGGAAGAGTTTGGAGCACAAGTATGATGAGGAACAGCTGAGGAAGCTGGAGGGCTCAACCTGGAGGAAGGAGTCTCAGGGGTGACCTTATTGCTCTCTACAGCTGCCTGAAAGGAGGTTGTAGAGAGGTGGGAGTTGGTCTCTTGTCCCAGGTAACAACCAATAGGACAAGAGGAAAATGGTTAAAGTTACACCAGGTTGAGGTTGGATATTAGTGACAATTTCTTCACCAAGAGGGTTTTCCAGCACCAGAGCAAGCTGCCTGGGGCTGTGGTGGAGTTCCTGGAGATATTTAAAAGGCTTGTAGATGTGGTACGTAGGGTCATGGTTTAGTGGTGGGCTTAGGAGTGTTACAGTTGGTCTCAATGATCTCAATGTCTCAAGGGTCTTTTCCAGCCTAAATGATTTTCTGATTCTACTTTGACCTAACCAAATAGACTTCTGTATATATTTACTTTACAAAGAGTTTTCTAGAGTGTGTTTCACCTTGCTCATTTTATGAAAGGATGGGTTCTTTCTCTGAAGTCCCAGATGCTCCCTACAAAATTGTGTCTGAAAGTTCTGGATGCATCCACTGATGGTAAAATAGATTCAGGTAATTTCCTTTCAAGCAGATGTGAAAATCATAAACTTTGTTCTGAAATGGATATTTTGCCAGTGAGCACTATCACTGGCCAATATTCTAACTGGACAATCAGCGCCTTGTCTATGTAAAACACTTGTTTCTTCAAACATAAAGAAATGTAAATGAGCTTAAAAACTAAAACGGATGAAGGTTTTCTTTGTTTATTCACTTTCTGTTTGCTTTCAGAAATCTGAGGCAGGAGACTAGATATTTTTTTTGGTCAGTATTGAAGTATTATTGTTGATACAAGGGACAAGGCAGGTGATTTATTGTTTAAGAAACCTCCAACTTTGCAGCTGAGACCAAATTGTCATTTTCCTCTGATTCTCCTTCTTCTCCTTCTCTCAATCTAAGCATTTGTTCCAGGGTGTACAACCTATTGTGTGCAAGCAGCTGATGTTTCCCTTATCACTCATGGACAAGAGTCCAAAGAATTAATTTTTTATGCTGTGGGTACCTTTAGATTCAGGGGAGAGAGGCTAGAGTTGTAAGACATCAAGTCCAGACTAAAGCTGGAGACTGTCTATGGACCGTATTCTACCATCGCTGATGGATATGTTGTGGCTGAGATTGTCTTCTGACCTGAAGTGAATTAGTGCAGAAAATGGCCCAGGTTTCCTTTTGAGTAACAAATGACTCATCCAAAACATTCATACCTGAATGAGGTGATGTCCAGCCATGCTTTAGAACTGAAGCATGAAGGCACAAGCAAAATAAGAACATACCAGACACATGCTCATGTTTTATGGTCTGTGTGTGAGCCTGGTGACCAACTCTCCAGGATACAACGTGTGTACGAAGTTCGGCCTCACTGGCATAAATGTTTCTGACTTCAGGTCAAGTCCGATAACAAAAGACTTGCAGTAAAAAAGAGACAACTGTGAACTGCATAAGTGGAGATTCTGTCTGTGAGTGTTTGAGATAAGGAATGCAATAATAAAATTTGTCTGAATGTATTGAGTAGACTGCTGCAGTTTATGCCTAATCATATATTTAGCAACATTTGCAACCAAGATCAGCAATTACACAGCTAAACAAAATGAGCACGTGTCTGGCTATGCTATCGGGGTTACAAGTAAAGAAACACAAGCTAAGACTTTTAGATTCGTCTGAAGTGCAAGAAGAAAGAGGATGTGTGAGAGGAGTGCTCTGAACATCGTACCACCAAAGCAGTGAGATCATCTGACTTGTTGATTGATAAAAGAATTTGTGTGTAAATTTTATATTAGCCATAAAAAAATTCTGTCAAATAAACTTTATTCTTGACAAGTGCACAATTTCCCTTCAAGTTGAAATAGTCAAAGCAAAATTTGCAGCTGAGGCAAACACCTCTTATTTTTCAGAATCCGGGAGAGAATTCTTCAGTGCAATAGTCATAAGACCCAAAATATAAATATAGCAGACTGACAGGTGTAGATAATTTGCATGAAAACACTGGAAATTATGGAATAGTTATTTGAAAAATGAAAGAAAGCAAGAAGAGTATAGGCATCTCCCAGCTGTAAGCCCCTCTAGAAGAGCTTTACCAGAGGACAGGTAGCTCTTTGAATATATACAGACGCACACACATTTACTGAAAACTTTCATTAAACTTAAATTGAAAAAGATGGGTTCCAATGGGAAAGAGATTTGGGGTTTCGATGCAAAAAATCTGCTTCAAATAAACATTCAGCCTGCTTTGTCCCTCTCTGTTGAACTTCTTTTCTAGGAGAATATTCATTGTTATAAGACACTTTTGCTTTGGGCTGAAGTTCACCTGTGTGAAACAGAGTATTTTTTCTCTTCCCATGTAGGAGAATGACCAAGGGCTGATTGACATCCTCTGCAGAATGGCAGCCTTTCAGCTCCAAACTTGCAGATATTCCTCTACTCCTCAGAGCCACTGCCCTAGAGGCATTTGGCTGTCTTGTTTATTTGATTGTGGTTAGATAGGAAGATGGTGCTTTGATAGACAGCTGTTCTCCTGCGAGATACTAATAGATTTGATCAGATTTGTTTGCCTGCGTGTTTTGGTGGGGTTTTTTTGGTTTGTTTCTTTGTTTTGTTTGTTTGGTTGATTGGTTTGTTGTTTGGTTTTTTTGTTGTTGTTTTGGTTTTGGTTTTATTTTTGGTTTTGTTATTTTTATTATGTACTCTATTTTAATTTTGCATATTTTATTTTAAAATGTTTATTGTATGACAGAGGATAGCTAAGTGCTTGGAAAATTCTGGTGGTCATGAGATTGGAAAGGGTGTTTCAATTTTTCATTGACTTTTATGAGATGAAAGGTGAAATTTTGGAATTCAGTTGAGGGGTGCACAACTTTCAATGATGTCAGTAAGCAGAACTTGATGACAGACATAAAGAAAATATTTGATTCTTAAAAGAAATTTAGCACTGTGTGACTCTCTGAGCTCCTACTCTTGATTTTTTTTTTCTCTTTGAGCAGAGGAATTGCTCTGAATTCAGTGATGTTGAGGATGTTTATCTCAACCTGAAGGTGCCTTCCCTCTTTATTTGCTCTTCTCAATGCCTTGTTGGGAAACCACAACCCCTGTGTAAGACTTGCTAGTGTTGGCATGAAAAGGTGCAGGAAGCTGGATGCTGCTTTCCTTTTCTCCAATTCTAAAAAGAGTTGACTGAGTGGAAGCCACTGGAGACTCCAATAGAGAACTAATGAGCACTGACACCTTTAGTTTATTTGTATCAAGAATCAACTTTGTGTTTTTTTCAGTAAAGAACTATTTATGTGTCTAGCATGAAAATTTTAATATCATAATGAAAGGCTGATTCTGCAGATTTGGTGAGTTAAGTTCTTGCCCAGCTCCCTGTGACTTTGATTTTCACTGTGAATCCTGCTGTGTGATGACATGGCTGCATCAGAGAAAAGTCTGTGAGAACCAGTAACTGAGGTAAGGTGTAACCCTCCATTTTAATTTGTGTTGCTTCATCAGCACAGAGATTTCTCAGCTCTGAAATATTTTCCTTTTTTTTTTTAAAAAAAACTTATTAATAATCAACACCAGTAAGGGAACGTGAATAGTCTGAAGTGACATTACGATCGAGTACCATTATTTTCAAAATGTGGGACTACTTCTCCTCTTAGGCTTGAATAAATCAACTGTAACCTTTCTGCAAAGTTGAGAGAGCTACAGGTGTGACAGTATAAGAAGGGCACAGAGCAGTGCTTGTGCCAAGATGACACCTTATCCTCCATAGACCTGCTCTGGATGTCATTGTGTGCCAGCTGTCGGACTTGCTAACCAAGGCAAAATATCCTTATTAAATTCTATTTGATTTTTTGCTGCAATTACCAACACAAGTGGAACAAAAATGTTTTTCTCTTTCGTTGCTGGCAATCAGTACCTTTGCAGTGCCTTTCGCTTGTGCTCCCAAAGATGTAAGCAGAGTGTGCATTAAAGGATGGCCCTAGGAAAGAGGTGATATTGAAATGCACCCTCTCAAGACTAACCCTATAGACTTGACTTTACTTTCTTACATTTGCAACCCTTCTGGTCAAAAGATTGAACCCCAGCCACAGTAAATGCATTTAAACATGAAGGAAGGACTCTGAGTTTCATACTCTTCCTCCTCTTCACAGCTCTTTCACAGTCTCTTGCCTACCCAGCTGACATTTGGGGAGCAGAGTAGAAAAATCCCATTTATTTCTGCATGGGCAAGGAATATTATTTACACTCTGTCTCAAGGGAGTTGTTCAAGTCACTGCATAAGCCATAGCGTGCATAGATGAATCCTGAATTGCCCATCACTCTCAAATAATATGAGGATGATCTATAAAAGTGCACATAAATCAAAGGGTGGAAATTCCCCAGGCTCCATATTCCGTGGGCCAGTCCTTGTAGTACAACAAAATTCCTGTGTCAAATATATCTGTCTCTGAGGTACAGTTGAAACTTTAAAACATTAACATTCTGGTGGAATATGGATATGAGGAGATAGACATGAGTACAGATAGATAACCCTCTGGAATAAGAAGATTTTTATTTTTTTTTTCTGAAATAAAATGGGGTACGGATAATATATGGAGGACGGGAAGTTCAGGTCATTTCTTCAGACGATATTTTTCTTCCTTTGTGTGCTGAAATGTATTTATTTACACAAAAAAAATCATCCTTTAATGGGACTGAGAAAGGCCTCTTGGCACACTGAGACCGATCTCTTTTTTATTAATTTTACAGCAAAAGGTCAAAACTATATCTATTAAGTATATTTATACAGGAAAGTGCTAGACACACTCGATTACATAATGAGATTGACATCCGTGTCTTGTAAGATAATGATCTTGAGACACAGTCCTGCTGTAGCTCTGATCAAGTTAATAGAATTGACTTTGGACCCTTTTGTTTCCTCCCAGCTCTTAACCCAAAATGAATTGGGTTAATCTTTCAAGAAAACTGTCTTAATTTTGGATGCTTTATTCAAGATCGTGGGCTGTGGTGTCTGAGTATCATTTAGCTGCCCTGGTAAAAGGGATTACTTAAACCTGTGCTTTACTAAAATGGAGATTTTTATTTTTTTTTTTTTAATAGAAGGTAGAATTTTTGTGACATGAGAAGATTTTAGGCAAGAAAACCTTGTAAACCAGTTACCAATGTAACTGGAAGAAAGCAAGCATCTTTCTTCAGAACCAAAATCAAGGAAAAAAAGAAAAAATTAAAAGGAAAAGTTGCTTACCTGAGAGTTTTCTTGGATTGTTTAAATTCACCATTTGGCAGAATAGAAGATAACTATCCTATCTACAACTGTGTGTAAACTCAGAGGTACCTTCTACATTACAGACAATAAAATACTTTATTATTCTATTCTAGTCAAGTGTAGTTTGTCTAGTCTACTATTCTCAAGTCCACTAAAACTGGTATTCCATGCTCCAGTCTTACAGATGGTACCAACCCTTGTATATACTCTTTTCTATGTGTTGGTACTTTAGGGTTTGTGCCCACCTCTCACCAGCAACCAGGCATTTTATCCTGTGGGAGGCACTTAAATGATTTACCCCTAGGTCACATGGGTGGATGACTTTTTAGGGCCATTGAATGTAGGGCATTTTCAGTTTTTAGCACAAGTACAGAAACACTCAAGGTTAACAGTCTCTCACAATCTATTGAAATTCATTCCTTAACTGGCTTCAAAATGCTGACTTTATATACAGGGAAAAAAAAAAAAAAGAAGCACAAACCACAACAGTGATTCATTTATTAAATATGCAATTTCCCCTTTAGGAAGCTTTGTGAGTTTCCATTCTAAGGTTGAAGAACTAACCTGAATTTAGCAAGAATAGATTGGAGCTTTCATCTCGCCTAAATTTATCTATATAAGAGTTGCACGTTTAGTCTTATCTTATTTAATCGATAATCTGATCTTCCTCTGTAGAAAAAGGAGGGAATATAACACCTTCACAGCACATACATTTCATGCTAAAGTAGAGTGAATGATCCTGTGGAGGTGCCAATTTCTCTCCACTGAATGAACTTAGGAGAGTCTCCCTGTTTGCTTAAGATGAGGCAAAAAAATGTTTTAGAAATCCGAAATTAAATGCTGTGAACACCATTTCAAGGCAAAGAGTTTAAAAACTAGGAGTAAGACACTTAAACACCCCAAAATTTAAAGGTCGCAACAAATTTCCTTGGGGATTTGTACTCCTGTATTTCCCACATTCTTGTTCCCTCTGAAAGCCCTGATGGGTATCCAAATCTACATGTACAAATGTGCAAGTTCATTCCTAAGAATTTAAGATCTCACTTTCATTGGTATTTAAAGACATAACCCTTTTATGACTTCCCTAGATTTTGCTTTCTTGGTATTTTGAATGTTTCAGAGAATGAAACCAAGCACCAGATTTTGGATGCCAGAGGAGTTTAAGCTCCTGAGTTAACCTACCTGATGCTGCTGAGGTGCAGCTGGGACACAGGACTTGGCTAAATGAGGTTCTTGGTTAATCTTCTACAGATGCACCTCTGGATTTACCCAGAGAAAAAAGTTTCTGAAGATGTCTGACAAATTTTATACTATAAAAGTTTCCCTATTGGTGTTGGTTGCCAAGGGACACAAAGAGCACACAGCATCTCAGAGTTCACACCTAAGTCAGTGACTTGCAAGTGTAAAGAAAGATTCCTAAAGGTTGTTTTCATAAAACAAAGGGAGTGAGCTAAATGTTTTCTGCACGTAATTGAAAAATTGTCTCAGCAATAAAAGATACAGAACAGGGGAGCAGTGGCATGTAAAAAAACAATCAGTTTGAGACCTGCTATATCTTTGTCCAACAATAATACCTGGACTGTTAGATCCCTGTCACAGGTGCTTTATTTTCCTTTACAGCACTGCACTGTATTTTGCCTTCTATATCTTGCACTGAAAACACATTCTTCTTTTCCTTCTGGTAAAACGATGAAGTTTACTGGATTTCATACTAATACAGAAATAAGAAATAAAACAACAGTTATACCACCTAAGTGGGAAGGATTTCACAGTAACAGGATATTCATATGGATCTGTAAGTACAAGTTACAAATACTGTAGTATAAACTGAGACATATGACCAATACTGCAATTGGTTTTTTTGTAATGATGAATAAGAGAAAGAGGGGGAGAGAGAGAGAGAAGGACTTGATCCTCAGCACTTCTAAGATGCACTGACCAGTTGCTGAGAGACACACTGGATACCTAAGTTTACATTAATTTCTGCTCTAGCCTGCAAATAGCTGAATATTTGTGTAAAAAAAGTGTTATTACATGTGTGTAGGGCTAACTCCAGCTGGCCCAAGAAAATTCAGCTCATCCTGGATAGCTGATGGCATTATTTTCCAGCATCACCAACAAACTTCCTGGTGGTTCATAAATTTGGAAATGGATTTTGAAGTCACTCATCTTTTCAGGTAAGACTTCTCATGAAATTTCCCCAAAAGAACGATGTTATGCCCTCACAGTTAATTTCCTAAGGACAGTCAAGCATGGGAGTAGGGTTTCTCTGGGCTTCTGCTACTGTCTGTGGAAGGAAGGAGATATTAACAGTGTGATAAAGATGGTTCCAGACGTAATCCTATTAGATGACACTTCTGTCTCTTTAAAGTCGCAGTCAAGATTAATAGAAATTATAATTCTGTTAGTTTTTGTGGTTTATTCAGGAATCTAAGGCTAGACAACAGGATGCAGAACTCAGAGTACAGCAAATGTAGGGAGCATTTCTGTATGTTAAAATGTTTGCAGAGGACACTGGAGGGAATCAGCCCAAGCCTCTTTCCACTGAAATCGGAAAATGGTGCACAATACCTCATAGCAAAACTGTTATAGAGATATACTTCATCCTGTTAGTGGACAAATACAGAGGATTAAAATTTGGGAACTCTTAGATTCCTTTTAACTTTTTATTTTTAAACAATTACTTGCCAATTTTAAAAATTACAGCTTATTTGGAAAACACAAAATTGAGGTTTTTCACTGAAAATTCTGAACTCTTTTGAACAATTTGAATTTTTTTTTTTGTTAAACCAGGTTTCCTTCTGTGAAAAAATTTCGTTTTCTCCTGTAAACTTTTCTATTTTGCTTAAAGACAAAATGTCAGAAAATTTACCAGCTATATTTCTCTTTCCCTTTTCAAGTTTTGATTTGTGCTTACAATCAATGATGTGACATCCAAAATTACTGTTATTTTTCCTTCAAATTATTCTTTTGTTTAACTGTAATCTACTATGCACATGCTGTTCAATCTCCTTCTCAAGTACCTGATCTTATCCTGTGTCTGCATTGTTCTCTTTCTTTCTTCCATCTTGTGCCTTCAAACATATTTTTAAAGCTCACTCTCTATCATTTGTTCTAAAAACTAACCCCTGTAACTGTTTATACATTTGTTTTCCAGATGCTGCTACCAACAAATTATTCCCCAGTGATTTAAGCTTGAATTTCACCCATTAGTGTTTAACTTATAGAACATATTCTTCGAACTAGAAAGATTTTTAACTTCACTTGTCTTCCTCTCCTCAGGAAAACTCAAAACAAAACAGTAAATTTTCACCCCAAAGCAACTAGAAGACTGTGGGAAAGGCTGAAATACAACAAACAGTTTCTAAATAAACAATTAAATAAAATAATACACTGTGCCATTTGGTCATACTGTCTAAAAGGATTGTGATAGAAGGGTTGTTGATAGAAGGCAGATCTCCCCCCAAAGATCAACTTGCTGTAAAAGCAGTACCGTGTCAATAACAGCAGCTTTGATACTAAAATAAAACATTTCTAAAGAATATTACTATATTAAAATGTCAAGTTTTTTACATATCCCACTTTTATACTGGTATTTTTAACGTCCACTATAGGAAAGGTGGCTGGTAAAACTCTAGAGTAAGAATCTCCTTTACTCCTGCCTGGGTAATTAAATCAGTACAAAATGAAATTTATAGTCCTGTCTGAAATGAGAATGCTGAAAAGGTGTTTCCAGGTGCTGCCCAGTCCTTCTAGATCCTAGTTCCCAGGAGTTCATGACTGTGTTGGAGGTGGCTTACTTTGGTCAAACCAGCTGTCAGAAACACATCTGGATTCTCTTGTTTGTGTTCACCAGGGCAGCAGTTTTCTCTCCTCTCCTCCATGGTCTTACTGCTCCCTGATGAATTTGGTAGACGTGCAGGTATGGCCAGTGCAAGGGGGACAGAGAAGGAGGCTCACAGTGCTTGATCCAATCTTACCTTTTGGCAAAAGTTCTTGCTCCTTTACTTTTGTCACATTCTATTTCTAACAGGGAAGTTACTTGCACTGAGACAGGGGAGAGGTGGAAGGAGTGGTTTGAATTGAATTTCCACTTCTCTTTATCTCTTCCTCTTATTCCTGTTTTGCTTTAACATCATCCAGAAGAAGTTTTGACATTTGGTTTGAGTTTTTGGTTGTTTGTATTTTTCTTCAATCAACAGTATCTTATTGACTATTACTGTGCAATAGATGAGGTAACTTTAGACAGAAATAAAGTGCAGTGCTCAAATAGTTAATGCTATTTCAGGGATCTATGTGTAAAAATCAATTTTAGTTATTCACAACCTTTTTTCTTCTTTCCTCACTCAATTACCTTATTGACCACTTATTTATAAACTAAAAAAGACACATATTCTCCTTGTTTGTTCCACAGATGAAACAAAAAATTGTCTGATGTTGGTGGAATTCTACTAAGGGAAAATTTGGCTCAAATGTTCCTGCAGAAGGGCATTGAATGAAAATAGATTTTACTTTGGCTTAGCTATTCATTTCCCCTCATATTATCTTTAAAATATATGTTTGCACATAATCTCGCCAGATACAGATGTCTGGTCCTGACTGTTCAAATTCAAGTAAATAATTTTTTCACATATGCATGATAATAATTTAAAATAATAATACTTAACATGGTTGCATAATTTTATCTCCTCATTTCTTATGAGAAGCAGGGATGGTGAAATTATGCCCTTAGCTAAGGTACTGGACAATAAAATAAATAAGAAAAATAAACATTTTGAAAAGTTTTTCCCAGGAAATAAAAGTGGGTTGATTTCATAACTGCTAGACACCATTACCTGTTATTGAGTTCCACTGCGGAGAGTGGATTAACAGCTGTTGTCAGAAATTGTTGGTGTAATGGAATTATTTATGCTGTCATCTGTTTAATTCTTGTGGGAAATGTTCGCACAGTCTGTCAATGAAGTGCATGAATACAGCTAAGGCATGGTTTATTGACTATTGCAAATTATTTCATTTTATGTATGGTAAAACAGGCAAATTTGAAAGTGTTAGCCTTATCTGGCTTCTCCAAGTATATCTAATGAATGTTAAAGTTGATTTGAAATATGGCTTTCCCTTGTTCTACCTCTGACCATACTTCATTTGTACCACTGCTTGGTTTGTCCAAAAGTTCACATTTAATCAGTACAATAGCACAATTTTATTACAAAGAACACTACCTTGTAAAGATAATGGAGATTAATTCTAGTCCACTCATTCTCATCTGGTGCTTCAAGAAACATTTGGGATAAAACTGTTCTGTGTGTTCTTATTTTTCATTTCTTTACAGTCCTTCCATTGTCTCTCTTGTCTGGGTCTAGAAGCAGAACTGCAGAAATGCCACCAGAAAGGCTGTGCTACTGGGGAATAGATGAGGCATGTTGTTTCAGATTTAATTAGAAAAGTTTTGTACAGATTTGCTCTGTAGGCCACATTTCAACATTAAAGTTGAGGGCAGCTGATGCCATCTGCTCCATTTAATGCAAATTCAATGCAGCCCTTCGGCTCTTGGCAACTTACCAATGCAGCCCTCAAATTATTTGGGTAAAGCCTGATCACCCCTGCTGTACCGGGTGCTCCTGTTTTCTGCCCCCCTCCTGCCTAAACCGTGATGGATTTTTTGTGCTTCCGTGGCTGGTCATATATGATTTCAAGGAAAAAAAAAAGACGGTTTCTATCAGTCAAAAAACAGCAGTCATCATTAGTCTTCTGGGACACACGCTGCAAACCCTTAGGACCAGCTTTTCAAAGGAGGAGAATATTGTTTCTGATGTGAAGTTGATGGATGTTTCATGTACTGTGTGTGACAATGACACAAGAATTTCCAAGAGCAGAGGATCCTCCCATAACTGTCTTAGCTGCTTTATGTGATCCAAGCTTTAAAGAAAATCTGTGTCTCACTTCTTAATGGGTGCCAGTACTGAAAAATACAAAGAGATGCCCACGAGAAAAAGTTGTTGTTAGAAAGTAATTATTTGTCGTGTTATCTGTCCAATTCAGAAGGGAACTGCCAGAGACCAGGGGTCTGGTTTTCCTGTGGCTCAGCAAAGCACTACATACAGGTATGGAAGAGTGAAAATTATCAACTAAGCTAAAAAAAAAAAAAAAAAAAAAAAGATAATTGATCATTATTATCCTTTTCTAATTTAAGTTCTACCTAACTTTATGAATGGTCATAAAAATATTTATGATCAGAAAAGTGATTTCTCAAGTTTTCTGTAATGAATCAACCTATATCAAAAGAAAGAAAATAATACTCTGTATTTATCAATGTATTTAACCTTACAGTTGTCTAGGTAGATCAGACTGATTATTCTATTTCACACAGAAGAAAAACGGAGCTCACATGATTTTCCTAAGGTCACTTGGGAAATTTATTACAGACTGAGGGAACATATCCATGTGCCCCACTGCCAAGCTAATGTTCAAACTACTGCGTATGTTGGTCATGGAAATACTACGTTAAAAAATGTGACATTCTTTCTACCATAGTTGTAATACGTCTCAAGGATAATTACACACTTGATACTTGAGTGGAGAAATTGAATGTATTAAAGAAAGAAAATGGAGGGAGAAAGAGGGGGAGGAACAGAGTGAATAGAATGCAATAAGCCTGTTACCTGTGGCACTCCCTTCAATGTGCTGTCAAGCCTCGAGACCTATATTTCTGAATTTGGGCAGAAATCCACTCCACAGCACTCTGGCTGGGACAAAGTTGTAGCAGCTGTAGTTGCCAAAGGTTTCAGAAAGGGGACAATACCAAACTCTTTGTTGTGGTAAAAATTAAATAAGGGATAAGAATCACAAAAGCCAAATTTGTCTCTCTGTCTGTTTGTTTGTTTAGTCATTTCTTGATTTATGTGCTTGTCTACTTGCTTGTTTGCTGGGGTGAAGAACAGGCTGGACATTTGGAAAGTCTACTTTGTCAGAAGGATAGAAAGTCACTGGGCCAGGTTATCCAAACGGACTTCTTTCTCTCTGTCCTTGAAGGTTTTCATTGTTCTCCAAGAAAAGGACATATATGATCTAATCTAGTGGTGGTAACAATCCCACTGTGAGCAGAAGGTTCAATGGATGATCTCCAGAGGTCTATAGTTTGTAATTCTTTACAAGACTATTCATGGGGCTCCAGACTCCACTAGGAACTCCAGATATTATGATGGAACATCTAGGGTTGAAAAAATATTAAACTTAGCAACTTCCAGGGTTTTCAGGTAGCCAAAAATATTTCCATTTCAGCTACCTCTCAGAAAGTCTCACAAAGGCTCTGTTTATAATCCATGAACATTAATAGACCCTTTGGAGGCATAATTTAGATAATTTTGGGACATAATTTAGATGGTCACTTTAAAATGGGATGAGATAAAATAGGAGAACACCCTCCTCTTCTTTGACCAGAGAGAAGCCATAGGATGAGTGAGTCAAATAAAGACCTCTACACTGTTACTGCCAACACTTAGAAGAAAAGGGGTCTTCTGAAATTGTTGTATTATTTTTAATTATATAGATGTGTACTTTTGGCAGAACAAATACATTCATTTCTAAGACCTAGATTGGTGCTGGGACCAGTGCTGTTGAAAATCTTTTTCGGTGTCATGGACGGGGGATCCAGGGCACCCTCAGCAAGTTTGATGACAACACAAAGCTGACTGGTGTAGTCACGCACTGGAAGGAAGGGATGACATCCAGAGGGAACTGAACAGGCTTGAGAGGTGGGACTGTGACAAACTCATGAAATTCACCATGGCCAAGTGCCAGATGCTACATGTGCATCAGGGCAACCCCAAGCAGAAGAACAAGCAGGCAGAGAATGGATTGAGGGTAGTCCTGAGAAGAAGGACTTGGGGGTATTGGTTCATGAGAAGTTCCACATAGCCTGGTAATATGTACTTGCAACCCAGAAAGATTCTTAGGATCATCCATTTTTTAATTCAGATTAACTCCATTACAAGACTTAGGGTTTGCTTTCCCAGTGGGTAAACTCATGTGTTTATGTTTTTATGTAAATAAAGCTGTCTTTCAATCTTGTTTAAAAAGTTTTTGGGTGTCTAGAAAAATGGTTTGCCAAGAGTGTATCAATCTCTTTAATTATCCAATTAAAAAAATTGGAACCTGCAGAAAAGAATATTTCTAAATCAGATTTTTAACTCTACTGGGTGCTTATGGTTTTATCATTAAAATATAGCACAATTCTCACAATACGCAAGAGAGGTAGAGATGTATTTCCTTTCCTATTTCACAGAAAGTCAGATATAGATAAAAGAGAAAATTCAGAGGTGTGTTTTACTGTCTGTCTCCACCTGGTTGCAGAGAATTAGGGCCAGACATTGGGATATGCTCTTTAAGGATATCACATTGTTTCAGCCTGGTGCAATGATGTAATATCAATGAATCATACAGTGAAAGAATTAAAAACAGAAGAACTTAGTAATAGCAACCATCAACAGGAAAACACCAGGAAGTGTGGGTGGACTCTCCAGGATGCACATTTTCACAAAGGACCAAGATGACTCTAAACAGACGTCTTTGGAGAGCACGTAGGAAGGTTCAGTTGATGAGCTGCAGCAAAGTGAATGAAACTCTCAGCTGAAACCAGGGGTGATGGACCTTCCTCTGACATGACAAGCCCTCCAAGAAGTAGATTTCTAAAATCAGGACCGAGTTGAAGAGTTGTTCACTGTCAATCTTCAAACTGAAGACTGTGGAAAGAGTATTTGGAGATATCACAGATTTCCACAGATTACTATTTAAAGATGAAGGAAAATGGGGAATGCACAAAATTTCTATCTAACTGAATAGTGAGTGCTGTAGTATAAAATGATATGAAGTTTGTTAATATAGATCATGCATCAGAAAAGGAATATTTCCAGTAAAAGAGTGGTAATGGTTACAATAAATGAACATAACACAAGGCTTTTTCACAGTGTTGTGCATGCACCAGAAGGAGAAAGGATAGGAAGAAGAAGGTGATTTCTCAGCAAACATATTAGTCTTAAGTTAATACACTGGTGCTAGTTTTCTTGATTTGAATAAGGACCTGATTCAAAATGCTTCTCTTTGGAAAGATTGCTGAAGAAACAAGCATTATAAGGTATGATACACTAGGTGAGGGAGATGGGGAATTTACTTGATTGTTTCAGCTGTGAGGTTACCTAGAAATATAGTACGTTATGAGGTTGCTCTTTCTGCTTTGATATATTGTGTTTGTCAGTGGTGCCTGCCACACTCAGATAGGCACCTTTTCTTGTTTTGCAAATGTAACTGTCTCAATAAGGATAATTAAATAAAGCCCCTGAGGTCCCATGTACCACAGTTTCTATTTCTTTCTTTCTGTTCTAGCCCAGGAAGTAGAGAAGGGGAGGGTATCATCTCATTACCTCTCAGTTTCCATCTGAGAGGGCTGTCGCTGCATCCCTGCTCTGTACTGTACTTACAAGGCTCAAATCCAAAACTCTCCAAGACTGTGGTCATCCTATGAAATCATTAACTTGTCTAGGATACATAGGTTGAGTGAAAGGCCTTTGCTTTGGGGAGATTTCTGAAAGGCATTTGAACTGCCATTGCATCAGCTCCCATCAATTCAGTCACTCCTATTTCTGAAGGCTGAGTGTGCGCCCTTAAAACTGTGTTTCGGGAGGCACAGTATGGATGAAACTAAACAGATCAAAGCCTGTAATAAAAGGAGATAAAATTTAGTTTCTGAAAAGACATTTCTAAAACAATTTTAACAATTCCTACCCCTGAAACACCAAATGAGACAATCAGAGATGCACCATGCACGTTACTACTTTTATGTGTTAATTACTAGTTTAACCATGAATGTCTTAAATAACTGCAGTGAAAACTAAAAATAAATAAATAAATAAATAATAATAATAAAAAAAAAAAATTCTGTCCTGATTGGATATAAGTCACCTGGGATGACCAGCATGGTAAATTTTTAATAAGAATGTGAAACATTGAGTGCTTTACTGCTAATCCCCTTGTGTGAACTAGAGGAGACTAAAGAACAAAGGTTTGCTGTCCCTTTGGAGATTTGTTTCATCTGCACATCAGACTACAATTAATGACCATTTAACTGTTGTTCTCCTGCTGGACATTGGTGGATTGATTCAGTAAATAAAAGTGACAGAGCAGTGTCCCATGGCAGTATAATAGAAACTGGCTGCACCTGTTATTTGCGAATCATTGCTTGCCAGGGCATTGACCTTTTCTAGTCTAGCTAAAACTAATAGGAGAAATTATGGGACTGATTAGTTAAATTTAATTATAAGAAGTTGTATGACAGAATCTCAGTTTCTTGAAATTCGCTGCAAACCACAGAACCATGTCAATAATACCAACTCCTCCCCTTTTCCTAACTAGTCATTACCTTGTGGTAATGACCAGTTAAAGCAAAAAGCAATGATTACCTACTCTAAGGGCTTATTGGGAGTAGAAGACTACTGAGTAATGAGCAGTATGTAACATCAAAGTCTGCTCTTGCTTTCCCTTTCCTAACTAATAAAGAAGAAGGAAGGATAATATTGAGAGAAGAAAAAAAAAAGAGAAACAACCAACAAAAAAACAAAATCTCATACAAACAACAAACTCTAACCAAAACCCAAAAAAACTGGTGTAGCTCCTGCAAACATCTGTTCTCTGCTTCCCAATACAGTTAGAAAACAGCTGTCATCAGGTATCTGAGCATTTACAAATATTTAACGACAGATTTGTCCTCTATTTCAGCTGACAGGGATAGGAGGGGAAGGGTGGGAATAGAGAGGGGAGGAAAAGGCAGGGCAGAGTGTTTTCATTTCTTTATCCCTGCTGCTGTTACTGAAGTTAGTAAAGAAAGACAACTGCTTTGAGTTTTATAATTGGCCTAATTCTCTGTTTCTCTCATGAAACATGTTGGCTACACGGATGATCCAAAGGAGCCCAAGAGAGTGGCATGTGCCAACAGAGAACGCAAAAGGGTTTGTATAGCCAGTACAAGATGGTATTCAGGACTGTAGGAACTGCACAGAGCTGTTTTCACTGTTGAATTTGTCAACAGTGCTGAGGATTTTTTCAGAGTGTATCCCCAGTTTTGTTCAATAGTGTCTTGATGAGAACAAAAGAAGAAACTGGGAGGCCTTCCTTCCTTTCTCAAATTTCAAAAGGGTAAAAGGAAGGAATAGAAATGAGAGAAAACCTTTTTGTAAGGGGTCTCCTTAAATCTGTAATACGTACCTGGAAAATGTGCATGGAATTAGAGGGCAGTGAGTATATTGAATTTAGCCCCATAACTGAGGGTATGGGGTGATTTTATAACTCATTTCTGTCTTTGTGTTCACTCCACACAGGTGGAATATTGCATCTGTTTTCAAAACATCTTCTGCACCCCAACTTATCCTGAAGAGGAAGAGGAAAAAGCACAATCCTCTTATATGGCAGGGTATCCAAAGGAGGTGCAGGCATTCTGTGAGCTGCTGCTGCTCTGCAGAGCTAAGCTGCAGGAGCAAGGCAAAGACAGAAAAGCATGCTTATTGATTAGGATTAAGGAAATTGTGACGTCCTCAATGCCAGCACTTGGCTGACTATACCCACACTGTTCTCTAAACCCAGGAAAACACAGATGCAGGTGGGCTTATACAGGAGGCCAGCTGAAGTGGATGTAAAGTTGGGCTGGGATAGTACATACAGAATGAATCCTCAGCTGCCCTGGCAGG
Organism: Chiroxiphia lanceolata; assembly: GCF_009829145.1. Lineage (NCBI taxonomy): Eukaryota > Metazoa > Chordata > Aves > Passeriformes > Pipridae > Chiroxiphia > Chiroxiphia lanceolata. The sequence continues at coordinate 4,974,048 of NC_045671.1, read as the reverse complement.
AAGCAGAGGGAGAACCGAACAAAAAACGTGTCTAGACTCATTTGCTGCACAGCTCAAGCCCTCCACAGAAACCCGGATTTGTAAACATGTAGCTAACAATCCTAAAATTAACGTGCTGTATTCAAACAGACTTTGAACAATTTGCTTTCATTCTGTCAGCATTTGCTGCTCTGAAAACAGAGTGAAAGCAATGAGGGAAGAGGGAGAAAATAAGGATGAAGGCAAAGTACTAATACAAGCCAAACACAGCAGAGAGTGTCAGGCGTCTTGAGAGGTCTCCAAAAATGTGTCAGCCAGTGCATGTCAGACACAGTCTGTGGTGTCACTGGTGTTGGAAACCATGGCAGAGTCAGGTGTGACCTCCATGGCAGACTCAGAAGTGACCTGGGTGATGCAAGAACGCTTTCCAAAGAACACGAATAAGCTGAGACTGTCAAAAACAAAAGCAGGTGCCCCATTGCTATGCTTGTGTCTTCGAAAATGCCATTAATTTTGGAGAGTTTGGCCACTTTATCTTCCTGGCTTTCTGTTTTTGTTTATGTGCAGAGCAGGAGATGCAGCTCTTGTCTTCCTCTTAGAATCAGTTGTGCTGCCATGAACCAAATGTTACAATGCATATAATCCTAAAAAGAAATCTGGAAATCATGAAGCTATAACTGAGAACACTCCTCAAGCAAGAAAAGGCCCCCAGTGTGAGAGGGCAGTTCTCACAGAGACATCATAAGGGAAAATCTGAATAAAGAAGAATAGAATTGGTGAAAAGAAGCACAGAAAGAATAAGGAATAAGATTTAACCAAAGTCATGCAGGAGGACATTACTGGCACCAGGAGTAAATCTCAGGTCTTCAAATTTAGTTTGAGATGCATCCAGGAAAATAGTATTTCCTAGAAAGGCTTCTCCATAGTGAATTGGAGCAGATCCTCATGTGAATAGACTATCAAATTCTGACCAGTGTCTGCAACTATGGAAAAAAATATTATTTAATATGTTGAAATTATGCTACAGGTACAGCAATTAAAAATGGTGTTTTAACTACAAATCCAGACATTTCTTGCTAAGTTGTTTTATCTTCTGTGCTCTGTGTTTGTCTGTAACTGCATACCTCCCCGAATACAGGACACTTGGGTTCTACAGCAGATTATTCAAAAGCCACCTCCAAAACACAGGAAAATTACTCTGCTTTTTTTGTGTCCCTCAGCTGTTCCTATTACTTCTTCTTCAAAAAAAATTATTCCTCATGTTAGACATGGTGCCCCTTGGGTGAGTAAGGGCTGGCGATCTTTAATTAAATTAATCAAAGCTGGGGACAAAATCTGTGGGGAACATTGGGAAAGCCTCTAGGTTAATTAATCAGACACAGACAAGTAGTTTAGGTCCAAAACATAGCAGTTGCACTTTCTTAAAAGACTAAGTGATATGAATAGAAATATTTTCAGTTGCTGTTTTTAAAGGACAGAGACCTTCAGCTCATACAAGGTCATAGGTGATTTATCCTGGTAAAGGCAAAATAATTCTAATTTTAGGCCTAACCTCTCTCCACATTGTTCTTCTACTCCAATTCAATTTCCCATTAATATTCTTTTTTCTTTTCTGTCTTGCAAGTACAAATTTACTACTCACGAAAGCAAGTAACTAATTACTCTGGCAAAGTGATAAAAATTGCATCTTCTTTTACTCCTGTGCAATTACAGAAATTGCACTTTTCTGTCATTGTAAATAATCTACCGTGTGCCCCAAGACTCAGAATCAGTTAAGGGCAAACCACCATGAGCAGGTTTGAACAGAGGCATTGGTGGTCTCTCTTGACCTTATAAAGAAAATAAGCACATTGTAACCCTCCTGTCTGTATATAAAAAGCATCAGATGGAATGCCAGCTAGACTTCTATACAATCAGTGAAGGGAATTGACAGGATTTGCTAGTAGATCCTTTTTGGATGTTTTTTTTTTTCTCTCGTCATTGACTCTTAACAGCCTTTCTCACTGCTATCCTGACATCAGTCACTCTTTCCTCTCACAGCTAGCAACAAGACCTAAGAGGCTGTGTTTTCTAACTTAAAGTCTTAAATGTCTCCTAGAATCTTGGGTGAAAGTCTAGTTTTGTTTTTAAACAAAGACCACGTCCAGGTCTTGGAGGTTGAAGAAGAACGAGGCAGGTCTGGCAGTACCAGTTCAGCACCAAAACACAGAAAGATGGCCCCATATTGTCACAGGGTTCCTATTTTTTTTTTTTACATTAATTTTCTACTGTAATCTTTTCAGTTCTGTCTCCTCCAGATGAAGTTTTATACTTTGCATATGCCTCTTTCTTGCCCTTGATTGCTTTTTGCCCACTCATATTCATTCAAATTAGCCTTTTTTACTTCCAGCATATTTATTGCTAGTTGGCATGAGTAACCCTTGGGTATAAATTAATTTATATTTGAATACTTTCAATTTCCACTCTAATTCATATGTTTCAGTTAAGCCCCTGATGTCAAAAAGCCTCCCTAGGGAAGAGTGGATGGCTCAGGGGATAGGAAATAAACTCCCTTGTCTTTTCCCTGTAGACCACTGGTTCAGCTGGGCCTACAGGGAGCTGGTAATAGCTGGCAGTCCTTATTCTTCACTGGTTTTATAGACTTCAGTTACACAGGCTCCAGTGCTTTCATATCCTCACTAAAACTGGGTGAAGAAAGAATTTTTTTTTCCTTCAAATGTATTTGATCAAATAGAACTTTAAACAACAGTTTGTTCAGATTATACTTGCATACTTCTTCCTACTTATTCCCAGGATATGCAATTTTTGGGCTATTATTTATATTTTTGTATCTCTCTCTCTATATATATATATACATACATATAACATGCATACATAAAATTTCAGTTTATTTGTGTTTATTTAAGAACTAGGAGAAAGTTTTGTTTACGAATCAGAGCACAGTGAGAGGCAAACAAGCACAGCTTCAGAGGAAGTAGCCTATCTGTTGTTCTTTTTTTCAGTTTATCACTAAAACAGGTATCAATTTCAGCTGAGGTCAGGATCTTGTAATGCAAGGTGGGGTATATGTGCATGGTAAGAGGGAAGGCAGGTCCCAAAAGAGCTTACTGCCTGCATAATATACGGGAACAAAATGTCTCCCAACAGCATTGCTTATACATATGATGGCTTTAGAGGAATGTGACAGGAAAGAATTGGATGCAAGGAATGCTAAGGAGCTGTCTATCTCTTTCTGTCAGGTGGGGAAGGAACAGACCACTTTTTACAGCTCAAATCTATGTATCTAGGCAAATAATGTTCTAAAATCCCTACACCAATTTGTTTCCTGCTATTTCAGCCCCCACTTTTCCCACAGACACAAAGCCTCCGTGATTCATTCAATTTTTCCTGCTATTTATAACAACACCAGGGTCAACCAGTTAGACAACAAGCAGGGGAATGGGGAAAAAAAATAAATTAAAAAAAAAGAGTGTCAGAGGTGACCAATCATATGGCATAAACAGTGAATCAGGATTAGTGGACATTCATAGCCAGCAGCTTGCAAGAAATCCATAGGCTCAGAATTGTTCACACAAACTGTTCAATGTGCAAGTGCAAAGACACTAATCCATAAAGGTCACATTCCAGCCTTGCAGATTCCTCAAACGGAAAAAGGAGGGGGGCTAAATTAGTTGCATAAATTATTTGCGATGAATATTCTGAGGAGCTGTAGTTGTGTTTGTTTGTCACTTCCTACCCTAATGTCAATTAGTCAGGGCCAGATGTTAGCACACATTGACAACAAAACTCCCTCCAGGTCCTTAGGCAGAAAGTAATGAGTGAAGGTGGCAGATCTATGCTAAAAGAGTCTTTAATAGACTAAGGTCTGGGTTTTCACATGGATTTAGGTATCTAAATCCCTTTGGAGACCTCAGCTGTGGGATTCTGTGCGCAATTCAGTGAATGCATAAAGAAGCTCTGGCAGTCACTTGTTTTACTCTCATTTTGCTTCTGGCAGTCTGTCTGTTTAGCAGACAAAGAAGGGGTCAAAAAGACTCTGAAAAACTGAAATAAAATGAAAAAAAAATTGCTGATCTGCACTGATGCCAGGAACAGAACTGGTTCAGTGTTATCAACAATACCTAAAACTGCCTGTACTTTTTGAAAATAGCTTTTTTTTTTTTTTTATGATTTGCTGTAAGAAATGATTTTTAAAATTAGGTCTGCTTTTCTGTAGCTTCTATGAAAAGAAAAATTGGGGTAACTTTTTCTATTGAGTTAGGGGTTTTCTAGTCATTTTTTATGTACTGGTTTTACTTTAGAAGTGTAGAGTTTCTCATAAATAAATTGGGTTGTTGGGCTGAACCATATCACAAACAGAGGCTCTGTGATCTTGGTTTTGGCTTATAGTATATATTATGGGAAACATATTACAATCAGGCATCATGAAAGATATAGTCCAGTAAGGAATCGTGCTTTATATGGAGGATTGAGGGCATTTGGCATTCCAATTCCACTTCCCATAAGGCACCACAGTACTGTAACCAGATGCAGTTTACTATTGAACTGACTCCAAATGAAACATTCTCATTTAATTTAACACACCAAAATTAAATATTTTGATCTGAGAATCTGGAAGCATTTTGTTTTGACTGAAAATGTCAAAACAAAACATTACAACATTTCTGAGTTGTTTTTTTTTTTCCCCCCAAACTTTTCATGTAGAAGAAAATAGTTGATGTGGGTTTTGGAGTGATTTTTTTTTGTTTGTTTTGATTTGTTTTGTGTGTTTTTTTTCTTTTTTGGTTTTGGTTTTTTTGAGTTTAAAATAATAAGGAAACACAGGCATGGAAGTATCTAAAGAGGTTGTCTAACGCATTGTCTTGACTAAAAAAGATCAGGTATTCTAATATCATTCTCAACCAAAGAGTATCCAGTATATTCTCAAAATCTTCAACACAAAGATTTCCAAACCGTCCACTGCAATCCTGATATTTCATCAGCCTCTTAATTAACTTTTCCCATTTGTTAACCTAAATCTTCCTGTTGCAGTTTCACTTTTACCACCTGTCCTGCCGGTCCTTTATTTTACATTCTGTTTTCCTTTCTTTAGGCTAAAAATCCCTGATTCATTCCATAGTTGTCAGGTGTTTTTCTAGATCTTGGTTATTCTCTTTGAATTCCTTTGTCTCTTTATAATTAACCCTATTAGTCCTCTAATTATTACTTTTTGTTTTCAGATGAGCTCTTCTCCTGAATCCTGTTCTTTCTTACAATTATCTTCCCTGCTAAATTTCAGAGCTGTTGGAGTCTGTCCTTTGTTTCCTTTTTAGCTTTTGTTGCCCTTTCTTCTTTACTGAGGATTACACACTCTTCCATTTTATGGCTACTTTATCCTAAGTTCATTACATATTTCACGTTCCCAGGTAGGTAGTTGTTGGTTAGAAAGTATTCCAAGAAGAATTTCCTTCTTGATTTTGCTGCCATTTCTTAAAAAAAAAAAAAAAAAAATAAAAAAAAAAATAGTGTAATCAAAACAATCTTTTAAGTCATTTTTTATCACAAGGTAACTCCAGCATGTATTTCCAACATAATATGATGTCAAGATTAGCATTTCATAAAATAAAATTATTTCTCTCTTACATTTATTACAAATCATGTTTCAACACCTAAACCAAAGATGATAGTAAGGATGAAGAACACTTCAGTCCTCTTTCAGCAACGTGTTTAAGGCTACTTAATTTGCTGTCCAATTGACTTGAGTTAGATTATTCATCTTCTTACATCATGTGATTAAAACCTTGCTGAGTTAAGTGCCTGATGCACATTCCAATGTGTGTGTGCATCATGGCTTGCTACAGGATCAGGTCAGGTACACACAACTTTGCGTCCTAAATTCTGTCGTTCCATCAGAGCTGGTTCTCTCCTGCATCATTCCTGCTTTTAGAGTAGATTTTCATATGTTTTTACTTTGAGGTTCCACTTGTAGTGGCTTGCAAAAGCATAGTCAGCTCTCTTTATATAGTGCTAATATTCTTCTGAGTCAGAAATTTTAGGAATTTGGATTCAACTTCTTATTTTGACACTATGCAATTCCCATTCATTCTTTGAAACATATAAATTGCCCCAGCTATTCTTCCCTCTCCTCCTTTTAAGGAATTAAAGGTAATTCCTTAAAAAAAAAAAAAAGCCCAGAGTTTTAAAAACTGCTCCACTGACTCTACACTAAAATCATCTGTGTATCATTGCCTTTTTTTTTTTTTAGGCCCAGAAATCTGTCATCATATACAATCAGAGGAACTTCCTCCATTCATGGCTTTCTGATTCTAACCGTCAATGTAAGGACACTGGCAAGTATTTTTAACACACTTCCACTGATATTGCATAAATCCAGAAACATTTATATGCTAATCAAATCAAAATAGAAGTGATTAGTGAGTGGAGAGTGTCAAGATGACTGTCCTTTTACCATCAACCCATGATAACAGCACTGACGCTACATTAAGGAACTGCATACTGTATAAACCAAGAAAGGTTATAGGACATGACAGACTTAGATAGTGGTAAACCCTGAGAAATCATACCCAGCCTATTACATATTTATTATGCATTACAAATTGTAAATATTTTAAAAATAAAAATACTGAAAGATACAGTGTGGGTAAATTTTAATGCTTAATGAAATTATTCATAATATACAGAAAGCAACCTAACTCAACAAACAAGATGAAGGTTAATGCATGCGGATGAATATAAAAGAGAACCCAGCCCCGACGACTAATATGCTGTGTCCTTCCCCTGGTTGATCCCAGAGTGAAATTAATGCAACCTCATTTTCATCATTAAGAGCTATTCCTAGAGCTGAGGCGCAGAAGACCAGGTAGGACGCATGGAGCAAAGTCCACTTTCTTTCCTTCCATTTCTCAGAAGCTTTCACAGCTGAGTAGTTTTGGATCTATAGACATACACATATACCTTAAAAAAAAAAAAAAATAAAAAAAATCTTGTTTTTATCCCTCCTATCTACATCTTTAATTCATACTTTTTCAGTAGTTCGCTTTATCCATTTTCTAACCTGAAAGGTCAGTCACAGGTTGGAGAGGCCTGTGATATGTAATGTTAGTGGAAAAAAATAGGAAGTTCAAAAAGAGGTAAACAAAAGGAGCAGGCATAATAGGCCCATAGAGGATTCCCTTCTCTTTCAAGGATTTCTGATTTTCTTACTTATAATGATCATAGATCACAGTGCATCATGTCTACAATTTCACTTCCCTTTCATTTGTAGCTGCAAGTCTGCTGGCTGTAGAGTGAAAGTGAGTCCAGAGTCATTAGCGGGTACTAGGGATTCTCTAGGACTTTTCAGTCCATAGGTGTCAGTCGGTGCCCAAGACAGATAGTAATTGACTTGTTTACCTTCTGTCCTTTTCTAAATTATTTCATCTGTTTTCCTGGGTGTTTTGCACATTCACAGTCCCTGAGCTAAGTGATGGGATAACACTGCTGAGCATTCTGTCTCCCTGTAGTCTAGACAAAATACCACCTGTGTAGTGCAGAAGAGGAGAAGAGAATATTACAACACCCTCCTTAGACTCACAGACTTGAAGGAAAAGCACTGCACTGGGAACTACACCTCTCCAGTGTTAATCTCTCCCACTTAGTGACTACTTGCAGCAACATTCTTTCTCAGTAATTCTTCACAAAGGCTATTTAGTTCTGCCTCATCACACCTCTGTTTCCTAAATCCCATTATTTGCAACTAGAATCCTGGACTACAAAGAGAGAGGTTTGATCCATGTACTCCCCTCTCTCTTGACAAGCTATTTGAAATCAGGGACATTGCTCCCTCTCAGCATTGTCTGCTGGCAAGTCTTCCTCATGCCAAGGGTTCACAGTCACAGCTGCCATGGGCTCTCCAGAGCTTCACATCTGCACTTCAGTGCTCTGAGGCACATGTAGGTCTCATCCCACTCCTGGTGCTTAACTGAGATGCCTCCAGAAGTCTTTCCACCTTAAGGCCCCTTCTTAAGACACTCAGTGATGGATATGTCTCCAGAAGACAACTATTCTCCAGAATTGTTGCCTCTCTTCCCTCACCAACTTTAAAGGAAGCAAAAGTTACTGGTCTTTAACTGAGACATCTCAGCCTAATCCTTAAAGCTACATAGGGTTAAGAAGATGAGTCAGAACACTTTGAGCACCATCTCCTGAAGGAGAATGGCTGGTCACCTCTGCATTATACAGCAGCTGTGGAAAGATGAAACCTTGGAGACTGATTTGCGACCTGCACTTTTTTCACACACGTAGCAGGGTTGTAGATGGGTGTATGTGAATTTCCCTGGTATGAGCAACAAATCACTGAGGTACAACACTCCTGCGTGGTTCCTGACATCTATTCTTCAAGCTTAGCCTTGTAACATAAATGAAAGGATTGTCCTTGCTTTTGTTTTCTGAAATCTTCCTCAATAGCTTTCTGATATGGGAAAAGACAGATTTTCTAGTGTATCTGGAAAATTAAGAAATCTGAGCTCTTGCATATCCATGAGGGATTGGATGCTACAAGTGAGAATAACTCACAAGGGATGTTTTTTTCTTTGTGTAATAATTGTGAATGTTTTAACTTGTGGCCACCGCTTACCCTACCTAACCAAACCAAAGGAAGAGACCCAACTCAGCTACTTGTGTCCTGAACAGAGGACACAGAGAGTAAATCAGGAAAAGAACAGCAAGGACACAACAAAATTAAGATGATATTTTTCTTTTTCTCTCTGTTTTGTTGTAATATCCACTATCTACAGCTTTTTGGTGCAATAAACGTCTTTTCATCCTTTCTTGAAGGAACTTTCCTGTTCCCTAGCCATGCTATATGTCATTAGGACAGAAAACAGAAGACCACTGCAGTACTTCTATGCCCTGGGGAATACGCTAGGACGTCTCAGCTCAGACATGTAACAAAAGCACCCCCAGAATCCCTTTGATGCCTACCTGTCCTTTGGACCTGTGGGTACCATCTAGGTACCTTGCACATACACGAGAAGTTGTACAGAGGATTCAGAAGATGAAAATGTTTTGCCATTGATCAGAGGGGGGAAAACGTTCCTATTTATTATATCTATTCTCTCCTCTCAAATCAGAAACTTAGTCTTATTTAATTAAGTTGTAAAGGTTTTCCTTGTAAATAATCTCTTTATCATAATTTTCTGAAACTATCTAATGGGAGTTGGATGTAAATCAGAGCATTTATCATACTTCCTACTGTCGGTGTCATTGCACGTTGAACCTCCGGATCTCTCTGAGTAATTGATATATCCTTGCCTTCCCTCTCTCCTTCCCTCCCTCTCTTTTCTTTCCCCCTCTCTCCCCCCCCCACCTTGGGTTGGGGAAAGCAGTGCTGACATTCTGTAGAACAGTCACAGCAGTATAATGTCATTAAAATTAAAAAATCCTGTTGGAAGGAATGAACAGGAAAAAAAAAAAAGAAAAAAACAACGGGCAATTTAGGAACTAAAAACAGTGACATAAGGTGTGGAATAATGGAATATGGAAAAAAAATTATGATGATGCCTAGTTGACAGATTGTTGTCATTCAACTCTCGGGGGCTTTGTCACAACCTTCCAGTAGGGATGCCGTCTTGAACATCTGGCCAGCAACTGGTGCAGAACCTCCAGGCCGTGCGACTGTCGGGAAGGAGCAGGAGGCCCAGGGAGGGAGGCAGAGACCCCTGCTCTGCCTCCAGCCTCCAACATCACTTACTTTCCTCCTGAGACCCCTTTGGAAGGAGCATGGGTGTGTCGAGACAGACTAATCCTCTGAGGGGAAAACTGAATTACATTAAATCAGCCTTAAAAATACGCTGCTGAAGTTTTAGCATTCAGGGGTTGTTTCGGCTTCTTTTCACCATGGCACTTCCAGATTCCCTGTAAACCTCCAAGGGAGAAATGGAGGCTTGGATGGATGTGTTTGCAGGAGAGTTGTGCCTCACTGATCTGCTACTTACACCATAATGTTCTCATTCAATTTAAAACACAGTCCACTCCTGGCTATGTATGTATCCCTTCACAGGGATAGTAAGGCTCATCGTGAGCAAGAGTTGGCCACTGAATTAAACACAAAAGAAAAAAAAAAAAACAAAACTTCTCAGGCCAAGTCTATTTTCGCTTACAAAAAAACCTAAAATTGCAGTGAATCAGTGCAGCTACCCAGATTCAAAGAGGTGAGGTGACCCTCTGTGTTAACATTTCAAAAGTGAGCAACTACTTAGCTATCCATACCCTGACATTCCGTGGTGCTAAAAAATTCCAGTGGCTTTCCTCTGTTTGACTTTATTCTTCTTGTGACTTCAAAACGAATTTTGTCTGACGCAAAATGAAGGTTTTTATAACTTTTATGATAAAAAAAAAATCACAGGGGGAAAAGCCTTCATTTTACAATAGTAAACAGTTTGGGAGTTTGGAAAAAAAATCACTACTAAAAAAAAAGGCATTGCAGGATTAATGTGGTTATTTCTGTTTAATGTCTAAGTTATTAAGTCATATAAAAGTTTAGAATATTTTCTAGTTTCTCACAAATACCCCAGTGTTAGTTTGGTAGGAAAAATTTTCAAAATTCCCTCTGGATAGAAATTTCATGTTGGATTCAAGACATCTTCCATATAAAAGGTTAATTATAACTTATTTGTGTTTCTTTGAAAGTGTGTGTATATTGTATGTGTGGGTGTGTGTTCACACACGTATTTTTTTAAATAAAAAAGATTAGAGTTTTGGTAGTAAATTATACAAATCTATCTGATATACCACCCTGCTTATCGAAACTTTTACTTTATAATAATTTCTATAGCCAAAAAAATTAAATCTGTATGAAATGGAAATGAGAATTTAACCGTGTTATTACAGTTAAGGAGCAAAAAGGTACGTGTCTAAACCACTGGATTTTTCTGAAGAGATGTGAATGCAGCTTTCAGGCATCCTGAAAGTGACTTTCTACTTAGGTCAGTGCTTTAGCTCTCATTTCTTGGGAGAGGAGATTTTCCTGTCCACTGAAACTGGGATCTGTAAAATTGCAGTTGTTGTTTTCAAACAAAAGATATTAAGATGAGTGCTGGAATTGCTAGCTGAATTTTTCAAGTTTTATTCAAGAGAAAGAGCATGAGATTAGACTATAATTGTTCCTTCCAGCCTTACAAATCCATAAATATTTCTATTGAATTAATAATGGCGATGGGCTGATTTCTGCTGATCTTACCTCTGCTGGGCTTACATTCTTAACTGAATAATGTGAACAGAGCCAGGCTCAATAGCTTAACATTATGACAGTAATCACTAAACTATATAAATGTCTGTCATGGGTTTTAAAATTGTTGCATCAGGTAATTATTAGTTGCCTTGATCTTAACAGCTATGGGAAAATGTTTAATTGCATTACATTACAATTTATTTATTTAAACAGTGCCTTTGTTTGATCCAAAGCACCAGGGAAGGATGAGAGAACATCATAAATTAATACTATCTGGCAGGCCAGAAGTGTGGTCTGATCTGTAGCACATCCATCTAAAGGGAACCAAAACCCGGAGTTAGAAATATGACACAATCCAGTATTATGGGTAGAAAATGTTGTGAGACATTATTAAATCTATTAGATGATACATTGCTTTGGAAAGAACCATATGAAACGATTGATGGGTGGATTAATTTATCTACTCATCCACCAGCATTTGACAGCTGACAGTATCTATGTCCAGATTCATTGTCGGTATGAGGTGATTCTTTGCTGAGAGTGCAATTGCTGTTAGTTTGGTCTTTTTCTTGATTTTTAGCTACAAGTGAAGTACTTAAATCCCAGGTTCAGACAATCAAGTCCCTCTGGAAATCTGAGTCAAAGCATCCAGCCTTGTAATTTGCTGAACAACAAAAGTTTGTTGGTTTTTTTTTCTTTTTTTTTCCTGGACTCCTTCAAGGATTAGGTTTTTGGTTAAGGAAAACCAGAAGTAATAATGCCAGCAGGGACTCAACCAGCAGTCAGAAGACTTGATCTTCCTGGATATCTGCCAAACTTTTTTATTAAACTGGTCAAGCAACCTTATTTGTGCATACTAACATTTTTTCTGTTGACTTTTTTGTCCCCCACTGAGTTTAGGATAATTGAATTTTTATACACAACTTTTTAACAGTGTGGGATTCGGACTGTGATCTGAAGACTTGTTTATGATTAATTTAGCCGCAAACTAAACAGAAAAGTAAGTTCAAGATATTATGGACATAAAGACTTGTAATGCACATTTAAGTGTATTTCATGCTTTCAAACACAAATATACAATCAGATGGCCTTCATGAATGTCTCTTCTCTGATGACCATTATAGTCAATGTGGTGTCTCTGATGCTCTCACCTTTCATCTGTAAAAATGATGTCTAACTAACACTTGTAGAAACTTAATAAAAATATTTACAATAGCTCAGAATTTCTACAGCTACTAGGTATTGCTCCTATTTTAGGAAATTTTGCTTGACTAGGATGGTGACATAATGAAAATAAATTTTTTGTAAAATCCATTTTGTCTTTTAATTTTACATTTGTAAATCTCAATTGATTCCTCACTTGGATATCCCAGTTGTTCTTTCTTTAATTAGAAAGAATAAATCCAGTCTACTTTGAAAAGGCAGAAAAAGGGTAAGAAAGAAGAGGTACTACACACCAATTCTCAGACAATACCCAATTCTCAGTTGGTCTTATGATCCATTTCAGAACGAGAAATCTTATTTTCACTTTCCCCTAATACAACTCACTCAATTCTGCATTGATTTATTATGCTTCTGTGCTATAAATCTTATTAGCTGTGTGTGCATGTTTCTTTTACAAATACAGTAGTGCCAGAAGTTTGTCCTCATCATAGTCAGACACTGTGTGAGCTTAATGGAAAAAGATAGCATGAAAATTAAGCAGTTTGAAGAGAAAGAAGTGGAATTCAAAAATGTTAAGTTTTGTAAGAATAAAGCTTTAAACTGAAATGTAGTTGCACCTATTTTAAAGGTGTTTCCATCCATGGATTATTTTGTTGTGTTTTTTTTTTTAAGTCTTTGGGAGCTTTGGTAAAAAGGTGTTATAGACTCATTTGTTTCTTTATTTATGTCCCAGTTTAACTTATAATTGATGTAGATCAGATAAACTTTTACTTTTTGCCTGGTCTACAACACATTTGAAATGTGCTTTGTCTGATGGGATTGCATGAAGTCACGAAGAAGTAGCAGAGAGACAAAGAGGGACTAATTAAACCACAAAAATACTAGACACATAAACATCCTTCATCCATTTATGATTTCTCTCTGGTTTTATTTCAGGACAGATGCAGCTGTAAATATGAAACAAAGAAACTGAAACTTTACTGAGATACTTTTAAGAATAAAACTTTTGTGAACAAAATCTGTATTATTTCTCTTGCCTATTCCTTGGTTATTTACACACCGTGTACTTAAAAACAGCAGCTAAAAACTAAGACTTGATTTTCCTTATTGCTTGCACAAAGAAAACTGGAATATCCTGAGTGCTAAAAAGACAATAGTCTGCCTTAGACCAATTCTAGCTGAGGACCAGAAACAAGACTGTTTCTCCCTGGTGTCTGTCATTTGCCTTCACCCTTACAGAATGGAGTCTGAAGACTCACAGCTCTCTCACACATTTATGCCAAGAGTCCTTAAGTATTTCAAGATGACTTTTGAGTCAGGTGACTTGGAGACCAGCTCAGGTACAACATTCTTGAAAAGTTGCTAAATTTACCAAATCCCTGGCTGTGAAAAGAAGTTTTTTGGTGTGACATGTGAAGGCTCACCTCACCAGGGAACACCTCCTAGGCCCTACCTACAAGCTTGTATCTTTATGCAGTTGTCACCTTCTCCTTAAATCTCATGTGGATGATTCCTGGAACAACTCTTACCCTCCGTTTTCCAAGATCCAAGACATATGCTTCATAGTCCTCAGCTCTATCACAGATCTGACCGACAGTTTATAAGGAAGATTTGTTTCATTTGCCCTAAATGAGTCCTCACACTACCTGGGTTATCTCTCCAATCCTGTTTCAGAAACCTTCTCTCACCTGGAGACAGCTGTGCAGTTTCCTGCTTCCTACTTCGGTAAAATTACTTATATCCCCTCTAGAACTCAAAATGGTTTTGTCCATTGGAAACACTAGAAATTGTACAATGTTAGGTCAAGAAAACATAGAAAAAACAAAATCAAATTTAACTTAGAGGTGCTTGAATGGTCTTACTATAACTCCTCTTTCTTCCTCTGATGTATTCAGTATTGGCCTCTGTCACAAGCAATTGGTACAACACAGGAGTGGATGGGCCATTGGTCAGTATTGTTACGCCAGTTCTTAATTGTTTAATGTTCTGGTACAGATTTTTGCAACAGCATTGATGGTTAATCTAATTTTTGGAAGGAGAAGATGTCAGGCTGCCTTTTCCATTAGCTCACACAGTCTATTTAGTTTTCCTAGGTTGTTGGGAAGCTTGATGGGGTTTAATTGAAAATGTCAGAAGGGAACATTTTAATTTGACTGCATTTGATATTGTAGCTAATGCATTCGGCAATTCATTGTAATTCAAAGCACTCTTCACACTCCACAACTGGCATTGCTATTATTTTAAAAGGTGAGATCTTTCATTGTTAATCAACATGGGGTGCTTAGAGTAGTTTATACTCAGTGCTAATTTTTTTTATATTTATGTTCTACACTTTTACAAGGGCAACATCTAACTTTTTTTTATGGTCTAATAAAGTTCCCATCTCAACCTTCAACTTCCAAAAGATGACAAAATCTCTCAGATCTCTGGACTGGCTTAATTTTTTATTGTTGAGCCAGAAAGAAAGGGGCAGGGAAAAAAAAATAAAACAAAAAAACCCCACCAAACCAAACCAAATCAAACCAAACCAAACCAAACCAAACCAAACCAAACCAAACCAAACCAAACCAAACCAAACCAAACCAAACCACTATCAGCAAATATAGCTTTTTATTAGAGTGTTTACATAGAACATGAAAAAAGAAGGGTAATGTCCCCGTTTCCAGTCCTTATTTAAACAGATTTATGAAGAAATGTCACAAAAGACTGAAAAAATTACAACGCAGACTCCATAATTCCTGTATGATTAAAGAGTTGTCCTGAAATACAGATACCATGTTCCAAGCATGGTTTTCAAAAAGGTTTCCCATCTTCTAGTGAACATCAGGGACCCTAGTTATCAGATACAACAGAGAACAGTAACTCTGCCTGAAAGCTTAAACTTGTCTGTCCTACAGGATTTGATATGGGAGAATAACCTGAAAATGCATATTTAGACAAGTGTGGGGAAAGATTTTGCTCCAGTTCAAGTTTACATGCACTTTAAATTTTAATTTATTGCTCCCAGAATAAGGGCCTGGAACTGACACAGTTCCATTCCTTGTGGTGGCAACCAGGTATTTTCCAGCCCCTCTTGTGCAAAAGCAATTAGATTCTTTTTAAATACATCTGGCAAATTTGCAACACAGAATCAAGTTAGGGTCATTTTCTTTCCCTGGGAAGCCTTCTGCCCTAGACAATTTTGCCTATCATCATGGTATTTCAAGAAAATGTCTTTTCTTGAGAATCCTGAAGACGATTATATGTGAATTGCCACAGTCAGTAGCTTGGGATTTCCAGATAAAGCCAATTTTGTGCCTACCTATTTGTGGGCAGCTTGAGCCATGCAAAACTTTTAGAAACTTATAGAAAATATATAATGATAAGGAGATTAGGCAAATATGAAGTTCAGCGGAAGCTGAGTTAAAACATAGACTCAGTTCTTTGTTGATTCAGCTCAGGGTGTTTTAGTGGCGAGCTGAATTGTACATTAATATGAAGTAACTTTCATTTAGAAATGTTTGCAACACATTTGCAATAGCTAGCAAGTCTGAATTAAAAAAAAGAAATCACCCAGAGTGATTGAGTGATTGATCTTTTGAAACATTTGACCTATTTTCTTATCATATAGCTGTGTTTAGCTTAGCGCTGAAATACAACATCTGTATGATTGAATTGTGACTACTCTGTAATTTAGTTTCCTTGAACAACTCACTATCTACATGAAACATTAAAAAAATTAATGAAAAAGGAGGGACTCCAAAGAGGCTTGTTCAGTGGCTGGAATCGTGGTCCAGCTTCCTCTGTCCTCAGTGCAGAATAAGTCCTGTTTTCCTCAGTGTTTCAGTCTCTGAACCACAGAATTCTGGAATGATTTGGGTTGGAAAGGACCTCAAAGATCATCTAGTTCCAATCCACCTGCCATGGCCAGGGACACCTTCCACTAGACACTGATATTCACGTATTTCCTCATTCTCTGCATTAGTGCACTGTTGGGTGACACTCAGTGCATCATTTCCTGCACATTTTGATCAATGCTAAATTGTCCATAAGTCTTGAAGTCAAAACAAGATTCACAAAACACTTCCAGCAAGCACAATTGACAAACTCCCTCCCAGTTTCTACTAACACACACACACATTTTTTATAGATATTGTCATGGTCCAAATTCAAATATTCCACAAATTCCAATGCAGCTATACCAGCAAAGAACAAAGGTCCCATAACATTGGTTATATGACATTAAGCTTGATGACTTTGTCAGTAAGGACAAATGTACAAGATTTCAGTCTATATCCACAGTGTGATTCCCTTAAACCTTGGAAGTGGGAGAGCTGAAATATAGGAAAGTAAGGGATTTTTGGGCAGCATTTTTAAAGGAAAAATAAAAGGATTACTCCAACTTATAAAATGAGTTGGGATATTTTGAAAAAAGTACTTATTGTTCCACATTTTCAGGAAATCAAAAAGAAAGTCCAGACTTAAGTAAAATATTCAGTTCAATTCACTACAGAATATGAGTCTATTTTACCTTTACTATTATTTGTGGAAGCGATAGCATGGGAGTTTTAATGAAATAAGAAGAGATTATCAAAAAAATGTTTATAACTAGCATGTTAAAACCTATTTTTCTTATATTTTTAAAAGTCAAAGAGCTTTCAAAAACTACACAAACACACGAAATATTTCTTTTGGCCTAACTTTATTAAGTAGCAAAATCAAAGAAAAAAGTAAACCTTGTAACCAGATAAAATCCATACAATTCTTCCTGTAAATTAAATACTTTTCTTTATTAAATTTTGCAATACAAACTGATTTTCATTGATGGATATGTGTTATTATGTGAAAATATCAAGTTAATTTGTATTAAGCCTTTCTACTGTGACACGAAACTTCTAGCAGTATGTACTCTAACATTCCTACCAATGACATATGAGTAGTACAATGATGGTAAAAATATTAGGAAGGAAAAAAATATATACAATCTTGCAAAAAGCGTTGTTGTTCTCTATTTTTTTTAGTAGACGGGCCAATTAATATACTTGTTAAAGAATCTTTCTAAAAGAGAAATAGGTCCACTCCAGGATAACTGAGATACAGAAAGTCTGAGTCTTGAGAGTTTTGTGTTTGGTTCTTGTTTTGTGTTTGGTTTTTGTTTTGTTCCATTACATCTGGGAGGGTGAAGTTAAAATATTCCCTTATTTCTCTATGCTCCCTACAACATACACATGAACTGGTGAGTCCAATAGCAGCATCTCAACAATACAACGTTTCATTGCAGTTTTGTTTGAGATCACCCTGTGTCTTTCAGGTTGTTCTGTCTGATGGGAATTACAGTTTGGGTTGGTCACTATCCCTTTGTTCTTCTTAATTAACATGGTTCATCCAAGAATTCTGCAGCAGCTCAATCATAGCCTCCCCTAGTCAGTGCACAGTTCAGGCTACCACAGATTACTGTTGATCTGACCCAAACCATCATGTTTCATTTGGATCAGGGCTCTCCACTTCCTTGGGCATCAATAGAGATTATGGTGCACCAGTTTGCTCAGGAGCTGTGTAGCAGATCAATTGGCCTTCTAATGGTATATTGAGGTGGAAAAGTAAAGCAAGAGAGAGAAAGAAACATTCTGTTGTTCATGGACTTCCACTTGAACAGATCTCCTTTACATTTTAATAAATGAGAAAAAAAAAGAAATTTAACCGGATGAGGAAAAAAATCTTTCAGTAGTCAGTTCACAAAGATTGCATTTTTCTGTACACCTGAGGGACTGGCACTTTTATTCACACTGTTAAGGATCTCAAGATGAACTTGTCTGTTTGATATCATGACTAAGACAATGATATCACAGCAGATTTCACATTCACTGAAAGTGAATGTGAAAGTTTAGTGCCAGATGGGAGAGGTGAGTACCCCTCAGAAAGGGTCTGTGTCACCAGCTGTGTTAACCAAGCTCAGAGCAGAAACTTGGTTTCACATGCACATGAGAATAACATCACTAATGAGATATTACAAAGAACTGCTCATGAAATGGTCATTTCATGGTCAGAGTTTGTTTACTGCTGTGAAACAATTCAAGGTCCTTGGAGTGATTGTGTCTGTCCCCCTTCTCGGTTACTGGGAAGGTGGTTTTTGGTGCATGTGTGCTGGGGAGTGAAGGAAATGCCCTCAGAGAACATAATCAGAGGAACCCAGGGACTCACCAAAGTTGGAAGTGATTAGACAAACCCTGGGTTTAGCATTTTCATTCTTTCCTGTATATATTTCTGTTTTTTTCCAGTATCAGAGCAGCAATGCATTTATCTCAATCCCCAGTGCTATATGTCGTTGCCAACATTATATCTACATCCTTTGATAATTTGTCATCTACTGGCCCTAGGAAATCTGATCCCTGATTTTAGACAAACCTCTGTTACCTTCACTTGTAAATACAAACCTCAGCCTAAGAAGAAATCTCCAGCTTTGCAGTTCATGTGTCTCTAATTCATGGCTAGCATTATGAAGATTATAATGATTTTTCTTTTATCTCTGCTCAGCTAATACACCAGTGATTAGGGAGAAAACAGAATATTTTAGTTGAGATTCTCTATGTTGTTTGACACTTTGTGGTTGCTTTTATTTTTCATGCAGCTTCAGATTCTTGGGGAGAACTAAACCCAGCTCAGCCTTTGATCTTTTTGACTGCTTTCCTCAGTGGATGAAGCAGCCTTATGAAAAGGGCACAAGCCCTTTTTAGATGATAACATGCTGTACATTTTCTATCTCATTCAGCACCAGGGTGTTTGCAAAAAGCTCACCATCAGTATTCCAGCCTGTTTTTATGTGGGTCTCTATTATCTACAAGAAACACTTCCTGATCTGCTTTCTCAGAAGGTCCATATTAATTTGCTATGATCATTTCATTTTCTACGCTTTCCTTCACCTCGCATTAGTTTCTGCTGAGGCAGGCAAACTCTATGTGCTATTTTTGTCTGCAAGCAAAAGAGGTCTTTTTTGTCCCTTACTGTGACACATGTTCTTTCCCTTTTTTTTTTCTTTTCTTTTTAGTTGTTTTTTTTTAAATTTCTTGCCTTAGTATCTCAATATTCTTATCGGATTCTTTAATTTAACAAAGTCCTGGTTGTGCCATGCAGATTGCCTGACATGAAAACTCTTATAATTTCTTTTGAGTAATATAATTTTACTTTCCCCATTTCGGACCCTTGGTTCAGTCAATACAGTTTCATGATATTTCCTTGATTTTATGTGGAAAATAGTCATTAAAAGAGGCATTTCTGCTCTCCCAGATCCATTCTTCATCTTGAGACACCATTTTTTTAAATATATTATTTCTGTTTATGGCACTTTTTCTTGTACCACCCTCTCTTGAAAAGTATTTGAAAACTTCAGTAGCCCAAAGAAACAAAAATTAACGAGACATTTGTTCTATTTTCATTGCATAGCAAATCAGTAGATGTATATTATGATGATGTAACTTTTTTATCTTGGTGTTTTATTGGATGAGCAGTATACTCAGATATTACTTTTTCTCTTTATTAAATTTCATGTATTATTTTGCAAGACTATATATATGTCAATTATTTTTTATTCAGAATAATCAGAAATAGTAACCTTTACCATAGTAAAACCATGTTTATGCTCTATAAGATGGCTACAGCCGCAGTATTCATGAAAACTGTCTACTAGCTGATTTCACTAATCGCTTGAAGAAGAATTTTAAAATCTTCTTCTTCAGTTCTTGATTATTGTCTCTGTAGGTGTATGGGAACCTGCTTTGCCATTCTGCTAAAAATATCCTGATTTAACGTGAAATAACATAAAGACTGCCAAAAAAAAAAAAAGATAAATTGAAAATAGGGGAAGAAAAATTCCCTTTTCCTTCAAAATAAGTAAAAATATTGAGGTTTTTTTATTAAATTATCTGTCGTAGGGTAATGTTGCTCAATCATTTGCTCAAATACTTTTTGAAATGGAAAATGTTATTTGCTTCAACCACCTCAAAGTAAAGCAGCAAGTCCACAGCTTTTTCTTTTGCCACCACAAGAAAAAGGCGACGAATCCAGTCTTTTCCTGTGAAAGGTTTCGGTTTCGATGAATCACCTTTTTCTGAAGAAAAAGTGTTTTGTTGAAAAATTCTCACCCTGCCCTGTTTACTGCAGTAGCTTAGTTCTGGATGAATGCTTCCAGCAATCAGGATGGCAGAGGAGAATATAATCTGCAGGGCTATTGACTACTTGTTGAAGGCCAAAGAGAAGTTAACAATAAAACCTGCTGCAATGTACATTTAAGCCAGTTCGAGCAGAGAGAGGCTTATCACAGCTCTCAAGTGCATGGAGGCTTCTATTTAGCTCACCTGGTAGGTCTGCTGCAGACCCTTTTTAGAAAGTGCTGCATGCTCCTAAATCCTGAAAGATCCATCCTATTTCATGCAGGATACTTAGTTTCATCGTCCATATAAGCCCATGGGAACTGGGGGTGTTGAAACCAACTCTCCAGATATGCATGTGCCCCCACACCACATCAGACTCAGCTGAATGACGACTTAGTTTTAAGATGTGATAACATGTTCAGAACCACAATCCAGCTGTGCAGTATGGGCTTGTGAAAACTCAGTGTGCTTCAGTTTTTTTCTTTCATAATAGCATTCTGGCAACATAAGATCTAATAAATAAGTAAATAAATAAATAGCTTTATTTCTGAAAGCTTACAAGTTAAAAAACAAACTACTCTGAGGAAGGTAAAACTAATAGAAAACATTCAGGTGTTTGAGCAGAACTGTTAGGGTAAAAATATTTAGGCTTTATTTTTTTAAATAAACAAAAAAAAAAAAAGAAGAAGAAAGAAAAGAGGAAGTCAGTCATAGTTATTTATCATTGCAGTTGCCAAATCCACTGAGCATCATTTTTGCTAACATCATTCAAAGACTTTTTTTTTTTTTTCTTTCTCCTGGAAACACCTCAAAGGAACAAGCACACAAGAAAAAAGGAAGAAAAGAAAAACAGAACAATTACATGAATCAGACAAAATTACTAGAGTAGCCAAAAATAGACATGAGAATTTCAGAGCGTTCCATTTTTACCAGTGATGCAGTCAATTGTACTAATCTGAGTCACTGTGGATGTCCTTTGTAAAAAAAGTACACTTGATAACATAAAAGCATTTTCTTGTTTTGTTTCCACATTCCTGTCTGAGGAAAGTTCTGCTGAGGACACCTGCCTATGACTTGTCATATTTTTAGCTACCTACCTTTTACATCTGAGAGAAACTACAAAGTCCGTCTCACATAGAGAGTGTTATCAGCAGCCAGAGTGGCAACGGGGCTTCCTGGTTTAGGAGGTGAACACAAAGTCACTTCCAGACATGTAAATAAAATAGTTTAGAACAATATTGAAGAGAAATGGTATTGGTTGAGGGGGGGGAAAAACAGTCCTCCGAGGCAGGGAGAGTTTGTGAGTAACACACAGCATATCACAGGCTACTCAAACTCAGCTTGAGTGTGAACACTTTCAACTCTTGTATAAATGTTACAGGTGTAAGTGTTCTCCCCTACATTTTCCCTATAGCATGAGCTACCTTTCCTTTAGCTCCTGATGGACCTGCCATCATTGACAATGAAGTATTAGAATCTCCCTTATTTTCTGTTACAAAGCACTTTCTCACCTGTAAGTAAACATATTTAAAAACCTATTTTCAAGCTCCTCGTCTAAGGAATTCTGGCAGCCACCTAACACACAGAACATCTCAAAGCACCACAGGGATATTTTTGTAGGAACACAGAGGTGACAGAGGTATCACAAGCAGCAGGTTGAACAATTAAACACATGGGGACATCTCACTAACCCTTCTGTTAGTATCAAACACCAGAAGGGTGTTTGATGACACCCTTAAACACATAAAAATGGATGGAATCTCTGACTGACTAGAGTCACTCACTAAGTAGTAGATAACTATCAGGACTTCTAGAGGGTTTGGTGGAACAACTGCATTTTATTTTATTTAGGATCTCAATTTGAATGTGTGATAAATGAGTTAGATATTGGGTAGCTTAGCATTTAAATTACACAGTTTTGGACACTGATGTTACCAAGAGGAAAAATTAAGAGAATCCTGACCAAAAAAAAAAAACCAACCTTGAAAATTGGGTATCTGAAAAGACTTGCATCTCCATCCTTAAATTTCTGCTTGTTTGTGAGACTATTAATTACTTTTTCTCTTAAATTAGTTTTGAAGTTTTTTATTTATCCTGTGAATACACGAGAATGTACTCTAGCCTTAAACTGTAAAAGTTGCTTATTGGTGGATGAACTATTGAGTATTTGATGCTTAATCCCTTTTTTAAAAAATGTAAGAAATAGAGACTTTCATGTGCTCATCTAACTCTGGAATCTGGGACATTTAATGTTTTTTGTAATATGATTTATTTTGCAATACTACTTTCTTTCTGTCAGAAGCCTCAGAGTGAGTTTCTCAATCCCTTTTGGACCTGCTAAGTACTTTTATAATGTAAATAATAGTAAATAGATTTATTTTTTTTCCTCCTGTCAAACCAATCTAATTTGGACTCTTCCATCACACTTATCACTGGGACACCTGACAAGTTGTCCAGTCCCTTTTGAATTTCTTGACAAAGAATCCTAATTTAACCCAGGAGAAAAGTAGCCTGACTCCCATTAATGTCAATGAAAGGTGGGGATGTTCACAGCAAAACTGAATTAGGTATAATATGCCTAGAAGTCATATACTTTATTTCAAATAGTGGGATTTTTTTACACTTGAGAAATGGCAGAAAACACTAGAAATGCATTCTCCTTCTATTTAACAGCTTGAATATCCTTTGTAATCATGGAAAAAGAGTGGACATGGATTTTCTTGAGTAGAAGAAATTCAGGTTTGTATTTTAAGGTCCTTAAAGTTCCATTTTAATTACGGGAAAATAATTTGAGGGAAGTTGGTAATAGGCAAAACTTCGAGACCTTTTGTTCTTTAGTGCAGTGAAGGAAACCTCATTAGACAGGATTTTCTTAGTTAGCAGGGCTTCAGGGTTAATGAGCTGTGAGTGATAATATATAGTAGTAATCCCTCATGACTGTAACAAGTTGTATTTTATAAACTTCTTAATCTCGGTAGTGAAAGAGATGTGGGGTATGGGAAAGAGAAGAAACTAATTTGCAGGGCTCAGGGAAATTCCAGTGATTTTTCTCCTTGTGTGGAAGTTATTTGGGAAAAAAGCTTACAGGTACCATATGGGTAAAGGAAAGGATTATTATCTCTATAGTTACCTAAATGTTGTCCCCAGAATGACAGGTCTAAGCATTTCCTAAACTCCCTTTCTAGGTAGAGAAAGCTAGTTACCTGTGGAAAAGAGGTATCCAAGAGAATATCTTGGGTGAAGAGTCAATAGAAACTAGTCATCTTAGAGGTACTTTTGAGGATCAGAGTCATAGACAGTAAAAAAATCCACAAAACAAAACCCACAAAAAACCAAACCAAACCAATACAAAAAAAACTACACCAAAAAAACCCAAACCTGTCATTAAAAAAAGGAAAAAAAAATAATAAAAGAAGACAGGCATGCAATTGTTACTGTAAACTCTCCTGTGAGTAACCTGGTACTTGGGGACGATGCCTAGCACCCTGTTAGCATACCTTCACAACAAGGACCATCAAAATGGCATCAGAAGAGTTGTCACTCTAATAAATTACCTCAAAACAGCACACATGAGGTACTTTCAGCCAACAAGAAACGTAACTGTGTTTTCCACACCTACTTGGAAGGCTCTTCATTCTGTTGATGGTGTCAATGTATTTCCTTGTACTGGGTTATCTTTATTTCCTTAGAACACTTTGCTGAAAGTATTACAGATTTTTTTTTTTCCCCAGGTGAAGAAATGTGAAAACCCAGTGTTTCCAGAAGAGACTAAAACCCAGGTCTCCTCTTATTACTATACGTTTTGAACCAACCTATCTTCTTCCTTAAGTCAAGGGATGAGGGACCCAGCTAAACTAAGGAAATTAGGATCCCACTCAAGAGCTGGTCACCAGCAAAAATGTTGGAAAACGCTATAATATGCTATTCTGGTACTTGAGAGAGGAGAACATACTTTGGTCTGCCTGCATTATAAGCGTCATATTGTCAAAGAGAAAAATTTAGATCAACTAGATAGGTAAATATTTTAATGAAAAATATAAAGAATGATGTGTTCCCCCCTTCCCTCCAGGATAATTTAGATTCTAAACTAAAGCAATATTATATACAAAGGTTTACATTTTTGTACAGCTGCTTATTAGTAAGATCCCTTTGGAAGACTTTATAATTATCAACAGTGGTATTTGAGACCCTTCAGAAAGTTTTTCAACTGAGGATAATATGTAAGACATGAGCTATCTCAGGTGCCACTGTTTAACATTTGTGAGAGATAATTGTGTGATAATTTTAGCTTTCCAGTGAAATGTTGCAAACATTAATCCTTGTAATGCCCATGTGAGTACGATAATAAGTATTAATCTTGAACTGGTGTAAGTCACTGTAATGCCATTTACTAGGACTGGTTGATTTTTTCTTTCCCTTCAAAACTGCTTTTCAAGAGAAAATTAGTTTTTTTGCTATTTACATGTTAAAGGGATCTGCTTTCTGGGGAAAAATAGTTTTGAAGGGAACAATTCAAGGAACATATCAAGTGGGTTTAAAAATTGGTATTTTATTTCTGCTAATTCATGATGATTTCCACGGGAATTGTTCATCAGGTGCTGTACCTTCTCTCGATAGGAAACTTCTTCAGCTGTATTTCATCTCTCAGGATGTGCTCTTGAAAAAAACTACAGGTATTTCAATCAGGGCACATTGATTTTTCATTTAAGAATTGAAAAAAAAAAAAAGAAGAAGAAGAAGAAATACATTACAGGATGTTTCTAATGAAGTACCCAGGCAGAGCTATCTAGAAGAAGATTTTCTGGTTAGTCACTGATTTGACACAAGGCACTTCCTTTTCCTTTCAACACTGTTGGAGGACTTTAAGAAGACTATAAATATGGGATTTTTTCATGGAAGTGGTTTAAGTCTTTTGTTTGTATGGGAACAAGAGTCAGGTGAGTTTTGTTTTATTCTGATATTTAATTTGAAAAAATTTTGTTCTGTCTAAAAGAAAATGGAAAGGAGACAACCATTTTGCTTGGCATAGTTTTGAGGAAAATGGAACATTTCTCCGAAATTAAAGTGCAAATAACAATGCAGTAACACTAAATAGAACATTTGTTATATTGAGAGGTAAATATTTATGTGTGTGTATATATATAAAGTAATTTTCTTATACTTTGAAATAAGAGTTTAGAAGGTGAAATAGCTTTTTATGGTTTGAGCTGGTTTGAGATTTTAAGACTTTAATTTGTATACGACAAATTATTTTACAGGAGGAAGCAATAGTATTGTCATATTAACAATAAATTAGGCAACTTCCCTAAATTCTCAAAAGTCTAACAGATGAGGACAAGGCTCTTTTTGGCATTGGTACACTCCGAATTAAGGCTGTGGCAAGAACAATTACTCTCATGGTGTCCTATTCAAGTAAACAATGTAAGTAAGAGGTTCTACATAGACTGGAGCATATGTTTTAAGTTAAAGACATGCTGAAATGTTGTCCTGAACAGGGATGTTTCCCTGAAGTAAGGCTATGGGCTAGCTGCCCAGTTTACAATATAATATGAAGAGAGATAGTAAAGTCATAGAGTATAAGGAAAAATAGGCTGGGAAATGCAAAATACACAGGGCCAGAGAGGTACCATTGTTGGGAATAAAAGATTGAAACACCTTGGAACAAAACTCTTGAAATAAATTTGGAAATAAAGTGTAATATTACCACAGAGTCATATTGTCAGTAACAAGAGTGTTGGAGAGGGGGAAAAAAAAGGAGAAAGAGAGGAAAGAACCGAGTGGTAATATTTTAAAGGGTAACCAATGCTCACTAGCAGCTGCAGTAAGACATTAAGTAATAGAGCACACTAATGTTAACAGCTCTCTTGGTAAGAGTGGTAAATGAAATAAACCTCAGCATTCGCTGTATCATTAATCTATAGTGAATAATGGCACGGGTAGTGTAAGGAGATTAAAAAGGGCATTGTAAACATTTGTGGCTGTATAATATACAAATTAAAAATGTGTGAACGCTTGCAGCTGCATAATCTACAAATTAAAAAGTGTAATAGCATAGCATTAATTACTGGCTGATCAATTCACCCATAATTGCTGGCATGTAGATGAACAATTACAGGTCCAAAATGTTATTTGAGAAAGAGACATTGACCTTGGAACCGTAAGAAATGATAATATGTTATAAGGTAATACAGGTTTGTGTCAAAATCCTCTATCAGTATATGCTCTTGCAGGCTGGTGTGCCCAGCAACCCTAATCATGCTTTTCCCTGTATGTAATTGTGCCTGAAGTAGACCATTTTCTCCCTGAGTTACAGAAATATCTGATTGCTCAGTGTTTCCTGTAATCATTGCGTATTGGTGCTCACACGCACGCAACAGATTTGGTGGCCTCCTTTGGTGTGGCTGCAGCATTTGTGGGCAAGGAAAGAGCAACTGACGTCACCTGCCTGGGACTTGTGCAAAACATTTGACATTGTCCTACACAACATGTTTGTCTATAAACAGTAGAGGCGTGGATTTGACAGATTTGACCACTGGGTGGATGAGCAGCTGCCATGAAGGTCACACTCAAACAGCTCTGGTGGGTTGCTCAATGTCCAAGTGGA
The DNA here is from genome assembly GCF_009829145.1 of Chiroxiphia lanceolata. NCBI lineage: Eukaryota > Metazoa > Chordata > Aves > Passeriformes > Pipridae > Chiroxiphia > Chiroxiphia lanceolata. The sequence goes on along the minus strand of NC_045671.1, from coordinate 4,946,966 downwards.
GATCAGTGGTGAGTGTCATCCTTAGGGGTTGGTATTAGGACCGGAAATGTTTGGCCTCTTTGTTGGTGACATGGACACTGGGATTGAGGGCACCCTCAACAAGTTTGCTTGGTGACACCAAGCTGTGTGGTGTGGTCATACACTGGAAGAAAGGGATGGAATCCAGAGGGACCTGGACAGGCTTCAGAGGCGGGACCCTGTGAACCTTATGAAGTTCCACAAGGTCAACTAGAAGGTCCTGAAGGTGAGTTGTGGAAATCCCAAGCACAAACAGAGTCTGAGTAGAGCATGGATTGAGGAGAGAGTGAACCTGAGCATGAACCTAGAAAAATTGCAGTAGGTAAGAAACCTTGAAACTGAAGGTAGGAGAGAGCTTTGCATAAGAGAGACTTGGGTGGGAGACCAGCTATATGGCTAACCTAAGAACAAAGATGGGAAGCAGTAAGACTAGTCTTGAAAAGGGAGAGAAGGAGATAATTAAATCTTTTCATGTGTAGGCACTAGTTATATCATCCTTAATTACATACTGCTTTTCTACTAGAGGCAAAAACCACAGTGGTTTGTAGATGGATGTGATTGCATAATTAAGAACAGACAAATCTGACATTTCCTTGCTTTAGTTGCAACAGTAATAACTTTTCTAATGTAATGCATAAAATTTATATACAACAGTTAGGCTATGATTCTGCACATTATGTCCTCTTTCTAATTACTTAAATAACTCCACTCATTTTAATGTAACTTCTACATGCTTAAAAACAATTCTGTGTACATGCAGAAAGTTGTATTGGTCCTCATCTCAGTCCAGAGACATCCACGGTTCTGTTCACTTGCCCACAATATAAACTTCCTTTACTTCCCTATATGGAGGTTTATTTGACAGTACAATTCACCTCCCATCTACATAGTTTCAGTATTTTTTTCTTTAATGCCATCATGTGATCAGAGTCTGTGCAAGAAAAGAACATCAACTATTATTGGCAGTAGCAGAGTACATTTGAAACACCATTTCTCTCAAAAGAAAGTTTAGTATTAAGGTTTTGTAAAAATCCCCCTGAATAAGAAAAACTCCTCCAGCAACCGAAAGCACATGACCCCAGTGCTCTGCTCTATGGACTGGCTCTCCAAAGAGCACAAAATCAAATTCAAGATCTTAGACCTCATAGTCACTGCTCTCCATGGGTTCTGCACAGGTTACCTGAGAAATTACATCTTCCCGTGCAGCACTGACTGTCCATAACAAGAAACAGTAACTCCGACCCTGGGAGTGAGACCTGAAAGTGCTGAAGGTATTGGAACACAGAGTCCCAACACATCAGTGAGGCCAAAAAATGCAATTCTAGCAAAAGCATAAAGGAAGAAGAACAAAAACCCCCTCAGACTCACCCACTTTATTTAGTTTAGTTCTCTTTTTGACAGGGATAATATGCAAAGTGTCTGAGACACTGGAACGAGGCTGCAACTCAAGAACTGTACATTTGCCACCAATGCTTTACATTTTTTTAAATAAAGTTACTTGTTAACAGATCTCCCGTTCAAAAGAGGAGATGATAGTTCACCACTTGGCATACAATAATATGTCCTATTTTCTTCTGTAGGAAGAAAAAAATGTAAAAGAACACTTTATATTTTTTATTTATAACTTCTATTTAAATTTGAGTATTTTTTTTCTCAGAAAACATAAAGAATTTAATATTTTTTAATAAAAATAATTTTTGAAAAGAACTATTTAGTTACTGAACAATGACAATAAAATAATAATAAAACCAGTCTAAAATAAGTTAATAAAAATAACTATTTTCCAAAAACATTTTTAATTGAGATTTTCAATTGTTGTTTCTGTCATAAGTTAGAATTTAAATTTTCATTTTTTTTTATAGTGATAGTTTCATTACCTTGTTCTTTCCTACTATTATAGAAATATTTTATGATGGCAATTTTAATTACCCAGACTGGACCAAACCTGTATTACCAGGCTGAAAAATAGAATAATCAGTAGCCTTACTTTATTCATGAATGTCACAAAAATATAAAGTCAAAGGAGACAAAATATAAAATATAAAACAAACATTTTGACCACCAATGGTGATTTTTAAATGATTCAGGTTTTGGACAGTCAGTTTTATAAATATTTGAGAACCATGAATTTGTGAAATACAAAATATCCACCCGCTGAAAAAATGTTCTTTCTACCCCAGAAGGTAGATCAGATTATGTTACATTTTGAGGATGGTTGTCTTCTAGGATGCAAAGGTTCGAGTCAGACTGAAATAAATAAATATATATATACATATAAATATATATATATATATTTGTACATATATATATATATACACACACATATAAATTTCTACGGAGTGGATGAGGAAGCACAACAAACTGCTTTTTCAGAAATCCTAGCCTCATATGTTGTATGAAAAGCAATTATAATTGCTATATTGACAATTAGGATCAAAACTGTCTTTTTGAACATTACAATTGATAGTGGAAAGCGTATTCTGATACCAGAAAGCTTGATGAAAAGGAAGTGTTGAGACTTGCCATCAAAGATGGTGCTTTCATTGCTACTAAAACCTTCCCTGTGATGTCCCTGTGCTTTGCAGGGCACTCTGAATAGATAGAATCACAGAGAGGGAACAACATCTAAGAAGTCTGATGTGGTTGCACGTTCAACTCACCACAAAATATGTAATAAGAGCAACATATAATAAAACCAGATCCTGCATCTCTTCTTGAGCAGAACATCCTCGGAAATACTCATTAGAAAAAACAGTGAACCCCTTGTTAATTTTCCTCCTTTTGGATTTGTTCATCTCCATGAAACAGGACTGAGTTTCAACAGTAACAGTAATGTCAGTAGGAAATTTTGTTTTAATTTCCCACTTTTACGAAATAAAGATATTTTCATCTGAAAGACTGTGAAATGTGAGATTTTCCCTGTAAAATCTTCCCACAGGTAAAGAAAAAGGGTTATGAAATGCTAATGAAAACATATTCTTTTTATTTTTAGTTTAATTTTTTCCATGCAATTTTTTCACTATTATTCATAAAATATTACAGACGTTGTTTTCAGTTGAATGTTTCATGGAACAAAGAAGTAAAAAAAAAAATCCACTGTATTTTAAATCTGAGATTAGACTTATAATTATGTCATGAATAAATCTTTTTAATATCTTCATTACCAGTTTGAACTCACTCACTCTTTAAAATTACTGCAAGATTTTCCAAATACCTATATCATCTAGAAATCATCAGTCACATTGAAATGACCCAAATCTTACCCCATCATTTGTGACATGATGTTATATGAAGTGTTCCTTGGCACGGAGCTGTGACAGTGACAGGTACCCCCTCACCCTCAGGGCTTTGCCTGCTAACCACAAAGCATTTATTTGCCCATCAGTTTCGGTTTGTGAGAAGGGAAGCACTGTTTCAGGGAACTGATGGTTCACGTTGTGTCTGATGGGGGAGAATAAATTTGTAGAGAAGAAAGTCCTTTGGTCAAGATTATAAAGAAAGTCCTCGTGGACCTGGACATGCAGATGATGTTGGCTGTTATGTGGAAACGAGCTGAATTTACAGCTCCCTTTACACATATGTAGATGGAGCCTCTGTTTAAAGAAGGGGAAAGAAGTGTGGAAAAAAAGCCATTTGGCTTCTCAACATGAGGTATTGCTTCTTTTTTGCAGCACTTGTACGTCCTGCTATGAGAATAAAAGAAAAATAAAACAACCAAGACCAGATGCAGATCTTGCCCTATACAATCATTGTGACAGGCAGTTTATACAGTGGTAAGGAGTGTTTCTTTCTGAAATTTAACAATTGTTTCCATGACGCTGATGTCTCTTGTACTGTGTTTATATTTATTACATTCTGGAATGGTTATCCTGTTTTATACATTGATGGCTTTTAGATGGATTGAAATTTTATATAAATTCTCCTCTTTCACAAGCTGGGGATGAACGGGAAAACAGGGAAAGAGCAGTGTTATTGAGGTGTTTTATAACCTTCAGGGAAACGTATAAAACATGATTTAGGCTCCAATATCAGTCACTGAATGTATGTGCAGACTTTAAAATAAAACCACAAATAAATAGATTCCAAAATAGAAGTCATCAGTTCTTTCTTTAATGGTCTTTCTTTTCAGTAATCCGTTGAAATAAGTGATAACCAAGGTGGTGCCCAAACTGTATGAAAACTGTTTTCTTGGCTACTCAGGCTTGGTAGAGCTGTGACACTGTCCTTCAGCTGTGGCACCTTGGAGGGGGAGGTGTTGGGGGAATTGAAGTCAGGACGACTTCAGAGTTGCAGAGAGGGTGACATTACACTCTGCTCCACCGTCTGTTCAGCCAGAGGTGTATGACAGTGGGATGTATCCAAGGAACAAGTAACCAGAAGGGGCATGGCATTTGCACCTCTTGGGTCGGTGGTAGAGTTGGACACTATATCAAAACCTGAAAGGCTTATTACTACAGAGAATTTTTTTTGAGGGTAAAGTGACAGCCTGACCATGACGTCTACCTCTATGATCTTACCAGTGTTGACTGCAGGAGAGGATGTGTGGCATGGAAATGGCACTGAGACCTATCAGGTCAGTCTTCAGCTGTTTAGCAGCCAAAAATACATATTTTAATATAATCCAAGATTTTAAATAACATGCTGGTGTAAGACACTACTTTACGAAGGATACCAGACTTGCATCTTACTGCTAATGTACTGTATACCATATATGACATTCATGCTTCTTTTTTTTTTTTTTTTATCTGAACTGAACCTTAGGGGTCATATCAGTCTTTAAGTTATTGGCATTCTAATGCAGAGCTGAATTTTCAAAATATTTGTAACACCTGTCTCTCAACTAAAACAGTTGTTTTAAAAATATGGCCCTCACACTGTGTAAGCTTATATCAACTTTTTCCTCCCCCTCCCCTGTGAAACACAGCTTAGAAGTCACAGCTGGCACATTAGAAAAAAGAAATACAGTAAAATGAATAAAATATACTCTCATTCACAATTTCCTAGAGGCTCCTTGGTTGTTAATTGAAACTTTTGTCTACTTTATTGAACAATAAAAGTGACAGAAACTACTCTCAGGTGTCCTTCAGTATTAAAAAGAGGATAAAGGGTTCCTAGCAAAGGTGACAGAAATTAATGTGGTGAGCCCAGCTATCAAACATTTTGATATGTGAATTGCCTGATATTTCTATAATGCCTTCTTATGATTGGAAATGTTATCGCTTCTATTGAATCAATAGAAAATGTTAAAGCTCCGTGGAACCCCAATTACAAAATAAAGCTAGAAGGTTAACATCTGGGACCAGCAGAGATAGAAACAATTTCTATTGTCATACCTTTCTGACAAGTAAATGTCAGAAACATAACACCTTCCGCCAGTCTCAGTACAGAGCACATGTAAAAGAGTGATTGCAAGGCAGTCTCAAGTCAAATCACCTGTCATCTCAGCTTTGACATGGAATTACTTTTGTTTTATGCATCTATTAACCTTGAACTATCAGCATTTGTTTTAATGTTCTGGTCTGAAGTGACCTAAATGTACTTCTTTAATGCACTTACTGCTGTAGCTATAAGGGGGAAAGAACAGGGGGGGAAAAAAAAAAACCTATTAAGAAGGGGTGGGTGAAGTTGACTGTGTTTTCTGTGGCATACCTGTCAGTGTAGTAGTCTATTTCCCAGCTCCTACCTGGGGGTAGGAATCTCTGGTATTTGTCTGGCAGGAAAGATGGGAGAATCCAGGGGTGTCAGTAGCATCTTGAGCAATGTTTCTGGCCTACAGTGTCTTGCTGTACATCCCACTTCTTTTTCTCGCACTAGGGCTTCAGGGAAGGAAGAAGGAAGACCAGAGGATGCAAAACCCTCCAGGTGTTGCAAGACAGCTGGAGGTCTCCGTGGTCCCAGGTGCAATGATGGCTGAGACATCACGTCACTATCAAAAAGATTATATCTGAAAAACAGCAAATCTGATCTAAATTCTGGAGTCAGATAATAATACAGAGATGCTGCTACTCTTCTCCGACCAGTACAGGCTGTAGCAATACAATGCCAGCCGGATATTAGAATATGAGACTTTTAAAGGTTACACTAGAAGAACTTAGAGAGATCATCCCCAGCTTCCATCTGCATAAAGGTAATCCAATACAAAATAAAAATTATTAAAATTACCAATGCCAAACTTTCCTGAGCAATGAAGAGAAAACATTTTCACCTGTAGGTTTTACACTGTGTCTCCCAGCTTAATTGCCCTGAGGTGCAAAGAAAGAAGAGTGTGCTTGAATCACCAACTGAAGAAATTATGACCAAATTACATTCCAAATTATTTGTTGATTGAAACAATTTATTCACAAGGAAACACATCATTTTAAGCTCAGCTTTTGAACTGGCAGCCTGCAAAAATCCTTTCTATTGGAAGATACAGCCTTTTGATGCTCAACTTTATCTGGACATATGGAACAGTTTAGTCATGTTTAGGTTATTCTTAAGGCTCCTATGGCCACAGTCCTTGGGCATCCTCAAACTTTTCTGAAGGACAATTCTTGTTAGAGGAATCTAAATTCCAGAGGTCTGGTACTTCAATTAAACATAACAGTAGATCCTACAGATCCTACTAGACAATGAAGTTTCGATATTTAGATATAATTTGGAAAGCTAACTTGAGTAGAAAATGCCGCATATTGGTACAGGTCAAATATATGGAGAAGAGTGTAAGGGAGCATCAAAGCAGTGTTCAATGTTTGTTCCAAACCACCATTCCTCTGATGTCCAATCAGAATTGGGCATTTAAATATCTTTTTTATTATTTTTATGCAAACTACCAGCTTCGTTCTCTTCTAGGAAGTTATTTCCTGCTATCCGACACCCCAGAATAAGGCCATTTCCCATGATAAATAATTATACATCTTTTTGGGGGACCCAAAGTGTCCCTATGATGTATGACTTTCTGAGGTTGAAAGAGTCCTTGGCATAACCTCTTCTTTTTCTAGTTTTTGTTGCCTATAAAGAAAAAAAAATATTTTGGACACCCTTCTCCTAATCTGCAGGGGATAAGAATCAACATTAACACAGTCCATAGACATAATTTAAGTTCCCAATTATCTAATAACATAATAGGATATTAGACAAAGAATAACACTGGCTTATTTTCATTATTTCAGGTTTATCTTAATGAATTCAATAAATTTGTGCAAGCATTTAGGGATTCACAGACAACATTTGGACAACAAAGGCACAGAAATATGTAAACTGGCTACAACTTGACACCCTCATATATTTATAACTAGTTGCTTTTAGACTTCAGAACTCAGTTCTCCAGTGGACAATTTCTACGTATATTGATTTGTACTCTGAAGGGATAATCAAGAAGCAGACATATTTCTGTATTTAAGGTATATGTCTTTTGGGGAATCCCATCACTGTGGCATCCATGGAGTGGAAGTCACTTATTCTCTGATAATACATCCTCTAATATTCACCATAGTTAGAAATCCAGCATATTGATGTATTGGTCTCTCTATACTCCTATTGAGCTATTCTGGCATATACACAGTGTAAAAGGATGAAGAATCAGGCCATTAATATAGTCGCAGTCGTAATTGCATTTTTTATTCATACAATGCCCCAAAATGTGAAGTTAACAGCTTGTTATGTGGGTGTACATTAATAAGCACAATGGGGGCTCATAATAGAGCTTCGAGGTGCTAATGCAGTATGAATTAATGAATTAATAATTGCCATTAATTAAAAATGGAGCAGAATACTAGCCAACAATGCCTGACAAAGAAAAGTCTCAGCAGTCTCTCCGTCACACCTCACTTGTGGCTGTTTCTAGGGCTTTTGTACAGACTATGGGAATAAAGTTTGTTTTGGGTAGAAGGAAGAGGTGACGTGTGGAAAAGCAGTACCCTCAGAAGAGAAAGTGGTGTTGAAATGGGAGAGAAGCAGAAGTGAATACGAGAAGGTAAAGTCACTGTGAAAACTCCAGCAGGGAAAAAGCCCAGATGGCCTACGGAAATGATAAAATTCAGTCTTAAATTGATGGTGATGCTAAACTTGGGACTTGATTATCCTGACAGATGTGCAAGTGACTCCCATTGACTTCAATAGGGGGTGGGTGTGTGTCACTGATGGGGAAGCCAAACCTTGGAACCACTGAACTGTGCTCAGAGAAGGAGAGTGAGCATGAGGAATGAAAATCTTTTGGTAAAAACAGTGGCTTTAGCTCTGTTCAACAACCCATGGCTGAAAAATGCTGATGAGTAAGATGTTTGCAATAGGAAAAAGAAATCTCTTTTAAAGTTAAAGCAGAGAAAGTCTGTTACCCTGTGAGAAACTATAGAAATCCCATCAGGAATCTGTTCTTTCCCCCACCTTCCAAATCTCCTTCTCCCACAAAGTGTTACCAGTGCCCAGGAAAGTTTCATTCAGTTATTCAGTGCAAGTGTGGAGTAACTCTCTAAAAAATAGTGGTTTCACACCAGTTTGGACCAGCTTTATTGACATGCAGATCCAGCTTGAGGGGTGTAAAGAAATATGAGATAATAACCTAAAATGACTAAAAAGGGTCTTGTCTGAAAACATGAACAATAATTCTATGATTGAAAGGATGAGAACATTATAGCAACTTTAAGGGCTATTAAGCCAGTTCCTATGTGAATCTGTAGTGTGAATTGTATAAGCATTTGGAATGTGTTGATGATAAAGGGATTCATAAAAGTTGTTATGCTGATTTTATGTTGATGGATGTTAGAATATAAGGTGAATTATTAACCACAGGAAAGTGAGACTAATGTTTAAGTGCTGTGATATATGTGTAATTGAAAGCAATTTCTTCTATAGAACAAGGAGATTGTGGGCATAAGTGAAACAAACTTTGAATAAAATACAGGTGAAGTGGAATCTATTGGGTGTTCAGAGCCAGGAAACAAAGGGAAAATGAACTTCCCTGAAAAACAAATATTACTACTAGAAATAAATAATTTGCATTTATATAGAAACTTCTATTCAGAAAAAGCCCAAAGCAAGTTACCCAGTTGCTAAAGCATTTATAAATAATGCTGTATACACAGACATGCATATACAATACTTTTTTCTAGGAATCATTTGCCTTTCTTACAGAAATGTTTTCAGTCACATAGCACTTCAATAAGACCAATACAAAGATTATTTGCATCTTAAGAGGAGAACGCAGAAAAAGTCAGAGGTTAATCAGCTTTATCATGATTCTGCTGAAGTCAAGAGCACAACTTTTCTAAATAGAGTCCCATAGGTAGAGTCTGACGTGGGTTGTTTCTTTGAAACCAGTGACTGTACTGGTTTTCACTTTTGTGCCTAAAGGACTCCCCCAGTTTGGCACTAAGTGACGTACCTAAGGCAGCCCAGTGAGTCAACAGCACTCACCAGAAGAAAACACAGAGAGTTCTACCTTTCATCTGTTGATATGTCTACAGAAATATATCTACAAACGCTTGATTTTCTGTCCCTTCACAGCAGTGATCCTGGCTGACGCTCGTACCTCAAGGAAAGCCAGGTTACTGGCATGCAGTCCTTGGAGGTTGTGTTGATGGGAATGCCACAGATGTGGGGGTTACATCTTGTGTGTGCTACTGACTGACTGACAGTCAGCTGAGACTGTTTTACCTATGGACAGAAGGAGTATTTCAGTCAGCTGAGGAACAGCTATGTATTTTTAGTCCTGCTGAATAAATGAAGGTGTTGCAGCAACATTTTAATCAGTAAGAATTTGAAGTGACTGGCATAATCATGTCTCGTGAGCACAGTAACCATCACGAATTAATGTGAGTAAACACATGGTGTCATGTGTTCCGCACCAAAATTCATGGGACTAGTTTAAATCCGAAATATTTATGAAAACTAGACAGAGCCTAAACAGGAATTAAACGTTGTTACAGCGATTTATCTAAGGCTTTGACCTAAACCCTGCATATATAATGAGGATATTGTTGTGTTTTTACTGAAGATGAAATATTCTTGAATTATTGCACTCAATGTATGCCAACATTTAGTATGGATGTGTTTACTAAAATTTTAGATCCAATTGATTTGCTTATGGTTAGCTAATCCTAACATGAAAAAACAGGTTTCTGATAGAACATATATCAAGAAAAGGTGGCAAAAATAGCTTGAATAAAGTGATAATTCGACGTAATAAAACAGAGGAAAAAACCTTGATAAGTAAGTAATTTAACAAAATATCCTTATTTAAGTGATTCTGTAAAAAGTAAGTGAGCTTTTCATTCCACCTAGAAAAGAATCTTAAAGATGATGCATCATTTTAATTGTTACCTGAAATAAAATTATCCAAGGAGCATGAAGACAATTACAATAAAGTGGTGTCTTAGTTGAAGGACAAGTCAGATAGTAAACATTTTACTTCTGTCCTAGGTCCCATTCACTATCAGTCAATACATGTTGCAAATCTAACAACTGGAAGTTTTCTGTATGCTATTTTCAATTTTTGTTCAAACCAAGAATTTTGTATTGTTTTTCAACTCTTTTGAATAAAGGGTAAACTTTTTTTTCCTCTAATTTATTTCCTTTCTCCTTCTCCTTGCAAAGCGAGGGGAAATAAAAACCAAAACAAGAAAAAGATTCCTCAAAGCCATTGATGTTTGGATTAGAGCCTCTGGGTCTTTCTGTACTTCAGTGACCTATGCTAAGAGTTTCTGCCTTTTTTACACACATCTAATTTTTTTTTCCCATTAATTATTTTGATAGTGAAATAAAAACTGTTGCACTGTGCACTGCTACCTACTGTTTAGACAGTGGTGAGTGGGATAAACCTTTTATGCAATGACACTAGACAGCATCCAAACTCCAGTCTCTGCCATAGCATCCACTTGTCACTGGGGTACCTGCCAGTTAAACTGCATAGATTGATCCTCTTGTCAGACCTACCTTGGTTTGGAAGGCACCAAGTGGGGCACAGAGACACTCCAGATCACACTGTCCATGGCTCCATAGAAAACCAGGCTGCCAAGAGTGTAATTCCATGACCTGCAAAAACAGTACCTCTTGGGTTCCCATAAAGGTTCCTTGTATGGTGTGCTGTCTTTGGCATAGGGAAATATTCAGATGAAAATATCTTTCCTTAATTGAGTATCCTTTGTGAATTCTCTGGTATTCAGTAAGTCTCATGTACAGCCCTTTACTTTGATAAGACACTTTACATGGGTCTGTGTTTTTATATACTTGTCTGCTTTGATGAAGCTTGCAGAGAATTATTCACCTTCCAAACAGTCTTTTTATGCATTTGGCTTAGTTTTCACAAAGATCTGAGTCAACAGAAAGAGAAATATATTTATAAAATATTTATAAATAAATAAATAAATATTTATAAATAAATATTTAAAAATATTTATAAAATTAAAATACTGAATACAAAGCATATGTGGAATTGGTGATTATATTAATTTTTGTTAATATTTGAAAAGGGTTCACAATCTTCAAAGCTGTGTATTTTGCTGGGTTTGATTTTGGCTAGCTCTGAATAATGTTCGTATTTCAGAGATGAGGAGCCAAAGTATAAACTGTTCAGAGGTTCCACAGTGTCACCCAGGAAGGACATGTGAAGCATCCATTCCTGATCCTACAGCACACAAATTCCATTGACTGAATGTGACAGAGAAAATTATCCTAAGCAATGGATGATCTCTTTTGCACCCCGCTTTCATTCCTTCCAATAGAACACATCTTCTGTGTGAGCATCAGGACTGTTCAATGGAGATTCCTAGTATGGTGAGATAAACTAATTTTCCAACATAATTACTCCAACAGTTGCATTTTGCCACCTAAAAGAAAATTGGTAATTCTGTGAAAGCTGATCATTTTGTTCCTGAAAGCTGTGTGTTTTGTTGCTGTTTAGTCATCCAGGTATGCTTTTATACGTTTCCCTTTTTTTTTATTCTACAGAGAAAAAACATTAATAACTATTGTGGAAGTTTGATTTTTTTTTTTTCCTTTTTCTTTCTATCTCGAATGGAAATGATCTTTTCTTGCTTTCTCTCCCTCCCTGTATGAGCGCTTATCATGCTGGGCTTAAATGGCTGGTGCGGTTGTGTCAGAAGGTTGTTAGACATAATGGGAAGAACCAGGGGCCCATACAGATTATAATGCTGATATTTTGGGTCCTGAGCTGCAACTGACCTGCACAAAGACTTCCATAAACCATAGTTCAAAATCTGTGAAGAGTCAGTATAGCAACAACAGAAATAGGTGCTCTAATCCAATTTGCTATTCAGTCTACACAGAGAGCCTCTCTTCCCACCACAAAAAAACCCAAATAACAAACAATAAACAAAGTAAACAAAACAACCTACAAGTCAACAACCAACAACAAAAAACTATTTGCAGACCTTGGGTGAAATGAGAAATGCCTCAAGAAATGGTGTGGAAAATAAAAACCTTCTCTATTTATAGTCAGCTCAAGGCAAGTTAGTTTTGGGAGACTTCAACACAAGTCCTTTTTCTTTTCCAATACATAAAATTACACAGTACAGTTTTCTCTTTCTCGTCTCCCACATTTCTCATTCCTTTTTTTTTTTGTTTTGGTTTTTTTGGGGGAGGGTGCTTGGGGTCTTTTTGTTTGTTTGTTTATGTCTTTAGGGTTTTTTGTTGGTTTTGTTGTTGTTGTTTTGGGGTTTTGATTGTGTTGTTGTTGGTTACTTGCTTGCTTGCTTTTAATGAATGCTTCTTTACAAACAGCTAAATGTAGAATTTCTGTGTGCATTTTGAAAATAGATCCTATCTATCCAGGTTGACTGAATGTATTTTAGACATGGGACCATAAAGACTCATGGCAATTTGGTATCTAATTTCTATTCTCCTAACTGGTACAAATGTGGGATGGCTTAGTGGAGGCTGTGATGACACTTAGAGAATTCCTGGAAACCCTTTAAAGGAAAATTCAAACCCACTGCTGCTTACGCACACAGAAATAATACTAGGAAAAAGTAATTTTGTGTGCTGAAATATTCTGGGATTTGGTAGATTTATTTTCTTACAGGAAAGGCCTGTCAATTCAGGAGCTGGTTGCGTCACTACTTTGATATTCTGTCTTACACTCGTCTTTCTTCTACACTGTAAAAATATTTAGTTGACACAATATGAAAAAGGCATTGTGTGTGGTTTTTTTAGCTTAAAATTAGCTATTTTTTGTAACCATTTTTTTTCTTTGCCACACTGTAAATTGATTTTTTTTTTTTTCTGGGTAAACTGTTCAGGTCTGATCTACCTGAAAAAAAAGTTACTCTTTTCATCCAGGTATTTATTTCCATCACAACACCCACCCAAGCTATTTTGGTTGTACTGTATGAGTAACTCATTTTTTATTACTTTATTTTCTAAGTAGGAATAATACTTGTTGCCACTCTTACTATGCTATTAACTACAAACATTGGCAAGAGGGTTGAAGTTGAAATATCCTTCTGGACACCACTGTTTGAAATGATGGATCAAGCTATCTGGGCAACAGGGACTTCAGCTGCCCCAGGAGTCACAGCCAGGACAGAGGACATGAAACAAAGAGGGATTAAATTTCATTCATTTTCTCAGTTTCTCTGGATCTGTACCAACCACAGTTTCATCACTGTGTCTTACAGGTATGTTCTGAGAAACTCTCAGATAAATTGTTTTACAAGTATGATTGACATTTGACCTGGAACTATCCCTCTTAACTTTATCGCTTTTTAACTTTTATGGCACCTCAGCAACACAGAAGGCCTAAAATCAGTGAAAAAGTTTGTTTAGTTTAGTTTCAAAGTGAACCTAGTAAGAGTGATCTTGAGATTTTGTTCATCTGAAATCAGAAGTAGTCAAAATCTCACCATGGAAACCATAGCAATAACAACAGTAATTATACAAATCAAAACCTGAACAGATGACCAAACTTGAAGTGCAATACTGACTAATTCAGTATTTGAAAGTTTTACTTTTCAGTCTATTTAAATTTGTAAAATCAGTTTTGTACATTCACTTTGTGAGTATCAACAGTTTCTCATTGAAATACCTCCAAATTAGAAAATTTATTGGAACATTCACTTTCCTAATAAAGATACTGGCTTAGATGGAATCATATTTTTCAATTAAAAAAATTTTCTGAAAATTCCCAACCTGCTCTAGGTCCAGACTCCAGTAAGGGACTCATTCGTGGCAAGGCAGTCAACTCCCCTCTGTCTAGATTCTATGTTGTGAGACAGGTGTTTCAGAGAACAAAAAAGATGCTTTGCTGGGTAGGCCTCAGTGAATAGGAGTGGATCCAATGTACTCTGCAGCACTGCAAATACACTGACAGATGGAAAATGCAACAATCTAAGAAAAATCTTGCTGTTTGCTAATACAGAGACCACCTCTGTGTGACTGGAGATATGGTATGGGCAGCATTTCTCATGCAATTCATTAGCATGAGCTATGGTGTCTAAAAAAAAAAACCCAAACTCCTCAGAACTGGACTAGACAGTGTGTTAGTTATGTATTTTCCAATTATTGAAAAGAAATCAACATGACCAATGAATCATTACTCTGGTCTCTCTTTTAAGAGAATGAATAATCTCCCTCTATAAAAATAGAGGGGATATATGACAGTTTATTCAAACATATCCCAAAAGGGATTAATTTCTGTATTTGACTAAGCGAATAAACCTTTAGATTTCATTAAATATAATGACTTCTTTTTCATTGACTATAGTGGGAGCTTAGACTCCCTTCACTTCAGCTGTAGATACCTCCTTATGAAAATCTATGTTTAAGTGCCTTAATCTGTGAGCTGAATGCTAGAAAGCATTTCTAGATGCTGTAATTGAGGTAGGTAAACATCTCCACTCTCTCAAATTCTTTATCAGCACAATAAGTAAAGTTTTTTCTATCATGTTGCTGTTCTGATCTCTCCAAATGAAAAAAAAAAAAAGGGGGGGTTAAAAAAAGTAAAAAAAAAAAAAAAAAAGCTTTTGTTGATCTTGCTGTAGTTTTCATCAAACAAGGGCTTCCAAAGCTCTCTCTGAGCTGATATTCAGTGGCAATTTAGTCTCAGGAGAAAAACTGTTGGGAGAAAGGCCGAGAATTGAATAGGCCATGGCTGTGGCTTAAGGGCTGACTTGGAGGCCGCAGCTGGGGCACTCTGAAAGACAAGACATTGCCATTAGTCTGCTTCTGTTCTCTACATAGAGTACACAAAATTGTATTCAAAGCTGACCAGACTGTGACTTTCATAAGCACTAAACTTACTCATAAATATACAAAACAGACATAACATTGCAGTCACCAAGAGCATCACCATAAGAGACCAAGAGTGATCATTTCTGGTCTCAAGGATGTGCAGTTCTTTACACTCAGTGACCAGGTTTCATCTTGAATTACACCACCACAACTCAAGTAGCATTAAAAGTTTACTTTCATGGATATAATCATATCCATGCATTTTGTAGAATCCTGTACACTGTATGAGTATGTTCTGCTTATGGGGTAGTAAGTGTAGTCCATCATATCTTACCAAAAAAATCATATTTCTTTACATTAGTTTTTTCATCACTGAAATCCCATGCAGACAGCACACTCACCTGGCCTTATGAGAAAACTGCAAGGTAGAGAATATATGTGTTAGGAAGTGAAACTCTGAACCCTACCTTTTCTGTGACAATGGGTGTAGGAAACCTCACTTGAGACATGTATAGTAGTGATACTTAACCTGACTGAAATAGGAAAACTCCTGGAAGGAAGAATTAAAGACAGGTATTTTATACTATGTCTGGCCCCGTGTTTAAGGAAGAGGAAGGAACTTAATAATCAGTCAAAGCTGAGGAGTTTCACAAACCAGCATGGCATATCAAAGGCTTCTTCACAGTCTCCTGCCCTCTGCTTTTGCAAAGACTCCCAAGAAAATAGTTCAGGCTTTTTTGTAAATGGGTTTGAACAAAGCTAAAACTGGAGCTCTGTTCAGGTTTCTTCTAGTGATGGAGGGGAGCCACATTGACTGTCCTATTTGGAAAAGATTACCAGTGATAGAGATTATTTCCCATGCTCCCAGCAGCTTCCGCCATGCAACTCTGACTGGGAATCCCCAGGAGAGTTCTGGATGAAAGGAAATGCCAGCACAAAATATCAGAGGCATGTGACATGCTCCTTAACAAAGCTTCTACCACTTTCAGCTAAAGGAAATTGTTTAGAAAAAAACCCTTACAATACCTTGAATATGAGTGATATCCATTCAACATCACATTATTTACTGCAGAATAACCAAAATGTCTTCTCACGTCAGAACATGTTACTCTGTTTTGCATGGATTTCCCCACTGCTGTGAAATGTAGGGTGACTCTTCAGTTCCCCAGAGCCTACGGACATCTCCTGTGGACAGCACTGGGATCTGCACAGCCACCTCCAATGGCAAATGTGTCTGAAGTTTGAGAAACAGACCACTGATTAATAGCGGTTATTGCTGCTTCAGATTAGCAAATCTGGCATTAAGAAATGATTTCTTACTCCCAGATTATGATAAAGAGGTCTATCTGTAGAGCATTATCCACTATAAATAGACATACTTCTGTACCATAGATAATGATGATATGTGGAGTGGCATACCAGAGTTGAAACTCCTTGCATATCAACCATAAGCAGCATTTGTCATTCACCCTTAATATTTGTGCTGTTAGAGCTATGCATATTTACTTTGTTGCAACAGACAGACAAATTGATGGAATAAATGCATTTGCATGATTATTTAGAAATAAATTAGCAATATCCAGTTATTGGGGAAAAAATGTAGACTGTTAGAAACATCTCTACATATGAAAAGAGACAGGAAAAAAACCAACCTAGGAAGAAAACTGCTGCTTTCCGTGCACACAGCTTGGAAAGCGGTTGAACTGGTTTTTCCTTGGATAGCAGAAAAAATTGGCATTGTTTATTTTTCCAGTGGAGCAGGCGCAGCCATTATGGGAGATTTTAGCATATCTATCACTGCATCCCCTGAAAGATGCTTCTCCCTCTGCCAACATAACCCAGTTGTCCCTCTCACTGGGCAGCAGCCACAAGAATTTATATGGCTGGAGCACATTGATCCCATTTCGGTCAGAGAATTTTTTGGGGTGAGTTTACCCTTAGGTCAACCTTTACAGCCTTGGGAGGTATGAACTCTGGTCTGTTCTGCATACCAATGCAGCTCCTTTTTGCAATGATTTGTCTGGCTTCCCATACACCCTTTTAATTTATTTATTCTGTCATAATAGTGTATCTGTAGGCCACCTCGCGCTCCAGAGGCTGATGCAACAGTGTCCAGCTGGTGCCGACTGGTCTTGTCTGAGGTACTGTGGTGATTGTTCCATTGGTGGGAAAGGAAAAGATGCCTGGCTACCTAATAAGCCTCACTTTTTACGGCATCCGATGTTTTGTATCAGTGTCGTTTGAGAGGATATCGCTTTGTGAGATTGATCCAAGGCTGGTATGAAGAATATGCACTCAAATCTCTTTTAGAAAGATTTATAATATTAACCTCGGGCTATTTTTAAGTCACCGTCGATCTTTATAGAACCAGTGCTGAGATTCATTTGTTTTCCAACTGGCAGAAAGTCTCTCTTACCTTTTGTAAGCCGGTATTGAACAATTTGGCTTTGGGTCAAACTGGTTTAATGAACTGTCTAGGGTTCAAACTTCATGCTGCCATTTGCAGATGTTCAATAGTCAGTCTGTTTTAGCAAAGGGAGTTCATTAATATTTGCAACTAAAAAGCCTTCATAACATTGATGTGCGAGTGTCTGCTGTAAATCTCTTAAGTAGCTTAAATCTTCTTTATGTAGAGGCATAAGGTCTGATTCACTTCTTGCTTACACTACTAGTTTTATGTGAAGTTCCTTCTGGGTTTTGTTTGGGTTTTTTGTTTTGTTTTGTTTTTTTTTTTTCCTGACAAGTCTGAGGACAGAATCAACCCTATAGATTAAAATACCTTTTTCTAAACTTTTTACCATGTTTTATAGACTGTAATATACATAAACCCTTCTTACCTTTTCGTAGGTATAAATGATTCAGCTGCAAGTCTTTTTAGCCCTTACAATTTTAATAAAGAAGTATGACCAGCAGGTTGAGGGAGGTGATTCTACCCCTCTGCTCCACTCTGTTGAGACTCTACCTGCAGAGCCGCATCCAACTCTGGGGTCTCAGCACAGGAGGGACATCAACTCATTGGAGCAAGTCCAGAGGAAGCCACCAATATGATTAGAGAGATGGAACACCTCTCCCACGTAGAAAGGCTGAGAAATCTGGATATGTTCAGCCTGGAAAAAAGATGGCTTCAGAGTGGCCTAATTGCTGTCTTTCAGTACCTGAAGGGAGCTACAATAAAGATGAAGGGAGACTATTTACAAGTGACAAGACAAGGGGGAATGGCTTTAAACTGACAGAGAGTAGGTTTAGATTGAAGATTAGGAAGAAATTCTTTACTGTGAAGGTGGTGAGGCACTGGCACAGGTTGCCCAGAGAAACTGTGGCTGCTTCATCTCTGGCAGTGTCCAAGGCCGGGTTGGATGGGGCTTGGAGCCACCTGGGATAGTGGAAAGTGTCCCTGCCTATGGTAGGTGCGTTGGAACTAGGTGATCTTTAAGGTCCCTTCCAACCCTGGATATTCTATGATTCTATGATCTTCAAGAAACATTGTAGAGGTTATTTAACTCTTCTATAATAAAGCCATCCCATTTGCAAATTTCATAGTCGTTACTTTTTCATGACTGATTATGATTACATTTCTTTGTGACATCCTTTGGTTTACTTCAATCTGGATCACCAGAATGGACTTAGGAATAACTGTCCGGTCATGGTCACCGAAGGCCATCCAAATATGCTGAAAGTTGTTTCAACAAGGAAAAGAAAAAATTGCTCTCCTTCTTTACAGAAGGTAAGAAAAAAAGCAGGAGGTCTTCAGCTCTAGCAAGAGAAAATATAGGTTAAAATATACAGGGTTGGAGGGAATATTTAAACAGTAAGGGTACATAAGAAGCTGGATGGATTGACTAGGAAAGTCATAGACACTCAAGCACCACTAGAGGTTTTTCTGAAGAACTGAGTCAAAAAACTATCAGGAATAGTTTAGATATAGATGATCCAGCCTTAGGACAAGAAAACATCTTCGTGACCTCTCATGTTTTTTTGTCCCAGGCACCTATGAATGTATAGCTTGGGTGAACTTGTGAAAAAGTCAATAGAATTTAATAAAGAGGAAACAAATCAAGCTATGTTGAAAATTTGGCACTGATTCTCTTTTTACTGTGTAAAAAAACACAAAACTAAACAAAACCCCACATACATATACACACACATTTCTACTAGAATATTTTTCAGTGCAAGAATTTGGCATATCAGATTTTATAATTCAGAGAGAGAAAAGGGCTTCTCTCTCAGTCTACCAAATCTATCTCTACAGGCTACATTTTGAATTTACTTTGTCTTCTAAGCAGTGGAAAAAACCTTATATAGAAATTTACAGTCTCTTCCAGAGCTTTCTTTCTTCCTGTTAATGAGTGTTCTTCAGTTATACAGCTAATTAGTGAGTAAATATGATGCAACACAATGAGTGACCAGGATGGCAACGGCACATTAAGACATGATCTGTGAGAAGAAAACCCTTCTAAAGAATGTAAATTTCTAACACTGCTGGCTTTCATCTAAAAAGAGCTTCACCTTGTTTGTTTGAGAAAGTGACTTTTTTTCTTCATAGTGTCTCTTGGAAATGCGAAGTGTTTAGGTAGTGATTTCTGTGACCTTAAAACAGCCTTTACTGTCTTGGAACTGCAGGCTACTCAGCACATCTTGACTACTGGCTTGCTCTTTAGACGCTCCAATGATACCACATATGCCCATTCAGCTACTTCTTGCTGAGAGTTTCTCTTCTTTCCTTTCTTCTTTCTTTCTCTTTTTTTTTTCTTTCTTTTTTTTTTCCTTGGTTGGTTGCAAACACTATATAGTTTAGTTTCCCTACCAAGACTCTGAAATGACTAATTCCTGCAACATATTTCAACACATCCTTAACTGCTAATTGAAGTCTGTGCGCAAGGCGGTGAATGGTACGCACCGATGGGAACCTCTCTTGCAATAATGTGCCGAATCCGCTCTTTATCTCATTCATTGCCGACGTCTCGTCTGTTGCAAGTCCAATCAATTTTTGTAGCTTTAAAAGATATGTCCTCTGTTAACTTTCTATATGCCAAAAAAACGACGACGGAAAATTAAGCATTACCTTTGCAGCAGTGAAACTTGATTGCTTCCAGAAGACTCAGGGAAAAAATGTTGTTGACATTTTTTTACTTCCAGTCTCTGCATGGCAATAAGGTATGATGGCTGATTTATCAAAGAGAGTGTTCTCATCAAGCAGGAGAGCGAGAGAGAAAGTTCACGTCGCACAAAATGAGCTGCTAATTTCTTTTCCATTTCACTGACAATATGGTATTGGAGCAGCTGTGATTAGAACAATGGATGTTCCCAAACTGTGCTCCATTTAACTCCTACAACTCTGCAAGGTCACACAGTGGGGAAAGGAATTGAAAGCCTTCTTTTTTTTTTTTTTTCCTTTTTTTTTAAGGGAAAGAAGGGGTAGGTAGGGTTAATGGAGAATGGGAACTGATGGAGTTGTCTCCAAGGAAATTTTGGATGCTTCTGTAGTCAAGTAAATCAGTAAAACTTGCATTTACTGGTGAGTAAATATTTATTAACTGTGCACTTTGGAAACCCCACTGAAACCTGGTAAAGGCAATGAATGTGTTGTTGTGCCTGTATGTGTATTATCCACTGGCTTAGTCCAGCCTTTGAGTCACAAAAATCCCATGCAACACCATAGGCTGGAAAGCTTCCCAGCAAAAAAGGACTTGCAGGTGAACAACACCCACAGTGAGCCCAGGTGGCCAAGAAGGCCAAATGGCATCTGGTGTCAGCAATAGTGTGACCAGCAGGACCAGGGCGGTGACTGTCCTCCTGTACTGGGAACTGGTGAAGCTGCACCTCAAATTCAGAGTTCATTTTTTGGGCTCCTCATGACAAGAAAGATACTGAGGTGCTGGAGCAAGTCCAGAGAACGGCAACAGAGCTGGAGAAGGGTCTGAAACACAAGCTTGATGAGTAGCAACTGAGAGAGTTGAGGGGGCTCAGTCCGGAAAAAAAAGAGGCTCAGGGGGAACTTCTTGCTCTCTGCAACTCCTTGAGAGGAGGTTGTAACCAGGTGGGGGCCAGGCTCTTCTCCCAAATAAGACAAGAGGAAACAGCAGTAAGTTGCACATGGGGAAATTTAGATTGGATATTAGGGAAAATTTCTTCACTGTGATATTTATCAGTCTTTGGAACAGGTTACCCAGGGAAGTGGCGGTGTCACCATTTGTGAAGGTATTTAAAAGACATGAAGGTGGGGTACTTGAGGACATGGTTAGTAGTAGGTTTGACAGTGCTGACTTAACACTTGGACTTGATCTTAAGTTTTTTCCTGCATAAACGGTTCTATGATTTTGCAAAAGTTTGTGTTCAGGTTCCCAGTCTAACAGTTGGCATGTAAAGAATAATGATTTAGTTCTGAGGATACATTTCTAGAACTTGTGAGACTTCAGTTCAGTTTCTTCTTTTCTGGTGTATTCTGAAATGTCTTCACCTTTGCCTCAGTTTCTCAGGTCTCAATAGAGTAATAAGATTTCCCTCCTCCAGATTTTATGGGCTTTAAGATATTTAAGATTCTGTGATATTTAGATAATTAATGGGGCTATGTAAGTATTTGTGGTAAAGCACTTTATAGAGCCATTCTTCTGGTACAGCTAACCCAACAGATAGGTGATAAATATTCTTCCTCCTTGATTTTGGTCCCTTCTCTGCAGTTTGCTATCATTTCATTTTCAAGACTTGATTCTTTCCCTTCTGTTCTGGCTTTACATCAGAATTGTCTTGGGTTGAATTATACTCCTTCTTCTCAGTCAAAGTAAAAGAAGGAATGATTTTCCTGTACTGCTTATTGCTTTGAACTTTATTTTGTTTTTGCAACTGCATTAATCTGTGTAAGATGAGAAATATAACCCAAATTATTATCATGCACTCTTTACATTCACACATAGACTGCATTCCAAAAAAAACCCCCTTCTTAGCAATTGACAAGGATGATGAAGCTTCTAAGTCATTATGATGTCCTACAATGCAGATATCAGGAATGTCAGACTCTGTTGGGGTTTGTGTTTCACTTTCACCAGTTTTAGTGGGTCTCTCAACATATTTCTGATCAGAATC
Organism: Chiroxiphia lanceolata; assembly: GCF_009829145.1. NCBI lineage: Eukaryota > Metazoa > Chordata > Aves > Passeriformes > Pipridae > Chiroxiphia > Chiroxiphia lanceolata. The sequence continues at coordinate 4,924,703 of NC_045671.1, read as the reverse complement.
AGGTAAACTTGGGTCTTAATTAGGAGTTAATTCAGGGGCATTTTGGTTCTAGATCTACAGAGGTGTTCATATGCTGTTCTCCAGGACCGTCTCTATATGAGCAGAGTTTGCAATTCAGAAAAGGAACTCTTGAGACAACATTGCCGTGCAGTATTTTTAAAGTGGGACACAAGCCTCAGTACCATTTAAAAATACACAGAGAAAGTATTGTTTAGCTGAAAGTGGTTAAAAGACACAACTGGTGTGTTAATCTGTATATCAGTCTTTAAGATGACTGCCATTTTGTGCACATATACATATGTATGTATAACAATTATTAAATGAGCAGTATTTTAATATTGGAATAGAATTGCCCTATTTTATGAATTCTACAGGACTGTCCAGCTGACACAGACTTGTTTTGTACTATTCCCTAAACAGTCTGTAGGCAAAGTAGCAAAGATTATATATTTGGAAAGACAGGAGTTAAATCTGGTCTAGTTCACATTGGGTAGTTAAACTAGTCCTAGCCTAAACAAGCCCCTAACCTGAGACTAGATAAACATACAAATTTTATGGAACCCGTATGTCACACAGTTGTCATGTTCTTTTTCATATACAATGTTTTCTCCCTTACTCATTTTTATTAATTTTTTTATTCTTGGTCATCTCTAGGTGCAAAGATTTGGCAGACGGTGTCAGGAATTCAGTTATTCCTAAAAATCAAGTCACTGTTGGGTGAAACAACACTGTTCTGGGAGTGCGATGACATTGATTACATGTACTCTTGATGCAGAAGGGAGAGTTCCTTCCCCTTTCCACTTTTCTCCTTCCTTGCCTAAAGGCAGAACCACTTTACTTCCTCACAATCAGAATTGTTCTTTTCTCAAACCAGGGAAGTTCTGTAACCTTCTGACTTCGTGTGTAGACCTTATTCAGTACATTCAGTACAGGTAGAATCATTCTTTACTCTCTTCATGCAGATGTTCATATCTCCCACAAAGACTAATAAAAGTTACTGCATACCACTTATCTTTGAAATTATTAAAATCAGCAAAAACTGAAAAAGTAGTATTCTTAGTTCTGTACTTGTTTTTCTCTCAGATTTCTCTGCATCCCTTCTATGGGGGGTGGGGGCGAGGGGAGGAATAGCACTGATTACTAGTGCATGGGGAGCATTGGTCCTGGATTAGGACTGTTTTCTTGCCATCTCCTGACCTTTGGCATATGTTGAGACGTCCTTTGTATTTTCCACTGGGTGTGTTTTTGTTATCTGTTAAGTATCATAACACTACTCTTTAGCTCAAGTAATAAAGGGGCTCTTACACTTTTATATAAATTTCAAGGGTTAGTCAGTATGGCATAATTTCCTACATTAATTGAACCCATGCTTCTTCAGTCAGACTTAGAATTCCTAATTTGAACTAAATCCTAAAGCTTCCCATGCCAGAGAATTCTGTATTTAAAATGAAAGGAACAAAAATATATGCAAAGTGAAAGAGTGTCAATAGCTTAAATTTCCGCAGGATCATCTGGTCCCATCACACCCAGTTTAAGCTTCTAACTTACATGTTGAGGTCCTTTTAAAAAAAAACAACAAACAACAAAAACACACACATACCAAAAAAAACGCCAAAAAAACCAAAAACCCACAAAAAACCCAACCAACCAACCAATCAACCAAAATCCCCTTCTCTTTCCTGTAGTCTGTTTTTATTGTTAACAGTTGCAATGACCTTCAGTAGACCCTGTCATTCAAATAGGAAAAAAATAAATTATGAAAGTCTAAAACTGTAAAAGGAACAAATCAGGGGCAAAGCCGGAATTCTGATTTTAATGAATCAAGCAACCTTTTACAAAGGCAAACTTACCCCCAATCCTTTCCAAACCTGTTTCAAACATATATTTAATGCCTTCTTTAATATAATTACTTTTATATTGAAGTTAAACAAGCACTCAGGGCTCTCTTCTGCTGTCACACAGTATGTTACTCAGATTTCATACTCTTTTCAAGCCCTGGGTAAGCTACACAGCTCTGTCATGCATGTCCCTAAGCAAACATATAATTTAGGAGCTGTCTGTTCGTGTGAGTGTTTCTTGGTTATGTTCACATATGCCCATACTCCATATTTATTCTTCTCTGGCTTAGGAAATCAAGTGATTTTGAATAAAGAGCTCTTCCTCATAAACACTATTTTAATAACAAATGCTTCAATGTTGAAGAAACAATCTTTGTTGTACTTAAATATTCTCTATGTTCAGTTTGAGGAACTTTGGCAGCACAAATACTCCCGAGTTTCCCTTATACAGGGAGATGGTCCTTTTCATGTGAAGTGTCCCAGAATAGATTCATCACTGAGTCAAAAGTCAATTGTTCAGCACCCATTAAAAATGTTTTTTGATGGAAATGATAGCACAAAAATCTCCCCTCTGTCTCTATACATTTCCAATTTTTTTAGAGGTATTTACACGAGGATATATATGAAAAAAAAAAAACAGAAAACGAACAAAGAGAGGGAGGAGGAAAGACTGTGTGCAGGAGAATTTAGAGAGAAGTTACTAATCATATGTCAAAAAGTTTCTGAAAGAAAGAAATCTGCTTCCAAAGTTGGCGGCATCTGTGACTTGAGTAAAGTGTAGAAAGAAAAAGGAAGATTTTTCTCATGATCTTGTATCTAGAGAATTGAGTGTACATACACTTTCCAGTCATGTAGGAGATCAACTTAATGTCACATGTGAGCCACAAACTCATAGAGGAGTCAAAGAATTTCCTCAAAACAAGTAGGTAGCAGAAAGACCAGACTACCAGAGTCACAATTCATAACCCTTTACCCACACCATCTCGATTTTGACTTATAACTAAAGTTTTGAGCAGGACTCTTGGTTCTCTTACATACCAATTCATTTTTACTGACTTCACCAGTTCAAAGCCTAAGGAAATCTACAGTCCAGACAGAAAGTGCTTCTTCAAAACAATTCTTGTCAACTGTATCCCTCAGAAAAGCCTTCTATCAGCCAAGCTTAGTGCTGATTCTTAAGATTGCTGGAGATGCTGATCATTTTAATTTAAGATCTTCAGTCTGAGCAGGACATTCAAGGTTATGAAACTTCATTGCATAAGCAGAACTCAGAAATTACACAGTATTGCTCCTTTATGACATTTATTCAGGGATTCTCAAGAACATTACCTTTTTTCTATACCACTTCACAGATAAAAAGTGTTTATTTTGGACCCACTGAGGAATTGAATCTCCATGCCTCAGTTTTACTGGAAAATTTTAAATATTTTATAAGACTTTCCATTGTCTAATAAATGTGGTTTAGGACACCTGAAGTCCTTCATTTTGTCACTATGTATAGTTTTTAGTCATTATGAAGGGGGTTCTGGCCAGTTGAGGTACTTGAGATATTTATGAACAAACCCTGTAAATTTCTTAATCTTTGGTCTTACTGGAATACCGTCAGTTTTTTTCCTGCAGGTTGCAGGAAACCTGTCTGAATTTTGTTTGGTAATAGTTGGTTTGATGTCTTGTAAATTTATATAAAACTATACCATTTACAAATGTCACATGTCTTTTGGTGAAAATAAAATAGAGATACTTTGCAACACTGCACTAAGAAAATTTCTTAGTGTCAACATTGTTAGTCTTTCCCTTATCTCTTCCAGGTAACTATTCACCATCAGACTTGCATCACTAAACCTGGAACTAAATTCAGCCAAATATAAGCTTTTAAATGGGGTTTAAGCCTAACTTTGACGGTGTTAAAGGGGGGTGGAGGGTTAGAGAACAATTCACCCTATAAAAACACTTATCAAAATCAACTGGCTTGACTTTGTCTCTGCAGAAGTTCATCTTTGTATTCTGTATAAGGACAGTTAGATGACTACTTTTGACTGTAAACCAACTTCTGGATGGCTAAACTTAGGTGACATAAAGAACAACCTTAGCAGCAATCCATCTAACAACTTGATGATCTCAGTCTTCCCCTGTTCAAGTTTCTCCAAAACAAGAAATAAAATTTAATAGCTTCTGCAGAGCTGGGGATGGGGAACTTTGCCTTCTGCTTCTTTACACCAGGATCTGATAATTTGAGCTCCCTTCCTCCCAACAGCAGTGGCCCAGACAACAGGAATCAAGGGTGGCAACATTGTAAGTGTAGGAAAAGTCAGGGACATCTACCCTGGAACAACACTGATTAACACAGCAAATTAACAGGTGCACCATAGTACAAAAAGGAGAAGGTTAGGGCACCTGAGAACTCAGAAGACAAAATTTCTGCAGTGAAATCCTTTCAGTACCTTACCAACTGGTCTCAAACAGGGCTAGCTGTATATAATCTAGGCTCAAAAGTACTCCCTTCCCCGTGAAGACTTACACACTATATTAGCTGCATTATTAGAGTTTTTGCTATCCTAAGATATTTGTGGTATGCATCACAGTTGGAGGCAGAATAGGAGTTTGAATGGACTACTGGCTTCCTGTGCTCTATAAAAATAATAAAACCCCTTCTAACAAAACAAGAAGAGCACAGATGTAAAGGTGGCTTCTCAATTATGTCTGTGGTAACATGCATAGATATAAAAATATCTTATCTATATAATTATATTTATATTTTTGTACATAAAGAGATAGACCTTCACTTGCTTTTATTTTATTTGTTTCTATTACTTTTTCATTTCATTTGGAACTCTTGACAGCTGGTGACTTAAAATGATTTTGTGTTTAAAAGCCAGAGAAAAGTTTAAATGACCTTAGAGGGCTAAGTTGTGTACTTGTAAGACCTCTCGTATGATCTCTAGAATTGCTGTTGACAGATAGAGCCTGATTGACTGAAAATCAATGTGATCAGATGTTTTTATGGATTATAGTGGCCTCAGCTAATTACACAAGATTGTCTTTCTAGATCCAAAAGGTTTCAAAGCAAATTCCAGGCAGATTTATGCAGGATTAATCTGCAGACTTGACAGTTTTTCCTAATTATCTTTTATAATAGCAGAAACTGGATCATCTCTGAACTACTAGAACAAATAAGTTCTATGTTACTATCCCAAAGCACAGAGGCCTTTACTCTCTCTATATTTGCCTTCAAGCATTTGTTTTAGTGCTTATAAACACATCTCTGCATTTTACTCGAAATTTCCAGTTTTCTCAACTGCCTCCCTTGGTCTTTTCTCTCTCTGGGAATTAATGCCTGATTGAACTGGGGGATTGCTTCTTATAATTTACTTTTGTATCTCTCTCAGTCAAAAAAAGAGAAAGAAAGGGAAGGGCCTTTCTTTCTGGGTAAAGGTAGGGAACAGAGCTGTTTTGTTTCATTTATATGACATTACTAATCTAAATATATCCTTTCAGATAAAAATATAAGATATGTAAAATATGAAATAATTTATTTTCAGGTTGAGTTACTTTCTCTGTCACCATCTGGTTTGTTGTTCAATATTCTCAGGTACATAATGTTATCTTTAGAATTGTCCTTGCAGAGTATGGAGTTGGAGTTCAATGATCCTCGTGAATTCCTTCCAGCTCAGGCTATTCTATGATTCTATATTACTATTACTGTTTTGTTTTAACAAAACTTTCCCAGTGGCTTGCAGAGAAACTCTATTTGTGACTATATCCAGGTCTACGAAATGGGCAGTCTGTTGCAATAAGGTTTTACCACAGCCCTATTTTAGACTAAGAAGAATCCATTCTTTCCAAACTTATCCACGACAATTCAGAAAAGTGCTTTGGCTGCATTATCAGTATTTGCACATTTAGGGCATTCTTCAATGGTGTAAGCTCAAGGCATAAATCTCTACTTTAAGCTCGTTTTCCCTAACCTGTGAACACATTCTTGGAAGATACTACCTTAAAAAAAATCTTTCCACAAAAGTATTTCAATTTCTATAATCTCACCTAACTTTGGAAGGAGACCTTGATGGAAAAAGACAAGCTACTTCTCAGTAAAAGTCCCTGTCAACTTTGCCAGATTTGGCTCTACCTTCATTTCTCCAGCTCAAGAATGGGGATGAGGATAATGATCTTCATCTGATGGACAGTGGATCTCAATGTAAAGAAAGACAACAGGTTTTGAATCAAGTGGGTTTATAAGGCTAAATTAATTAATAATGCTAAAATTCTTTGAAATCATGAGCCATAGGAATTATTGAGATATGAATTTCTGGAGCTATGAGAGTCCCCTCCTTTCAGTCAGTGTAATACCCTGAAACACTCACTGCTTTGGCCACCCCAGTGTGGTAACTCAAAATTTGCACAGTTTCATTGGAAAATTATCACAGACTACAGAAAAAAATGTGCCTCAATACTTGTCATGTAGGCTTGTAAAATGGATACAAATATTATATTTATAGGAGATTTAGTGTTTAAACCATATAAACCAATTAAACCAATTATGACCCTGCCTACAATCGAATACGGTTTTGTGATATCAAATGGAATTGGTACCACCCAACTGGCTTAAGGATTCTAGAAATTTTAGAAAGGAAAACCCAAAATACACGACTATTCACCCAACAAGGTAAGGGTTCTCAACCCCCACTGGGACAAGTGTGCCCACCACAATAGTAAACTCCTTCTTACTTTTTCTGAAAAGCTACATTTTTACTTTTTTTTGACTCGGTTGTGTCACATTCACTGTACTTTTGATTCTTTTGGAAAATACTACAAACTCACTTACCTGACTGATGTTTACACTCACTCAGTGCTTTGGGTATAATTCAGTCAATTTTTTTTGAGGTCTACTGACCACACTGAATTATTTTAACATGCTTGCAAGGTTTTTCTCCACCTTCTCTGTAACAAAGAAGGGATAGTGATAAAAAAAGCAAAAACATAACAGGTGCATTGCAACTGAATCAAAATGGTCACTGAACTTCAGAATAGTCAGTACAATCAGACTGTAATGTAAATGCAGGCCCACAGATAACTAAACAATTGATTGGACACTTACCCACTATGAACAACCTTCATATTACCTTTAGAATGTGGAGAAAGTCACGAACTCCCATTCCTTCCTTTTGTGGGTCCAGCCACAGCATTTTATTGAGCTAAAAATATGGTGAGAATGACTGTGCACACGCTGCCTGTCACACCCTGTGACAGTGTCTCGGTGTTGGTACCATGTGGTGAGCTGTATTTTAGAATCAGACACTGCAGAGAACTGTGGTACGACCATGATGCCCAAATTCACCTTAACAAAGAAATTTGCTGGGCACGGTGCTCCTCAACAGGCTTGGGGACACATTAAGAAGGAGCTGCAATGTTGGCTATAAGTCAGTCTCCAGCTCTTGTCATGTCCAACAGTGGAGACACAGCTTTTGAAGGCGCAGCAGATCGAGTTTTAGGTACAGTTTGACAGACTGGGACAGGGTGCTGATTTGAAATAATGATGTTACTTTGGAAGTCTGTGCCAGTGTTCAGAAAGACATCAGAGAAAGAGGTGGTTTGGAGTTGTGCTTCCTTCTGATCAGCAGCACACCTGACACACGTGGTGTGTCAGTGAATGGTGCAGAACCAGACCTCCTCTGGATGTCTGAATCTCCAACCAGAGCAACAAATGGCTCTGCCAGAGAGGACCAGGGTCACACCAGCAGCTGTTTTGTGTGTCAGACACTGCAAAGAAGGTACCCATACTTGCCACGTGTTGCAGTATCACAGATCACACTTTTCCTGACATGTCTCTTTCATTTTGGACCTTATTCACGTTCATCTTTGGTGCCTTATGACACTACTTACAACTCCCATCTTCTTCCCTTGATCCCTCCCTGTGCACGTATGGGGGAGTGGGGTAGGAGTGGGGTGTGAGCAGGTATAAACCAGAGTACCTGCAATAACGTTAATGGAATTTACAGCAACTATGAACCTGGTGCTCCATTCTTTATCCCTGATTTATCATTTTTACAACATTTCACTGTGAGAGTTTATGGCAATTTATGTCATTACACAAATTATACAAATTGCCATTAACTGATGTAATGTACTATAAAGAATTGGAAGCATGAAGAAAAAAATTATTTGAATTTTTCTTCTGCATGTTTGCATTACTTTATAGCTTAATTTATCAATTGAGTTAATTGAAATTTATATCATTAGAAGAAAATGCACTGAGGTGCTTTCTTTCCTCTTCTTTTTGTCTGGTTTTTAAATTATAGTTTCTACCTTTTTTTCTTTTTTTTCTTTTTTTTCCATTGGGCCATAATTGCTGAACCTTTTCTCTGTCAAAGGAGATAAGGTGAAAATGACAACCATCATTTCTATCTCTCTCCCCAGAGACTGAACATATCACCTCTGTGTTAAATTTACCTCCACACATCTTTGCTTTAGGCTTGTGAGTTAATCCAAAACAGTCTCTTTAATTCTGAAAATATAAGGCATTTTTGGAAGAGAAATAAGCAACCTATTTTAGTTGCTTAATTGCCCCTTATTTTTTAGACACCTTTCAGTCTCCAAACACAAATTATGGTCTGTCACTGAACAGCTCATCCCAAAGCTACACCTCCAGTTAAAAATAGTAAAATTATACAGAGCTGTATTAATTCCTCATCACAGATGAACCCAGATCATTATTCAGGCCCTTTTTTGTGATGTATGTTACAAAAACACAAACTAAAAGGCCATCATTCCCGTAAGGGTTACAAAATCTTATGAGAGAAGAGGCAAGTTGCACCCACCTACAGACAATGGCTGTACAAAGAAAGACAACAACCTCTATGCAAAAGACAGGCTCACAGCACATTCTGTGCTGCTTTCCTGTTACATGTTTTCATTTGGAGGGGATTTGGTTTTCCTCTTTTATATTTGACCTGTTCTCATGCTGAATGAGTCTGTGAGCCTGACAGCGAAAAAACCCAGAAAGAAATAAAACCACCAACTTCATAGGTTAACTTTGGAATTTCTACCTGGCCTCAAGACCAGTCAGAAACTACCCCGGTGTTAAGAGAGCTGGGGGGTGTTTTTGTTTGTTTTGTTTGTTTGTTTGTTTTATTGTGGGTTTTGTTAGTTATTATTACCATTATTATTATTATTGTTATTATTTTGAAAGAAACTATATGAGGGACACAGCTTGAAATCCAAAAGTTCACCAGGATTTTGAAAATTTTGCAAGATGTCTTTATACTCTGAGTTGTGCAGTATGTAGAAGTGACAACTTGATTCATGTATAGGACAGAAACATTTTCCCTGTGCCTGATTGCAATGGATTTAGCCATATAGGCACTTCATGCATTTGTTCTAGGTGTATTGCCTCTTTAAATCACGTCAGACTGTTTGCTTCAGAGACTGACTTTTATGCTTATTAAGTACAGACTATCAATGCACAAAGGCCGAAAGGTTGTTTCCACCCTTGCAGGAGTAAAATATCTCAGCATTAGCTGAGCGCTGTAAACTTGTCCTCTCATGATGAGGTTGACCAAGGTTGTTTCCTGGTGCGATGCTGTTTTCTCTCCTGTTCCTGGCTCTTGCACGATCCTGTGCTCGTACTACACTTCCTCTAGCGCAGATCTTTTCCCTCCTTGAGAATCGTCCACATCACTGGGCTCAGGAGCACAATTCATTCTTGGTTGCCTCTCAAAGGTCCTATGGGCCATCCTGCACATGTCTTACCCTTAGCAGGAGGAAGAGAAGTGAACAACGATCTCTATTTCAGACGAGTGCTCTGACTGATATAATGCAAGAAGAAACTGCCTCTCCACATTTCTAGATAAAAATAAATATATTTGCAGTGCTTGGGAGGTGAACTCAGTTTTGTCCAATACCTATTATACTTACTGAACCACTATCCGCCAGGACTAGAAAACTTTTTGGTGAAAAAGTCACTAGTTGTTGAATATCAAACATCCAGAGACAAAGGCCCCAAGATACTCAAACCAGTCATGACCGTGGTGCATCTGTAGAATAAATGTAAAACAAATATGTAAATATTCAAACACGTGGTTAAAAGTTATGAGCTTGGAGATAACTACACTGAGATTTCTTTCAGCTAATTTTTGCCATCCCATAGTTGCTATCTACTTTTCAAAGTTATTTGTATAGACTCTAAATTCAGTGGGGAGCTACAGGGAGATTTTTATATATTAGATTATTATCTTTCCCTGGCTTAGGTACTTCGTTTTTAGCTGTATAAAATTAGGGGGAATGTATTACATTCTAAATGTGTATAAGAAAAAGTAAGGTCTTAAGTATTACCTGTCAGATCATGTTTCAGACCTGTGCCTACAGTGAAGCTAAGGAGTTGATTTGGTTTAGAGATCTGCACTTTATCTCCTAATCTCTAAAGTCCAGATCTTTATAAAATCAGTGGGAGACAGGAATCCAAATATAGTTTCCTAGATTTTCAGGTCTTTAATTTTTGTATTATACAGACCTCAAAAAACCTTCATATAACTTGATCATTATTATTAGGGTCTATCAAAATAAATAAGCTTCTATAGGTCTACTGAAATGAGTGAATTAGTTGCAGAGTAGTTAGCCCCAAACACCTGAGGAACTGAGAAATGTTTGGGGAGAAAAATAGAAAGAAAAATAAAGTGTTAATTGATTTTGACCTTCTGAATCAGTAAAGCAGAAATATACTTTCTCATCTATCCTTCTTGTTTTATTTAATTTTGATTTCTGCTCAGCTGACTACAAAGAACACTTCAAGTACAGTGGAAACTTTGTCCAAATAGTAAAAGTTATGAAGAAATGAGTAAAAAAGGCAAAAGTTAGGGCAAATGTTCAACTGCAAATGCAGACTCTTTTCCTCAAAGGATGGGTAAATTTGATGCAATTGCTTTTATTACTAATTTTACTTCACTGCACTTAAATGTGCACCTAAAATTCATCCATTGAAAATTTAGCCCATATGTACCACAATCAAAAAAATCTCCAGGGAAACGTGATCATATGCTGTGATGACTTTCTAGGGAGCAGCAAAAACAAAGGAAAAATAACTACTACTATTTCCAGATAGAGAGGACAAACTTGAGGCAAAAAAAAAAAAAAAAAAAAGGTGGGGGGGGAATTAGTAACTTAGAGCAAATGTCTTAACAAACATAAAATGACCCTGTAAAATGAGCTAGACACTGTTATATCATTACAGCAGACATCAGCAAAATATTTTAATAAACTGTACACTCTTATAGACAATAATATTTTCCATTAAAAGGCTTTATTTTCCCATTCTTTTTCAAAAAACTTGCTTGCTATATTTTCAATTTCTACAGAGTCAACTTTCACAACAGAGGCAAATAATGTCATCCACACAGCCAGTCACAGTGAAAAGTTTTCCTGAACTCAGACTAGAAGGTGAGAAAGGACTTATTTGTCCTATCTAAGGATGGAGGTCACTGAATTATTTGGAAATAATTAAATGAAAACTGGGATTTCCCAATAGCAAATATTTTTTATAATAGTAGATTAGTGCATAACATCTGCCCTTCCTTTTTGGCCGCTAAAATAGCTTATCTTTGAAAATTTACTGGTAAATAAACAAGGGAAGTATGTGGAAATGAGTGCAAAAATCCCTCATATGTAGCGAATAAAATGAAGAATAAAAAATAGAACAAAATGGGATGTAATGGAGAAAACACAACTCTTTTATTATTTCTACATTCATCTTTTTTGTTTTTAGAGACTTCCTAGGGGAACTAATGAGCCCTGGGAGCAGCTATTTGAGTTTTTCCAGCAACTTGCAGCATTTGAAATTGAACATATGTTTCAAGTCCAGCAGCTGGTCCTCTCTTCCCAAATTAACATAACTTTTGGGAGGTTCTAATAAGTCAAATGAAGGGGGCAAAACAGTAGGTATAGGTAGAGAAGGAGAATAAAAATGCATACAGTAAATCTTGTATTCAAAGCTTCATTGAAAGTTGTGAGGTTTTAGCCTAGAGGAGAGAGGCAGGGAGGCATATCTGCTCTACCAGCATCAACACATACTTTTACCTTGACATGAAAAGGCCCAGTACACACAGTCCTTGGATTTTTCACTGATTTTGTCAAAGGATATTTTTGTTAGTAGCAATCTTGGAAGTAGTGAAGACAATAGAACTGAGGCATTTCAGGACATCTGAAGTCCCATGACAATAAGGCTTCAGCATTACAGTTCTTACTGAGTAGTCATGGGTTTGAAGCTGGTGCCCTGCAGGTGAAGAGCACATTTGCTCAGTCTAAATTTCTTGAATGCAACTGGTAAAACAATATGTTTTACCATAACAACATGATGCTCAGTGCTGGATCTGAGCACAAGGATTTATTATAAAATTGAGAAGGGTTTTGCATTCACAAAGATTAACATAAAACAGATTAAAATGGAATATCTTCATGAATGAGCACTTCCCATGGGTTTGTCATCATCAACCCATTGACTCCAGTACTGAGTGTGGGATGGATATCCTGTTGTTGAAATAAAACTGTTAAAGAACCAAGAAATCAGGGAAGATTATTTCATGACATTAGTGCATCAATTCAGCTAGACTGGCTATCATTGTTTTATCCTGACAACTGCGTCTAGAAGCCCACAAATTAAGAAAAGATATGAGTTACAAGAGTATCTCAATATTCTGTGCATTTCAGGCAATAACTCAATATTTAAAAATACTTGCAAAATAACTCTTTTCAATTTTGTATTTTTTTTCAAGTTTATTTGCATTTTGAGATGTTTATGCATGAATATCCAAAAGCCAGGTCAAGGCATCCTTGGTTTTGTTACAAGACAGCTCCCGTTAATCTACCATTTACCTTTTATGTACAAAAGCACAGGTATGCTGATTTATAGAACACTTGTTGCATTCCAAATAAACCTAACATTTCTTTTTACTCTTTGTAAGTCTGTTGGAACTTTTAAAAGAGCTTTTTAAAAGATCTCTTCCTCTCTCCTTTTTTTGTACATAAACTGATATCAATCTTTCTATTTGGGGAAGAAAAATATCGGAGATTTCTGACGCGTCTAGATTTTATCTCTGTCAGTAATACTCTGGTGGTAGTCTTTTCAGCTTCACTCCACTGGAGGTTAACCCATCCTTCAAATTAAATACTCTGAGCCTAATTTGGACCTATGGGGAATTCCAAATGATTCACTTGACACCTTCATCTTCCTTCTACCCTCAAACTAGAAAATAAAATCTGAAAGAAAGTCAAGACTTAATAGCACTTCTCACTGTCATCTAACCTGAATGAATCCTTTTCTTCCTAAAGCTTCTGGATGATGGGTATTTGCAGGTCTGTCAAAAAGTTAGTGATTCTGAGCTTTTTTGGAACAAAGGACTGCTTCTGACTCATGGACTTACCAAACATGTCAGCACCTGCTATAGGCTGCACCCTACATCCTATGGAATGCCTACAAAAGTAAAGCTATCAATGGCCCCAAGGCAGGAGAAGCCCAAATTCCCACCTCCACCCCCTCATTTTCAAATACTGACTGAAGAAGTCTCGGTTCATTTCTCAATTAACTCAAAACTTAATTATTCGATGCTATAAAGTGGCAAACAATTACAATTTTCTACCTCTTTTCATCCATCTCTTTTCAAACAGAATCTGCTGGAGTAGTTAAGATTATTGACAAACAGAGGTCCTGTGTATGGAGTGTTAGGGCTCTGAGCTTGGTGAACAGTGTCCAACTGGATCAAAAACAACAGCAAAGCAGATTTTCAAATAGACAGGCTCAGTTTATGTCCATGAGGAGATTCAAGTTAGTGAGCGTTGCTCTCAGAAGGACGCTGTTGACAGAGCATGCAATTAATAAAACAGAAGTTGAGTATATACGGCTAATTTTCCCTACAGTTCCACATCTGGAATATTATACATCCCATTCCCTGTGTACTTGTAGGAAACAAACCTGTGAACCAAGAGAGTTTAGACCTAAGGGCCATCACTAGGCTTATAACATTGTATGAAGTAAGTGCATTGCCAAGAAAAGTCCATAAAAATGAAAAAGGCATACATATGTGAACTCATTTTCAATTGAATAATAACTGAGAACATAAACATGAGTTTGGGATGTAGTGAGACCTTAGCTCAAGTTTTTGCAGCTTGCCACACAATCTTACCATTATCTTAACATATTTAATTATTAATACCTCCATGGTGATGAATCAAAAGTGCTGCATTTGACTGGCACGGGATGGTAAGTGCTTTGAAAGTCATTATCCTAAACACAAAAAGATTTTGAGTAATCCTTCAAAATGTCAAGGCACACATCACATCACCAATTGTTAAATATTTCTTCTGAGGAAGAAGTTAATTTAAAGCACTTTTGATGTTTAATGCCACTCACAACGGCAGCTGAAAATTAACCCTATGCATTTCCCTCCCCCAGACCTTAGCAACCTCAGTATAATGTTCTAGGGTGGTAGGATATTTTCAATGCATCTTATTAAAAAGAAATCAAGGGCAACTTTAGGAAGCTTGAAGGATGAAAAGCTCTAGGAAACTTTTAAATCAATCCCCAGGAAGGAAGGAACTGGGGATATTTTCTTGTCAAATCTATCTATAAAATGGGCCCATTAAAATACCCCTTTTGTTGTAGAAGATTCTTTTCCATGCTGAGTGAATTTCACTGGCAAAACATTGAGTTTCTGAGCAGAATGATGCCCCCTTCCTGTAGGAGGGATAAAGCTGTGTTTGGCAATTTTTGTAGCAATTCTTCCCCTTTCTAGATGTGTGGGAATGGGAAGAGTGTGTGATGAGCGCCTAATAAACCTAGGTATAAATACAGTTATGTGTTGTTGCTAAAAGAAGCATAACAAACACCAACATGGCCATGAAATTGTGAGACCAAAATTTTTTTTTTTTTTAAATAGCCTGTAAAGCTGGGAGTTACAAAATTTCCTTCCTGCCTTCAACATGATGGATGTTCCTCATTTCTCATTAAAATGGATGGAAGTTTTGCAGTACTGGGAAGGAAATTAGTCCTCAGAATGGGATGCAACGTGTGTTGCTGAGGCTTTGCCTTATCTAGCAAAATCATCACTTTGTAAAACTCTCACCAAATGTTGAATTGGAAAATGTGAATCTTTGAGATTTCCAGGGGTGTAAAATGAATCATTAGAATTAGTACTTCTTGCCTGTGGTTTTATGGTCCATTCTTTTAAAATATCTTCTTATTTTCCCTTCTAGTTATCTAATTTCTTCATGCCGAGACTTATCAATGCTCACAATATTTAGAAACGCTGTCAGTAGCAGAATTTCAACATTGCCATGATGCCTGAAATTTCTCCTCACCCTAACCTTAATATATCCTTTGAGGGGGTATCTGGAAGACACTGTAAATAACAACAAAACAAGGAAACAAGAAAACAAAAAAAATTTCTTAATGATACGGTTAGAGATGCATGACAGAAGAAAAGCAGAAATATAGGCAGAACATTTTTCTCCATTTTCAAGAATAGGTACTGTCCCTAAATTTTGAGAGTAAGCCACTTGCTGAAGTCAGACATAATTAATGAAGTATGAAGTTCCCAAAGCACAGAGAGATTAATTCTGACCTAAATGCCAGAATGATATTCAGAAATCTTAAATCCTTTTGCATGAGCAAAATTTGACTGGAAGTCTTTGCTTCTCAGTGAAATTGTGAGTCTGGTTGAGTTCATGGAGTAGCCAGAAGCTGTTGATTAGAGCGAATCATATCTGATAGCCATCAAAAAAAACCAACAACAAAAAAAAGAAAGCTCAGTTGGGCTGTCTGGTCCTCTAGGCATGCAGAAATAGAAGTGCTCGACACGGGGGAGTTCATATGGTGAAGAAACCTGATGAGGTAAGCTGAAGCTCTGTCATGGTCTCCTCACCTGTGATATAGTGCCTTCCATAGAGGTGTGAAACACGTGTTCATTAGATAATCAGCAATCAGTGTCAGCCCTGGTCTTTAAAGACTCTGAGCTGCTTGGTGACTGAGAGAAACCATCCACCAGCCAGTAAAAGTGGGAAGGTCTCAGATGTGTCCTCTTGTTAACAACCCTGTCCAGACATCTCTGTTTATGACAAGAATACAAGTGAAGTCTCCAATGTAGAGAGAAATGTGCAACTTCAGCGACAAACTGTACTGAGTTATGCCTCACAAAATTAAATACATCACATGTAGAAGATAGAAAATATAGAGAAAAAGACAACACTTACTGCTAAACCATTACCCAAGTAAACACTTTAAGTCAGGCATTAGAAGGCCTCACCTGTCAGGAGATATACTTCCCTTCTTATCTCCAGTTAGGCCAGTATTTCATTAGGAAGTCTTTGAGGATTTCATAAAAACATCAATTTAAAATAGATAAATAAAATGTTTGAGTAGGCAATGCAAAGCAACAAAGATTTATGAGACTTCCATCAGTGTCCTCGTTATTAATTTATTTAGCTTTTGAGTCCCTATCAGGGTTATAAAAATATAACTTACACATTTTTAGGAGCCTTCAATGACCATTTAATTGACTGAATCAGGTCTCAGAAGGAGCAGGTGAATAATTAAAAAAAAAATAAAATCTAAAGGATCCTAATTCTACCTCTAATATTCCTAAAATAATCAGTACTATCAAATTGGATATGTAACCTGGCTCTCTGCAGAAAATCAAACAGTAAAAAACATTTAAATTTTATGAGTTTTGGAGAGTTATTTGAAATAGAAAAGCATTCAATTGTTAAAGATGCAGTTTGATGAGACACTTTATAATCAACAAGAGAAAAAGAATATTAAAAAAAAAATCTTGCATTGATGATACTGAATAGTGAAATCTTGCTCAGCTAGGGAAAATAGAGAAGTCTCTACAGACTTCAAATTCTTAAACACAAATGGAACTTTTTCCAATTAAACTTCCAGTGATGACATGTAGCCATACAGAAGAATATACTGAATTAAGTTTTCAAACTCTACAGACTACGTCATTTTTTTCACCTTCCAGCCATTACAAACAGAACAAGGTGCTTTAGACCATTGAGTAAAAACACTTAAGAAAGCTGATCCATCTGTAATGTGTTATTAATATATTTCCCAGTAGCTTCCATTGCAATACATATTAAATTGATTTAGTTATGATGGAAGACTTCAGAAGAGTCTTGTAAAGTTAGTTGCATGATGCAGTATTAATTACCTGAGTAAAATTCTTCATGATAATGTGTCCTCTTTCTGCTTAGAAATAAAAGGTGCACCAATGATATTGCTGTTTGTTTCATATCCATTCAGTCTTTCGCCTTTCTGATGAAGACAACATTGAGTGCCAGGGATTATGGATTTACGGACTTGAGTGAGGTTGTTCTGAGTGAAACTACCGGGATATTTCAAAGGTCAGAAGAGGTCAATACAGTTATGTAAATGAAAACTGTGTATGACACAAGCCATAGATCTCAACATTTCTCTTCTGTGTTACCTTCAATGACTTCATGGCCTCTTCACAAAGTCACCACCGAGACAAACTAGAAGACAGCCCTATCTAACCGAGCTATATTTGAATCAGTACAATACCTATTTGGTAAGTAAATATATAGAAACCTAAAGGATACACCACTCCCGGCAAAGCAGAAGTGTTTTGCCATGATCTGGTTGTCCCTCACATCTGGGCATCCCATGTGACTCCTTCAGTGCCGTCACCCTGATGTAGAACTGTCAAATGTGAGAAAAGTGTGCGTGTGGTACTCACCGAGAGAATTCTAATCTCACATGTCATTCACAAGGAGGCTGTAATACCCATGGAAATGCATTGTAGACTTTACTACTTTTATTCTGGAACCATTTAGTGCATTTACATTTTCTGTGAAACTCAATCAACTTTACAGCTTTTCTTTTTGAATCTCTTATTTTTCCCATTAGTCTGTTAATAATTGTTGCTTCCTTGGCATCCTTGTTCTGTTGGGTTATTATGCATTCCTCAGCATTGTGAAAAATGAAAAATGGAAAAAAATCACATGCTTTTCAGCTGACTTAACACTGCGTAAAATGCTGAAATTATTAATTGAACATCTTGATTATAAATTAGGTGGAAATAATGTTGAAGAAGCAGCCTCTAGTCATATAGGTTTATTATTAGGGCTACATACTGAATGATTTGAATTCTGTTCTAGTACTGGTAAATATAGTTATTATGGAAGAATGTGAGTTAGTGGATTTTGGCTGAATGTCAGCTGAATCAAGCAGGGTATTTCATCCATAATTTAAAATTGCATGTCCTAAAACAATGTCTGTGTTATCTCTTGCTTCCACCCTTGCGAGAATAACATGGTTATGATCTTACATAAGATAAGGAAATTATTTCAGCCACTACAGAATAACTAATTGCCAATAATACTGTTGTCAGCTGTCCCTGTGTGCAGCAGCACCCTACTGTGCTAAGCTCAGTAGACTCACAACACAAAGTTTGCAGTGTATTTATATGATGACTGAGGAATTGCAGCTGTTATGGTAGATTTCATCATTAATGCTGGTGATGTTAGATGACCTTATATAGTTTGTTTGGATGCCAGACTCATTAAGTGGAAAGATATTATCCAGACTTCATGGGTGCAGTTTTTACTCCCCTGGTGTATTTAGCAGGGCCAAGGTTTCATGATAAGAGTCACTCAGTCGGATACCACACAGTTTAATGCTGCCTCATAAGTCATAATTTCTTACCCTCCTGGTTTAGCTTAGTGTTACAGATTGTATATCTATTGGACTATTATTTGTGCTTTAGTCTATACAACACTGACCTTGGTAGAGTCCCAGGCTGGACAAACCATTTAGGCACCACCATAATAGACACGTTAAACAACAGTTACAATTGTTCTCGTCTATCCAGATAGGCGAGCTCAAGATCTTCTGCTTGACAAATGTGCTGCCTCACCACTGCCACAGCGTTGCAAAGTAATCCTATTCATCTTAACAAATAATGAAAAAATAAAGGCAGATCTGATTTGAGGGAGCTGAAAGGTCCATCTGTGTTTGTTTGGGGGCTCTAGAGGTTTAGGGGAAAGGTTTACCTGAGAGGTTAAGAGCTTATCTCTGTCCTATATTGAAGAAAAGTCTTAAATCTGAGCAGCTTTTTACTTGAGGCTGCAGAAATGTGATGAGACCTTCATTATTTCAAGTTTCAGAATACTCTATTTCTCACCATTTTCTTTATCTCCTTTTAACTGTAAGCTGTTTTTCCTCTCATATAAGAAAAAGACCCAGTGGCTGGTGGCAATCCTGAGCTGTCACCTGGTAATCTGTTTTAATTTCCAGACTCTTCTCATTCATTTGAGAGTTCCAGACTCAGTTCTGTAAGTTTTTTGTCAGAAGCAAGTCACAAGGAGATGAGAGTTTCTTATATTGGCAAAGGATACTCTGTACTTCTCAGAATTGCTCCTTGTATCCCAGATTCTCCTTATGGACACATTGGGATGTGGAAATCCTCAGGTAAGTAGGGTAATCAGGGCTATATCATTGTCTTCTGTGTGGAGATAGCATATGAGGGGAATAAACAAGAACATGTACACAAAACCCCAAACAATCCCTACAGCTTCCACTCCTTCAAACCCTTTTCCGTATCTGTATGAAGTAAGTAATAGTAGAGCTGCCTACATATCTACACCCAGATAAAGAAATAAGGGATTATTGCTCTAGCTTAATTAAAAAAAAAAAAAAAAATTCCCAAGCAAAAAATATATCTGCACAAAGATCCTTCCCCGTTTCCCATGTGAAATAGTTTAGGCAGCTACAAATTTGAAGGGATATAGACTTTGGTCAAGAACCGTGAGTTGGAAGAGTAACTTGACAAGTCACAAAACCTTAACAGTTTTCTGTGGTAAACCCTGTGTAATGCCATCAAAAAAAGCTTTTACTGCACAGCATATAATGTTGCTGACACAGAAGGGTCCAGGATGGTTATGGGTCGTTACTGGAAAAGTAACGAAGACTACCAGATTACCACGCTCCGAGGTACCATTCTGCGAATTTTGAGTGGAGGTAGAAAAAAAATTCTCTTGTCTGACGAGGAAGGCTTGCCTTGCATCTTCTTTATGTCATGGGTGGTCAACCTAATACTAAAAAGTTACATGTGGCTTGAACCCTGCTAAAGTGTGGTTTATTTTCTGGGGTTGCCACTTCAGATATTAGAGGTGGTTGTGGAGTTTATCTACGCACCCTAAAGCTCTGGTTTTCAAAAAGAATATGCAAGAAGGTCTGCTGAAGCCAGAAACAGCCACAGATCGACCTCATCTTCTCTGGAAATCATGGAGTCATAGAATTGTTTAGGTTGGAAAAGACGTCTGAGATCAAGTCCAACCATTAATCCAACATCACTGTGTTCACTACTGAATCACATCCCTAAGTGCCATATCCATCCTTTTGAACATTTCCAGGAGTGGTTATTACACCACTTCCCTGGGTAGTTTGTTCCAATGCCTGACCACCCTTTCAGGGAAAAAGATTTTCATAATATCCAATCTAAACCTTCTCTGGTGCAACTTGCAGCCATTTCCTCTTGTCCTGTGAAATATGGGACCTAAGGGAAGGTGTTTTTCTCTCTTATTATATTCCTTGATCTTCCTACCTTGGCTGTCCTAGGCATGTGATATCTGTTCTGACAGTACAGGCATTTGACACCCCATTTATGGTTTGAACCCAAACTGATGTAATATTCTCCACCAGATTAAGAAAGACCTGCAAAATTTGCTCTGTAACAGCTTCTTTTTGTGTTTGTGTGTTTTTTATCATGTGTAGTTACACAAATAAAAACTTTCCCCTCCTGATCAAACTTCATTCTGGGTTTACAAACTTCTTCCCAGGCACTTGGTTTATGGTTGTTTCTTCTTCTCTGAGCGTTAGATCAAATGACAGCCTTGGGGTAGGAAAGAATTCTGCTAAAGAAGAGATTACTACTCAGTTATTTTGTCATGTTTGTATTGTTTTACTAGCTAGTGTGAGGAGTTGCCAGTTTTTAGGGAACAAAAGGCAAGAGCAAGCTTGAAGATAAAGACGCATCTTAGAAAACCTCAAAATGTCTGCATCTGGAAAATTAGAAATGCTTCAAGTATACATTAAGAAATAGGAGCTTTTAACATAGAGTTGCCCAGAATAATTTGGCATGGTTGTCTGATCCTAAGCAACACTACTTCTTTGGTGATATCCAAAGACCAATGCTGAGGTGTCTAGGAATGTTGTTCCTGCCACAAAGAGGAAAACACAGCTGGACTGGCATGGAGTTATTAATCAATTAACAACTAATGAGTTTGTAGTACTCTCCTTCTTCCTGACACCAGCAATTCTACTACTTTATACCATGATTTTTTTTGCCATAGTTTTGGATTAAGTAATCACCATATACACAATATAAATTTCCCCTGAATTTGCATCTATATGTGGTCTTACAATATATTTATAAGGACAAAAAATTGACCTGAAGATTTCTAAATACTAAATATCTTCTTGTGGAATGCAGGAAGATTTTTTTTAACTTGTTACTCAGCTTTTTGAATGTAGGTCCTCCGTTGTAATACGACAAGTGTTCCGAAAACTTTCTGAAAAGTTGGAATTATACTAAAGGATATCATGGCTCATCCATCCGGCTCCTTCATCACTCTGTATTAGCTCCAAACGCTCCAGAGGAAGATGAAAAAGGACTAAAATTATCAGAACCAATATGTTCCAAGATACACATCATAAAACACAGGCGGATAAAATGATACTCCAATATGTAGTTGTTGTTTTTTACCATGAATTACTATACTTTATTTCCTCAGCTGTTTTTGTAATTTTTAGTATTTAAGATGTAAAAACACATGGCATAATGATTGTCATTTATTGTCTTTTTTTTTTTTTTTGATAGTGGTTGGTTGGTTGGTTGGTTGGTTGGTTTTTGTGTGGTATTTTTTGTTGTTTTGTTTTGTTCAATTTTATTTAAAATCTTTATGAAAATATTTTGGGCTAGACTATATTTTGTATCTAGGGTTTAGCATCTGCAAATGGCTGTCACAAGATATTTGTAAAAAGGCTATATTAAATCAGGGCACGTAAAAAGTGTGCCCGATTTTTGCGAGGTGTTTGAATATTTAGCATCATTGAATCATAGAATGGTTTAGTTTGGAAAAGATCTTTAATATCATGGAGTCCATTGAGATCACCACTTCCCTGGGCAGTCTGTTCCAATGTTTAATAACCCTCTTCATGAACAGATTTCCCTTAATATCCAATCTAATCTGTGGTGCAGATTGATGCCGTTTCCTCTTTTCCTACGGTTTCCTTCTTGAGAGAAGAAACTGACTCCCACCTTACTACAACCTCCTTTTAAGGTAGTTGTAGAGGAAATAAAGTCACCACTGATCCTCCTTTTCTCCAGGCTAAACACCCCCAGCTCCCTCAGCTGCTCCTCATGTGACTTGTTCCCTGGTTCTGTTGACTTTCTCTGAACAGAGCATCTCAATGTCCTTCTTGTCATGAGGGGTACAAAATTGAACCTAGGATATGAGATGTGGCCTCACTAGTGCCCAGGGCTTAATGAGACATAGACTGCATTCATACTATCTTATTCAACATCAAGGGACCCTTTTTATTATTATTTCACTCTCAGTATCTTCTGTTTGTGGTAGACAGGCTGACATTTGATGTAATGAAAATCAGAACTGGAAGTAGAAAATATTCTGTCGTTCTGAGATTCCTTTTGATACCAGGTAGAGAGGTGTGCATGTTCATCACCAAATTGCTAGCAAAGGAGGAATCTGGGTTCTGACAGAAAGTCAGATCTTGTATTATGAAATAGAACCAGTGGTTCTTTGACATATGAATTATACAGTTTTAATGAGATGGTACTGATTAAAAAACACATGCGGGAGTGTTGGGAAAACTCAAAAAGCCAGAGGCAGTACTTCAACTAATTTGATGTTTGAAACAGTATATGTTTTTAAATAAAGGAAAAAGGACCTAGGTTAAAAACTATACCAAATAAAACCACAAACACTCTGTATGGTATTCAGTGCATTAAATTTGTCTTTCTAAGAGGGAGGCACACAGTTTAAGCTGAACATCAAGACACCTTCTGTAGTCAGAAGAGAAACTATATCACTTCCAGATGAACAGCAAAATTCATGAACAACAAATGCATCAACAAAAAGATATCTGAGATGGGGTCGGGGAGATCAATCACCCTCGTCCAGTGACTGTTTTTCTCCATTCACTACGAAGAAAGTCTGGAATAGCAGCATAAATTTGATGTCTAACTCTCAGACAGATAGGATTAAGTGAGATGAGTCCTGCCCTAAATATCTACCACCCCATCACTTTTTTTTCATGGTTGGATTCATTGTTGTTAATGGTTGATTTCACTTTCAGCTCTTATATACTGGCAAATTGCTTTTACTCTCTGTTTTTCTGTATTTCAGGAGAATATTTATACAGAGTAAATAAAACATTTCCCAAATTACAGGAAAATAATTTTTCTGCATATTTTTAAAGAGCTTACATAAGGTTCATGTAGTAAACTTAATCTCTCAATTGTTGCCAGAATGTTAAAAAAAATAATAAAAAAAAGGGTAGATTTTTCCTTCTAACCTGTTTAAAAACTGTAAGCTTGCTAAGCTTCTTTACTCCTTATTCACAGATATAAACCAGAGTTTGCAAGGATTTGCTTTTCAGAGATTATTTCTGTCCCGAAAAAAAAAAGAGACTCCTGTAAACAACAGCCCAGAATAAATCAACATAGTCTTTGGATTTTTGATTTATAGCAATGAACTGTTTTGTGTAAATCAACCAATGATCCTCAAAGAAAGGTGCCCTGAGGCTTTAAGGCAACTGAGACTCTGCTCAGAAACCGACTTCAAGTGAAGCAACCTGGTTGAAATATCATCTTCCCAGTTTGAGCAAGCTTTTCATTTTTAATTGAAAGTAGAAGCACTGGGCTAGAATATAAAAGGACTTTCACTTCTCTGCCAAAGCCTCACGACACCACATATCAACATATTTTTTTTATTTATCAATGAGTTAATTTACAGTTTTGGAGAGGAAATGTATAGCTGTATCTATTCCACAATATTCTGACGTAAATTAACCCCTTGTAGCTACCTTTGTCAGTGGTGGAACTCATGCTGCTT
The DNA here is from genome assembly GCF_009829145.1 of Chiroxiphia lanceolata. Lineage (NCBI taxonomy): Eukaryota > Metazoa > Chordata > Aves > Passeriformes > Pipridae > Chiroxiphia > Chiroxiphia lanceolata. The sequence continues at coordinate 4,900,725 of NC_045671.1, read as the reverse complement.
AGTTCATGATTAGGGTTCAACTGCATCATGGTGTGGTGCAGGTAGACATAAATAAGCAGTGGAGAGGATTAAAGAGTAATTGCAAATAAGAATATATGCATTTATGCAGAAATATCTTTATTTAATTTTTTTAATATTTATTTTCTTTCTGATGAAAGTTTGGGAATTCTTGCTTTCAATGGATCCCAAAAAAAATTTTTATTGTTGTGCATATTTTCTGTAAGACTTCATGCTGTGCAAATTATATCCACAGCAGTAGACCAACAATGAGAGGTAGAGAAGCAAACAATTTATTCACAGAAAGAATTCAGAACAGGGATATAACCTTGTACATTTTTCATCCCACCAACCAGAAGGTCATTATATCTCAGTTGGGAAGGATAAAAGAAGAAATTCTGCTTTGTGACGTCAGGGTTACAGAATCATTAGGATTAGAAAAGACCTCCAAAATTGTTGAGTCCAACCATTAACCCAGCACCACCATAATCACCACTAAACCATGTCCCCAAGTGACGCATCCACATCTTTGAACACTTCCAGGGATGGTGACTCCACAGCTTCCCTGGGCAGTCTGTTCCAATGCCTGATCATTCTATCAGTAAAGAAATTTTTTCTTAATATCCAATCTAAAACTCTTCTGGTGCAACCTGAGGCCATTTTCTCTCATCCTGTCACTTGTTACCAGTCACAGCTACCCCACCTGGTTACAGCCTCCTGTCAGGTAGTTGTAAAGAGCAAGAAGGTCCCCCATGAGCCTCCTTTTCTCCAGTGAGCAGTAAGTGGCATTTTTCCTTTGAGAAGGAAAAATTATCTATTATCAAAAATTATTAAAAAAAAAAAAAATTGAGAAATTTGCCCCTACAAAAGCAGATATCAGTCACCTTATCAAAGAATTAGTGAAACCACAAATTTCAGTGATTTCTTCCCACATGCCAAAAATTGAAGTGTATTCTAAAGTCTATAATAATAAAGTTAAAATAAAGGAAACAGGCTTCCTCCTGAAGCTTTTCCAAACAGTAAATGTATTTATTTATCAACCTGCACTATCGGATATACCTGCTCCCAGTGGACTCACTTAGTACCAGGAATTATTGCTGAACAGAAAGCTTATTTAATCTATTATGGGTCAGAATTTTTATCAAGCTGCTTAATTAGAGTTCTCTCCCTCTCTCTCTTTTTTTTTTAACAGCTTAATGAGGAGTTTCATCACTTCTGCCAAGATGAGTCAGGTGTTTTCAAGTAGATGAGTGTGATGTAAGTAAATATGCAATATGATGTATCTTCATTGTATCTTCCATTCAGAAGTAGGGTCAAAAGCTTCATTAGTTCAACAATATTTCAAGGAACTGCTTAAAACTTTTAGTAAGGGCATAATAACACATTTTCTTTTTTTAGCTAGAGCCTCCCAAAAGTTAAATTAGATGTTTAATGAAAATTAGTCATGTAGGCTCCCTATAAAACTTTCAGATGGTTTTATATGAAATAAATCCCATTTTTGGAGTGTCTTTCATCAGGGAACTGCTGCCATATAACATTTTAATTGAAATTATTTGGTATCAAATGGGAGAGGGAATTGGGAATAGCATCTCAGTTGTTCCAAACAATGACCTCATTTGTTATATGGAAAACATTCCTTGATGAAAATATGTGAAGAAATAATAGGACTATGGTAGGGTAAACAAGTAAGTCAGCAAGTTTAAAAAAAAAATTACTCTCCTAATTTAAAAAATTATTATAATCCCGAGACAGCTATCTGGCATGAAGAGATTCCACCTAAATTATGAAAGTCTGAAAAATAATGCTAACTGAAGGGGATCTAATTTAATGGAAAGTGTCATCTGTGATCTGTGAAATAACTGCGTCTATTACTTGCAGCACTGTTTCTACCTCTGCCGTGGCCTGGATTTGCTGAAGTCCTTGTGGGTCTGTGTGGTGTGTGCTTGTGCCCAGCAGGAGCAGTGTCATGCCCAGCATTCTGTACTGAACAGTAAAAATGTGATATTGCAGAGCAGGTCAGATTTCAAGGCTTCGGGAAGATAAGCCTCTACAACCTCATCCTTGTACTGCAACAATCCACCTCAGTTGAAGTTGTTGGACGTTTTCCGTCCTACAGACTTCAGAATTTCTGTACATTTCCTGTAGAGCATTTTCCTTGAAACCCCAGAAGATGTGAATCCACAGAGGTCTATTGACTTGGGTGGTGTTACCCCATCAAATGCTCACCGAGAATCTGGTCCCAGGGAATTTTTTATCAAAGACAAACACAGGAGTCACGGGACAAGCTCATGCTTTCAGTGAAGTCAGTACAAATATTATTACTGACTTCAACACCACCAGCATTTTAATCACAGGGATTTTTTAATATCTGTCAAACCTAGAGTTTCTCACTATCTTAACAGAAATATTTAAATGACTAAAGATGCTAAAGTGAACAAACTTTGCAAGATCATTCACTAACTATCCCAAATAAAACATCATATATCTTGAGAGAGTATGGACCTGTTACAAGTATAATGCCTGTAGACAAAATAAAACAATTCTGAATATTTATTGGAAAATACTCTCAAGATAATAGTAGTAGAATTTTCATATGAAATAACCAAGGAATATGGGGGGGGGGAATAAAAAGGCTGTGTTATCCACATTTGATTTCTTAGATTATCTGTAAAAATACAAGTTACTTTAGGGGAAAGCAAAATAAGTCTTACATTTACATCACTTTTTTGCTATTTCTTCTGGAAAGCACTGAGATGAAAGGCTGTTTAGAAAGGAAACCATGTAGGTGAAAAACACACAGTCTCTTACAAGCAATCAGATACTGTTTATAAAAGTTTCTTTCTGCGGCTGGAAAAATATTGAGCTAAACCCCTAACCTTATTGAAACAGAGTCAAGAGATTATGAATACCAATCTCTAAGGAATCAGCAAGCATACATGGGATTTCTGTTTGAACAATGATCTAATCTATGCTTTTATTACTTACTATTGGTAAAATCCTGGCTGTGCAGAAGCCACTGACAAAACAATGTGATTTTGCTCCACTTTAATTATATTTCCCTTTCAAAATATACATGATCACTCTGGAGTTCTGAAGATGATAGAGTTTTGCTCATGTTCTCTAAATTATACTAGCCTGAATTAGTGGCAATAAGATGTACCTCTAATTTATTTTTACTGATTTTGTAATAAAGGACCAGAAGAAAATAAAATGCATCTTATTTGGGAGATAATTGTGATGCTCTCCTCAGGTAGAGCTACCTTTTATTTCATGAAAAATGCCCTGAACTCACTGCAAATCAGCATAATACAATAAGGCAAGATTGTTTTGGTCTTTATGCCATTGACTTTCCATATTTAGATTACCAAAAAGTTTTAGAAGAAGACTAAAAGAATAAGATCTACACAAAGACCTCTTGTAGTTGGGGCAAAGAGACGGAGAGACCCCAAGATACCCCATTCTGGGGGACATAAAAAAATAAAAGTCTCCAATAGATCACAAAATAATTGGAAAATCTCTAAAATAGATGCATCTGTCCGTCTCTGCATCAACGCATTCTTCTCCCACAAAGAGAAAATTTCTCGCAGTCTAGGCAGAATTTATGTGATTTGAAAATTTATTACTCTGGTATGATTTGAAATGTCAAAAAATGTATTTACTCCCCAAATACGTGTATTACTGTGGGTACTTTAGAGCATAAGAATAAATGTCTTAAAAGTTCAGGATGCATGTATACCCACTGTTCAAATGAAGTCTTACCAGCAGCTGTGTTCTTCCACAGAGATGACAATTTCATGATAAATTCAGATTATAAGGCATTTTGAAGTCTTTTTGAGATGAACAGGTCCATAAAAATGTCAGACAACCTCAGACCACTGGTCAACCATGACACGGTACATAAAGTCACCATCCCTATGACAACTGCCTGTAAAAATAACACAGGTCACATCAAAGTCTTCAGCAGCTAGTGACTTTGTTTACTCCGTTTCAGGTGCCAGGGTGGATCCAGTCCAGCCCAGGAAGAATGAACTGGCATAGACGGAATGACAGACATTAGGCATAAGTACGTTTTATATCAAGCCTTTGGCAAGTTACTTGTTGGAAAAATCTGTTCTCATGAACACAATCCAAAATCTGCAAGTTGTGCTACTAAGGCATATGATAACTTCTAATATCCAGGGATATGCTAATACATACCATCCTGGGATATGCCAAACCATTGCCAGGATAATGGCTCATTCCAGATGCCAGTCAAGGTCCTTTTTGACAGCCTTAGGGCATTTCAGTATAAAAACAGCTTTGACTGGGTTGTTCAGAGCAGAGGATTTTTTATCTTTCCACCTACCCCCCCCAACAGAAACTGTAAATAAACTTTGAATGAAAAGAGGATTCATTCTGTTTTTTTTCTTTTTTTGTGGGTTTGTTTTTTTTGTTTGGTTTTTTTTTGTTTGGTTTGGTTTGGGTTTTTTGTTGTTGTTGTTTATTTGTTTGTTTGTTTGTTTTGGTTTTTTGGTGGCAGGGCTTTTGTTGTTTTTTGGTTTTTGTTTTTGTCGTGTGGGGTTTTTTTTAAATCTCTCCAGATGTTTTATCTAGCAAAAAAACCATCTTCCTTCCTATTATTTTTAGGCCATGGACACCAGACAAAAATAACAAATAAACAAACAAACAAAAAAAAATAGTCCACAAACATAACAAAAACACACATAATGGAAAAACAATAGAAGAAAGAGTAGAAACAACACCTCATCTTTTGTGTATGTTCAGAACATACACAAGTTATTACAGATGGAAACAAGAGATTCCATATGATTAGCTGCCACATGTGGTCAGTTTTTCACTGAAATCTTCAAGTTGGCAAAATATTCTCTACACAAAGTATTAGCCAGTTTTCAATTGCTAGATTATGTACCAGCTAAATTTCTTAATGCATGCCTAAAGCTTCGGGGAGTTTAATTTCTAAAGCTGAAACATCATTTGTTTGTTTGTTTGTTTGTTTGTTTGTTTTAAAATGATATTTATACAAACACTTGAAAACCACGCAAGGACCTAAGGAAATGGATGATCAAGGAATTGCATGTTTTTCATGGAAAACTGACTACAAAATATACGTAGACGGGAAGGGATAGGTGAACCTCCAGAACAATACAAGTGATAGAATTTCCACTGGGATCAAAGAGAATTTTTTGAAAAATAAAGGTAACCATGAAAACCAAAGCTGTTGCAGAAGATTTACCAGTACATTAACTAGTAACTAACCTTAATTAAATGCAATTAATATAATTTAATATTAATTGGATAATATTAATTATGAAAGTAATATTTCTTCATATTAATTAAGATAGATTATTAAAAAATGGAATAGTTTAAAAGAATACTTAGCTGATTTATTAATTATTTAAAGATTTAGCATTAAAACTACATGTTTTCCTACAGCACAAAATAGTTCTGGGTTGCTGTGAGCTACTTGTATGGTCTTCCTGCTATGACTTGTCTGATGCATTAATATTGAATCAGAAGTTCAGTTGTTTACACATGTTAGTTAGCTGGCTACAGACCAGCTGGTTTGCTTTGTGAACACACTCACTTGCATTCTGAAAGCGTGCACTCTACCCAAACTGAGAAGTCACCTTTTTTTTCAAGTCTAATTAAACTGATTGCAGGGACGGGCTAATGAGTCTGGGATTAGGTTACCTCTTCTGAGTAATGTAGTCCATAAAAAATCAATTTACCTCACAACCAGCAACACCTTTTGTATATAACTTTAACATAAATTTCTCAAGAAATGCAACTTAGAATGCCTGCATAATGCAAACAAGCACCTTAGGCAGCGAATGGTTGAACGACCTTCACCAGGAGGTCTAGGAAGAAGCAAGTACCAGAACAACTTTCCCAAGTTTGACACTATCACCTCATTCCTTGGTAATTTTTCTTCTGCTTAATTTGTTTGGATTGGCACAAAGGCCTGTAGGAGAAACTTTATTGCCCGCGTGGTATAAGGTTTCAGACTAGATGGCCTTTTTGTCCTTCACAGCCAGGAATGTCAAGGGAGCTATGAAAATATAGTACAGGCTTAATACTAGAGTTTGTGTGTGTAGTTTTTATACCTGTACTCTACCAGAAGGTGAAAAAATAGTAGTAAAAAAAATCAAGTGGTCAGACAAAGAAAAGTTCCTCAGATCAGTCCCATTGACCTTGTTCTTGCTTCTTGTCAGTTCCCCACATTAAACAGTGAATTCTTCCATATATCTCTGGGAAATAGAAATCTTCACAGAGATACAGCGTGAAGGAGAAACACTTAATGGGCCACATTACAGCAAAATCTATCGATCTGCTTTCTTTTACTTTTAGGCATGATTGAGGGCTCAAGTAATTGAATTTTCTTCTCGTAGTCTGACATTTTATTTTCTGAATTTTTTTTCTTTGTTCTTGAGACATGCTAAGCAAACAGAGCTGAGACTGAAACAGTGGCAGATTAGGGAAGGAGAACAGTCTAGGCAAGGAGACCTGAACTTCTTTCATTTTCCTTACTATTAATTTGGACTGCAATTGGGACCAAAACTGGTCATTGGCATCTTCTGCGTCTTTCCAAGGAGTTGGCAAATGGAAAAAGCACTGATTCCTTTAAATAGGAATTAAATCCTGGTGATCACATCACTCTTAGCCAATTTCCATAATGCTTATAGAGCCAAATTTGCACTTAAGTAAAATCTTAGTGTAGCAAATGTAGACATCCAGCAGAAATTATAAAAAGACAATTTTCTATCACCATCCAGGAGTCACTTATCATCCTGTTACAAAGACCTTAGGCCAGAAATCTCAGACAGTTTAATGAAGTCATTTTGGAAAATCATAATATTTCAGAGTATCTTACTCTCCTTGTAATCCATTGTCAGAGGACATGATTGAAGGTCCAGAGATAGGTCAGTTATTAGCTTATCAAAAATCCCTTTCATAGTTGCTGAGGATTTATAATCAACCAAGAGACATGCAGCTGTCAGGATGAGGCCAGGAACACATACAGTAAAGGACTAGGCAGAATACAAATGATTGTATAAGATCGATCAGATGATTTTTATGAGATCAATCAGGTGATTTGTCCTTGCAGTTGGCTGTTCAGGGAGTGTATCTGCAGTTTTTGATGACCCCACCAAAATCCTTCTTGGTTTGCTTCTTTTTCTTTCTCTTTCTCTGTCCCTTCTCTAAAGCATATTTTAGGACCTGAGACACAATAGTCAATGTAAGTCTTTCAAATAATTATTCACATAAAAAAGAGTCTACAAAATCATTCCCAAAGAATGAATAATTGAAATAACTGCTATCATGGAACCATAGCATATCCTGAGCTGGAGGAGACCCACAAGAGTCATTGAAGTCCAACTCCTGGCCCTACACAGGGTCACAGAAATAACGAATATGTCTTATTTCTTCCATCTCTCTGTCTCTCTTTTTCTCTCTACCCTTTCTCTTTCCTTTCCTTTACCTGTTTTTCTTCCTATTATGGAGTAGTTAGAAGGTAGTATTTATCAGTGAGTAACATTGCAAGGCTAGGAAGAAAATAAGAATGCTCTTTAAAGTCATGGAATTGATTTAGAGAATTCAAAGATAAAGAAAGTTGGTTTGTTTTTCGGGTATTTTGTTTTGTTTTGTTTTGTTTCTGGAGTTTTCTATGCTCTAGCACAAGCCTCTGGTCTTATGATACCCTCAGGTATCTTAGTGAAGTGTGTTTGAAATAGTACAGGAGGAGCCCTGAAACTTTTGCTGCAGTGATATTGACAAAGTGATCACACACGGTGATGGTAGAGGAGTGTGTATTATTGGTTTTATTACATTCTTTCATTCTCATCAAAACTCATTCTTTAACAGGAAAGGGATTTCCATTACACTCATTCCATTGCTATTGTTACTCTGGATTAAGGATTTACTGAGAGAGGAACCAGAGGACTGGGGCAGACATTTTCAAGGGGAAATGTGGGTCTTTGCAACAGAGTGAAGAAATTGTCTTCTTACAGTGTTCTATTTAAATTTTTATTTCAGCCTATAAATATCAATAATTTGCTTACTAGAACAAATAAGTGGGGCTCTTTTGGCAAAACACCAATTAATTTAAAAATTCTGTCTTTGTGAGGAATTTATTCAGGGTCAGATACGGTTCTGACTGGTTTATCTCACTGAACATGAAAAAAAAAGCATATCCAGTCACTTTTGTATCCAATTTATTAAATTTTGTCATTAGAGAAAGAAGAAAACAAAGTATTACTTAATTTTTCTAGAATACCCCAACAGTTAAATGGTGTAGAGGAAGTTTAACATAGAACCCAATATGCTTGGCCAACAATTCTACCTCTCACTAAATACAACAAAAAGTTACAATATTCCATAAAATATTAAAAATTAACTGTTTTATATACAGGTTTTACTATATCAGAAATATATTTATAGACCCCATTTCTTCTCTGACTTGCAACCTACTTAGATATTTGAGCTTAACAGGACAAATTCTGTATCTCCTTTAAATGTCTTGAAATCAAAGTAATTTTCTTTTCATGATGCAATAATTCTAGTATGTTGTCTTACTTAGACTTAAACAATTTCTAAGAAACTCTTTTTCATTCTTTCTTATCATTGAAGTTACCTCATAATAACAACAAAATATTTTCCCACAAGGTAACTCTGTTGTTCTTTTTCTTCAGCATCCTGGTAGTATTTCAGTCTTTTGCTCCCTTCTTTTGAAGTCTGCAGGTACTCTATCAAAGCCCATTTAAATGTATCCCTAATTTTACTCTAAATTCCTTTCAGAAATTTAGTGCAAAACCAAACACAGCTAAACTTCCTACAGAAATAGCTGTGCAAAATAACCACAGATGAAGAAACTAATAAGTGTTTTCTAGCAGATGTGCTTATCTTTTATAGTAAATCTTCTGACTTCTTTTTTTTATTTTTTAAATGTATTTATTTATCCAGATTTTAATGTTGGGATTATTATCTTGCAACTGATAAATTGTGCATAAGGAAAAGAACAATATAAAATTTAAATTTTACAATGTTCTTAATTCAGGAGTTTTAAAAAACAGTAGTATTTAAAGTTAAATGCACACATGACTTCTTTCAGGAATTAGCAGAATCTTAGGGTAACCGTATGGATTACATTTTTTAACATTTCCACAGGTAAATGGCACAGAAGAGGATGTTACAGGATATTAAATATATTTAAATCAGAAACTGCTTCCTTTTCATTTTGGTGGAAAGACTTAACGACAATATTGAAAATGAAATTGTATCCTCTTTATTTATTTAATCCAAAAGCTAATAAAGGAACTAATTTCCTAAAATAATAAGACTGAGAGTAGATAAAGTGTTCTAGCCAGCCAGTACAGCTCTCTCCTGTGGAGGATGGGCATGTTTTAGGGATGGTCCTGATAAGAAGCTATGTTAGTATGGTGAACCTTCTCTATCAGTCTCTAGATTTATAAAGCCTTACTTTCTGGTTAAGAGCATGTGTATGCACAAGGGCAATAGCATGACATTGATTTCTTTAGGAGCTTGTCTTCAAAATCAATGGAAAACTGTGTTTAAAAATTGAAGGTATGTTATGGTGTTAGAATGCAATATCTTATGACCTGATCCAAAAGACCCTTAGGTTAAGTTTCATCATCTAGAGTTTAGACATCTGGCCAAACTAGCTATTTTAACTCCTCTCTGTGATCAATGTAGAGAAATAGGTGCTTTTTATTTTATTTTTTTTTTTTTACATGAAGTGTGATTTATCCTTTATACTCAGTTTGAGAACAGTGACAGAAACAGTTAACCATTTCCTCTCATCGTGGTAAACATTTCAGCCTACAAGTTGTTCTCTTTTCTCAGCTTCACAGCAAGCACTCAAATCTTCACAAAATCTAAATATCTTCCATTCTGCAAGTTTCCCATTAAAGTATTTTTGCACATTAAAAACAATGAAGTACAAATGAAGTGTACAGCAAATCAAAATCTTTCCTAAGAACTATTTCTCAAGAAAGATAAGGCAAATTCCCATTTTCCCAGTATCAGTTAGTATATAAAAATAGTGCCTAAAGCTGCAGTCAGTTTATTTCAGCCTTGGTACATTAACTCCAGCAGATGCAGATAGCAGAAGGTAGTCTCTGTCCTTAAAAGCTTATAATCTAAGTAAACAAGACAACAAAATCTGGAAGGAAGGGACAGAGGCACAAAGAGATTAAGAGTGAAATCCTAGTCTTAGTACAAGAAATGGAAGTTTTGCCATAACCTTAAACATTTCTAGGATTTCAACCCAAATAGTTTTCCAGAGACAGACAGGAACAGATTGCCAAGAGAAGCTGTGGCTACCCCATCATTGGAAGTGTTCAAGGTCATGTTCAAGGCCTTACACAGGGGATTGAGGAGTCAACAAGAAAAGGTGCCAGGCTGGACCTTGTGATCACCAACAGGCGGGAGTTGGTACCTCCTCCAAGCTCAGGAGCAATGTATCCCAACAAGAAGGAAATCAAGAAAAAATGCCAGGAGGCCTTCATGGGTGGATAAAGAGTTGGTGAGCAAAGTCAGGGTGTAAAAATAAAAGACAACAAAAAAGCTTTCAGAAAGTGTAAATGGGTACAGGTGACTTGGGAGGAGTACAGGGAAATTTTACAGGAAGCCAGGGACAAGGTTAGGGAAGCCAACGCCTAGTTAAGAGTTGAATCTGGACAGGGATATCAAGGATAACAGGAAGAGCTTCTTTAGATACGTTGCAAGTAAAATCAAAACCAGGAATACTGTGGGCCCTCTGCAGAAGGAAAGGGAGACCTGACTACCCTGGAAAGAGAAAAGGCTGAGGTAGTCAATGTCTTCTGTGCCTCAGTCTTCGATGACAACTGCTCCAGGTACAGCACCCAAGTTGAGAAAGGCAAATGCAGGGACTGGGAAACTGAAGACTCTGAGCCTACTGTAGGAGAGGATCAGATTTGAGACAGTCTAAGGAATCTGAATGCTCACACAAGTCCATTGGACCTAATGAGGTTCATCTGCAGGTCCTGAGGGAACTGACAGATGAAGTTGCTAAGCCACTGTCCATCATTCTTGAAAACCTGTGGCAGTCAGGTGAAGTCCCTGATGAGTGGAAAAGGAAAATATAACCCACATTTTTAAAAAGGAGAAGTGGAAGACCCAGGGAAATACAGGCCAGTCAGTCTCACCCCTGTGCCAGACAATACCCTGGAAACTGTGGTAAGGCACATGGAAAACAAAGAGGGGATTGGTGACTGCCAACATGACTTCCCAAAGGGGTAATCATGTGTGACCAACATGGTGACCTTCTACAACGAGGCTACAGAATTGATAGGTGGAGGCAGAGCAACTGACATCATCTGCCTGGACTTATGCAAAGCGTTTGACACTGTCCTGCACGACATCCTTGTCTCTAAACCGGAGAGACGTGGATTTGACGGATGGACCACTTGGTGGATAAGTGTGGCTGAATGGCCACACTCAAAGAGCTGTGGTCAGTGGCTTGTGTCCAGGTGGAGACCAGTGATGAGTGGTGTCCATGGGGGCGTTGAGACGGGGGCTGGTCCTGCTCAACATCTTTGTTGGTGACATGAACTGTGGGGCTGAGGCACCCTCAGCAAGCTCCCTGATGACACCATCCACTCTGGAGGGAAGGGATGGGTCAGAAGAACCCTGACAGGTTTGAGAGGTGGGACCATGCAAACCTCCTGGAGTTCAACAAAGCAAAGGCAAGGCCCTGCACCTGTGTCATGGTAATCCCGGACAGGTTGAGTGGAGAAGTGATTGAGAGAAGTCCAGTGGAGAAGGACGTGGCGGTGACGGTTGATGAAAAGCTCGACATGAGCTGACAGCGTGCGCTCGCAGCCCAGAAAGCCTGGGCTGCATCCAAAGGAATGTGGCCAGCAGGTTGAAGGAGGTGATTCTGCCCCTCTACTCTGCTCTTTTGAGACTACACCTGGGGCACTGCATACAGTTCTGGTGTCCCCAACATAAGAAGGACATGGAACTGTTACAACAAATCCAGAGGAGGTTACAAGGTTGATAAGAGGACTGGAGCATCTCCGCTGTGAAGACAGGTTGAGAAAGTTGGGGCTGTTCAGCCTGGAGAAGGCTCCGAGGAGACATCATAGCAACCTTCCAGTATTTGAAGGGGCATCCAGGGAAACTGGAAAGGGACTTTTCACCAGGAAATGTAGTGATAGGAAATGGAATAATGGGTACAAACTGAGAGAGGGGAAATTTAGGTTGGTTATTAGGAGGAAGTTTTTTGCAGTGAGAGTTGTGAGGCTCTGGCACAGGTTACCAGAGAAATAGTGGATGCCCCAACCCTGGCAGTATTCAAGGCTGGATAAGGCCTTGAGCAACCTCATTTAGTGGGAGGTACCTCTGCCCATGTCAGGGGGGTTGGAAAGAGATTATCTTTAAGATTTCTTCTAATTGAAACTATTCTATGATTGTGTGAAACCTGTGTCTGATCTTGAAAGTGCACCTTGATATCTACCTGGCTGTCTTCTTGGATTTCAAAGCAATATAATTTTGTGTATAAGTTAGTAGGACACGGGAATTCTCTTTTCCTCGTATGTCACAAAAACTAAAATAAATAGTAGCAATAATAAAAAAACCCCACACAATCACACAGAAATTGATTATCTGAAGATATTAAATTGATTCACTGAAGATTATCGGTTTCAGAAATATATGTAAAGATTTTCATTCCATATATATTTGCTGATTCTAAGACTAAGTTGCTATGTCATTTAAATGAGAAAGGATGTGGGCATATTTTAAACAGTATGTCAGCACAATGAAAAAAAACAACAAAGATCTGTCATTTTGATCATGACTCTCCCCTTATTATTATTCTCTTATTATAAGGAAAAATACCTAGTGACAGCACTTGAGCAAAAGGATTAAAAATAATCGATTTCTTTCACTCCTTCAGCCCTCCACATGTGCTGGGAAGAGGACAGAATTCAGCGGTGTCCCTTTAAATTGTCTTTGATTCCTGCATATAACTCTTCTTCTGGGTTTTAGTGCCATATTGTAATGTTAAAGTGTAAAACTCTGCATCTGCTGAGGCATTTGGCTGGAAAAGCAAGTATGTCAACGGCTGTCCCTAGCTGCCATCACACATATGGATTTTCTGTGTTCAGCTCTGCCATCTGGTAGTTAGACCTAAATTCACTCCTCATTGAATAAGGACTATCTACCATATCATACTTCATTCTATATGCTATCCCTTTTCATAGCCTTGTTTTATGAAACTTTATATAGTGTTTGTGTGTCCCATATGTGTGAAAATGTTGAAAGTGTTCAGAAATATTGAGAAAACACTTTCCGATATTCCCCAGCCAAACACACACACAAACGTGCGTGTGTGTGTACACGCACACTCACACACACAAACAGAGCTGCCTTCTCTGGTGGAAGAGCAGTAAGAAATTCCACTAGAAGACAAAATGCTGTAAATGTGATTTCTAGTACTCTTGATTAGAAATTGGAAATGAACATAATCTATAAACAGAAACTAGTGTCATTTGAGAAGGGCCACTTAACAGTGTAATGGGGATGTGGGTTAATATCCCTTTCAGTCTTTTTTCCCTGTTTGTGACATCTTTGGTAGCAGTTTAATCTGGTGACATTTGCTTCCCTCATTACTGTTTTGTCACAGGAATAAAGCACTGAGTTTTTATGGCTTCCTACCAGAGCAGGTGCAGCTGCATTGGTTTGACTTTTTCAATCCTTAACCATCTTTCCTTCTCCTTGCCAGCCTACGCTTATGTCTTTTACTTGTTTAAGCTTTTTAGGATGAATTGCTGGGACAGTGAAAAATACATATCACCCAAAAAATTGAAAATATTGGAGTCTGCAAGACCTCTATAGATTTCAAGAGGGCTAGATCAAGATTACTTTGCTTCAAGAACCAAAATGGGGTTGAGATGAACTTAAATCTCTGCCAGTGCCAAGACTTGTGTATTGCCAAGACTATTACTATCAATTTTTCTTTGTGATGTTTTAGGAATTGTGCTGGTTACTAGCTATCACTTTTTTTAAAAAATGCATTCTAATTCTGAATCATCTCTGGAATCTGGATTACCATGGTGTTGGCAAGGTAGAGAGGTGACTGGTGGCAAGCTCTGGTAAGGATGCATAACAGTGAGTGGAAAACCTTCAAATCTGAGCAGCCTGTGTCTGTTTAAAACAAATTTTTCCATGGTTTTAGTATTTTTGAGGGAAGGTATCAGTCAGGGAAAGTTATTATGTCTTAGAAAGTGAATTAAAATTAAAGTTAGATCTAGCTCTTCACTGCCACACATTTGCCATGGTTTTCAGTACCGGTGAATGCAGGTTAGGATAGGCATTAACCATTCTTAAGTGACCAAGGATTTGAAAAAGCTTTTAGATATATACAATGGTGTCTTGAAATTCTGTGACATAACCAGATTCTCCCTCTTCTCTTCCCCACATCAACCCCAAGCTTCTCTTTGGAACTTTGGACCTGAGCAAAACATAAGTGGGACTTTCAACCATAATATGTGATTGATTGCAGAAATTTTCTAATGCTGTCCTAGGTGTTCTAACTGATCCAAGACACTAACACAGAACTGGCCAAAAGACTCAGGTCCTGTTGGACACACATCCTTTTCTGGAATGGCAGCTGGAAACCAGGATCTTAGGGAATCTCAAATGGCACTGAGCATCCAAATCTCATCTTATTAAAATGACGATGGAAGAAGGTACCTTCAGAAGGCAATGCATCTGACCTGCATGATGCTTATTTAAGGAAGAAAGAAATCATGTTCTGAAAGTACCTTATTATCCACAGACATCGAGTAGATAGCCCATCCTGAAGTTAATCCTTTGGAATTTGGTGACATGAATCCCATACTATTGTCGGGTTAACCTTGAACAACTGTGAGATGCAGGAACAATCAAAAAGTAAAAAAAAAAGACCTGGCCAGATGTCAAGAAAATATGTCTCATCTGTGAGCTCTAATGAAGTAAGTACAGATGTCCCAAAAGAAATGATGGAAGTAATTGAGCTTTGAAAAAAAAGGAAAAAATTGGATACATTAAGGCCGTTGAGGTTATAATGCAAGGAAAAATCATCTGTTGGTCTGAATGAGACAGAAAAATGGCTTTATATATCTTTTTACTCTATCCTATTTTCCTTTATATGATAGATATTTTTTCTTTCCTTTCTTTTTTGCTCACCCCTTCAGGCACTCTGTTTGATCTCTTACATCACATACGTGGCTCTTCATTGCTTCCTTATTTGCATTTATTTATCTTCTGGAGACTGCATCACTACACAATCAAACAAAATTATTGAACCTTGAAACAGTTCTAGATTGCAAAGATGACACCATAGTAAATTCACATTTGAAATAAAACCTAATCAAATATTATGAGAGGATATGTATCAAATCAACCTCCCAAGAGTGTTTGCATTATAAACTTAATTTTTCAAGGCTATGTTTGCATTATAAACGTCCAACCAAGTTCACCTCCAGTGCAACTCATACCAAAGTCAACTGAGTTACATTAAGAATCAACTGGAGTCTATTTATGCATTACAGGATAGTTTAATTTATCTATTAGTTTTTTCTCTTGTAGTGTTAGAGATAGCAAAAGACTGTAGATACAATATGCTTGTAGTATTAGATGAAACTAAATATTGAAACTTTTTCCTTATCTCATTTCTAACTTAAATAACAATTAACAAATAAACTAAAAAAAAGTGAAACAAAATTGTGAATCATATTAGAAATTTTGGAGGCATATTTGTTGTTTTGTTTTTTTTTTTAATTTTTCAACCAAAAGTGATCAATCAATCAATCAATCCACTGCTGATCAGAAGAGAAGCTGAAAAACATGCATCTAATCTTACAGTTCAAACAACTACAAGGCAAAAGAATACCCTTGGAAGCTAGAGTTTTAAGATTTTACCATTTTGATATCATTATTTCCAATTAAGCTGTCAGTGTTCCTGACAAAGCTCTGAATAACCTGACTTGATCTCATAACTCAGTCTGGCTTGAGAAGGAGGTTGGACTACACAACCTCCTGACACCCCTTCCAACTCGAATTATCTTGTTTTGTTATGACAAAGTGCACCCCAAAATGGTCAGCAGCTGCAAGACTTGAGTGTGTTCCAGAGAGACACAGAAGGAAAGGAAGTCCCCGCATGTTTAAGAATCAAAAGGTGCAAGTCCTGTCCTTGGAATCCCAGCACAGCATTGTAGGATGGGACTGTAACTGGCTCATGGCATTTCCTAAGGGAACCTCAGCATCTACATCCAAATACTTTTGATTTTGACTGACTGTGACTCAGATTGTCTTCCAGCCCTTGTCACAAATTTGCTATTGTCTGAGGAGACATAGCTGTAGGTACTGCAGCTGAACTGCACTGGGGCTGTAGCAACTTCTTGTAGAACTGGTAGCTGTTCTTCTCCCTTCTCTGCCTCCCCCAAAACTTTGTATGACATGTTTCATGAGATGAGAAGTAGAAAGGATAAGATCTGTCATAAATACAGCAGTATCTTCAGAGGCAGAATGTCCTTCAAGAGTCTACCAGAGAAAACCTCCTTTGACTGGGACATCCAGCCAATTAAAAACATTTCAACAGAAAAGCCAAACCTCAGGGCCTAGGCCTCAGACAAGCCCAGGAGAGGGGAGCAGATTGAAGAACAGGGGTCAAAATCAGATTTTAGGATCTTAGAACAATTACAGAATCATCACGTGGTTTGGTTTTGAAGGGTTATCGAAGATCATCTCATTCCAACTCTCTGCCGCAGTCAGGGACAACTTCTATAGACCAGGTTGCTCCAAACCCTGTCCAACTTGTCCTTGAACACTTCCAGGGATGAGGCATCCACCAGTTCTCTGGGTAAACTGTTACAGTGCCTCACCACCCTCACAGCAAGGAATTTCTTCCTATCATTTAATCTAAATATCTCATCTTTTAGTTTGAAACCATATCCCTTTGGCCTGAAGTTGTGTCAGGGGATGTTTAGATTGGATATAAGGAAAAAGTTCTTTACCCAGAGGGTCACTGGGCACTGGAACAGGCTCCCCAGGGCAGTGGTCACAGTACCAAACCTGACTGAGTTCAAGAAGCATTTGGACAATGCTCTCAGGCACATGGTGTGACTCTTGGAATACACTGTCCAGGACTAAGAGTTGGACTTGATGATCCTTGCAGATCCTTTCTGATTCAGCACATTCCGTGATTCTGTGATTGTGTGATTCAATCACTGTCTGCCCATGTAAATGGTTTGTTGGTCCCACATTTTTGAAACACTTTCCCCTTTTTTGCAAATGGGACCATGTACACATCCAACTTTCTCCACAACTGTTGCAAAGCTTCATGATCTTTTAGGTACAGCAAGAGGAGACACTTCCCAACTGTTCCATACCCCCAGCAGTGTGCTGTGCAGACAGTTGTCTGCTTTGTCTACACTTGCGCACTGAGCCCTGACTCACTGATAAAATACTTGCAAGTGTTCAGCATGCCAGTAAATAATACCCTGTCTGTGCTGGGCTGTCATTTCTCTTGCTTAATTAGAGCAGGGGCAAGCTGACATCCAGCATATTTTGGGTTGCTTGGACAAATGCTGCGTATAACCCAAAAGAGGCAGTTTGAACACACACACGCAAATACTTCACATCTCTCTTGATACAATATATGTTTATAAATAGTAGAAGTAAATAATGAGCAGGATATGTTTCAGCATTCAGCCTTTTTAGAATAGCTTGTGTAGCCATTTACGTACTTCTTGTAGAAGCTGGTGCTACAAAATCACGAGGTGAAGATTTAAGTAGACAGTACCTCCCTAAGCAAACGCAGGATGCCAAGGACTCACTTCAGAGGAGAAAAGGGCATTGTTGAGAGTGAATCACTTGTGAATCATCGTTGTGAACTTTTCCAGGAATGCCAGTTCAGTCACTGCAATGTGAACTTCAGAGCATAGATTTTATATGCATGGGATTGTCATAAATAAATCATAGGAAAATGTAATGAGAAAATATGTAGCACAATGTAAAGCAAACGTCTGTATAGAACATCAGTGGAACTTAATAATTCAATTCAGTGAAGGTCTGTGTAAGGAAAATCCAGTGATCTCTGTACTCTGTAATATGGGACTTGAAGAATCATATGAGTTTATTGCAAGTTAATATACTATTCAAATTCAATAGTGTATATATCATTGATAACAACACTTCAGGTTCCAAATAAGTAATTAAATAAATAAATACAGTTCAATATCTGCTTCTTGCTAGGATGTGAGATGCCCTGAGATTAAGAGTAAGTGTAGATATTCAATCCATCTCAAGGTCTTGCCTAAAGACATATGATGCACATGGGTGGACATGTTCCTGGATTTGAAGTTCCTGGATTCTCGAGACTCCATCACTAGAAGCAGGACTGGAGAGAGTGGGTTATTATTTGACCTATTTAACCACTGATTTATTTAACCACATCTCAGAAACCAAAGTTTCAGGAATCCTTATTTAGAGCCAGGTTTTCAGAAAGAAAGGAGCCTCCAGTCTACGTAAAACTGAACTGCTGTGAAAACTTGCTCTAGTCATACAAACCATTAATTTTATTTTATTTTTCTTTAAACATAACTTTCTTAAGAGCACCCTGATGCAAATTCTATGGGAGAGAATAGTAAATTCCTACTCTCCTTATTTGTTTCTAGGAAACTTAGAATAAGTTTGTTTGGGGAACACTGCATGACTGAGTGTTTGTTTGACTTAGGTCAAGATATTTTGCTACTCTTAACAGTACGTAGTGCAGGTTTTTCTATTCCAGGAAACTTCTTTCTTGAAAGCAACATAAGTCAAAAAAAGCAACAAGTAAATGAAGTCATCTCTCAAGCCCATTGTTGAGTCCCAAAGAAAAATTGGTATCTGATAATAATGTCTATCAAATTTGAAGTACAAACTGTTGAAAACCAAATGTACTGAGATTAGTATGGCAAAAATGGTATCACATCATTCTCCACTAATCTGTGTCCTTTGACATGAAAAGCTCTCTCCCTTCCCTTTTCGTGGGTGAAAAAAGATCAATAACATTTCATAAATAATTCTTGTGCCAGACGCCAAAGAAAATGCACTATTAGGATTATAGAAAAAAGCATCTTTTCTAGTGTTATTGATACAATTAAATTGTTGTTTCCATTTCTGCAATTACTTGATAACAAAGTGTTAAATTTGAAATATATTGAAGGCAAGATTATGTTGCTTGAACAGAGGCATCTACTGAGATGACCTATGAAGTCTAGGACATCAAAATGGGAATGAAAAAATATGACATACAATTTATATGAAATCTAAAGTCCTCCAGAGTGCTGCCTGGAGACCTAGCCACTAGTAATCTCTCCAGACATTGAAAATAGGGCTAATATATGAGGAGGAGTATGTAAGGCAAGTGATAAACATAAAAGAAAGCTCATGAGTTGTCAAGGCCTGATTTGGCTATTCAGTTTTTATCTGAATTTAAGAAAAAATATTGTGAGGAATAGCTTGGGGATGCTCTTTTAGTTATTCATTATCTTCTAATTTACTATCTATATTTTCGCATACACATACTTTTCCCTGCATCATAGCAGAAAACCCTTGTGGCAATGGCAGAAGGAAAGAGAAAAAAAAAATCACCTCTAGGAGAGAACAGGGAAATAAGGTCTGACCCTGAATAACCTGAGCCTGCCTGTTTGTCTGACAATTAATCAGTTAATTTGTCTGTCTATCCGTCTTTGCAAACTGTCATTAGTATAAAAAAAAATCTCAGTGTAGACATACTTCAGCAGTAGGTTTGTCTTCAAAGGCAGGTAGAATCCTTTCAACTTTGGAGCTGAAAGTAACCCCTAATTGCAATTAAGTTCTGTAACAGTGAAGGATCATTTTAGAAAGTGTTGAAACTGTATTTTGAAGTATTTTGTGTCTCATATCTTGAAAGAAATAAAATCCTATTTAACTTTCAAGCGTACTAAGGATCTGAATATGCTGTAGAAGTTCTGAGCTCTAGTACTGACCTTGGAAAAGTTGTCTCTCCATACCTTGGTTACCTATCTAGAAAATAGGAAGTATAGTATGTCTTTGTTTTCTACTTACAGTGTTGACTTTCTGGGCAGAGACAGTGTCCTGCTGAGTTAGGTATATCATCAAACACAACAAGGCCACAGTTCCTACTGGAGTTTCCACGAGTCGGTGTGGATTAATATACATAAAATTCATCATAAAGATGCTACCACTAACACCATTATATTTTTTTATTTCTGAAAGGAATTTATTTTTCTTTCCTTTTCAGATGTTTTAGCTAAATTCTGACTCCAGCAGTGACTTTTTTTCTGCCCAGATTCCATTTGTTGCTGTTGGGAGAAGAAGTGTGATAAGAAGTTAAGCAATGCATGGATGAATGTTTTCTGTGTCCCATTACAAGTTAACTCTATTCTCAAATGAATTTTGTGAATATTTTTCTTTCATGGTTTATAAATTCCTTCAAGTCTTATGGAATCCTCAGAACTCCCCAAACTTTTTCTTATTCTGATTTACATTCTCTTGTTCTTTAAAGGCTCAGAGCACTGCAGAAATGTTCAATAACAGAGCAAGTGACAGAAGAATGCAATGAGGTCTGTGAGTACATTGATTTCCTTTGACACATGGAAGTTTTGTCGCAAATCCTACAGAAAAAGGCAAGAACCTACATCTTTGCTTCACGGTCTCCCAAACAGGAAATGCTGTTTAAAAAAAGTGTATAAACACATTCCATTTTAGAGCACCAAAACTACTGTGTTGATTTCAGTCATTTCTGATTGAAATTAAGAGCTTATGGTTGATATTGAGTAATAATGTCCCCAATATTACAATGCTAGCTTGCAGTCTAGCTATGGAAAATGTGCCGACCAGTATTGTTCTTTAAATTAACTGCTACGAGGTAGTAGTATCCTCCCCTCCCCTCCCCTCTCCTCCCGTCCCCTCCTCTCCTCTCCCCTCTTTATTTTTCTGTAGAATCACAAGTGACGAGCTTATTTTTTAAAATTAAGTTTGCCATGCACTCAGACAAATCCTAATGTTGGCTTTGAGGGAAAAAAAACCACATTAAATACGATACGATTTGCTATACTATATTTTTAATTTCTAGGTCCATATATTGATAAAAACATTAGGGGAAAAAAGGAACATTATATTGACATGGTCATGTCCCATTGTTAAAATCTAGCATGTTACCAAGGGAGACAGTCCAGTTTTGGGAAGTGCTCTGATGCTTCCTCAGGAAGATATGCTATTGAGTTTTTCTTGTGGAGACACTGAAAGTTTAAAACATGAGTGCACAAACAATTCTGGTTTGTTTTTTTTTTAACATAACTGAAAAGGGATAACTAAGAGGATGAATATAGGTAATAAATATGCTGTTTATGTTATTCATACATTTCTGATTCCCATCCTGGGCTTATCTGCAGAGTCCCTCGAGTTGAACCTAGCATGTGCCTGTGCTTTTTCCCTTGGAATAATTTGTTTGAGGACAACCTTCCGACCTTTATCTTCTTCCTTACTACCTTGCCTCAGTATCCAGGCAGTGATCAGCAGCTGCTGGTGAAAATCTAGACCACACAACCATCACACTGAACTGCAAACAGAGTCAGGGACCACATGCCAGAGTGCAAGAACAGCCAAGTGGCAAGATGTCAAATAATGTTGCCCCCACTTAAAAGGATAAATTAGCAGAGTCTTATTCTTTTCTTTCTGCCAATTTCCAGGGGTGAAGCCAAGTGACAGCAAGCTTGGCATGTATCTATCAACAAGAACACATCTGCAGCAGTGCCAAGCTTTAGAGTCATCATGCCTGACATTTCCTAGACGTTAAGAGTGGTGCAGAAATACAGGCCAGGACTTGAGTTGCAGTGTGGTACTGTACAAGTGCAGGGAAGAATCTATAATGCTGAATTAAAAAAAAAAAAAAATTATAATACTAATAAGTATGTATATTAGTACGAGGCTGCTGAGCACCCTCAAGTAAAGCAGAGGAAACTCAGGTTTGGGTTTCATCCTTTCATCCACCCTAATTTTAGAAGTAAATACAGGAATTAAGAGACACCTGTGAGGTTAGGACATATAAAAAAACTCTGAATGACAGTGCTCCCCTGCTCCTTTTACACATGCAAAGTTAGAGGGTACTGTTTTTGGTTGTTTTTCTGACAGAAAACTTGTTGTCATTACTCTGTTGATTACACAGCCACTTGTAATAGGCAGTTTGTTGCAGTTCACTTGACATATTTATTAACTTCGATCTTTAACTCTCAATAGTATTTGGGTAGCTAATTCTACTCACCTCAAGAGCCTTGTCCAAAGTTACCTAGAGAGGCTATGGCATATCCACTAAAGTGCTGAGCTTTTATTTTTTGCCTGTTCCCTAAATTATGCTTCTGGTATTCTCCTCTTCTAAGTTGCCTTGCTAAACATAAAGAATATCCAATAGAGTTGTGTGTGTCCAGTTTATACGTTGCCTGAGCTCATCCTCTTCAATCGAGGGTAAGTGTTCCTTGCTCCAGACTTTTTCTCTGGTTTCAGTGGTCTGTAACTCCTGAAGGAAAATTTTAACAGTAAGAAATAAAGCGAAGGGGGAATTAAATATCTCAGACTTTTCCATGTCCTTCTTTTCCATGTTCCCAGCCCCATTCAGCAGCGAGCCCATATTTTGCCACATCTTCCCTTTGTGGATGATCCACCTACAGTAGCTTTTGTGCTTTTTATTTACTAGATTTAACTCCAGATGTGTTTTGGCTTTTTTAATCTTATCCCTGCACACTTGGCCACTGACTTAGTATTTCTCTTATATGACTTGAACTTTCTTCTAACTTCTACACTTTGCTTTTCATTTCTGGGGCTTGTCTTTGTTCATTCACATAAGTCTTCTGCCACCTTTACTTGATGTCATGCTGGGTGGGATGAAGTATTCTTAAGCTTGGAGAGAGTGATCTTTGACAACCAGACAGCTGTCCTGGGCACTTCTTCTCAAGGGCTGTATCCCAACGGATTCATCCAAGTATAACCCTAAAAAGAAGGAAATCTACCATTTTGAAGTTCAGGGTTGTTATCTCACTGTTTGCCTTGCTAACTCCTGTCAGAATGCTGAAAATAATCATCTTGTGGTCATTGCAGTTAAGGTTGTTCCTGACCTTCACATTTAAGGTTTCCCTTTTTTGTTTGTGTGAGGTCAGCAGATCACTTCTCATCATCAGCTCCTCATCAATGTACTCCAGAAGCCTCACAGACTGCTGTTCCTCCAGGAGGTATTAGGGTGGCTGAAATTCCTCATGAGAACACGTCTTGCAAACATGAAGATTCTTCTACTTGTCTGAGGAAGGCCTCAACTGCTTCTTCCTGACCAGGTATCAGAAGCACCCAAACATCACCAGTGTTGATCTGATTGTTAATCATAACTTACACACTCTCATATGTTATCTACTCCTAGGCAATGCTCCAAGAACTCCCACTGCTCTTGCACATCAAGGGCAATTCCCCCTCCATGTCATTTCAGCTCATCTTTCCTAAACAGCCTGTGTCCACTCGCAGCAGAACTCCAGGCATGGGAGCTCTCCCACAGTGTCTTTATGATCCTAATGAGACTGTGAGCCTGCAGCTGCATGCAGCCTTCTAATTCCTCCTACTTTAAGTCCATGCTATGTGCTTTAGTGTACAGACCCTTGAGAGAGGCACCTAGACATACTGATATCCCTGAAAAAATATGAGGAGCTTTCCCCATAACGTTGTCTTACTGTCACTCCTCTATTTGTGTGCATCCAGTCGAGGTACACCATATGTAGCTCTGTTTTTGTCCATTATCAGGTGTCTTATTCAAATCACCTTGCACATTCTCCTCGCCAAGCCAGCTCACCATTACCTCGCTTTTATTGAGGGTCATCATTCTACCTGGTCAGGTTTCCTTAACCTGTCCCTCCGGTGCCTCTTCCTCCAAATTTCATGGAGATCAGAGCATAGTCATGGAAGCTTCTAAGAGGTTATAGGAAATAAAAGCCAAGTTGTACAGTAATCATAATTATTCAGAAGTTGGGTTAATTGGGTTAATATTCTCAATGAAAGCAAGTGCTCTTTCTTGAAGATGTGACATCTTCTTATTTCTGTCAACCACTATTCCCTCACTGCACTCTCTATGGACTGGCATGGAAATTCAGCTGCCCTTCCATTTACCTGTTAAATGTCTGGCATTTTCCTCTGCTGAACTCCCTTCCTGCTGTGTGCCTGGTGTTGTTTCCTGCTGTCTACTCCACCTGTCCACTTTATTCTTTTATTTCCTCCTTAAATGTTAACATGGCACAGATGGGCTCTTACTGCCTGTGACTTTCTAATGGAGTTGTTGAATGTTAATAATACTTTGGAATTTAAAAGGAAAAAGAGACGGACAGCAAATAAAACACCAAAGAAAATAAAGATATGCATCCAGTGTATCCATCTGTCTGTAGGCAACACACTGAAATAGCTCACTAGAAGGTTTATTGTTGCAATATAGGAGCATTGAGAGTCCTCAGACAACACAAAGAGTTCCCTGTAGACAATGAAAAACATTGCAAATTATTACTTTTTCATATCAGGGAGTGAATATAAATTTGCCACACATACAAATTCATAGCATAAAAATCAGGGTGAAAAGTAAAGATTTTTCAGGGGTAAAAGAAGGCTGGTTTTTGCTTTGAAGTCCCTAACCCATTTTAGAGAGAAAATAACCAAGGCGTTAATGATCAGACATTCCCAAAATTTTGCTCCTTTGGAAGGCCCTGTCATTTTCATGTTATCATCCATTCAGAGAGCAGATGCAGCTGCTGGCATACTCGCAGCTGCCTCATCTCTCTTGATGTGTCCCTGTTCTTGCTTAATAAAAAACTTCTGTCTGGTTTGGCACCACCTCCTGTCTCCTTTTCTTTCCTCATCTAAAACTGCCGGATGCGAAAGAGGACAAAGAGACATCCACCAGGATATTTTAAGCAGCTGCGTAGCTGTGCTTGCTCTAGTTCACAACTGTAAGATCCCTGTGAGACAATGCAGCTGTTACTCTGAATGAGCTGCCACTAGAAGGTCAATCTTACCCTCCAACGTTAAACACTCCAGAAAATTAAAAGTCTGGAAAAAAATTGCTTGTCTCATTATGCTGAAGCTGTTGAGAAGTTTCATCTCATGCTTTTAAACCAAGACATAACTGAATATGTGAAAGTAGACTATCGCTCCAGATTTGTTTGTATTACCATATATTTATTTTTATTCTATTGAACATAATCCTGAGCAACTTGGCACAACTTTCATCTCACCTAATGCTCTGGTGCTCTAGATGCAGGAAAGTGGAATATGTTGCCTATACTTTTATATTTGGAAGCAAAAAAAAAAGAGAAAGAATGTAGTATTATCAATACACAGCATTCTATCAGATTGCATTAAAAATTGTGCTATTGGAAAACAAAATAAATAAACTCTGGGCCCTTTTATTTTTGAGCTTGTATTTGAGATGTGACAATTGTCCTTTCACTTTTTTTCCTGCTTCTGTAACAGTTAACAACAATCCTCCTTTCCTTCTCCTTCTCTTCCCTCTTCCAGTCTTCTTCCATTCCTTTCTCTCTGAAAATTTAAGAATGAAAACAGCCCAGCAGTACGTTGCTAATCTGCACCTTTCAAGAATTCATCGGTGTCCTGTGTTACTCTAGAATTTCTATATAAATTTAGGTAAATTGTTTCAGTTCTTATTTGCTCATTTACAAAATATGAACAGTGTTAAGACAGTCTTTATAGAAGCGTTGTAGAAATTCAGAAATTCAATAAATAAAGGTAGCTCAGCTGTAAAACCAGAGGACTGAAAATAATATCTGAAATTAACAGTTGAGCTGCCTTTAATACAGTCATGACCTGCCACCCTGCTTACAAATATAACATTTCACATCTTAAAACTACTTCTTATCCACTCTACTTCCTCCAAGAGACTATTCTACAACTTTTAAACTCAGAAAACTAACCTTTGTGTCTTAATTTTAAACCACAATTTAATTTTATTAAATAAATTTTTGTGCCATCTAGTATTTTATTTTCTTTAAATTCAATTCTCATATTTACCACCATTTATCATTGGATGTATAGCCTGAAATTGTATTCCCCTGTCAGCCTTCAGATGGTTAAGTCAAATTCTTTTAGTGTAAAACTGCCTTTCATATTTTTGTCAGTCTATTTCTTTCAATGTTTCTGAACTTTTCTTAAAAAAGATGACCAGCGTGGGATGTCAACATCCAAATAAAATTATTTAATCACACTGTACTTAAAATCTTTTGTCTAAGAAAATCTCTTTACAGATGCATCACACTTATGCATAGATATTTTACGGCCAGTTAATATATACCGTCTCCCATTTTTTGTAATTTCTAATGAATAGCCTTCTAGCTTATAGAAGAATAATCAGTTGTGATCACCAAGTACATTTTGTTATCTGTATTGTTGACTTGTTTTTATCACAGTCCTTCCTCCATGTTGAGGGTGCCTCAAATTTTGCTGCATCAGGAAAGACAAGGGACATTCATCCCATTTAACTTGAGCCATTAAAAAAACAAACATGTTCTTAGACACTCCTCCTATTCCACATGGACATTAAGTGGTAGTAAAGGACATATGTGCAGCATGCACAGCAAGCAGTCTAAAGTCTAGGAGTGTAGATGACCAACATGAATGCAATTTAACTCTGCTCCTCAGCTGTTCAGCGTCTAAGAGGGAAACCTAGGTAATCACACTGGTTTTGCAGATGATTTTTGAGAGGTTAAAGGGAGATGAACTGGAGTTCATTAACTCCATTATCAAACTCACAATTCTGAAGTAAAAATCACATATAGAAATATTTTTACTGTAAGACAACAGAATGGTCTTTGAGCAACTGATTAAATATGGGTTTTCTTACAACGCATGCCTTCCTTTGTGGTGATTACCTTTCCAGTGAAGACTGTACTCTTTTTAACATCTGTGCACAGAATCGCATGCTGAGTTGGAAGGGACAAACAAGAATCCTCAAGTCCAACTCTTAACCCCGCACAGGACCAGACAATTATTGGCTTCTACAAACAAAAATCTTTTTATTTGTTCAGTATGTAGCCACAAGCACTTCTCTGCCTAGCTCCTCTAAACACTGTGCAATCCTAGTCCTAACTTGATGCTTTTACAGATTTAAATTTCTCTACTTATACAGAGGAGATGCAAGACCTAATCAACACCTAGAATTACAGAAGTTCACTTCCTAAAGAGAGAGAGCTGCAAACCATTACAGTTGAACTAAAGTATTTGGTTCTGTCGTGGTTTAACCCTAAGTGGCAGCTAAGTATCATGCAGTTGTTTCTTCATTCCACCCTCCCCAAAATCAGAAGTATAAGCCATGGGTTGCAGATGCTGCTGTTGCTGTTGCTGTTGCTGCTGCTGCTGCTGCTGCTAACAACAACAACAACAACAACAACAATAATAATAATAATTTGGCATTATTAATAATCATATAATTTAAATGAAAAGGCATTACATGTCCACAAGTAGTGATCAGCCCCTCTCAGTCAGCTCCCTCTCAGTTTATGTAATGAGCATGACACTTTATGGAATGGAATATCCCTTTGATCATTCCTTGTCATCTCTCCTGGTCATGCTCCCTCAGAACTTCTTGTGCACCTGCTGCTGGCAGGGTATGGGAAATAGCAAGGTGCTTGATTTAGGGTAAGCACTACTTAACATCAACTAAAACATCAGTATGTTATCAACATTATTCTCATACTAAACCCAAAACCACAGCACAGTAGTAGATACTAGAGAGAAAATTATCCAGTCAAATTGAAGGAACATTCAAAACATACTGTTTGTTGCAAAGAACAATTCCACTAAGTAATTTATTCAAGTCCCTTGTAGGGGCATTCATCTCACCTAACTTCAGGTACTTACCTGGTGAGTGCAGCTGAGAACTCAATATTATACCATACTCATGAAGTGAAAGATAGGTATCTCTTATAATATTTCAGATCATTTTAGACTTTAATTACTTACTTGAATACCTACAGGACTTTTCTTGCATCATTAACTTTAGGGATAGCTTAGAGCAATTTGACTTCTAACTTAGGTGCTACTGTTAAGTTTCTAAAGTTTTCTAAGTGAATGAAAGCTTCTACAGAGACAAAAATAGCATTCTTATACCATTAGTAGTACAGTCAGGGTAATTTGGGGACAGATATACTCTACCTATCTGGAGTACATCCTTCATGCTTCAAAATGCATATTTCATGCTTATAATCATTAAGTGTAGAGGGTTGGGACAAAATTTTCACAGGGGAAAGTCTGACTATGTCTATGGAAGGGTTATTGTACCTTTCTCTGAAACATCTGGCGCTGGCCAATATTAGCAACAGAAGACTGGACTAGATGGACTGCAGGTCTGATCTGGTGTGGCAGTTCCTATGTTCCTGTGTTCTTCCTCCACCTGGTGCAAGGGCAAAACTGTCAGGTATAATGAGGAAATCTTTATTCAGGTCCCCGGGTAAGACTGTAGATTTTGGCAATTAAAAAATCATCTTTTGAAAAAGTCAGTGAATTTTACCTCTTTTACTAATAAAATGTACATTATCTGTACTGAAACTTTACCAGTTCTTTCCCTATTTGTATTTGAGTAATATTACTACAGATAGATGAAAAGGACATTTCCAGAGAACTTATGTCTACTATTATTCTATATTATTTTTTATTATTGTCATTCAGCCATAGAGTTGACTTCATCGTGTGAATGCTGTCTTAGTGTATAGGAAAGACATTTTTGTCTCTAAAAGCTTATATGCAGATTAACTTCTTCTAGTCTTAGATGTCTAACTGTAATTCCTAAATGAACTGCCTAGTTGTATTGGGAACACTGTTGCTTGCTGCACAGAAATAGGGACTTCCAGGTGAAGGTTCAGGTTTGAGAACTGACCCCCATCCACCATCCCCAATGGGCTGACAGCAGCCAAAAGACAAGGTAATACAAAGAATCAGCAAGAAAATATTGTGCATCATTTGCCAGGTAGTAATCTTAGTACACCAGTGGCATAATTATTGTGCAATTTTTAGTTTTCAAGAAGTGCAGAATAGTTTTAACAACACTGCAAATTTTTTTCCACTTCCCCCTTGAGTTGTAATTGTAATTATGTGTAAAGTAATTTGGTTAAGAATGGTACAGGAGAATGTGGCATTTTGTATCTAGGAAAAACTTCTGATGCCTAATTATAGGCATTTGTTACTTATTGAAATGTCTTAGACTATTAGTTGATGTTCCAAACAGTGCAATGTTCCTGCAGGCGCTTTATCAAATCCACCATTTCCATGGAGATGTTGCAGAAACCCTGGATCATGACCTTGCCAACTCTGCCTGAGGTTCTTGTAGCTTCAATTTTCACTTTTCAGTGTCTCTTATCATAGCTATGTCTGCTTCAATTTAAGCTAGCTAGTTACCAATTAAAGGCTTGATGAAGGTATTCTGAATTTGTCACTTAACCAACTTAACTAATTGAGGCATACAGTCATCCTAGATTCCTATTACATCCAGCGGAGAGAAAAAAGGCACCTGCAAATGCTGTGTCAGATCTAAAATAAGCTGAATTGTCTTTTAGAGGTGCTTATTTCTTCCTTCCATTGACAGGAGAAAGAACACAGCTGAACAGGAACCTAAATTTAGTGCTCCCGGGAAGCAAATGGGATATTAGGAAGGATAAATCTGGCTATAACAGTCGGATCATAAGGTCAAGTGCTAAAACTCATCACCCTGCTGGAAACAGTGAAATGGAATTACATTTCTCCAGTACATTGTTCCCTCTTCTCTCACCTTCCTCTACATGAGTCTGTGGCTAATCACTTTTCTGCCTTACATGGTTTCCTATCTTAGTTGTTTGCATTCCTAACAGATATTGTTGAAAATAGATAAATTATAGTGGTGACAACTCAGAATCTTTCATTTGATCTCAAATACCAAAGCTGAAGTGCAGTACTAGTGAAACAGGTTATTCATATAAAAATTTAAACTCAGGTTTTGATATCAACAATGAAACAATCAAAATACTCCAGAACAAACTCAACCGAAGTCCAAACAATGTCAGTGTGGTTGTGTTTCTTGGTTTTTGTCTGGACATAAGAAAAAGCAAATTCAGAATGACCCAGTGTTCAGTCAATATCACTGTTTCAAAAGTAGACAAAATATAGGGAATAGAAATGCAAGACCATTAGCCAACAGAGGACTATAATAATTGAATTGTGATTCTTGATCAAAACTGAAGTCTTTTTATTATCACTGCTGCTGTTTCTTTGATTCACAATGTGAATGAGACTTTGTTTTCTGTGTATCAAATTAAAAAAAAAGATAAAGAGCTAATAAAATAAGAGGTAACATATGGAGTGTGGCACTGGTTGCATAAAGATTATGGATTTTATTATTTGTTGAAATGGAAATGTCAATGTAATCTCATGGGCTGATGCCACGGAAATTCCATTGGATTTTCCATGTTAGTGATGCATTTATAGAAGCCTTTTGGATTATAACTGTACAACACAATATTAACCCATTAGATTGTCTGTCTCACGTCTACCAACTTTCAGTATTACGCCAACACTAAAACTTAGTGTCTGTGTACACATCTGGGTTATTCAGATGAAAAAGAGATGTCTCAAGCAGTCATTCCTTCTATAATTATTTAGTGTTTTTTGAAAATGAAGAAACTTTTCTGAGAGAAGATAGCCCCTGACTCACTAAGACTGCAAATGCACTCTTCCAGATCTCAGTCCTACTGTCAAGGAGCCTCAGGCATGCTGCAACTTCTAGTAAAACAATTTATTTCTCCTTCTTTCTTTCTTTCCTGCTTGCTTGCTTGCCTTTTCTTTCCTTCTTTTCTTTTTTTTTCTTTCTTTTTCTTTCTTTCTGTCTTCTTTCTTCCTTTCTTCTTTCTTTTTTTCTTGCTTGCTCTTTCTTTCTTTCTTTCTTTCCTAATTTCTTTCTTAATTTCTTTCTTTCTCTCTCTTTCTCTTTCTTTCTTTCATTCCTTTCTTTCCTTTCTTTCTTTCTTTCCTTTTTTTTTTTTCCCAACAGAGGGTTCCTTTCAGCTTACAGCTATTTACATATTTATGTATCCAATCATATTGCATACAAACTTTATGAAAGAAACTTGGTAACAGATCCACATGAATAAATGCAGATGGGGGTATATGTTTCCGGGTTGCCTTTAGAGGGAAGAATTGTGGCAGAAATTGAAGAAAAGGTTGTTCTCACAAAGCAGTTCAATACTGCAGTTTCCCATTCAGGAGTGCCACACATCTCTCATAACTTTTATAAACTTATACATTTAGAAACCACCTTAAAGAGATTCAACTCACAGTGTTAAATCCTTATTGTAAACTGACAAAAATCTTCCTGTAGACATTCATTTCTCCTGTCATTAACTGTAAAGGGACTCTTGATCACTACTTCAGTCTTGGTAACTGATAGTTAGATAGCTATTTCTGTAGATTAGGGAATGAAATCCAAATCACTTTATGCCTTTAATGCAAAACATACTGAAAAATACAACCACAAAAACTAAAAGAAACACATATAGATACAACCGCACTAAAAGGTTCCATGTCACAAATGATTGACTTTGGTGAGATAAACAGTAGACACAAGACATAATATTCACACCAGACTGGAATGTGTTCAAATGTATTATTTGATTTTCATATTATAAGAACAGGATGGAATCGGAAAGAGAAGAGGTGAGGAAGGGAGAAGATAGTAATGAGAGTAATCTGCTGAAAGAAAGTGGGTATTGAAGTAAGTTAAAAGACTGAAGCCAGAGCCAAATATGTAAGTCAAACCTTAAGGGAATGTAAGGAACAAGTAGAAGAAAAAGAAGAAAAAGAGAATTGAATTGCTAAGGTGGACTTCATCACTGCCTTGAAGACAGAACATGTGAATGTCAGTGAAAATAAAGACAATACACCTAGTTTTGTAAGAGCAGAGTACTGGTGAGGTGGAATTGGCATTACTGGGCTGTAAGGTATCAGAAAAATTTCATCTTCAGCCTTTCATGTGACTCATAGAAGTAGTCATGCAGGGCACAGAGAGGAGAAGGAGTTACAGTGGCAAATATATGGGATGACAACACATTTTGGTAAGAGGTTTGTAAAGGAAAGGGTCTTTTTCAAGGTGGTGTATTCCACACCAGAAACAGAAAGGATGGGATGTAAATATTTCTGAAGATTAAAGGGAACCAAAGACAAGTTCTGAATCATAAATAACAACATTAATTTTCTGGCTTAACTACTGAAGAGAATAATGGGTCTCTCCTTTCACCTCCCCATCTGCACAGTTTTAAGGCAAAAAGATGAAAGACTGAAGAATCCTTACAAGCCTTTTTCATAAAAGATTTTTCAGTTTTCCCTTGGCCCAGGGAGAAGAGAGACAGCTTTTACCATATCAGGGTTTTTCTAGTCCATGAGGTGACAGATATGGCAATCCTCCCTCTACCCACTCCCTCAGATGCATTAATAACATCCGACTTTTCAAATCGTTACCTAAACACCTCAGCAGAGGCAAAACCTCTTTCTAGACTGCCAAACTTTGGTGCTCAGTTTACGAATAAAATTTTAGGCAGCAAAACAGTAACCATTTAAAATAAACGCCTAAGCAAACTGTTCAAGGGAAAATGGAGGCATTGTCTGAAGATATGCAGGCAGGAAGGTTTTCTACCTGGTTTTAGTCATCTGAGTCAGTGCTTAATGATAGACACTCGTGAATGAGTTGTACAAAAATGTCAGGTAAACAAGATCCACTTTAGTTTTTTTTAACTGACTCATCTGAGGGACAAGGATTTCAACACTTTTGTGGATTTAGCAGTCAACTATACTATCTAAAAGGCATTACTAGGCTTATTTAGGTAATTTAATTGCTGTTGTAAATATTGATATTATTGGTCATGTCTGAAGATGTCATTTAGATATATTCCTTTGGAAATACAGAATTAGCTACAGAGAAACAAGGTGATTTTTTCTAATTCCAGAAAGTACTGTAGTATTATCATCAGAATACACATGAGCCCTGGGCTCTAATCACTTAACAATGTTCCCTGACCTAGATCATTTGCACCCTAAAATTGGTAGATTTTATTTCATCCAGTACCCTTGCAAAAGGTTTCACTCTAATTATATTTGAAACTTCTTTTTGTTTTTCTATTCCAAGCCTGTTTCTGACTGTGTGACAGACTAGAACATTGGATGGAAAATTCAGTATTTGCAATTCAAATTCCAAGAGAAGGTTTTAATGCTGAATACTTGTGGATAACATTTAAAAGTCCTATGGAGTTAAACAATGTAGATTTTTTCCAATACATAGTGAACTGACTTTACAGATATTATTCAGTTAAGATCTGGAGATAATATTAATATGGTACTTTTGCATAAAACTCACAACAGGCAAGTATTTTGTAAATTCAGCATTTAGTTATCGCTTATCCATTAACAAGAAGCGAAGCAAACAGTTCCCCCTTATATTCATGCCCTGAGCTAAGCAAGGGGAATGGAAAAGGTTTTTAGAATTACAAATAGAACCTTTAAATTGTAGAAACTTGCTAATTTCGTTTATGAAAAGCATTGCAGAACTTCTGCTTTCTGTACCAGTTGTTATTCAAATCACAGTCCCAAGGATAGGAAAAAAAAAGGCAACAAAAACCCCCAAAAAGACAGTCAGAAAGAAAGAAAAAAAAAAGGGGGAGGGAAAAAAAAAGACAGTAAAAGAGAAAGGAAATAATCCTACCAGGAATTCAGTGAGTGTTTCTTTTCAGAGATCAGGCAGAAATACTGCATGTTTAAATATGCAAATTTGAGCAAAACTTGAGAAAAAGAATAGGGGACGGGGGGAGGAATGGAGAAAATACATAAAGAATTATGAGCTAAGTTTTCAAAAATAGGTACCCGAAAATATGTGAATTCACCCATATAATTTTGAAATTACAATATGCATTTCATTGTGGAAACAGTGAATACATATTTTCAAATATTAAAGATTTATCTTTCTTATAGGACTTTGCAGGTATCGAAGCCCTAAATACAAATTAAGAATAAAATTACTTCATATGTAAGAATTCAGAACAAGGGTTTTGAACCTCCTAAATCCCACTCAAGCCCTCAAAATAGGATTTAAGAGGGACTTACGTGGCTCATAGGTAATGTGTAACTGGGAGAATTTCACCCAAAGGTATAAAGGATATTAGTATTACTTCTGCAACTAGTTTCACTGCAGTCTTTTGGACTAATTACCTAGAATTAGAGTTCTTTCTCCATACAGTCTTTTAGTCTGGCAAGACAGATCATTTAGAAATACTAAACACCACAACAAGACAAAGGATTGGATATACCATTATAGACTTGCACAGTCAGATTTATAGGCAAACCTGGATACAAGAATGTTTTCTTCAAAATTTGGGACTAATGAATTAAGCAATCTTCTGAACATCTCTGACAGATAAGCAAATATTCCTCCCCCGATTTATAGACAGGAATACCAAAACAGAGAAGTCATTAATTGTTCAATACCAAATACTGAGCATGTCTAGACTATTGACTGAATCTGAGTGAGATGCCTCCCCACAGATGAATATTTTTGAATTAAAGGAAAAAGTAAGAACAGCGGTCCCAATTAGTTTTCACTTAATATGATAAATCAGTTGAAAATATTGTTGTAAAGAGAAAAATAATAAGTGAAGTTTCACCTAGACAACCCCCAAATTAATGGTCTAGCCTTGTACTTGAATGAAAAATGAAAAAAACTGTGTTATTTGTTCCCAGATTTTAGTAAAATTATTATCCAACTTCCCCTGTCCCAAGTTACAGAGCTGGAAATGAAACTATAGCTAATGTTTCAGGAGAAAAAACAGATGTAGCACCTATTTCTGCATAAAAAAAAGCAAGGATCATTGTGCAAAGGAGTTTTAACTCTGTTTTGAACATTTTTCTCAGGTTGGGCAACATTTGTCAAGGAACAGAACATTTCTCACATGACCTGAAATATTGGTGTATATAAAAAGTATTCATTTAATTGCAAGAAGCTATATTGTTCTTCACAGTCTTTGGAAAGCACACACAAATTTAGGAACACAGAGAAACGTGCAGAGTCTGTAAAAGTATGTGGTCGTGGACTTAGTGGTGCAGTCTTCAAGTTAGAAAGGCTTTATTTTACATTTCTCTTTTCCAGATCTGTCCAAAGACTAACATCTGTGCAAGGAAAGTGAGATAATGGTTCCTACTCAGAAGAGATGACATCAGAAACTTTTCTTGTACCACTGACTTATGGTGAAGCTACTACTGGATCCGAATTTGCAGGGTTTTTTTAAATTTCACAGGAATTTAAATTTTTTTCACAGCTTCATTTCATTCTCTTTTTCGTCTGTGATGATCTTCAAAGCTTAATCAATCTCATTCACCTTATCACTAGATTAAGTTCCAGGTGAGTAACTATTCTCTTCCATAAGGCAGTTATTTGATGTTGTGGTTTTTTTTTTTTCCCCCCTTGTAATCTTCCCTGATCAGAGATTTTGGTGGACCATCAACAGCATCCAGGTAACAACACCCATGGAACTGTATTGTATGATATACTGCAAAAGCCTGTAGGGATCTTTATGTACAGTATTACCAAATATAAACAAGTGCCCTAAACCCACCAGTTTTCTCTGTATATCATCTATCATTTGAGTTCTTTTATTGCAACTCTTTCATTTTTACTTCCTGAAACAATCCCCACACAGTAAAACGTGTTTCATCCTACTTGCTTAGCTCCATATGTATTATTCTCTGAGTGCTGTAGGCAACATCTTAACATTTTACAGTTTGGTGGAGTTCAGCTAATGGAAGATGTAGTTTTATCAAACTGATGTTTTAAAGTCCTGAAGGAAATAGCTTCCGCAAGGGCATCAAGACTGGAGAGTAGAGACTGGTTCAACAGCAAGGAGGATTTGAGTTTGATGCTTTTTGTAAGAAAGTAAGCCCATTAAGTATTTGGCAGGGATGAGAAATTGAACACCAGTTTCTCTTTTGGACATAGAGCAATTACATCAGCAGATTGTCAATACCCATGCTCAGCATAAGTAGCTCTTGCATAGAGCCCTCTGTATAACACAAAATAACATGGCTCCTGCAAAGGAAAGATGTTGAACCGCTCTGGGGAAAAACAAAAATTAAGACATTTATAGGGAAATGTATATAGCTAAGAAATTAGGTTCTGTTAAACCTGTCTTGTCTGTATGCTGCAAAGGGTGAAACTAGTTTCTTTGAAATGAAGTGTATGTCCCTGCACTGTTGTGAAAGGCGGGGGATGAGGTACCTGGGTTGATATGCTGGTAAAAAGCAATTTGAGCACGTGAAGCCAGAACAGAGTCATCTTCTGGAAACAATGTCTTCATGAATTTACATCAATTTGTCTCTGAAATCCTAAATTTGCTACACTTGTACTTAACTATTAGCATGTAAATAGACTAAAAAGACTTAATGAAGCTTGTCATGAATTTATAGTTGGGGAACACATATAGGTACATCAGTGAATTAAGTCCCTAAGGCTAAATCCAATGTCCAGTGAAGCCAAATAAACAGCTACATCAAGCATGAGATCAAGCCCTAATCTAAGATGTAAACACAATTAAGACCAGACTGTGTTATGTCTAGAGCCACTGTGCCTGGCTACACCTAAAAAAACCCAAATTATACACAAAATAAGGGAACAGAATTTAAAAAAAAATAATAAATTTCCAGTTCAGTATTACACGAGGAATGCGTATTGTCTAGTTTTATACATCTTAGTTTGTTTGAATCTTTCAAACATTAGTAGTCGTTTTTCAGTTCCTATGGACTTTTTACAACTTCACCTTCACAAGCAGATAACATTGCTGTGAGTTCTTAGTGTACGGTACATTATGCACACAGTGGTAATTGTAATTAATTCCAAAGGTATTTATAAAGAACCCAGTGATGTGTCCAGCATTCTCAGAGCAATATGCCTGAGTTTCCACCCTAAACAACACTTTTAGTGTGTTGTTGTTTTGTAGTGTGGTTTTTGTTTTGATTTGTTTTACTTTTTTTTCCCCCAAACTTCTTTTGAAAGAGTCAAGGGGAATTTTTGATACACAAGAAAAGGGGTTTCCTTCATCATTTGGTCCCAGTTACAGAATGAACTAGCACCAGACCCAAACTGGTGAATTGTAAGAACTCCTTCTAACAATGCAACATGTCTCCACCCAAACTTTTCTCTAAGTCAGCGTGTAAAGGTAAGCACATAAAGGACAAGGATTTTAATAGTCTAAATGTAATCTTCTGGTACTAAGTATTCTGAATTGAAAGTGCTGACCCGTAATTTTCCTTTTCTCCATCACCTGCTGGAACCAGTGCTCTTACCTAGTTTGAACTTCAAGTCACCTACAAAAACAAAGGACCCAATCAGCTGTTACATACATTGATTTTATAAACTGAAATACTTACAAAATGTGAATATGGAAGGTTTTCTCATACAATGGTCCATGAATATTTAACAGAGACACTTAACCGTTATGCATTTATGGATATTTCCATATACTATTTCTCCAGCTATGTTGCTGGGGTATTGAAGAGAGAAAAATCCTAATTAAAAATAATCTAAATTGGCTAAGAAATGCAAGAGAAAATCTAAATAAATCCCAGGATTGCCTGTACTAGCTAGTGAATAAAAATAGTTATTTTTAATAGGCCCATAAGAGATTAATAGAAATGTCTCAAGTGGTCTCTGAGTTTGCAGGCCATGGAAGCCAGTGGAGATGTATTCTAGCAGCTAATGCATGTGTGAGCCTAGTACACATACATAAATGAGGATTTCTGTGTTAACTTGCAAAATACCACCCAAAATCCTCCACTTCAAGAAAAAAAGGGTTGGAAGGGTCCTTTAAGATCATCTCATTCCAACCCCCTGCCATGGGTAGGGGCACCTTTCACTAGGTCAAGTTGCTCACAGCTCCATCCAACCTGGCTTTGAGCACTTCCAGGCGTGGGGCAGCCACAGCTTCTCTGGGCGACCTTTGCCAGGGCCTCACCACCCTCACAGGAAAGTATTTTTTTCGTAATATCGAATCTAAACCTACTTTCTTTCAGTTTAAAGCCATTCCCCTTGTCCTGTCACTATACACCGTGTAAATAGCCCATCTTTCTTGCAGGTTCCTTTCAGGTACTGGAAAACTGCAATTAGGTCGCCCCAAAACCTTCTTTTTTCCAGGCTGAACAATCCAAATTCTCTCAGCCGCTCCTCTTCTGAGAGGTGCTCCATCACTCTAATCAATTATCAGCTTGGTGGTCTCCTCTGGACTTGCTTCAACAGTTTGATGTCCTTCCAGTGCTGGGGACCCCAGAGCTGGATGCAGTGCTCCAGGTGGGTCTCATCAAAGCAGAGTAAAGGGGCAGAATCCTCTCCCTTGACTTGCTGCCCACCCTGCTTTGGATGCAGCCCAGGATACATTTGGTTTCTGGGCTCACATGGCTGAGTCACGTCCAACCTCTCATCCACCAGCCCCCCAAGTCCTTCTTGGCAGGGCTACTCTCAGTCTGTTCATACCCCAACATGGATTGATACCAGGGTTGCCCTGTCCCAGGTGTAGCACATTGCTGTTGGTCTTATTAAGTGAA
Source organism: Chiroxiphia lanceolata (assembly GCF_009829145.1). Lineage (NCBI taxonomy): Eukaryota > Metazoa > Chordata > Aves > Passeriformes > Pipridae > Chiroxiphia > Chiroxiphia lanceolata. The sequence goes on along the minus strand of NC_045671.1, from coordinate 4,862,025 downwards.
TATCAGCCAAAAAGACTAAAAAAAGGGTGTTGGAAAAATCCTGTCAGCAGGAGTGTAGCGTTTTAACCCCAGCCCACAGCTCAGCCCCACACAGCCTGTCAGTGGCAGGGAGAATCAGAAAAGTGAGAAAATTCATGGGTTGAGTTAAAGACAGTTTAACAGGCAAAGCAGAAGCTGCGCACACAAACAAAGCAAAACAAGGAATTCATTCACTGCTTCCCATGGGCAGGCAGGTGTTCAGCCCTCTCCCCCAGGAAAACAACAGTCCAACATACATAATGGTTACTCAGGAGGGTAAATGTCATCACTTTGATTGTCCCCTCCTTTCTTCTTTCCCCATCTTTATATGGTGAGCATGACACTGTAGGGTGTGGAATATCCCTGTGGTCAGCTGGGATCCGCTGTCTCTGCTGTGTCACCTCCTAACTTCTTGCACACTGCCAGTCCCCTTCTCTGGCTGTGTGAGAAGCAGAGAAGGCTTTGATTTATTGTAAATATTACTTAGAGACAACTAAAAACATCAGCATGTTATCTACCTTATTCTCATACTGAATCCAAAACACGGTGTTGTACCAGTTACTGGGAAGAAAATTAACTCTATCCTAGCCAAAACCAGCACAAGAAGTATTAAGATTTGTGTAGGTATTCCATGAGAGAAAAAAGCAGACCAGAATTTATTAGTCATGTAATTTATTAGTTGTTAATTACTTGCTTCTCTTTATTAACATATTACACCTCAGAGAATAACTCTGAGGTAGGTAAATTAAACTCGACTTCCTTTGCTGATGTGTAATTTGCAACACAAAGAATGTAAATAATGAGCAGAGATAGGAATAGAAGTTAGTGCCCTGACAATGATAATTTTATCCGAGTACTGCCTTTGGGGCTTAAATATGTGCAACAGGAATCGCAGCAGGAAAGCAGAAGCTGGAGATAATATGTCAGAAGCAAGAACGCAGAAATGAGCATAAATGATCTAAACAGAACAAGATATGCTCATAAAGAAATAGGAATGCTTCTCTATGTCTTTGAAGAAGGAAGGGGAAATGATGTGGCAAACCCTCTTTAGGAGTGTCCCACAGGTATCAACAGCAACATGAGAGAAAGATTCACACCAGCAGCCTGGCACTGTGTCAGAGACACAGTCACAGATGTAATACATGCCTAATTAGAAGGGAACTTCTTGTGGTCAAGAGAGAGAAACATTCTCTCAGAATGATGTTCTGCATGCTGGAAAGTAGAATCTGGTTTCACCTTACCTCTCTTCAGATGTTTCACTGCAGTTCAGGGCTACCATACCCACTGTTGATGTAAAAAGAGAATAGGAGCTTAGTGTATACTTATAGTATACTTAATATTTGTTGCTAGCACCAGTGCTTCAACAAACTGTGTATCATGCTGTGTCCAGTGTCACCCTAACACTGCTCTCAACATGAAAGGAGAACATTCATGGATTAAGATGACCACACTAATAGTGAAGAGTTTGTCAGAGATTTGATGTTTGAAATATAGTCAAATTGACACATTATAGTGATTCAAGATGGAATCAATCCAGGCCCCTTCAATCTATGAGAGTTTTTCCACTGACTTCAATGAATACTGAGCTGAGTGCTATGACCTCACATAGTTGCCTAATTTATGCAGCAAGTCACAAAGGCTGGAAGTTTTATCCTTCAGGTCTTGAGTTTCATACAAGGGGAGTAGTCAATGAGAAACAAGTAACTAAGGTCTTGTAAGTGCAAACTTCAAATGGATAAAGTGGAGAATGTTATTAATATTATTAATAAATGTAAATAAGTGCATGAGTCTTTGTGTCAAAAATACTTTTTCCCTTTGGATTTTTGCCTGTAAATAAGAATAAATGGATAAAATATAATAGATATTTAAATAGAAATTAATTCATAGTCAAATTAATTGTCCAGATTCCGGGGTGGGGAAAATATAAACTGATTTTTGTTGCCAAAATGCCTGTTAATGAGCTGAAATAAAGTATTTGTGGAACTATTTCTGGAATAGGTGAGCTATGAGCTAAGATCACTGATTAAAAAATGGAATAATGGTACAAAACCATCTCACAAAACTAATTCACCTGGCACTGAGTAATGTATGACTGTTGAGAAATTCTCACACTTAAATTACAAAAGTCGTATATGTTTGTGTGCTTACTGGGTAATATCAAGGGTTATTAGTTGGAAAGGAAGAACCTTTTCCAGCTATAAATAACATAAAACAGAGTTTTATAGGTACAAACAACGATATAGCAACCATATGTGAACGAACACAGTAGAGCATGATGCATCATACATGACTTTCAAACTTTTATAACATAGTCACTTAATAAATAGATGCACATGGTGCCCCTTTGAAGGGAAGATATTCCTTCTTTGCGAAAAATACACAGACTTACTTGGCATTAAGATACTTTCCGAGTTATCAGGATTGCATATAGTGTTTGGCATTGACAGAAAGAGTCCACTGAGTCCACTGATTTACTGCAGCACAATATAATTTAGTTTTTTAGAAACTCTTGGTATACAACATAGCTACAAAAGTTAAATAATGAGAAACACAAGAGAGAAAAATAATAGAGAGTAATATATAAGAAAAATATAACTCAATTTTATTTAAAATCTGGGAAGCAAAATATTTGATAAGAAAGAAGAAAAAAGTATAGAAAAGCAGGTTCAAAAATTCAGGACCTGTCTATCTCCTTTCTAAGAAATCATTTAGACATTTATCTGGTAAATGTCATGTTTTAACTAGAGGAATGGCTCAGTGATGTCCAGTACACATTTCAGTGCTTCTTTGGATTGGGATCAGGGTTTGAAAAATTGTTTTCTTAAGCAGTAGCTTAATGACAGAGCTACTTAAACAGAGCTCATGACAAACAGCTTCAGAAAAGAATAGTTAGGACACTGTCTGAAGAGGAATTGTGAAAAGTTCGGAGCAAGAGGGATAAAAAACAGGATAACAGAGACATTCAGGTTAGATAGAACCTTTAAAAAAAAATCTTCTGAAAAATTAGTGCATCTGACAGGAATTCGTGGAATTTTTACCATGACCCTTGATGAGAACAAATTACAAAGTGATGTCAGTAACTTCTGAATAGCCCAGCTAAGATTGTGAGAAGAAGGAAGTCTATGAATTCACCATATCTGAGTGATCTGTAATTTCTCTCTCATACTTATTCTAACTGCCTGTTTATCTATTTTCCAGTCTGAAACCCAGGAAATTAAAACTGGAGAAAGTATTCCAATAAACCCACTAAACCCACTTTTTCTTTTTTTTTTTTTTTTTTGTTTTCCTTCAAACATAATCCTCTATTTTTTCCCCCAACCTTCTTTTGGAAGAAAAAGAAAGACCAGTCCTATGATGTTATGCAATGTTCATCTCCATGATGAATTCTCACTATACTGTTTTCTATAGTTCATCTTCCCTTGGTTTGAGAAGTGTACTATTTCCCTAAAGAAAAAGTAGCACAACCTCATAAATCTCACTGTTCAGCAGATTCCCAGAACTGACACTAATTCTGCTTTAGCCCATTTTAACAATAATCAAAATTTAGAGATAAAAAGGATAAAGTTTGACCAAATTATTTTTTCTTTCATATTTTAATATGTTGACACAATGGAAATCTGACATTTTCAGGGTTGAGAAAATACTGGGGGAGAGTGTTTAATAAGTTGTGATGACTTATTTTGATTAATTAACCAAGAAATATTAAAAAAAAAGTTTTACAAATCAGGAAAATCATTAAAAAAGAAAATGTAATCACTGACTCTTTGTTTTTAACCAACTACAGAAATGGAGCTATTAGCACAGTAACATGATGGTAAGGACTGTTTTCTGTCACTATGTCCAGTCTTCTGCCATCAATGGCAAGATATTAATTTCTTGACTTCTATAGAATTGTTTTCGTCTGTTATTTTATATCTTTTGCTGTACTGTGAATAGATAGAGTTCTTGTTTCTCTCTCTATTATTCACAACTTCCCCACACACATTTTCAAGAGCATCTGTAGGAAGCCATTGGAAATGTTTCATTTATGCTGCAAAGTGAATAACACTTTTTGAAATACAAGGTTGGTAAAGTCCTGTTAGCCTTTTTGTTTGCTTGATTGTTTTGCTTTTTCAAATAGGAACATCTGAGAATATAACCCTCTATGAAGCAGAGAACAGAGACTCTTAAAATGGGATTAATTTTGACTCTTTTTTCCAGGAAACACTAAATTATCTAAGATGAGCTGAAGTTCTCTGTGGTCATGACCAGACCCAGAAGGCAATGGAGACATCAGGGATTTCCAGATCATTGAACTAATATAGGCAGAAGTTTGTAGCTGGGTTTGTTAACATTCTGGCCTTACCTGCACAGACCAGAACAACCAAGAAATGGACCCATTCCTGTTCCAGATTGTTGTGCACAGCTGTCTCAGTGCACTGCCCAAATGGACAAAGCTGAATAGTAGAAGGATCTTTTCCCCTCTCAGTAGAGAGAGGTTTAAGCTCAGAATCAAAGGCAGCCAAATTCAGGTATAATGGAGAACTCCACTGAAATGTCATGATTTACACCAGTCTGTAGTTCATTTGTTTGATATACTCAGCAAGGTTTTCTGAGAATGCAGAGGATATTTTACATATTTTAGAATTTCTACTTCCCCTTTTCTCCCCATTTTCTTCTACTCTGCCTCTGATTTTTTCATATATCTACTTGTACACCTGTGTTCATGAATTCATAGACATTTATTTATATACTTACTTATTTTTGGTATTCTTAGAAAAAGTGTGTTTTTTATTAAAAATAAATTCTAGGCTAATATTTTTTTGCTCTCAGTCTGAAAAAGGTTCAAGAACAGTTTTTGCTCTGTCTTTGATGGTAGCATATATTCTCCTGCCTGTGGCTGTTTATTCACTTAAAGGTGTCTTTGAAATATTGCCTAATTCCTTGCTCGGTACTACAGTGTTCTTTGCTGCTTTATGGAATGAGTAACAGACTAGATTCAATAAAAAGAATTAGAATTAAAATCAATTGGCTTTATTCTTCTGTGTCTTTATGGAAAATAATGACATAGAACATGCAATATTGTATCATTATCTCTTTAACAATTCTCATAAATCATGAACATAGATTTCATTTATTCCTACCTATCTGGTGCCCTTATTACACATTTGCTTGCTTCATTAATGCAATATTCTTCATTCTTTTCCTCCTTGAAAAGAAATACTTATGCCACTAAAGAAGAAAACTTACTAGTCTATTAAACATAAATTGGTGAGTAGTTGGGATCCAGACCAAAAAAAAAAAAAAGTCTTCCTTAAAAAAAAGAAAAGGAAAAGAAAAATGTAGAAAGTCCAAGATGGTCAAAGGGTGAAAGGCAGAATATTCATATACATATGTGTCTGTTTATAATTGAAATTAAATTTAAGAGTGTGGAAAAGAGCCTAAGAGGGAGCAAGAGAATTTAATGCACATCCAATTTTTTAGTCAGAGAATCTGTGAGAGCAATTGTCTTTAGAGTCTAAAACATGCATTATTACTTCAGATTTTTGTGTGATAAACATGTAAGTGATATATTCATCTACTACATATATGATCTTTTAAGGGTATCTGGGGATTCTTTCTCCCAGCAAGATAGTCCCAGTCTTTGGCTTCTACAGAGATTAAATTAAACACAAAGGCAAAGACACTAACGTAGGTAGCCCTAGGAAGGGCTATGTTTGTTGCTTGTTTCTTTTCTTAAAGATAAGTGACCATCCACTAACAGAATTTCCTCAGTCATGCCCAGGCTCCCTTGTCCTTGTGTGAGATGCAATCCTTCCTAATGAGCAAGTTGTGCAATATTTCAAGAATAGGGAACTGACTCTAAGCACACTGGGGCATTGACAATATTCATATTACTATGAGAGACTTTGCACAAAACCTTAAGACCGCAAAAGGGCTATGTTTCACAAAGCAGGCAGTCTCTCTTGGTGATGAATATTTTGCTTAATGAGAATAACCTGAGAAATACAAATTAAAACATAATATAAAGTATGAATTCCAATGTAATTTGAGCTATTCTGTCAAGAACCACTAGAGTAGATATCCACGGCAAGCGTTGTTATCTTATAATATCTTATACCTTCCTTCAACCTTTTCCACACAGGCACTAAGCAGTTGGCCCAGAGTCCCAGGGAACTATTGAGTAAACCTGAAAACAGCCCTGTAACCCAGGGCAAACAGGGGGGGAAGGAAATCAAGCCTAGAAATTATGATCCTCCATGTAACCCAAAGAGATAACTGCCATACAGGCGGAAAGCTCAGGAGATTGCAGAAAAACCTGTTGGTGAAATTGTTTAGAATAAAGTGTTTCACTGGGATAACAGTGTCTCTCTCTGACCCTCCTAGTGAATGGAGATTCTATTTTGATATCCAGATTTTTATTTTTTTTTTTAATTTGCTTTCCTTTTGTCCATGTATAACTGACACAGATAGTGTTCAGCTGAGTTTAAGACAAAAAAAAAAAAAAGGTAGAAAGTTGAAATAGGAATTTAAAGTGATGATTTGTTTAAAGAACCAGAAAGTTGAGGATTTTTTCAGAAGTTACACACACTAAATTTGTCCCTCTAGGGAAGAACATGGGACAACGCATCACCATGTTAATTTAAGATGGAAGAGATGAGAAACATATCTTTACCAGAATGCTGTAACTGGTGAGCATTTTACATTAAATATTTTAACGGTTCTTTAACATGACCTTTTTTTTAACTTTTGACTGATTTTACTCTATTTTCTAAAATCAAAATAAAATAACATTTTCCCCCTCTGTATCTTTATTTCTCTTTTTTCCTTTTCCTTGCTTCATATTTAAAGAAGAAAATGAGCAGGATAGGGAAAAAAGCCAAGATATGAGCCTTTTTTAAACAAAAATATATTTCTGTAAAAGACCTAACATAACTGGGAATATTTACTTAAATTTTGACTGAAAACTTGAGTTATATAGTTCATTGACCATCCAGCGTAAAACCAGGAAAATTTGGCTCTGACCTCTCAGTTCATAAGTTTTACCTCCTTGCCATGACAGATCCATGCACTAATGCTGAGCAAAGGCAATTCCAGAACTGAACAGAGGTAGCACTGCTTGTGCAGGTTGTGCTACAGATTGTCTAAGGACAAGTATTTTCTGCTTTAGAGAGCTATTGCACAGCACAATAAACTTCACTGTGAAGAAACATTCCGAAGATTTCTGAAACTCATCAAAACTTGTCCCATTTCCATTTAGATCTCATTACTTGAGTTAGTGTTCTTCCCATCATGCTCATTCATATAGCAAAACAGTCCAATAAGAGACTATATTAATTGGTCTTTACAATTTACATTATGATAGTAAAGGGGAAAAATAAAACAAAATGGATATTTTACTAGTGTATTAAAAGAGAAAAATCCTTTCCTGCAGCAAATGACTGATTAACTCCACTTAGATCGTCAAATATTTGTACAGAGACATGCTTTTTGGTACCATAGAGGAGAAAGTTGTAAATATAAAAATATGCACCACAGAAAGAATATTTGTTTTAAATACATTCCTCCAGAAAGGCTGATCCACTTGATATCATGGATCTCAAAACTAGAGTTTCAGTCAGAAAAGTCACAGTAATGACAAATAATATGATTACTTTTGTTTTTATTATTATTTTAAGAGCTTGTCTGAAACAAAAGCTTGCAGATACTTTCATAAAACAGCACTATTTACCATAGGTAAACTAAACTGAAAAAGAAATACTTCATTTCAGTTTTTCAAAACAAAAAATGGTTTTGACAGAATCTTCTTTTTTTTTTTTTTTTTCCTTACTAAGAGCTCTGGAAAAATAGCTTTTCTGCAGAGCTCAGTTACTGCATTTTCTTTACTAATAAATTCATCACAGTTGTTGCCAGAAATTAAAGTAGATTTAACCTTTCCAACTCTAGTTAATCCTCTTAGCTAAGATTTTCTGAAACTGGAATCTAACATACAGTTCCTGAACACATGTTAAGATGGTAGAGTTATGTTTTTTCTAGAGAATCAACCCTTTTGAACAGCAGGTTTAGAATGCATAAGTTTGCGTCCATTTTGGACTTGTTACATGTTCCAGTTGAAGGTTTTACTTGCTGCCAAAATATTAATGTGGGAGACAAAAACTGACAAACCCATATGGTTTTAAAGAGAGAAGACATTTGTCCAGAATTGTCTACACCACTCATCCTTCAGAAAGCTGAAATTAGTTGCTTTTCTTCATCACTGAAGGAGAGCTAAGATAAGGGTAAGGCATTTTACTGACTGAAGCATCCAATATCTACATTGTTAACCTTTTGCTGAGAAGCTCGTGTGAAAGGCTTGTGGCCAAGGCTAGCTCTCAAAACAGAACCTCCTAGTCCTCGGGAGGCTGATGTTCCCAATATGGACATAATAGACCCCCTGCTGAAGCAGGGCTTCCTGCCAGCAAAGCCAGCAGGAGTCCTGATGAACTTGCCACATCTGGAAGTTGCTCTTTCTGCAGGATGCACTCATTCATTAAGTGACTTCCTGTCTCTATGCAAAACTGTACCAGCACATCTGCAACAGCATTAATTTCTGGAGGGAGAGAAAAAATTCTTAGCCTTGGAAATGAGTTGAAAACAGGAGCACTAGTGCAAAAAGCACAACCACACAGCAGAGAACACTTTGATTTCAGACACTGGTACGTGAGGGACATTTGTCTTCTGCCACTAGAGTTTTATGGTCTTTTAGCAGAGCATCGAACAGAATATGATGAGAAACTATCAGGCCAATATTATGCTATTAATATTCAGATCTGGTTCAAAAAGGAAAAAAAAGAAAGAATGTTTCCCTTAACGTGAGATAAAAGGCATTGTTCTTGGAGAATCTGTGTTTCTAAACAAAGGTAAAATGGGATGGAAGTTTGTTACTTTCTTTTCCCAATTAAACAAAAAATATTTTCTCATGATAATAAAACTGGGAAGAAGCTGTACTACTTGGTAAACAAACTCATATTCTCTGTGTCATTTTTTTTTTTCACTTTTGCTGTGAACAGGGGATACTTGCCCTTTGGAGGAACAAGATAAAGACAAACATAGGGCCCAGGCTTTTTGTTCACATCCCAAGTTCTCTAAACTCTTTATTATGCAGCCAGACTGGCTAATGTCATTTAGAGGAATGCCACCAGTTCTTATCACTGTTTTCTTTATTTTTCCCTACCTGAGCACACCACAGTTAGGAAATAATGCTCAGTTATTCCCATGTTATCTCTCAAAATCCATTTCTCCCTCTGCATGCTTGAATCAACAACTGAGCCCAGCTCAGAAACGTGTTCTCCTCACCACTGTCTGCTTTCCACGGAAAACATTTTGAGACTCTTTGATTGAACCAGTCTTCGGAAGTATAGATATTGGTGAGTCATTTATATGCCTGGTTCTTAGCTGTGATCTCTCCTGACCAGTACAGACTTTCCTGGTATCTGTGCCTTTTACATTTGCATGCAAACAGGCTTTGGCATGTCACCCAGACAGAGCTGGGAGGAGATTCAAGTTCAATACACCCATCTGTTAGAGGTTCCTCACATTCAGTGGATATGCCCTCAAAGTCCCAAGTAATATATGTCCTCAAAGTCTCTGTGGAAAGATGTTGCCAGATAAAAAGGAACTTAGTCCAACACACCACATATCTTTAGGAGATAAGATCTAGCAAAGGGTCTTACTGACTAGAAGGTTGTTATCCTGTAAACAAGAATGGTATCCATTATTGGTTCATTTACCTTGAATTACAGAATTACAGAATGGTTTGGGTTGGAACAGACCTTAAAGATCGCCCAGTTCCAAGTCCCCTGCCATGGGCATGGAATACACATAAGTTAAACCGGATGCACTGAGCAGGGAGCTGGGTTGATTCTTTAAAATAACCATGATAGAGAACTGATTTAAGTCAAAAAAGAGTCTGTTTGAGCATCTTGTCTGAGACATGGAGCCTTTTCCCCATCCTGGAAAAGTTCTAAGTCAGGCTGCATAAGGCTTTGAACAACCTCGTTTAGTGGAAGGTGTCCCTGCCCATGGCAAGGGGGTTGGAATCATTTTTTAAGGTCTCTTTCAACCCAAATCATTCCATGATTCTATTCCACTTAGATCTTCCTGAAAAATATAAAAGGAGATGTTAAACACACACACACACACACACACACACACACAAATCCCCTTCCATAGCACACATGAAATATCTCTCAAGCACAGTGCATTAACCCCATAGAGGTTAGGGACCTGTAAGAGATTTTTGGATTATTGTGTTTGTAACACATAGGGAAAAAAAATCCCCTCCATGAAACAGCTGCTTTCACAGAATTTGTTCAGTGTTACTTTCCACATATGCAGAACAGCCTTGAAATCAAAAGGTCCTCTCCAGAGGAAAAGATCACAGGTGGTGAGCTAAGACACTGCACTGGTGTTCAAGCTCACATGTTTCTGAAGTCGATAAGAGCATGGGGTTTTTTCAGACAGTTACTTCCAGTGGTGAAGACAAATGAAGAACAACATCCAGTGAGCTGTGACTGGAACCCTACAAAATGTTTTGCTCATAAACTGAATTTTCATGCTTGAAAAACAAAAACCTTTAGGGATCAGCACTGTTTGATGGTTATTTTAGAAAGCTGAAAATTTGGAAACCAAATTTCATCTGAACCTTTTTCTCGATAAAGTGTTGCTCAGTATGCGCGTCAGGTTTTTAAAGAGCTTTAGTTTTATTTTTTAGCCCAATGTCCCGTGAGTAGTTACCATACGTAAAAAAAAAAAGTTTTTGTCAGCAGGATAAAAGCAGAGAAGCAACAAGGTGCTAAATATGCAACTTCTGTACAGCATCAAATATTACCAAAGAACAGTTTTCACAAAAGCCAACAAAACTGAAGTGAGACATACTTATTTATTCAACGTAGGTCTGTTCTACTTTTTCTTTTTTTTTCCTCTTTTGCTTTTGTGAAACTCCATACAGACTTTCAGGAAATCCTTTTCTCATTCAGTTTAGGGATTATTTTCTTTCATTTTAAAAGTAATCCATAAAAATTGCATTCACATCTAAAAAGTGGTCCTGGATTTTTCATAACCTGTAGTAGTGATTAGAATGAAATCAAATAGAGTAACGTGTTCTGTTTAAGTTCTTACATCTTTCCTTCAGTATGAAAAAGGAAAAGGTAGTGAAGATAAAAATTATTTTATTCATTTTTTGTAAATTAAATTCGAAGTTATTTTCAGTTCTCAGTTATATGTGTGTGATATGCAACACTCCTTTCTTCAAGACTTTCAGATTTACGGGGTATTTCCTGATTTTTGAGGTATCCTCTCATTTCTAGTGCATTCTTTGGGCAAGTTTCAATTAGCTGGTTTATTCCAGGACCACACGCTTGCCGGTGATTTTTACCCACTCATGTAGGTGGCATCCCTCATGTTCCTTGTAATTTCTATGCAGTTCTGTGTGCTGATTTTATATTGCTCACATCTTTGCTTCTAAAATTGAATTATCAAAACCTCAAAGTTTCAAAAACTACCATGGGCCTCAGGATGTTGGCAGTAAGGTACCTCCAGAGACACAGAGTCCAGACTTACTTTTAGTGGTCAAAGGTGACATATGGGCTACACTGAAAACTCAACTATTTTAGCTTTGTTTTGCTCCTCTGACCACATTAACAATTCAGTTCCAGGGCCTCATTCTTCTGTTCTTAGAAAATATCTTTTTAAAACCAAAGCTTATTTTCTTTCCAGTCATTACATAACTATTTTCTTTTCTATTGGCGTATCTCTCTAAGTAGCCTATCTTGCTTTCTGCTGTTTACTCTCCCAAAATGTTTATTTGCTGCAGTCATATTTTGTCATCTTTTATTTTACCAGGCTAAAAACACACAGCTGCTTTCATCTCCAGTCATTCAAAGGACTCTCCATTCCCTGGTCTCTGTACAGTCCTCCTTTGTGCTTTCTGTCATTTGATTTTGTTCTCATAATTATTCCTGGTATTTCTTGTGGAGAAATATTCCTGGTATTTCAATGTACTCTTACAGGAGTACATCGTACAAATAACATTAGTTTTTCCCAGTATCACCCGAATCTCAGAACTGAGATAAACTGATTATAATAACTGATAATAATAACTGATGAAATATAGATGCACCCAAAATTATTATGTTTGTCCCTATCAGTCCTGATTCTAAAAGCAAAAATTCTTAGCATCCTCTTGGAAAGAATAGTCTGGCAATTTACTTTGTTAAAATAATTTAATGTCAGTTCCTCTGGTCCTCAAGACCATGCAGTTATTCCTGTATGATATTCTCATTTTTCTCTGTAATGATAGAGGCTCCCATAATAAGTAAAACTAGCACATTTCATTTTAAATATATGGCCTTGGTTTACAAAACTTTCTGTCATTTTCCTATTTGTGGCAAATTCAGGTTTTATTATGATATTTTTAGTAGCACTGAAGTGTGGAAACACTTCAGTTGGTGGAAAGAAATTAGTTGTTGGAGGGAAATTGTGATTTCTACATGTTGAAAATTTGCTTTTTGAACAGATGGAATTGATGTTTAGGTATATGAGTATATTTAATCCAGAATTTACAGTAAATTACCTTAAATCAAGAGATTCTTAACCAACAGTTTCCTCAAGAGAAGCTGGGACAAAAACAATCTCATTTTCATTTTTCCTCCTTTTTAAAAGAAACAAGTATTTTCTCTTTCACATTCACACACACGCAACTACCCTCTTAGCTACTCAGAAAAGAACTAAAGTTAAACTATCCTTTGAGGATAACAAAATGCAAAATTAACTCTGGACTGAATGAAGTGCATATGGCCATGGAGAATTATTTGTGAGCTATTCCCAGTGAAATGTGCATGTCTAATTTGATTCCAATTGTGTTTTCTGAAGAAATAAAGTCTTTAGTGTCACATCCCTGTTGCACTTTTACACTAAAACTTAAGAATCACGCAGTGCCAAAATTTTCACATTGAACATTCCCCTCCATCCTCTTCAATTTCTCCCTCGCACATTCAAAGTGCACACACTACAACTATTCCAGATGATATTATTCAGTTAGAGGTAGTCTTTGCATGGCAATCTCACTGTTCTGTGTTTAGGGTTTCGGTATGATTATGACATTCTGAAGACCCATATTTGTACTTTCAGGCTCTCTGAGACCACAGGGCTGTGATTTATGGCATGTGTTTCAGAGCTGTGTTTCTGAGTAACATCTGAGTAATTCTGATGGTTGAAACACAGCAGACTACGTCCATCCTTCCACATTCACCTGGATGACTGCTTAATCTAAGCCTTCAAGGTGTCTTTTCTGCTCTACTCTCCTGAGCAATATTACAGATAATTGAAATGTGGCTTAGGAGATGTAAGTCAGATCCTTCTAGAGGCAGAAGACATGTCAGAAGATTTTTTTCAATCCTGGAAATGTTTGGAAAACGAAAAGGGACTTTTTGGTCAATTTTCCAGAATTTGAATGAAAAGATAGAAAATTATAACAGTTGGATCAGTTAGTGACAGCAGAGTAGTCTCCACAATGATGGATGCTGTAAACAGGAAACAGCAAGTGTAGGAACTAAACACTGTTTTCTCTAAGACAATCTTTGCTTGTATTTTGATCCCTTCAGCAGTTTTTTTCGCACCCCATAGCCAATGATTGCAAAAATTAGTTGCTATTCAAATTCACGAATTAGTGACAAAATAATAAAAAAGAAATAGGGCCTGATGATGTGTTCCAGAGGAAAGTATTATGTTTTTTCTGAATTTGGATAGAAAAATATATTAAAGAGGAAAATACATGTTTCAGAGTATTGCTGCTGTAACATTTGATCTGGGACTGTAGCTCCTTTTCCCTCCTCCAAGCGGTCAAGAGTACAGATGTGAAAGGAGCAGACTTCAGTCAGATATCTATTCTTTGAGTGTTTGCTGAACAAAACCTAACCAGAATGAATTGAATGTCAGAATAAGTCTCATGACCACCTTATCGTAATATCAACAGTGAGAATAAACACTATTTTTATTCAGGTAATGATAACCTGTCTAAAGTCACTTCCTCCACCACTTTGTGACTTATTCTTTCCGGAAATACCTTTCAGGAAAGGTATTATCGACAGAGTATATTGTTACATATGCAAATGGATAAAAAGCAACAGCCTAGCAAATGGCACCTCTTATTATGAGGAAATTGAACTGCAAGATTTTTTTCATCTCTAAGATTATCTTTAGAGGAGACTGTCATGCGTAGATCATTTCTCACTCGTGGCAAACGAGGCTGTAATACATCATCAGTGAAAAAATAACTCAATAATGCAGCACAGCAGCAAGACAATCAAACTTAAAGGGTAAGATTCATTTCATCTGCACTTGCTCTGTGTACCTAAGAGTCTTTCATTCCTGTATAATCAGCAGACAGAAGCAGGGATTTTGAGGACACTGTTCTAGACATCTATTTTATGACGACATGATTCTCATACAGAAATGCCCCTTTCTGCCCTCCATATATAAAGGCAGCTTGGAAGCAGATGTCAGTGCTGTAATAGTTACATTTACTTACATGAACCTCAACACAGATGTTTGGTAAGTGCTTTCTATCTGCTTTGAAGTGAGTATGAAGCCGTTGACCAACTTTCCCTTATTGCCTTCAGGCTTTTATGGTTCCTCCACAGTAAAGATGTAACATGGAGCCATTCAAGCACTCCTTGTCCATTTCTGAGCAAAATCAAATGGGTCTTTAAATAATCTTTGATGCCAATCACTTTCACAGCTTCAGTCTCCTGGACAAGAAGTCAGATGAAGATTTTGAAGCTAATTCATTTGGAAGAGGCACATGTGCCTGTGCATGGATGAACAATGAGCAGAGGAGGGAGAGACTCTGAGCACTGCAAAAGGAGAGAAGGAAGGAAGGAAAGAAGGAAAGAAGGAAAGAAGGGAGGAAGGAAAGAACGAAGCAAAGAAGGAAAGAAGGAAGGAAGGAAGGAAAGTGGGAAGGAAGGAAAGTAGGAAGGAAGGAAGAAAGGAAGGAAGGAAGGAAGGAAGGAAAGAAGGAAGGAAAGAAGGAAGGCTTTAGAAAACTAATCCCATTTTAATACATCTTTGTGTTTCTCTGAAAGTTACTAGACCATGAGACAGCACCATCCATCACAAAAATGTGCTAGTCTATTTTTATCAGTTGAACTACTATAAACGACCACATGCACGTAATCTTATTGTCCTTTCTGCATGTTCAAATAAGGACAACATTTTACAAATAATTATAATGATTTATTAATATTTATATAAATATAATTATCTTGTTTTTATCCTGCTATATCCATTCAGTAATTTACTCTGCATTTAAAAGTAAATTTATTGTGGAATGACCTAAGCTCTCTCTTTGGATACTTAAAATTCAAGTGGCTTTACTTCAGTGTAACTTTGGAAGTTAATAAAAAAATCAAAATAAGACCACTTCAGTTCTCAGTCAGAGATCCACATGACAGTTTAATGACATTGAAATAATTCACTTTAATTATTAATTCAGGATAATTTTGTAAGTATCTCACCAATGTATGGACACACCCCTAATACTGCCACAATGCTTCAACTCAGAAAAAGTAAAGCCACAACTTAAGTCAAGAAAGAAGAAAGAAAGAAAGAAAGAAAGAACAAGAAAGAAAGAAAGAAAGAAAGAAAAGGTAAGAGTGGATAGTGCAGAGGAAAGATGTCACCACCTGAGGATCCAGTGACAAGACAGGACCGTTGTAATTTAGATGAGAAGTGATGGTCACAGTCTTGACCATCAAGAGTGGGAGAAGCCCCCAGAATATAAAGTTCAATGTGTTAATATGTGTTGAGTTTAAGGTGAATGACTTTCCTGACACTTTTTGTGAGTCATTATGCCCTTGTACATTATTTCTCAAACGGTATAAATGATTTTGAAATTCCCATGTCTCTCTTTGCACTGGTTAGCAGATAGGTATTCATATATCATTTGATTCTAATCATGATCTTCCTCATTTATTCTTGTTTTGCATGAGTTGTTAAGGATTCTCCAATATACCCCAACTCCTGTAACTCAGTCTCAAGTTTTGGAATAACATTTGTACTACTACCTGAAGAGAAACTAAAGAGTAGGTTTCTCCAGGTTAACTCAATTTAGTGACATAATTCGACAGTCTCCTAGGTCACCATAAACAAGTGATGTTGCTACTTGCAAGTTAACATTTCAAGTTATGAGCTCAAAGTTAACAACCCTTCTTCAGCCAAAAAGAAAAAGGAACTAGATATTCTCCTCTTCTTCTTTTGTCCTTCTAGGGCTATAATGAGAACAAATGGAAGTGACCTTACATTGCGGGACACTCCTTATGGTGTTTTAATACAAATTTCATTACACTGAAAGTCTTGCAAGGTATTCATTAGAACATTCATAAAGTCTTTGTGGAGGGCTTAATAGCTAAAACAAGCTATTGAAATTAGCCAATCATTCTATAATTGAACTCCCTATGAATCTTTTACTGCAGTAAGGTGAAGTAAGTTGCCTGAGGTACTGGATGTATGTTTTAGTGCTTGGTTACGTTCAAAATAAATTAAACTGATAAAAGTGATGTGTGAGACTTCTCAACTGTTCTTCAGTGTGTTTCTTACAGTCTCAAATCTTTGAGTTGAATCCATATTGAATTCTAGACTGTCATTTTTTCGTTCTTCATGGAGGTTTTCTTTGCGTCTTCTCTCATATGTCACACAACCAAATTAACCATTTGATACCACTGAAAATATGGAAGTTGTTTTTTTTTGTGCTCGTGTCCTTAAGCTGTATGTTTCCTTCTCCTAGTTCAGAAAAGATTATTCACCCCTGTAGTAGTAATATTGATACTACTACTGATCTCTAAGCTTCTTCTGTAATGAAGATGCCATTGTAGTGAGTGCTATGCAAACACACACCTACAAAAAATACAGTCTTTCTCATAGAACTTATAGCTAAATCAAACAAATAACATCAGTTCTTACAAAACTGTGTACTTGCATGCCTACATTTTATGTCCTTCATCCCCAAAATGAAATTTGTGCTAAGTTGTGTTTTGTTGTGTGCACTGATATAATTTGGTATCTGGGAAATTCAGATAGTTCTTAAATTCACCAATAGTTCTCGGAGTTCTCTGAAGCACAACTTCTTTACAGGAACTTCATTTCTCTTTCAGGTAAGTGAGTGGACTGCAATACCCCTGTCCCTGCTTGTATTCTAGACAGGAAGCCTAGAAATCAGTTATCTGATGGGATATGTCTGCCTTAGCAGGCAGTGAAGACCAGCAGGTACAGAACTGTGGAACTGCTGAGGAGCTGATGCCCATAATGTCCGTGGGTTTTCTACCTTGGATCATCTCTGCCACAGTCCAACGGAATGGATGTCCTCTTGTGGTTGGATTACACTGGATGTGCTCTAGAAGCACATTTTACAGTGTGGTTTCCTCTGTGGACAATCTAGTTTACATATCCCGCAATCTGAACCAAAACCTAGCCAGCAAGGAAGAACAGGGAATTTGTTTGAGAAACGTGCTCCTGATATAAATTCAAATAAACAAACAAACAAAAAAATATCCCTCCTCCCAAAGTAAATAAATACTTAAGTAAGACTTAGATGAATCCCATCCACATGTTCATGGTTATTTTTGATTGCAACTCTATGTCACGATGCTAGTGATCTCTTCTAGACTTTTGCTTCCAAATTCATTGTAGAAATGTTTTGATAACCCTTTAAAAATCAATACTGTCGTCTGGATTTTCACATGCATTTTGGCTTGTTTTCCTAACTTTGGATTTGTGTATATTCATGTATGTGTATTTGTATTGCTGTGTGGGTGCATGTGTATGTACACACATATGTGCACACACACAAACACATGTATCTCTATATAAAGAAAAATACTATTAAATACCAATAAAATATATTTATCTGTAAGTATAATGAAGATGAAAGAAAAGGAAAGCTCCAAAGAGTGCAAAATTGTTCAGGTTGATCATGTTTTGTATATTTTGCCAGCAGAAGAATCAGAACTGGCATTTGTCTAGCTGAGGAATTTGCACCCAAGACTGTTGATGGCCCTATGAAAAGAGAATAACCTCCTCTTGTGTCATGTATCATTCTAATGTAGCATTAAGGACACTCCCAGCATTTCTTAAAGAGTCTGGAGACCATCACAATGTCATGAGCTTGTCACTTACTCAGTGGAGGAAGGAGGTTGTGGTGTGCCCACCTACACAACAGAGAAAGATGAACTGACTTTTCAAGGATACAAAACAGTGATACCATGCTACTTCCTAGCACAAATCACCTTCTACTTAATACTTGGTAAATATTTAACAGCTCATTAGAACATCACAATTGGAGAAGGACATCCTTATCCAAACATGTGCTTACATGTTTGGCATCTTTGCCTGAAGTTGCTGTGCATCCAGCCAGTGGATGCCTTGGCCTAGTTAATTAGTCATGCCTTCTCTGGTGTCTTGTCAGTTGCTGGCAATCACAAAAGTCTGGACATAGTCTAAGGCACTGCACAGTGGGAAGGAGGGCAGAAAAAAAAAAGAGGATCTTCCATCACAGGTGAAATGATAATTAGTCAGATGTGTATTTCAAGTGGCACCAACATCAGAGCAGATTGTGGATGGTATCCTGTAATTTTCTATATACTTTTAATTATCTTTTAATTATTAACAGTTCTCGTCCACTCCAAATGCATTTGGCTAGCACCAGTTTCTTTCCTCTTTTTTCTTTTCCATTTTTCCCCTACTTGTTCTAATCTAGACCCAGTTCCAACTGCTAACGCATCAATGTCAGAAACTGCAGTCAAGCACAGTCTGTCCCCAAATCCCAACCTCTATAAACACGATGGCTCATTAATAACTTAAAAAGGATGATGACACTGATACTATTTATAGGGTCCTGCCAGCCAGGACTGCCAAAGTTAAGGAAATTAACATGGAAAAATTGTCAACTGCAAAGCATTAGTGTTTATCAACAGATCAATCAAACTTCAACTACTGTAAATTGTGCTTTTAGCTAAATAAAATATATCCCCAATGACAATTTATTGAATGCCTTATTCCGCTACTCTTGTGCCCTTGTATCGGTTTCAATGAGAGACAGAGGAAGGAAAAAAGAGCGAGATAGAAACTCCTACAGTCCCCTTTCCCCCTTCGCTCTCCGACTCCCCTGACACCTGCCAAACCTCCCACAACTGCTGAGCTCTCAAAAGTTACAGCTACATGTTTCATGATGAGTGGCAAATCAGAACTGCTGAACAAAATTCTCGTGAAGTCAATTAAGTGTTAATTAGCTTTGACTGAGGGCACACGAGTCTCCAGCAAGCTGAATAAATGTCAAGGTGACAAGTCTGTGCACTAAGTACTGGGTTTACATGCGTGGAGAGCTTATGATTTAAGGGGTTATTTTTCTCCTTTCTTTCCTCATTGCCTTCTCTCTTTTATATCAGAAGGAGAGTGCTGTAGCAAGAATGAAGTTTTTCTTTACTTTTTCACAACCATATTTGCTGTGAATTGTTGGATAGGAAATCTGCTGCGAAGTGTTGGATAGTCCTGCTGATGGGAGAGTGATTCATTGGCTGGCTTTGGAGGGAAATAACTGAAAGAAATGAGGGAGAGGGAGAGAAATTATAAACATATGATGCTCAAAGCCAGCTCTGATCTTAATTTCTTATTTACTGCATCTTTTATTCTGTATGGAATAATCAAATAGCTAATAATAACATAGGATAAAAATTACTAATAAATAACTATATAAGTGTGTATATATATACATATAAGTGATGTAAATTATGCATAAGAATATAGCCTGCTGAGGCTTGAGAGTACACATAAAAAGAATTAAAAACAAACAAACAAACAAAAAACTTTAACTGAAAACTGCACCGTGCTCTGACAGAGGTTTCTTTAGGAGAAGTGAAAAGTCAGAATAGCTGTTCCCATGACATGAATACTATGTGTAATATTATTATTTTTACTAGCTTAAACCCAGGTTGGGGTCTAGAGGCCTGAGTCAAGATCAGGGCCCCAGTCTGGTAGATGCTATTAAAAAAGATCACAAGTCCTTCCCACTAGGATTGAACAGTCCATAGCTGTGATCTTGCAATTAACTTACAGTAGGTCGTTTCCTACATGCTGCCTGCCCATGACATGACTGAGTTTTCAAACAGATGAGCGAGAGGAAAGGTGTGAGGAAGGAAACATTATTACCACATTTTACAGGTTCAGACGGAAAAATTAAGTGCCTTGCCCAGGGTCACGCGATATATGACACTGATAATGAAAAAGCTGGGAATTCAGGCTTGACTTCAAGAGTCCAGGCTGCTGTTTGCATTGCAACACTGTCCCCACTGGGAAGATTTCTACCAAGAGTTAATGATATCCCGGTGTGGGTGGCAGACAAGGAATTCTCAGCTGTGACTAACATTTCTGAGAAGGTCTTTAAGCTAGACCAGTTAATATCAACAGACCAGAAAGTAAAGTTAAAGGCATATTATAGAAGATACAAGAAGTAAATGGTCAGATTTCTGTTTATCTCTACTTTGTGAGGCTAAAATGAGGAGGTGAGGAAATGAGAACTGCACCTAACTTGAATGCTCATTGGGTATGCTTGCCTAAATTCATGACTTCATCAAAGGACTTAGTATTTGGGAATGACAATTCAAGTTACTTCACAAAATCTTGCATTTCTGCTGACATATTTAAGAAAAACATAAACAGCTTTCTCTAGGAAAGTTTGATAGCAACAGCAGAATCCTAGATTCAGCAAAAATGAAAATTATTTAAGTGTCAGACCCGGGTCTGGGGTAATTTTGCTCTTGTCTTGACCATTCGCAGGTGGACTCTAGTATTTTTTGAGGGAAATCCTTACATTGTCATCTTTATAAGATTGTGTCAACTTTTTAATCTGGTTACTTCTCACAGGAGTTCCCAGGGTAAAGACACTGAACAGCTTCATAGTTATTGTTCTTAGGTCGCATTAGTTTTGGAAAAAAATTAGGATAGCTTTATACTGAACTTTTCTGAGATGCAGGTTAACCATCAACATTAGAAAATGAGAAAAAGGGGTAGACTACCATTTCAGTGGCCTGTTTGTCTTGGGATTTGAAAGAATCATAGAATACATAAAAGAAGAGAGAGCAAAAATATCTCTCATTCTGTCTGGACAGAAATAATAGATTGCTTAGAAGATCAAGTAGATATTCATTGAATCTGAAATCCAGATGATTATTAACTAATCAACATAAAAACATTATTTATAAATGGACTGTGGTGCTCTTTGGCACAGGATATCACCAAGGTTAAAGAGACCATGAATACTGAGAAGGATTAAAATGTCTGTAGACTTGAAGAGAAAATTTCAGTGAAATATCTTGAAAGTAGGTAACTAGGAGAGAATATTCTGCACCTGTTTCTATCGACCACATCTGGAGATACATTACTGGATGAGACAAACACATCTATTACAAGATGGTGGTTATAATACTTCTCTGTAAGTTTACTTTCTCTTTGTACATGTGGACAGCAAGAGTCTAGAAGAGTCTTCTTTAACTGTGTTTTGTAAAATATTTTTTTAAGGTTTGTGGTTTTCAGTTTGAAAATACCAGACATGTTGTGGATGAATGCCATTGCTGTTGATTCTTACAGTGAATGGAGGCAAGGTGCTCACAAGGGTCTTGTATAGAACCCAAATGACTCCAGAGGATGAGTGAAGACAGCCTCCATCACGTGCTTTAGGTCAGCAATATGCCTTGATCCAACGGCCTTCTCAGAGGGATGGGTGGTCATAGATATATCTTGTCTGCTCCATGGTAGTCTTCCCTTTGGAACCAAGTGTACTGGAAAGTAATGTGACTGTAGGATCATAGAGCAGCTTAGGTTGGAAGGGACCTTAAAGATCATCTCATTCCAATGCTTCTGCCATGGACAGGGACACCTTCCACTATCCCTGGTCGTTCAGAACCCCATCCAACCTGGCCTTGAACAATTCCAGGAATGGGGCAGCCACAGCCCTGGGCAACCTGTGCCAGGGCCTCACCACCCTCACAGTAGAGGTAGATGTAGACTTATAACTCCAGATCCTGTCCAGTTACTGATTAGAACTTGTCATGGCATCTTTTCTTGGAGCTGATTTTAATTGTTTGAATGTATTTCTACTTATCACTTTCAGGAGCGTTAATGAGGATAAAGTGTTTTCCAGGCATTCCAGATGTTGATTTTTATTTTTTCTCCCCTGCTCTTCCCTTGTTGACACCATCTTAAAAAAGCAGCATGATGGACTATAATGATTTTTTGGATGAGGAGTAAAAGGTGCTATATAATATTCCTGTCAAGAACATCACAAATAGGGCAGGTTGTCTACACCTTCTGGATTGTGCAGTTCAATACACAAGAAATGCTTCTAAAAAAGAGTTCAACATTTAGATTTCAAAGTTTACTAGAGCCTTTTCCTTCCTAAGATACATCTTTCTGGCAAGCATAGGAGCTCTCAAGTAGGTGTAAATTACATTTATGGCCATGACTGTAAGGTTCATTGATATGGTTAGAGCAGTATAAAGTAGTCTCAGTGAAAATGACAATCAGGCCCTGAGGCTTAGACAGATGGATGGACAAAACAATATCTGTGTAGTTTTATGCTACCTTTGCAAAAAGAAATCACAAGTTTAAAATAAAAATAAAAATAAAATAAAGTATTGCTGAATAAATTGATCTATTATCGAATAAATCCCAGAAACCGTGACACAAACAAAAAATAAAAACAAACAAGAAAAGGACTTACTGTTCTTTCCCTACATGAGGTTGAGTGTATATAAATCTGATAAAAATCAGATAGGATAGCTGAGTCCTAGCTTTGACTCAAACAGGGCTCTCCTGTACGACCCTGGCTAAATCACTTCTCATATACATATCCTCAATCCCTGAGCCTTTGTGTGCCTAGCTATAATATTGAGGTGATGGCCTATATTTTTACTTCAAAACACTTTAACTCTATGCATAAAAAGTACTATATGAAGGCCTTTGAATATTATAAGAACACTCATCTCTTCATTCCTCTTATAAAATATATGCCTGAACTATTGGACTGATCTCACTTCCATATCAGAAATGTTAGAGAGGATTCTGCATCTCACTATTTCAACTTGTAAATTAATATATGTGCAATCTCTTCAGCGTCTTCTGTTCCTAAATCACAACAGATATAAGCCACCTACCTGCTTCTATTATGTGAGCTCTGAAATGAAGGAGCATAACATTAATTCTTCTAACCTTGCTTCTGTTTGAAAAAAGTGCACTCAGTTGTATGTCTGTGACTACAGTTGGAGGCATTGTAAGCTATGCATCCCATTTTAATGGCATATATTTCAATTAATCAACATATTCTTCAAAAAGAGTTCATCTACCATTAGACTTCAGTCAGAGTTTTTAACTACAGAATCTAGCAACTCTTAGTAGCATTTAATTTTCTACATAATACATCTCTACCTTCTAAAAATTACTTCTATGAGTGTAGAAATGTAGGCTCCCTTTGAAAAGGATAGTGGAAATTCTAAAGCACAATGATTTCTTTCAAAAGAAGTGCTGTAGTGTCACAACAATCTCTGTAACCTGAAAATGAAACTCAATACCCACTTATGAAAAGCAAAAAAGTTAAAATTACTATTTCTCTCACTTTGTTTGGGACAATGACTTTGCTTTATGACATTAAAAGGGCTGGACTGTCGTCTAGTGATAGTATGCTCACAGCTATGTTGCTGTAACACAGGGAAGGTAGAAGAGCATTTTCCTGGTGATACTTATAATGATGCATAAATTTAATTTCAACAAGCTACATCTAGGTTCTGCATTTGAAAGTACTTACAGTATTCCTTAAATCCTAGCATCCTTATACTCAGTCATTATTCAGCCAATTGAGATGCATCATTCTCACAGAAAACTCATCTCCTGGTGGATCCTGGTGCATTAAGTTTGTGCAGAAAGAATTCTGCTGCAGTGCACTGGAAAAAAAAAAAAAAAAAGAAAAAGACAAAGAAAAAGAAGAAGAGAGCTCATTGTCACTGTGTGTTTGCCAGCACTCACAAAACTTTCCGCTTGCTCTTTCCATAGCTGCACAAGACTTAGTTGATTGCTTCAGCCATTAATTTGATCCCAAGAACCATCTTTGCTTATTATTCGACATCCTTCCTGAATGCTTTTTATTGATGTCACTTGTACCAACTCATGAAATTAGAATGTGATGAAGTCAGGAGTTTTTGATGGTGTAGAAAAATGTTGAACATTAGGAATTATTACAACAAACCTATTATACTTGCAACAATTTCTAAATTAGGACATTGGTGCAGGCCAAATTTTTACTGTCCTTCATGTTCTTGTCAGCCAAGTGCTTTATGTGGTACTGAAATGAGAATACTGAAGATACACTGAACAACATGCTGAAAAAAACACTTAGCTTAAACACTTGTCACATTCTCGTTATTCAAATCTACAGACAAGTATTTCCTCGTCCTAGAAATTTCCTTAAGGGCTGGGAATGATAACAATGTTTTTCCTCAGTTCATTACTGAATGCTCTGCTGTGTCTTAATACTTTCTGTTTCCAGACATTATGCCTCCATCCAAAGTAGTCTGGCAGCCCAGTCTGTACTGCAGGTTGATAAATGTGCACCTAACACCCAAACTGGCTCTAGAGCAGCCCAGCTACCCAGGTGGGAGGGTCTGCAATTATGTACTCTGAGCAGGAGAAATTTCCAATTTTGGTGTCTTCATACCCTAGCCTCCAGCAACTGGTGGTACAGGTAAGTGCCTCCTCCCTGAAACTATTACCCGGACTCTAAACCAGAATCTCAAACGGGTCCCCTCAGACCACTGAGGTGAAAAACTGGAGGAAGAGAGCGGAAGGGAGAGAACTAGACAAGGAGAAGTAGTGCCGTGATGCAAGTAGGCCTATGTTGCCTTGGAACAGAAATATGGTAAATTGTGGCATACTGTAATAAGTGAAGCAGGCAAAAGGCATATGTGAGCATTGCTGAGTGCTGTGGGAGTACTGAACCACTGGTGTTTCCTAAGGATGCAATTTGATGTTACATTTCTTCCAGTGACACAGCAAGTTAGTAGGCAGCTTTCCTCTTCTTTTTCATGATTACTTATTTGCTCCTGCCTTTGTACAGAAGGTCAAGATGTGACAACAGGAAGAACTGTGAGGGAAACGAGAGAGACAAAATGAAAAAAAAAATAAAATATGATCTTCAAAAATTGTTTTCCTTTTCACCGGCCTGGTGCACAGTACAGTTCTAAAAGCTACACACTTACAAGTATCTGTATATGGCCTCACAAATCTGAATACAGATATAGATTAGCTCAGTTGGTTAGAGCATGATGCTAATAACACCAAGGTTGTGGGTTTGATCCCCTTACAGGGGATTCTTCTGGGTCCCTTCCAAGTCAGAATATTCTGTGATTTCTGAGATATTTTTACATACCTACATGCATATGTACATATATATGTGTATATAGGAAGCACTTGCATGTGTGTTGCAGAGAGAGTGGATACATTAGGGTCACTTTTCTGCCTGGAAAAGTTGCTCAGAAACTCAAGAGGCTTCTATTGCCTCTTTAATCATAGACCAGGGCTTAGTTCCAACCCATCTAAGGGTAACTGCACATGTAATTTTCTCACCAAACGGGTTACCTTTATAATTCTACAGATATTGTGCTGTAGACCTTATGCCATCCTGTGTCCCTTTTGGACCTTGTCTGCAGTTCCTGCAGTCCTCAAGATTATATAAATTTGGTGAGACTTTAGCACACCCGGAGGTTCAGTAGTTTCTCTCTATTAAAGAATGAAGAAAAGAAAAGAAAACACAAAAAAAGAAACAAAACAAAACAAAATAAAACAAAACAAAACCAACCAGAAATACCCCAAACCACCACAAACAAACGAAAAACTCCCAAATCCACAACAAAAAAACAACCAAACAAACACCAAAAACCCAAACCAAAAACAAACAAATAAACAGAAAACCACCAAAAACTTCAGTCCTAAAGTATAAATCAGGGACTGGGAAAATTGATTCATTAAGTTTCTGCTCGTATCTCTGTTTCAGCCTATTTCCATGTTTTCAAAAGAAGTTGCCACTTCTTCATTATATTTCTTTAAAATACGTCTGTAAAAAATACTAATTTAGAAGCCAAGAACAGCAAAATCTTACCTTAGTGGAGAGATTGATACATTTTTTTAAACCAGACCTCATCACAGAACCAGAATAAAGCATAGGAAAAAAACCAAGCAGCTCAATAAGCAGAATGAAGGAACAAGTTTCCAGGGGAAGGTATGAGTAGCAGGAGTAGGAATCTTCCCATCTGGATTTAGCTCTGCAACGTGGATGACACTAAATCTAAGGCTCAGACTGGGTCTTCACCCTTACCTCAAACCTAAATTCATTGTGTCCCTCTTTCATATGTCCCTATATGCGAAAATGTTGTTGTGTGCTGATTTTATAATTGCAGATCACTTTGTTATTATTTAAGAGCAGAAAATTCTATCCAAGCAGAGTGAGATTGGCTCTTTGGTAGCAAGGACCAGTATACCAGAACAAACAAATGGCCCGTTCTACCCAGTATCTGGTCTCTGGAGTCTGCAGTGGGAGGCATAAAATCCCCATATTGTAACTAATTATGCAGTAATATACCATGGGAGATCGTCCCCAGCTGCCTGTATTACTAACTCATCTGAAACCTGGATGTACAGGAAATCTCAGGAGAAACACTTATTCTCTCTAGATTTCCAGTTTTAAGAAGTTTCACTGAAGTTCAAAAAAACTGAAAAAAAAAATTGACTGCTTTTATTTTTGCTCCAAAAAATCACCCAAAGACATTGAGGTTCTCTCTTTGCAACCTCACAGGCTTGTGATTATTACAAGACTCACTGGTGGGGTTTGTTTTTTAAGGCACATTTAATTTTTCCTACAGAATGTGCAGAAGTTATCAGTCACCGTCTTAGTTTTGCTCTCTGTGTGCTACTCATTGCACTGAAACTTATTGAAAATTTTGTCAACAATCAGCTTTATAAAAGCTTTGCACATTGTCTGCCTAAAAGCTCTGTTTTGATGAAAAAATGACTATTAATGAGAACATGTTCTTTTCTGGCATCAGACTCAAAGAGACACAGGTCATAAATCTCTTTGATCTTCTTGCAAAAAGCTAGAATCAAGAAAAGAAGCAAGTTCATTCTTTTCCCCCTTTTCCCATTTTTTTTTTTAAGCTCCTGATTGAAACAATTCCATTTAGTAAAATCAGTAATTTATCACGCTTACTTCCTCCCACCCTTCTTTCCCTCTCCCTGTGATTTTGTTTGTTTTTGATTCCTTATTTCAACATAAAAGGAAATCTTCTGGATTGTCCTCTCTATTGATTTCTCTTGATTCCACAGGAAACAAAGAGGAGAGTTTTTCCAGGGGGATGGTGAGGAGTGTATTGGGGTGATTTCGGTTTGTGGCTTTTGGGTTGCTTTTTTTTTATTTTAGAAAGTATGTGTCGAGAGTGGGGAAAAAGAGCACGAAAAAGAAACTATAAAAATGAAATGGGAAGAAGAAGAATCCCAGTATTTCAGTTTACTCACTGAACTGCTGCCTTTCATAGGTGTGTCAATACTGCCATCTCTTGCCTCTTGAACAACCTAGGCAGGAAATCGTAGTTCGGTGAAAACTGGAGAACGAACATGCACTCACATACACACATAAAAGAGCTAAGTTTTCCAAGAGAGGTGAGTGAATTTTCCCGGGTACATTTTGCAGAATTTTGAGCTGAATGTTTTCTTAATTTTTCTCTTTTCTACTGATGTGTAGCTTCATATGCACCTTAAATAATACAGCTGTGGCAAGTGAGACCTCAGCTAGTGATTTAAGATTTCAGTGTGAGCTAATTCAAGCCATTTTGAAAAAGAGAAAGAATCTATATTACAGCCAAATAGAGATCAAACTAAGCTTTTGTGTGTCCCCTGCTGTGATGGCAACATGCAGGTATGTAAATATACATGAAATATACAGTTGTATGTATTTTTAATAAAAGTCAATTGTAATATGAGTATCTTATCATTAAGCCTTAAGGTAGAGAAATCTTCTATTGAAATAATTTCCAGAAATTGCAGGTATGAATGTATATCTACGGTTATGACAGTGATTTGGTTTGATAGGTCATGAAACATCATGTTGCATAAATGCACTGGCCAATATTTCGGACCTTATGACTATGATCTATAGCAGAATTATTGTTCCATGGAGATAAACTCACAAGAACTGCATAGTCATTTGTCAGTGAGCAATGTTGTTTTCTAGTCCAGTGCAAACTACATTTCAAGCTTAAATGTCCAGCTCTTCAATTTTAATACCTTCACAAAAAGGTGCTATTTTATCTTTTTAATTGCAATGCAGTGGTAATGCAGTTATACCAGAAATATGTACTCCTCTGAAGTGAAAATCAATGAAAGTTTCATACTTAAAGTAAAAATTGATTTCTTAAGTTAGATGGGACAATTTCTGGGTTTAAAAGCATATCTCCATCTAAGTGATAAAAAGACAGATTGACACTTGGGGTTTTTTGTATTATTGCAACTTATGGTTTGGTCCAAATCCTGTTTTTTTGTTATTTTGTTATAAGTCTATTTGTTCTTACCTAAACATGAGCATTTGTGCTCCTATACTGAGATGACAGGTTATTATTCAGTTTTTTTCTGAAGCTTAATGGGTATCTCAGTCAAGATAGTAACTAAGGAAAGGCATATGACAATGTTGTAGAACTATGGGTCAAAGCTACAGTTCTCTGCATTTCTCATAGATACACAAGGTTACTTAACACACTCTGTCCCCAAGTGGTGCATTTGTCTCACCCTGTATGTTATTATTCTTTTTCCTCATCACCATTCGTTAATTTTTGTAATTTTATCTGAGAATAACACGGTGTGTACATGTGGGCACACGTGTATGAAGTGAGGTGGTAATTAAGGGGCAAAAGCACTAAAGCTGACAGTTGTCTCCACTGCAGAGTAAATGCTTTATCAACAAACCACAGGTGTGCAGCACCAAAGCAGATAAAAACATATAGGACCTGAGATGACAGTTCTCTGTTCAAAATACATTAATCACCCGAGGTAAATTTGTGCATCTGTTATACACTGTAGGTGTTTCACTTGCTTTGTTCCAGCGGTATTAAAATAGATGGAAATCTTCTCCTTTTTCAATGCAGTTGGTACAAAAAGTACACATGGTGTTTTCTTACATGGTGTGACTTCTTTATCTGTCACACTCGCTCTGCTTGCTCCCATGTGGTCACACCACTCTTCTGCACAAGGCACAGGTGTGGGGCCCACAACAAGGTTCTGCTGTTTTCCTTAGGGCCCAAGTCCATAAAATCCAAACTGTGAAAAGTCTCAGTTTCATCAATAAGGTGTGTGGTTCAACTAGCGTAATGGAAACTTTCTCATAATTATGTCTTTTAGTCAAAGGACTGCTGTTTCATTTACAGTCTCTCAGTAATTTTGAACCTTCAGAGATTAATTGCAATCAGACAAGTTTCAGACACATCTCTGAAGTCAAATAATTCCCATCGAAAATAAAGGTCTTCTGATCCTTGCTGATCAGTTTGAGTGAATGCTAGAGGACAACTGTATTATCAGCCGTAGAAAACTGAACTCATATATAAGAGTAATAATATCAGCTCCTGATCTCATCTATTGTGAAAGAAACAACCTTGATTCTGCTGCCTGTGCTTAGCAGATCTTGGCATCAAAAGAACACAAGTCACTGTTAAGCCAGGTGGTGACATTTGGACTTCCTGATCAATGGGAAGGTGGTGAATTACCCACTGGACTCATGGACCAAGCTAAGCCTTGTCCATCGACTTAAAGCTCTTTACAGCTAAAAGTATTTTTTCAAGGTTTTAGGTACAAGATAAATAGTCGAGGAAAGAATTTTCTGTACAGCTTATTATCAGCAATAGGGAATGCTTTATTTCCTCTCCCCGGAACTTTGACCTCATCTATTCTTTTTTTGCTTCACCGGCTTAACCATTTCACCTCCAGAAAGACATACATATAAAGAAGTCAAAAGCTCATGCTTGTATATTATCTCACCCATCAACAAAATGCTGAAGCTCCTTAAACACAACCAGGACACTTCCCACTGCATGGTACATCCTGCTTCAGTGTTTGGAGCGATACTGTGCTTTTTTCAGTACATTATGTTTAAATTAGAAAACCTCTGTCTTATCTGATCCAGATTTGTTAATTTTCTGGGTTTTTTCCCTCCCCTTCTCCACCCTTAAGCATCCTTTATTGATTTTATGCCATTAACAATCATGACAATAATACTGACTAATATCCTAAACCTATCCCAAATACTTACATAGATTTTATCATAAATACATACAAAAATTGCTTAAAATGTTTATGAAGGAAGATTCAGGAAAGATACACAGGAATCAGATGGTCTGGGGCCAGAAGTTCTGGGAAACTCTTTATTTGGTACAAAGTAGATCATCAGAGGCAGCAAAGAATATTTTATTTTCATTAAACAAATGTTGTCTCAACCTCACAGGTGCTTCTTTCCAATGTGGAATATCAGCAGCTAAAACAGTTACAAGGAGAGATTAAAGCAGATGAAATGACCTTTTAAATCTCTGCACTGACTTGTGGATTTGCTCAGAGGTACATCTGCATCTTCTTACAGGATTTAGAGGGTACTTAACCTGCAGAAGTGTTAGGAACAGGGAGTATCTCTTTGAGATGATTCTTGCAACAGCTCTTAGTGTGGTGAATGTGCCAGCTACCAACATGGGATGCCACATATGAGGCAGAAGCCACTGTTTGTATTTCATGCGTGCGAACGTGCGTAGTTAAATGTTATGTATGCATAGCCTCAGGATCATAAGGAGATAGATATCAGGTGGTCATTAAAGCAATTAAATATACTTTAAAAGAAAATTTATATGAAGTAACAAATTTAGTTTTTACAACTAGTTTATCCCTTTCTTTTCAATGCTTCTGTATGATTTTTTAGGACTCATTAGAGTCTGCCCACTTGTTTCTTAACAATTCTTTTAAAATCAGAAATTTCAGAGGGTATAATGACAAATTTTTTTTTCCTACCTTCCTTTTCAGTGTTCTTTCACAAGTATTGCTGTTTTACCCCAGAATCTTCCACCATCCTTTTGCTCTCTGAACATTAACCTCAAGTCATGCTGGACATCACAATGACTCCAGCACTTGCCACTATCACTCAAGAGAAATGTGTTCTTACAGGATAATTCTGAGTATCCCAACTGGTAATGGTTGCACAGGAGATTTATTGCTTTGGAGGATTTGTAAATAAGATTTTGAAAGCGCAAAGAGAACTACTTTTTTCCAGTAAATTTCTTTCATTTCCAGTTGTATTTTGAAAGACTACTAGGTAATGGCAGATGAGGGCTTTAGTAATATGGGTTACTTTTAATATCATGGACTAGAAGAAAGTTTCATGGGAAGGAGGTTATTTTTTATATCTACTTAAAACTGAGATTCTTCACTGCCTTTTCTAAGTGCAATGGATAGAAACAGGAGTATTGGCTCAGTTGATAATAGATTTGTATAAGGTCTGGTATTCCCTTCTCTAATTTCTCAAGATTAGAAGCAAAGCTCTTCACTGTTAGGGAGGAGCTGGAGAGTTTTGTGTTACCACAGTAGAGGGAGTGAAGTGTCCTCAAAAGGTCAGCTGGGCCACATCTGCAGACACACAGAAGCTGATGGGGTTTGTCACACTGATGATTTCAGGATGAAGATCCCTTAGTAAGATTTTGTATCCCTGCTATCCAGGTTCATCAGTATAGTTTCCACATTTTTTTGCCCTCTCTGATTTTCTGATTTATTTTTCCTTCAGACCACATGTTCAGGTCTGCTCCTCTGTGGCGCATGGGATATATGGGGCATTCTTCAGACCTCTTCTAGGCCATAGAAATAAGTCATTACTGTCAGCAGGATGTTTCCCTTTCAGGGGGGTTTCATGGTATAACTTTCTCTAGCTCCTTTAGCCTGGCCTTTTACTTTAGCACCCAATGTTTGTCATTTAACTTTGCTTTCCCTTCTGTTTTGACACTGCTCAGTAAATTCTGCCAGCTCTGTTTTCTTTTTTGTTTGGACATTTCTACCACACCAAAGGTTGCTTTTCGTGTGTCAACTGGAAAAACTTTATTTCTTTCAGTGGTAGCACTGGACACACTTTAAAACTAAGCAGTCTCGAGAAGTTTATCATATTCCCACATAGTTATACACATAATTTTATAAATATATACATAGCTGTGTACATATTTTTGTATATGTATGTACTGTCTCTTTAGCAGGAGAGGTTTTGCAATGATTTAATGATGGGTGTTGATGTTTAGAGGCTGCCTCTCTCTCCCTTAACAGTGTGAATAAAGCAATAGGGCATCTGTGAAATGTGGATCTGTAAATCTCAAAACAGCAAGGGTAGTTTGTGTGTTTCCTTTTGCCCAGAGTCTCTCATTTGTGTTAAGCCAATGTTTTATTTATTTGCTTGTGTATTGCTTCCAGTTCTTGGGGATATTGGTAGGATTTCTTTATCTATCTTTTACTGTTTTGTCTGACACAAGAAGTGGCTGAATGAATTCAGGTAAAATAAGACCTTATTCCCCTCTAACATATATACAAGACATGACATTGACCCAAACTGATCATTCATGGAGGTTCACAAAAATTCCACTCTTTGTTCTGGGATTCCAGTTGGTTTAAGGAAACAGGGGGTAGTAATGTGATTCTCAAGAGACAGTTCCGTTCCTGAGACATTTTCAGACCAACATTTCAGACTCAGGAGATTCTATTAGCTCAGGTAAATGTTGAATAAACATTCTTTAGATGTTTATCAACCTTTATCTGAACCAGAAGTATATGAAAGTTCACTCATCACTTGACTAACCTTTAGGGCATATGTAATCAGCATCTCTTACAAAGGCTGGAGAAAGACATCACTCAAAACCCTTCCTGTATTTAATTTTACTGTTGAATAAAATATACAAGGTAGTAAGGTATGAAAGAAAGGACATGTTTATGTGAGAAGGAAACACATACAGAGAGATTTCCAGGAGAATATTCAAGTAGATGTTATATGTATAAATAAACATAGGAATCAACCATTCAATTTTTTCCTATCACCTCCATAATGAAATGAAAATCTTATTCAGGTCCCACAAGAACTGCTGTTTTGATAACCAACAGGCTGTAATGAAGTGATCTTGGGCTGATAAATAACAACTCCTACACTCAAACCTCGGCTATTGAAGTCACCAGTTCCCCACTGAAATTAGAAAAATTCCTTAACTATTTTGTGTTTGTGCTTTGGGACAGTTTAGAAAAGAAACTGGAGACTATTTACCTCCATGTTGATTTCTGCACAGCATTTCTGCAGCTA
Source organism: Chiroxiphia lanceolata (assembly GCF_009829145.1). Classification (NCBI taxonomy): domain Eukaryota; kingdom Metazoa; phylum Chordata; class Aves; order Passeriformes; family Pipridae; genus Chiroxiphia; species Chiroxiphia lanceolata. Next base: position 4,828,550 of record NC_045671.1, on the reverse strand, counting down.
CTGCAATGAGAGAGGCTGTGGCAATAAATTCCTGTATCTTCTACGCAAACAGGGGAGCTTCAACCAAAAAATTAATCCTCTGTCTGGGCTTACAGCCTTGTAAGAGACCAGCTGGCAGGGAGTGAAGATGTCCTGTGTGTGAGAACCTGGATAGAGTGGTAAATGTTTCACACAAAAAGCCAGGAGAGTCTTTCCCACTCCTACTAGGTGACCACCAAACTTGTGTGGGTGTGTGTCAGGAGGAAGGAGACCCTGTGGGTCTTGTGAAATCTGTTGTGGGTTATAACTCTTCTAAGGATCCCCATGGACTCCCAAAGAATTAAGCAGAACAGCATGGAGATATCTGCTCCTTCCTAAACACTCGGTGCATTTCATTTGTACTGCTAATGAGAGAACCTCCTGTTTTGTGCAGGCTTGTTCTGCAAAGTGCTTCTTTGATTCAATTTCTATGTGTTTCTGAAAAGATTAATCACAAATTTAAATACCTCTGAGGCTGGAGTTCTGGAAAGGAGTATAATTAAAGTTCTGGACAGAGCAAAAGCTCAGGTCTCATGCACTTAACAGAGGGTGTTTATTTTGTAAGCAGGGGAGAATATTAAACTCCAAATGTACCCTAAGTACCTTGAACCCATGTCCTATCTTTTTCCAGGTTCAAATCCTAAAACCACCTGAATTTAACATCTGAAACCCCAAAATAATATCTGAGTGAGTTTCTAGAAAAGTTATTTTGATCTAATCTTTCCTTTCTCCGGGGTGGGTTTGGTGAAGCCTTAGCAATTCATTGATGGACCAACAATAATTTCCACGATTGCATGAAAGTAAAATAATGAAGATGTCAGTGTCCATTACCAAATTTCACCATTATACAGTTATTACCAGTATTTCCAGTATTACCTAAGCTGAGGATCTTACACACCATTTTGACTGGAATGAAGCTCTGATCTGACTGCAGCAATAGAGAAGTCAATTCTTCACTTCTGTTTCTGCCTGAAGAAGTTTGTGTAGAAAGAGGGTCACTTTGAGTTCATATTATCCTTTTTACTGTGCCAACAGCTATCTCCCAAATCCACAGGGCCAAGGCTTGTGCATGGGGGTGTTACTGCAGTCATTGCAAAGGGGCAACACTGACAGAGAAATGTGTTTTGTTGATCCAAGCATAGACTTCCTTTGGACAGAGGATTCTCTTTTTCTCTGCAACTTCTCAGACCAAGGGGGTTGACAGGCCACAGATGATGAATTCTTTTGAATATGAAGTGCAAAACATCATATTTAAATGTCATGAATAACAAACACAAGAGCAAATATTCTTCCTCTCTCTTTCCACTTTCTGTGTGCTCGATTTGCAAGTAATTTGATCTGGTACCACAGCCCATTAAAACAAAAGAAACGAACCTATACTTAAAAAAACAAAGAAAGAAAAATCCCCAAATAATTGCTTTCTATTCTGTGTCATGTTTTAATTAAAGCTAGCAGCACCACAATCTACGATATATCTGGAAATTATTAGAAACCTTTTCCAGAGGCAAAAAGGATCAATACCTCTTTGTCTCAGTGGCATAAAACATCTCTGTGTTACTTCTTTCCTGCTGGCAAGAGAGAAAGTGGGAAGAGTATAAGATGGGAATAACAGCAGCACCGAAGGGGAGAGCCATGTAGCAGGTCAAATGAGCAATGCTTTTTCTTTTGTATTTATTTTTAAAAATAAGCAGAGCAGTTTGCATTATCTGCTTCCCTCCCTGCACTAAGTTTTGCTCCCTTTGTGTCAGGGGCAGGAGACAACACTTTGAGATACTGAGTCAAGCCCTTGAAGAAAGGGAGTGTGACTGAGGGTTAGATGAGAAACCTGGGAGTCAAGTCCTGTTTTCCCTTCCTGACTTCACCATGGAACTTCTGTGTGATGCTGCTCAATCTACTCAGGGCTGAGAAGATGCATGTCCTGCGCCTTGCACAGCAATACCTGTGCCCTCTCCTCCAGAGAGGAGTTTTTTGTTAACTGTACTTGCCTACACAGACTGACTTTGGCTTTAACCTTGGTACTTTATGAAGGGCAACCTGGAAGTGGTGGCACTCAGCTGGCTGTGCCTCATGTGATAGAGTTTACAGGCATGGTCCCTCTGCATCTGGCCACCTAAATGTACCACACGTGGGGCTCATCTGGTTCATCTCATTCCCCCAGCTATCAGTGAGGAGGAGTAGGCACTTCTTGGTTAACATTGCAAATAAACCATGAGCTTAAAGTGCCTGACTTTTTTTAAAAAAAGCCAGAGCTGACAAGCTCAGATGTCTGTCCACACGGCAGAAATCATGTCAAACCTGGTGTCCTAAATAAAATTATTTACTTTCCTTCACATTTGTCTGTCTCCTTCAACTGTAACATATATTTCCAAAGAGATCAAACCAGACCCCCAAATTCTTCACTTCAAGACTGTTCAGATGACACTGTTGAAGCATTTCTATTATTAATTAACATTTGAATGAAAGTTATAACACCAAAACATTTTGAAAATATTTACCAACAGAGAAATTCACCAAAGTAGCTGACCTTTCTGTCCTGGAGTTAGTTACCCTTCTCTCTGAATAAATCCTGGGCCCCAAGGTTGCAGGAAATTTCTCCCCCAGTCTCATCTTCCTCTGGAAAATTTTTCACCCCCTCTCATCTGTGGGGTGTGATAGGATAATAGCAACAATCCGGTCCTTATTGTCTGTATCTGCAGATGAAGAGTGCTGTATAAGTGTAAAGTGTTATTATTATTGTAAGGAAATAATAATACTAATAAAACAAAATGAATCGGAGTCTTGTCTTCAGATGGTTATTTTAGCAATCCAGAAATCTAAAGCCCATGAAATAGACAATTAAGAGGGGTTAGATACTTAATATCAGTCGTTGTGTTTGGGTAGAATTTTGCAATAACGCAGCTGCTAAAATAATACGGATTTTTATTTCTCCTTCCAGAAAGGAAGCGGTTGTGTTTTCGGAGAAGCCTTGAAGTCCTGCTGCAGAATGCAGAACTTTGTGTGTGTTGCTGTGCGCTCAGACGGCCTCTCCTCTCCTGTTCCAACAGCTCCATCTTTGGGAGACAGAAGGGGAAGCACTCCTTTCCTTTAGCTGGCTTTTCAAACAAAAGAAACCTTAGAAATCCTGTTTCGTGCTGGAATATCTTTTTTTCCTTACCCTCTTCTCCCTATGCCTCCTCTCCCATCTCTTTTCAACAGTTGGGGAATTAAAAAAACAAAAACAATCCCCCCTTTCTTTCGTTCTGTCATAACTAAGGGCCAGAGACTCATTTAATTAGTCTCTCTCGTGTGGCTTACAGCCCTGTTCAAGGCAAACATTTACTCCTGGGTTTCAGTGCTGTTGCTTAGCCACTGAATTTTCCCTTTTAATTTTTTTTGTCAGGAAAATGTGGTATCGTGTTAATGGCTATTGGGGATCCTACGGCTAAATCATAATCATAATTGTCTACACTAATAATAATTGTCTTGCTGTTGCAGTGTGTATCCCTCCCCCCTGTCATTTTGCAGGCTTGTCCTACTCCCTCGGACTCTGTGCTTACATTGTATATGTGCTCTCACAGGCAGGTCTGACATTTCAGTCGTTTTTGCCTCTTGAGTATCTGGAATCAGGACACAGGGACTTCAAGACCTTGTAGGAGGGGTCACTCTGTCTGTCTTCTCAGTATCCTCATCCCAGAAACCTCTCATGAGGAAAGTCACTACTACATATTTAGTAGGGCTCACTTTTCCCTTTTAAAGTGAGCCTAGCTGAGGAAGAGGAGCTAGAGATCCAGAGGAGAAGTTTCTGTTGCTCACAGGCTGCTTTTGGTTTCTGAGTTACATTTGGGACTCTCTTTTCCTTATCTTCTGATTCTTCCAAGCCATTCCTTGCAGTGGTCCATCTCCAGCAGAAGGGACTACATGTCTCCTCCCACAGACCTGAGGGTTATGACATATTTGGGACAATAGGGACCGGAGGGTAAAAAGTTTGTGCTAAAGACAGACCCAGAACATGTTTTCTCTGTCCTAGATGAAGTGTTTCCTTACTAGACCACTTTTCAAGGGGCTGTCAGTCATGAATATCCGTCTCTGTCCTGGAAACAGAGATGATGAGAGAGTCCTGATACTACAGTTTTTGTGGTGACAAGGTCAACGTGTGGCTGCCAACCAGATGAGGCTCTTCAAGTGACATAAGGATCCTGAGTGCCTTAGATCATGATTAGGTAAATATATGCATTAGATACCAATGGTATTCAGAACTACAGGTTGTAAGAAAGATGCCAGGGTGCTGCAGGAACTACAGTTACAAGGGAAAAAGGATAGGGGTTGGTATGTTCAGCAATTGCTGGAGTTTAACAAGAAGTGAGTGGGGTAAAACTACAGGTAAATCTTGAACTGTCATTCCCAGAGTCACTTTTTTTTCCTGAAGCTAGAGAAAAGATGAAGAATTTTGAAAGAAAGGGAAATTTAATTCCCAGCAACTATACAAAGGCGTGGACAGAGATCATGGAGTGAGCCAGTGTAAATTCTTCAAGAACAAGAGAGACCTCAAGTTAAAAAAGAAAAAAAAAAAAAAAAGAGAGAGAGACAAGAAGCCAGAGAAGTCATGGAAGCAGATAGAGCCCATAATAACCTTTGAACAAGGCTAGAAAGGGTTCAGAAAAGATAAAAGGTAAAATTAGAGTTTCAGAGACAAGGTCATAAATGACATGAAAAGCTAACAAATAAGTTAATAAAAATAGGGCCTGGGTAATGTAATACAGACTCAGAAGTCTGGCACTGGCACTCCTTTGCTAGCTTTTGGCTAGTCAATGTACATGGGGTGAGATTAAACTCTCTGTCTCAAACAGGCCAGAGAACTTCCTAACAATTTAATGCTTTAATTGATTAAATTTCACTGTCCAGAAAATATTTCCAGTCTTCTTAAACCAAGTAATATGGATGTAGCTCTTGTGATCTAGTCTGAAATCACAAGTCTTTAAACCCAGAACTCCTAAAGGCCAAACTAACGACTTCAGCGTTTTTTGTGTAATGAAGATCATTTGTATACAGAGTTCAATTCACCACACAGGTTTTTGTTCAGAGATCCTGGCTTTAATGTCACTGGAACAGAAACACATGTCGTCCTATCCCCACAGCTCTGCTGCACCCTAAGCACTCCAGTTCCTCCAGATTCATGCTGATAAAACCTCATTACTGTTCTGTAATGTATTTCTGACACACTTACCACTTTCACTTGCATCTGCAATCCCCAGTACTGGCTGGGGTAAGAATAAGGGTAAAAACAGCTGTGTGGAAAGATGACATTTTCTTTTCTTGCAGTGTTTTAGACACAATTTAAAACAGAACTTACCAGAAATCTCCTGAGGCTGCCTGTTCTTAAGAGAATTCCTGGATAAACTAATTCACAGAAGGCTTATCTTCTCTCATAGAATTGTACAAAGTAATAGTTTTTACTTCCCCAGTCCAAGGTTTCTTTTTACTTCCCCAGTCCAAGGTTTCTTTTCCCATTAACTGCTGGGAATGCAGTAAGGTTTTAGTATCTGAAAGCAGGAAATTCGGGTTCATTCCCAACTGTGGAGTCAGGCTGACCGGCAAATCTTACCACTATCACTCTACAAGTACTCACATGATACAGGCCTGCCATGCAGACAACTCCTGAGCTCCTCAAGAGCTACATCTAAACTATTAAACATCACATAATTACTGTAAGGAAAGGAGCAGTTGCTAAGTGCAGACAGTTAAGTATTTAGTGTGATGATTGTCAGTCACAAAATCACAGGATATTCTGAGCTGGAAGGGGTCCACAAGGACCATTGAGTCCAACTCAAGTGAATAGCCTGTACAGAGATCAAACCCATGACCCTGGCGTTATGAGCACCGTGCTCTAACCAACTGAACTAATCTCAGGGTCATAAATATATATATACATATATATGGTCATTGTCAATTGCACCTTTCATTGGAAAACTTCTGTGTGAATCCATGGATCTAACAAAAACCCCAAAGACTACAAAATGAAAGAACTAAATAACCTCCCTAAAACTGTCCTGGGCCAAAAGAAAATCCTTCATCTGAGGTTTCAAGAGAGTCTGTATTCTGTACACCCCATATGTAGCTGACAGTGAGCTGAGCAGAAGCCAGGGTGGGTTATCCTGCTATTTACACAGCCTCCTTCTCCCTTCTAGTGTTTTCACTTACCAATATCTGTGAGGAAGCAGACAAGCATGTGCAATGCCCAGCACATCATCCAGGACATAAGATAGACACAGATTTGAGGTGACACTCCATAAGCAAATCCCTCTGATGCTGCAAAAGGGAGATTTAGTTATGCATGCTGCTTAAGAGTTAGTTATGCATGCTGCTTAATGTAATAGAAATGATGGGGAAAGACTGGAGCATAGATGCTGCCTGCTCCTAGACAGGAAAGGGATATTGGGTGTTTCTGGCACACTTATGGATCTTCTCCAGGAATTGAGCAACCGAACTATGTGTGTCCTTCAAAAAAGATGAAAGCCTTGTTTTTGCCCAGCAACTTTAAAATCTGAACACTCCCCTGATCCATAGGAAACCCTGAAATTCTTCTCCATTATTAGTTGCCCATCCTTCTAGTCATGGAGCTAAAATTTAACTGCAAACAGTCCTACATCCCAAAATAACGTCAGACTTCAGTCTTCTCTGCACATTAGTAAGGAAAATCAGTCTCATACATATTTGTAAATGGTTTTAAGACATGGGTATGAACCTTGCTCTACAAATCTAGAATTTCTTTTTTTCAGCTGAACACTTTTCCTCTGAATAAATTGTATTGCATACGATTGAGCACCTGTAAAGCACACTTTTCCTTCCTTTTCAAAGGTCTTTTTGGAACTGTAAATATAAAATATGTTTACCTGAATATTGTTTGCATCCATCATTTCCTCATTCCCCACAACAGCCCTAAGAGAAAAGTAGAAAATATAAACTCTGGTCTTGTCATGACAGGGGCTGTCCTCATCTCAGCCACTGTTTTCCAGTGTCAATATGAGATATAGTTGAAGAAGTGCTATCAAAGTGCTGCTTTGCTGGGTGGCTTAAGATTGCCAAGAATTATGGTGTTTTAAGTTGACCTGTTTTAACTTTGGCCTGTACCAGCCTAGAAGAGACCCTGTTAGCAGTTATGCTACACCTGAATGGAGGCAACAGCTGGCTGAGGTGAGAAACATTTTTTAAACCCCTTAACTGGTTGGTATTTATACCCATGGGATCATGCACTGATTGTGAGGAAGACTTCAGTCTACAACTATGCATGGTGCTTTGGTGTGAGAGCAAGGTTGTGCTACCCCTGTGCAAGTCACATTGCTTTCTCCCTATATCAGGCTGTGCATCAGCCCAGTTAGATCCTTGAGTGATGGCCAGCATTCCAAAAAAACAAGATAGTGCTGTCTGGGGTCCGTTTTTGACTATTTGCTGCTCTCAGAGGATCCGTGGACTGGTTGAACTGTCCTGCCTATCCAAACTTAATGCTTCCCTTTACCTTTCTGACTGTTTTGGCTATAAGTCCTTTGAGGCAGTGGACGTTCCTCTTTCCCTGCACATTTTAAAAACCAAGAATATTCTTACCTCTGGTGCACTTGTTCTATGGTGCTTTGAAACAAATAATAACTGCAATGAATATTCACAGAAGCAGACAATGAAATAAGAAATACCCTGAAGTCAGATTTTGTTCTGAAATATAGTCTAAAACTTATAATTATTTTTTTTGGAGTGGCAATGTTGTAGTCAATGAAATATTTTATTTGTAATCTATTTTTATCTATCTCAATGTTATGCTTAAATATAGCAAATCTATTCTAAATTAATAATTTATTAAAATAAACAAACAATCAAACAAGGAAAACCCTCCAAGGTAGAAAGAGTTTCCATTTGATTTCACTTTCTTGCTTGTGTTTTTTATCAAAGTGAAATTTTATCATAATTAACACATTCTCATGGAAATGAATTCCAGATATCAGCATTTCATAGTGGAAAAACATGTCCTCTTGTAATATTTGAAATGAGTCTTAGAGGGGTTTGTCTTCCCCAGTCCTACCTCTAAACAGGTTCCACATTAAAGGTGCTCTGCCTTTGTATAAGTCCCTGGTGTAGTTTTGAAATACTTGTCAGTGGCATCCTTTATACCTTCTAGAGATACAATTACACCTGGACTTCCAACTTAATGCCTCTAAAATGCTCCTTCGAAGAGGTGACTAAGAGTTTAAGAACATAAAAGGCTGAGAAAGTATCATCAGCAAAACAATTTGACCAGAGATGTGACGGCCCCCTGATGTTCACGTTACTGATTCAGATTTTGAGTAGGAAGGGAGAAGGGAAGTTTCCCATTTTTGGATAAACTGTTTGTTTTATGACTCCTATTTCCCTGGTAGATGCCTGACTCTGGTACAAGTTTAATGATCCAAGTCAAGTCAAGCACATGAAATGGTCTACAGAGAGATCCAGCTACACTTCTCTCTTTCCTGGTCTCTACTTGGCTCTGCCTTTGACATCATCCTTTACGGCACAGTGAAAGTTCAAGTAGGTTTATATGTACACAGCTTATTATTAGGGGCCTTAGCTGACAGACTTTCCTTAGGATGGGAAATGAAACAAGGAGGAGAAAAAAGAGAGAAAATGAACTCTCTCCCCCATGTCCAGGTGGAAAGTGATGAGCTACCCAAACAAGACTCCTCCTCTGGGCACCTTCTCCAGGGTAGCAGGTGGTGACAATGATCAAGTTGAAATGACAGAAAAAAAATTCTTTTCTTCTTGCTTTCTCCTCAGTACAATTATACTTCTCATCAAGACTTGCTCAAATGTCCCCATTGGTAGTTACTGTTTATGGTACTGCTGGTGCTGGTTGGAGCATGCCTGATTAGGTGCAGGTGTTGCACACTAATTGCCCATTAAGTTTTGGGGTGTGTATTCCTGATAACATTTTCTGGATTTCAAAATTAGTATCATTCATTTTCTGCTAAGCTGTGTTTGTTTCAATATGAAGATGTAGACTAAAACCTGCAGGGTGAAGGGTGGATGGATCTACACTCAGAGGTAAGGACTAGTAGCTACAAGGTGAAATGGTGAAGAGGCAGAGGAACAGGAAGGCTGTTTAATCATCAAAAACAGTGAATTCAAAGGAATAATATTTTCTCATGCCCAGAGATACCATGAATAGGCACAAACGTGAGAAGGACGAGCATTTTGAGGGAAATGAGGGCAGTGAGCATGGCATGTTTTGGCTGCTGGGCAGCGAGGAAAGGTATAAGTGGCCTACATTTTTCTAAAGGAAGAGACGTAGGAGAGAGGGAATGTTCGATATTATAGAAATTAAGGCCACTGTGTTTGAATTTGGTGAGCTTAGATAATGCCACTGGAAATAGACATAGTCCACAAAATATGAACAGGTTACTGAAGAAGGTTCAATAAGTAGGGTCTTCAAAGGATTAAATTATCTATAGAAGGTCTCTCTGTGTCTCTACTCAGTATAACAATAGTCACTAAACCTCTTAATTTGGCCCTGCAATTAAATTTCCAAGCTTATTTGGGATAAACCCAAGTTTTTTAAAACTGAGAAATTGAGTGGAAACAAATGGCTCATACACAAGAAAATCATGATGGAACTGAATCAATCAGAAGATGTGATCTGAAACGCCTCAGATTTTATGAGACACAAAATGTGCAGAGTAGAAATTCCACCTTCTTTGCAGATCCTCACGTTTGGTGTGGTGGATTCTAGCACAAGACCCTGCAGTCAAACAAAATTCACGCTTTTACAAATGTCATCTTTGATATTTTTTTTCCCCTCTACTTTTCAAAATTTTTATTTGGTATATATCCTCACGCATTAGCACTGATAATTAAAATTCCAAACAAATATGGAAAATAGTACCCTTTTCTTTACTGTTTTGCATGTGTTTACATGTTAAAAGGAAGATATCTTTTTCTGTAGTACTAAATTCAGCATGAAGCACAGAATACCCTTATCAGAATAGACATCTTGTAAAGTATAATTTTTTAGCACCGACTTTTCTTCTACCCTCCCCTCGTGCTTCCTTTTTCTGAGAAAACAGTTTAATCCTTTTTGACTCTTTTTGGTTTCTGTATGTTTTAGTTTGATTCCTTGTTTCTTTCTCCTTCTACATCCTCTTCACAGATATCTTTCACTATTGCAAAGGGAATCCTCAAAACTATAATGTAAATGTCCAGATCAACCAGAAAGTTCAACATAAGTCTATTTTATTCTCTTTTTTTCACTGTCCTAACTTGCAGGAAGGTTTTTTTTATGAGAGGTAAAGCTCAGAACTGAATATTGTCTTAACAGAAAAGGAAATTTTGCACTCTGTAGAACTGGGAGTTACAGGTGATGTTCTGTCATGAGTCCTCTTAGTCCCTAACAGTCCTCTTACGGTCACTGTTACCAGATGTTTGAGAACATAGCTATTTCTTCAAGGTGTTGGTTGATTATGAGGAGAATTTTGCAATGTGAAATCATGAAGCATGATGAGATGCGCAGGAGATCCTGAAAGAGCAGCATCCGTCTTCCAGTTGGATTTCTTTTAGCACGAGGCCCACTGAGGACACTGGTCCCCTTGGCATCTTGACTGCCCTGCTCAGGAAACTGGAGGTCAGCAGTGTGGAGACCTGATAGCTGGTTGCGGCTTTCATCTCTGTTTTCTTCCAAAAGCATAGGGAGTTGAAGGAAATACAAGGTAAGGAAGCATGTCAGAGGATCTGAGGACTTCTCAGGTCTGAATATACCGGACCTAGTCTTATTATTGTATGTGTTTTTTTTCTCTGCAAAGAAGCATTCTGTGGTTTAAATGCACATATTGAAGCGTATTTAGATATTTAGATAACACATTTCTCTGCTGACCCACAATGGATCCAAACTTCCTTTTCCTTCCCTCTCACATTGTCATGTCTGCTGTGGCATACTGTGAGCAAAGCATTATCCCTCCAATTTGATAGTGCTGTCCTCATTGTACCCTAGATGTCCATTGCAGGATCAGGGCCTGTATTAGTTTCCTTCTCAGTTTGTATCTGTATACTTTTGCACAGCTTTGGGGAGCACTGTGGGGCCATTTGTGAAATGACAGTGCTTTCTGTCGGCAAGATCATTACAGGCAGAAAGCATTCCAGTGTGCAAATTACAGTTCTGCTTATAGGGAATTTGTTCTGCTTAATACAAAAGAGCTTTATGAAAGGAAGGTCTCACCGCACTTTCCTCTGATTTGGAGCTGCAAAGCTGACTTCCATGCTGTGCAGAAATGCACAAGGAGGGTTAAGTCAGTTTTAAAAGAGCATCAGTTGGGTGAAAATGCGTTTGACCTTCACAGGGTTCTTGAGTCATTCTTCAGCTTGAGTGGCTGAGTGAAGAGTGTGTCATTCTGTCATATAAAAAAAAAAAAATAGAGAGGGAGAAAAAATTTAAAAATCGATCCTGTCTACCCCTGAAAGCCTTAGATTTCATTGGTATCTAACTGACATAAATAATATTTGGTTGGGTTTTCATTGCTATTTTTATTTAAATGTTCTCAGGTATGCCAGCTAGCAGCAAGGTCCATTTTTATAGCACAGCAAATTCCCACAGTTCTGGTAAATATAATCAGATAAGGGGAAGTTGAACTTAAACCTTCTGTTGCAGTCAATAAAAGTAAACTTCATAACCCAAGACTATATCTCTATTTATAATTGCTAATTATAGAAATCTATTCAAGGACACTCTAAAAACAGGATTATAAATCCATCTCACAAAAACAAAACAAAACAAAATAAAAACAAAAGCAAAACAAAAAAACCCCCACAGACCACCAAACAGAAGAACATAGAGACAGAAAAAGAGACAATCAGTGAGAACTAAGAAAGAAAAAGAAGTAGAATACTAAGCAACATATTTACTTGAGCTTTTTACAAGGCAGAGAAGGGCAAGGGAGTTGAGGAAGGGACTGGAGCACAAATCTGATTAGGAGCAGCTGAGGAGGCTCAGCCTTGAGAAAAGGAGGCTCTGGGGGACCTCGTGACTCTCTGCAACTTCCTGACAGGAGGATGGAGCAGGGTGGGGTTCGGGCTCTGCTCCCAGGGAATAAGGGACAGGACAAGAGGAAATGACCTCAAGTTGTGCCAGGGGATGTTTAGATTGGATAACAGGAGAAATTTATCCACTGTAAGGGTTGTCAAGGCATGGCAGAGCCTGCTCAGGGCAGTGTTGGAGTCCCCATCACTGGAGGAATTTAAAAGACATGTAGATGTGGTGCTTGGGAACATGGTTAGTGGTGGGCTTGGCAGTGCTGGGTTGGCGGTTGGACTCGATGATCTTAGAGATCTTTTCTAGCCTAAACAATTCAATGATTCTATATCCAGATAAATACATGCTGAAGATATAATATTTAACTGATCAATAACAAAGAAACAGTGGTGTGTGTGAACAACCCTCCTTACACGGATTTGAAAACAGATACATCTTTTTTTTTTTTTTTTTTTCAAAAAGAAGGAATAATTTCAGTTGGAAATACTTTAAATGGTTTAAAGTGGCCAAAAAAAAAAAATTATGTTGTCCTTGTGGCACAAGTCAGTAGGTACAGACCATGAGCCTTTCTTAATCTTAGAATTCTGGAGTATAGAATGTTTTGGGATAGAAGGGACTAATCAGATCAACTAATTCCAAAACACCCAAAGGGTTGCTGTGAAATTCTTTCATTGTACAGCTCACTTCATCCCAGCCCCAGAGGAGACTGCCCACCATGGGTTGAACCTGATCCCAGACTGTCCTTCACAGGCCTGCTCAGCTCCATGGAGGTCCTGAGAGGTGATGGGATGACAGCTGGAGGTGGTATGGCCACAGTCTGCATCAAAAAGTCTGCATCACTTTTTGATAAGACACAGTATTGGTTAGTGATATGACCCGTCTGGTTTTTGGGCATGCTTCAGGTCATATGAACCATGTCTCAAAAGTTTCTTTAAATGTGTATATTGTATGTTTCATCTTCTCTGGTACCTGTAATTAAGGGCTGTAATGTGAGTTTCCTGTTTACACCATTTCTGCACAGTGAATGTTCACTTCTATTGTGTCCTTTTATATCAGCCCTTGGTATAACTAACACCTCTAAAAGGACTGAAAGCCACAATATACTATGTACTCTTTGTAATTACTCACTACTATTTTGACATCAAAGGAATCAACACTTAATATCTGTGGTTTTCTTTCTTAAACTCACACCTTAATGACTTTTAGGGCAGTCACACTGAAACATCATAATATTTTTAAAATATATTCCTGTCTATTGACTAAAAAGAAAACCAGGAAAGAATTCTGGTAATGGAAGAACAAAGAGAATAACTACATAAAATCAAAATCACTCATACTGTGCTTAATATCACCATTAGAATGTTGCTTCTTTTTTCCTCTTTTTAATGAATATGAGAGTTTTGAGAACAATTTTCGGAAGGAAGAAAAGAAGAAAGTAAGCAAAGTATATTTAAGACCTCCTTGAAGACATCTGGAGTTAATAATGATATACACTGCAGAAAGAACAACTGTGAGATGGGTGCAAAATGCCACAAACCCAACTAATTAAAAATGAGGTTATTAGTTTTTAGTTACACTGCAGTTAGAGATAATGCTACAGAGAGCCTGAGTGAAAGCACATTTTATATTGTAGCAGGAATTGCATTTTATGTGGCATTTTATTTTATTTTAAAGGGTGCTTCTGTTTAGAGAGAGTAAGATTTCAATTATGAGTTAAAATGGACTCACTGTGGATTTTCTGTATCTCTTAGGGGAGGGGAAGGGCGTAAGAAAGGTACAAACTTTCTTCCAAACTTGGAATTCTGCCAAAAACAGCACTAAAAATTTTGTGCCTTACCATAAAAGACAGCTGCCTAGATTCTCAAGATATGTGGGAATGTCTGACATCTATGGATTTTGTTTTCCAGGGTGATCAATAGAAATTATTCACTTGTTTTGAAAGTGTAGCTCCAAATATCGTTCTCAGTGTGATTTTAACTGTTTTCCAGTAGATTTATGGCTGGATTTCAAAGCAGCTCAGCTCCTATATACTGAAGTTCCTTTTTAGAAATCATTTTACATGTTTTTAGAAATACAGCTGTTTATTGAAATAAATACTGAGTACTTAAATAGATGCTAGGACTTTTGAACAGATTCATTCTGATTCATATATACTGATCCATGAGTGTCTACATCTAAAATCCATTGCAGAGTCAGGTTTTGGGATTGTGTGTAAGAATCACCAGTGAAATTGTCCTTCCACTCAGTTCACTCTTTGAATAATAAAATCACAGAACAATTTGGATTGGAAGGGACCTTTAAAAACCATGAAGTCCAATCCCACTGCAATGGACAGGGATACCTTCTATTAGGCCAAGTTGAAAGCTTCCTCAGTGTTTCTAGAGTTACTCTAAACATTTTGTTGGTTTGTAGATCTTCTGTGACAACACTCATTCTGTATCACCCATGATAAGACAATATAAAAAGTATATATATACCTTTTAATGTTTCTTTGAAACATTTTTTGTTGAAACAATTTTCACTAGCTTAAGGGAAAAGGCTCTAGGCCAACAAAAAGATTGGAAAAAATTAGAGAAAGACAAAAAAGTGGTATCTTGCCTTCTAAACTAAAATTATTTAACAGAAAATAATCCATAATTTGCAATTTCTTTCTCTCCATTTATCTATTTATTCATCTATATCTGGGTTGGACCACAATAATAGGTCATTTTCTCTGTTCCTACAAGATTAAAATTAAAAATATAGTCTCATGCAAAGAATAATCTACTTAATCTAACTTTTTTTGTTTTATTTATAAAAGCAAAGGTAAAGTAGCTTTACCCATGAATAAAATCAGGATGAGGGAACTTCGATACACATCTCAGCTGTAAAGAGTCACAAATGCATACTGCTTTTTCTTGTGTTTCTTGGCTATATAATCTCTTACTTTTCAAACTGTAAGCTTTGTTTACAGAGAAGCATGTAAGAGACATATGCAGGATAATTTTCCTATCACCTGGAGCTGTCAGCCAACAGAGTGAATACAGTCTTTAGGCTAATCTGTGGATGAAGCCAGAGAGATATTCCTCAGAGTGAAACACAAAAGACCTGCTTCTTCTTTTGGTTTTTGACCAAATTAAGTACAGCACAGTCCAAAGGATTTAATGATTGTGCTTGTACTTCTAAGCTAATCGCTGCCAGAAAATATTCCTGGGCTCTGGAATAAAATTGCCTATAAAGTTAAATAGTTAGACTTGTCCCTAGCACAGTTTTGGCTTCTGGTAGCCAGCATTCCTCCAGACAATTTCTGGGAACTGTTTAGGAGACAACATGGGCCAAGGATGACTCTCAACAGACAGTTTGGATGTGACCATCCTAAAAGAACTTCCCAGGAAGAAGCTGAACTGATCCATGCCAGCTGGCTTCTGCATCCAAAACCAGTTCTGAGCATGTATAATTTACTAGTCTAGATGTGGGTTTGTTTTCACATTTTCTGTTGTATAATACCACAGAGCACAACATTAAATTGTAAAAGCCTAGAATGGTTTGGGTTGGAAGGAACATCAAAGATCATCTAGTTCCTACCCCCCACCACGGGCAGGGACACCTTCCACTAAATCAGATGGCTCACAGCCCCATCCAGCCTGGCCTGAACACTTCCAGGGATGGAGCATCCACAGCTTCTCTGGACAACCTATTCCAGTGCTTCACTATCCTCCATGTAAAGAATTTCTTGCATATATCTAATCTAAATCTCCCCTTTTTCAATTTGAAGCCATTCCCCCTTGTCCTATCACCTCATTGTTCATGCAGGACTTCTGGATTTTTTGCCTGACTTTGTTGGGAGGCATCACTCTTGAGCTTCGAGGAGGCAATACTCAATTTTCAAAGGGCTTTCCTCAGCTCCTCCTCCCCCCAGGACTCTATCCCATGGCACTCTAGCAAGCAGCTCCCTGAAGAGGTCAAAGTACTCTCCTGGAGCCCAGGGCAGGAAGCTTGCTGTGCACTTTCCTCGCTGCTTCACGTTCCCTATCAGCCCCTTCTTGGTGTTGCAAACAAGGTCCAGCATAGCACTCCTTCCTCATTGCTCTTCTATCACTTGGAGAAGGAATTAGACAAAAACTCACTCCAGGAACCTCTTGGGTTGCCTGTGCCCTGCTGTGTTGTCCCTCCAACAGACAATAAGGTGGTTGAAGTGAATATTATATAAAAGTAAATTAAAATGCAAATTAAATGCTCAAATAAATCAAGAATACTTCCTCCAGAATCTGTTTGGTAAGAGATTTGGGAGAGGGAGACATTGCCTACTTATGTCCATTTTGGCTTGGGAAACATTTCAGAATTAAGAACCTAACTGTGAATTATAAAATGCAGCTCCATCCCAGTTCTAATTAGTAGAGACTAGGCAAGTTTAGGGAAAAAAATTGCAGCATCTCTCAGTTGCTCAGCACACAACACACATACATGCACATACACACTTAATTCAATGAAAATAAACAATGCCTAACGCTTTGAAAAGGTCACTCAGTCTTTCTTTGCTCCCTTTGTGACCAGTTTCACAAAGAGCACTCTTTCTAACTTCAGCCGTTTAAAAAGCCAACCTTTATGCTTTAGATTCCCCTCGCCTCTATTGACGTACTCTCCTGCACTGAGGGCTTTGCTCCTGAGGAAAACATCTCCCTCTCCCTCCCACCCACCATGCTAATCTTGACACAAACATCAGAGCCTTCATCTACAGTTTAACATTTCAAATGGGAATTTCTAAGCATCCAGTTAGGAAGGAAAAGGAAAAAAAAGGGGATGGAGGAGAGAGGAAAACTTCCTTATGCCTCTAAGCAGAGATAAGAAAACAGAAAACTTTATCAGCCCTGAGTCTTCAGAGAATCCAGCTTCTTCCAGGCATCAGTCCCCTGTGCAAGATGGGTTGGACCATGTTGAACTTACATGTTCCTGGGTAACCACATATCAGACTCACAGTCATGCAAAAGTAGAAGAAACCCCAACACTGATAAAAGACCCAGTATTTTCTGCTCTGTGTGACTGCTAAGATGACACTGAGGACATGAAACAAGTCTAGCTGGGGTGGTAGGAGCTGTGCAGGCATCTTGAGGCACAGACAGGGCACAGTCCACATCTTTTTATTCTTAGACAGCCACTGAATTGTAGAGGTGGTTGTTTTTTATCTTGCAGGGCCTTGGGAGGAGAAGTAAAGTGGTCAGGACCTAACACTTTAAAACCACATCTTAGATTTTTTATTGCAAATAAGGTGTCGTCTCCCTCTGCTGACAAATCAGCGGCAGAGGATCAAGCCAAGTGCTCATGATGAGGAGATATAACGTCTCTTGGTTTTGGTCAAATGAGGAGGAGAAGGTAGTTCAATACTCTGGTGCACATCCTCAGGGGAAGACATGGGATGTGTTTATCTGACTAATAGAGATGCCTGCACGTGCATCCCTGTCAATCCCTTAGCCTTCCTTTAAAGTCAACAGAAAGAAAGCAAGACTTTTAGTGTGCCTCAGTCTAAAGCTGCCCAGAAGCAGTTCCCTGGCTTCCTCTTCCCGTCCCCTGACTCTAAGGGCAGTCTCAGCTGACTGCAGATTTTGACATTGCTAGACCTTGCTAGTGTGCTGTGGTGAGGTGAGTCTCATCCTGGTGCTCCCAAAGGGTATTTTTTCAGTTACTCTGGGATATATCATCAACTGATCATTGCACACAAGAGGTGTGAGGTTTAAATCAGGACGAGACTTCCTGAAAACTGATGGAAAAAACATATTCTGGCCCATAATTCCTCACAACTGAAGGAAGGAAAAGTAAGTGGACTGAATGCACACAGCTTCAGAGATCCTTGCCTTTTACTACATTAATGCAGCAGGATCTGTCAAGACTCATTCTGCAGATTGTGGCCAGTCTGTTTTTTGGGGAACCTCTCATTATGGAGGTGGGTTATTTCAACACAAGATCTTGTTCCTAAAACTACTCAGAAAATGCTCAACAGTAGCAGTTTTCCTCACTTGAAATACCTTTTATTTCATAAAAGAAATGTGTAGCAAAAAATTTTACATCATTATCGTTGTAATGTTTCTATTTTATTTTAATTAATGTTTTCTTTGAAATTGTGCACTTCTTTTTATCAAGTTCATTTTTAGGACCCAGCTTTTTCCTTATCTATTTAATGAAGTTCACCATATAACAAGAAAATGTGACTTCTGGTGATAAAAATGATTTAATAAGGAAATTATTTTGTTACAAATATCTATTAAAAAGACCACAAATATAAACACACAAAAAACCCCCTAATATCAAACCTGAAAAATGGATACAACTTCAAAACACACTTTCCTTTTCTTCCAGGGGGGATTTCTCTATTTTTTTTCATCAGCTTCTTTGTTTCTTTCTTTTAGTTTCAGAATGAAATGAGGAACAACAAATTATAAAATAAATTAAGAAAGGTGTTTCACATATAACCTCATAAACCTCACCTATTTTTTTCACCATGTCATTTTAATGCAAACATGAACTATACACAAGCTTCTGAGGGCCATGGAATAATATCACTGATAGGATATACAGTTTTCTTTGTTAGGGAGAAAGAAAGGCTGGTCCTTAAGAAATCTCCTTAGACACTTGGAATGGAAACTACCTGAGAACCATAGATGAAATCACTTGTTCCTTCTTTTTGCAGCTGCACTGAGTCTTGTTGGCATAGCCCGAGGAGATGATGCAGTTTCCGAAGTGAAAACAACACTTTGTCCAAAAAAGATTTGGACCACATTCACACATTCCTGCCTGATATGTTCCTCTCCTTATTTCTTTGTGGGAAACAGGTAACATAGGCATAAAAAAGCCAAACCAGACCAAACCAAACCAAACCAAAACGGTAAAAATCTTTTCCAGTCTGTTTATTTATGCTGAAATCTGGGGAGGTGCCTCATTTTTATCCCCTCCTTTTCATAAGCACTGCCTTTTAGCAGTGTGACATATTTGTAATTCAGAGTTTTTGCCTGATATCAATGTCTTCACAAAGAAAAAGGAAACATCACCCACATTTGTGGTCTCATCACAACCACTACGTCCTTTGAAACCAACCTGTTCGTCGCCAGTCTCCTGTTCAAGCACTGACTCATCCCAAACCTGCTTAGCTGATGAAATCTGACAGCATCGCAGCTTGAGTTGGCCCAACCTATTTAACTTATGAGATCTGACAGGATCACAGCTGGAAGTGCCCCAGGAGATCTGATGGGATCACAGCTTGAGGCTTAGCTTTAGACACAGCACATAAACATTGATCCAGAGATCTGCATAAAACTTAAAACACGTCCTAAAACGAAACCTCTTCCTCATATTCAAGAAAAGAAAAACAAAACCAAACAGAAACTTTTATAAGATCATACTATTTTTCTTCTGTTTTGTTTTTTTTTTTTTTTTTAGTGCACTTCATCAGACACAAATCTGCCAATGGGTTAAAGAATTCTCTTGAGGATTGCTATCCAATCCACCAAACCTAAGGGCATGAAGAAGCTTGAAGGTAACTGACAGTCTATCCATCTATCAGAATTTCTTTATTTTTAGTAGACTCTTTTGTAGGGTGTGAGATCAAACCACCCCCTTAACAAAACAACAGATAAATCTCATCTCAGTTCAATCTTAGTAACAATATAAAAAGAGACCACACTTATTTGTCTCAACAGTGATCCTGTTTCTCTTTTAATTAGTATTATTGCATATGTATATTGTACTACTGGATGCCAAGAAAGTTATATGGTGCAATGAAATATAACCACTATATTTTTAATGCATTCTATATGATAACTTGGTGGACATAACTTTGATTTGCTTCTCACAACATGACCATGAGGATCTGCAAGGTTAGTTTTTGAATTTGTGTATTGTACAACTCCACATTTGTATTTTAGGAGCAATAGACACAACTTTTTCCTCACCTTTATGGGATATTGGGAAACAAGGTGACAATAGATTTGAGTCTTTAAATGCTAGTGTGTAGTTATGAATCTAAAGGGTTCCAAATGAACTCAAAAACCCAAACAAACAAACAAACCTCCCCCCCCCAAAAAAAAACCAAAGAAAAAAAACAAAACAAGCAAACAAACAAAAAATCCAAGACAAAACTGTTAATGTAACTAGTTATAAGTAAAATTATTTTTAAAAAATAAGAGAAAATTTAAAAAATAAGAGAATATTATAACTTATTTGATTAATGACTAATGGCTATATCTGGATATATTAAAATTGTAGACATTCACTCTGATGACATTGTCTTCCTCTTCTTCACTGTACTACTTTATTTCATTGCAAGACTGTCTAAAATCCTTCATCAAAGACCAGAGCTGTTGCACAAGAGAGTGTACAAAGTGAACAAGACCAATGTACCTAACTCAGAGACAAATCATATACTTTGCTCTCTATCTGGACAAAATGAATTCAGAAAAATACTTTTTACTCAAGACATCAAATGAATTTTCTTGATTTTATTAAAGCTTCAGACCATGTTGCTTCATTAGCTGATAACAGTAATTCATTATGCTTACTTGAAGAATTCAAATTAAAAATAAAATATTTTTGGACACTTGAATCACATGGAAAACAAGACATGAAGAAATGCTGATTAGCTTGTTGGTGGAAACCTGGGAAATATCTTCAGATTGGCCTGCTTTCTACTGTAGACTAAAATACTTCCTCAGCACTTGAAACTCAGCTAAAGTTCATGGAAATCAGGTCATAAAGACTTTCCTTGTCCATCTATCTAAAGCAGTGTTCTTCAACATTTTCAGGTTACTGACCCGCCTTATTCAAGTAAAAATTTTCTCTGACCCTCTTACATTAACTATGAAAATAGGAGTACATAATGTATTTATGATAACAATGATATGCCTGTATAATTTAGTTGTGTGCATGTTTCAAGAGGTCGACAGAGAACGCCTGACCTTGAAGAGGAAGGGTGAGTGTGGAAGAGCTTCATTGCCTTTGTTGATACAACAATTTTAGCTGCCTCGAGCTGACATTGTTTGTCTTTCATGACCATTGTGTCACAGTCCAGAACATATGAAGCAAGCTAAGGTGGTCAGTAAATATTCTTAAATATTAGAGGGTAAGTTTTCGGGTAATGGTTTTCCTGTCCTAAAACACATTTGAAAAGTATCAAAGGAAAAAATAAGGCTTTTTCAGGTTTACCAAAGGGAATATTTTCTCCATTTTCTTTCTTTGGCCATATATTGTCATGATTCATTCAAGAAAACATTTTTAATATAAGAAAATATTCATTGTAAAACTATCAACATGTCAATGCATAGCCCTGCCTTAGGAGGTATTTTTTTTTAAATGTCTAGTACAAAAAAACAGAACATAATTACAAACTTTTTGACCTAGAAAGATTTCACCTCATGTAAGACTGTGTCTTATTCCTGACCTGCGTGTGGTATTTGAAATATAATTGCATTTGAATGTCGCATGGAGTTCTCCAAAATCAGTGTTGTAATTCCTTCTCTCCCCAGTTTTTCCATATGACAGTTCTCTCTATATAGGGAGACACAAGTTGTCTACAGATTTCCTATTTCACAAACAAGTAAGATCAGGTGGGTAGTTTAGTAGGGGTTACTGAGGTGGACAAAGTGTATGAGGTATCTCAACTTGCATGTATCCAGCCAAAGATGTAGGGTAGCCAAATAGATTTAAAAAATCCCCAAAACTTATCAGAACAGTCATTTTAGAGGTCTAGAGATATTCAGAAGTTGATTTATGTATTCTAACTTAGACATTCATAATGTAGGTGTTGATGCCTGTTAAATTCCCTAGGCTCTTTTGAGGTGTGATGCATGTCAGCTAAAGTACACAGCTAAAGTAGATCAGATGAATTGCTCCCTAAAAGTGCTCAGCACCCCTGTTTAACTGCAACGAGTGACTGTAGAGCCTGGGGGGACTTGCTCAAACGTGGAGCTCTGCTGAGTAGGTATTTGAAGCTAGATGAGATGAATCCTGGACTGGGATTACCTGTCAGAAGATGTAGTTAAACTCCCTGCAGACCTCCCGATTCCACACACCAGGGAAAATGTCACCTACAGAAAAATAATGGCTGGGTTTCATCCCTTTTCATATCTTGCAAAGGAATGAAGTCGGCTGAGGTGGCCAACAGAAGGGTGGTCTGAGCGTGGCTTCCACAGGAGTTCTTGAAGTAGATCGTTTGAAAAATGATGGTGTATATGTTGGTGAGGCTCAAGGGCAGTAGCTTACCCAGTGTTAGCATAGCTGACATGCTGACAATTTATATGGAATTTATGTGCACATTTACTCTGCTTTTTATGGGAAAATATGCTGTTACCTTACAGCTGCCACATCACATGCTGCTTATCCTGCCTCAGAGCTACAGAGCACCTTCCTCAAGGAAATATACATACATCAAGAGGTTATGTATTTTTAAACAACATTGTAAGGGGGAAATAATAAAATATGCATTATACTGCATACTAGCAGCTTTTAATTTTTCTGTATAATTTATTTAGCAGATTTAACTTATACTACAACCATTTGCAGTTGTTCTTTTCCATTCACATATTTGGAATGAGATAAAGAAATTGTGAGTAAGGTAGTATTTTCAACAGGAAAGAGAACACTATAAAAATCTGTGGAGGCTCCACAATAACACCAACATAACAGAAATAAACATGGATGGTAAAGGATGTTCAACAATGCTGACTGTGACAGTATGTCAAATGGCAAATCAGATAGGAGAAGGCTGGGATTAGTGACAGGAGTTAATCCAAACTTTCTATTAAAACAAAAAAAGTTACAAAAAGTAAAAGAAATAATCCCATTACCAATATACTGTCTACCAAATCATCTTACCAGTATTCTTCCTCATTCACCTTGTAACACATGTTTTTGCCTGGAAGTATTCCAGGCAAATTTTCTCATTTCAGTAGAGGAATAACTTGAAAAAGTTGCTGAAGTGATACCTTAGAACTAGTTTCAGTAATGATGTGGCCAATAACTTGCTGCAGAGTTTAACATGAAGAATAGCCAAAAAAAGGCCATTGTTGGAGTGCTATTGCATTCCATTGAACTGATGCTGGTTTAGATAGAACCACTGATTTTACATAATATTACCCTTGCATGTTTATGTTCTGATGGAGATGAACCAGAACTTGATATAACTGAGGTTTGATGATGAAAATCCACCATCCTCTCTCTTCCATAGCTCCTAGAGCTGAAAAGTAAAGAACAATTTTTATACTTTAATATAGGATTGGAAAATTAGCTTGGGTCAAAACTCAAACTCCAGGATTTCTCACATCTCCAGCACCAGATATTGGTAAAAAATTGTTCTATTCCTGGAAGGACAGGTTGGATGGGGCTTGGAGCAACCTGATATAGTGGAAGGTGTCCCTGCCCATGGCAGAGGGTTGGAGCTAAATGGTCTTTAAGGTCCCTTCCAACCCAAACCAGTCTTTGATTCTATGAATATGAAAATCACTTCATAGGAGAATTTATATGAGAATGGTTCAATAGAATTTGCTGGCATATTCCCTTTCCTTTTTTCTTCCCTCACAAGAATACAAAGTTTTGTTGGTGATTACACCTTCAGACTGAGAAAAAGTAAAGGTATAAAACTGAGTCAACCGTTTGGATTTGAAAGGGACAGTACTCACAACCTGCCTGAAGCTGTGTCCCTGCTCCTCTTTCCCAATAGCAGCACCAAGCTGGAGGAAAGGTCCAGTGTTGGACCAACTTGGCTAGCAGCAGTTATGTGTCCTAAGGGGTCACATCCACATCACCTGGACACCTTTGGACTGAAAGTTATCAGCCATTACTGTGGTTTGAATATGGAGACAGCAGAAAATCTATATTTCTGCTATATACAGTCCAGTTTGTGAGCGACAAAAAATCTACAAGAGACTCAAAAAATGTGTTTAAAAAAAAAATGCTGAGGGGTGACAAATTGTCACTATTTAGAAACAGGTCGAGTGCTCTGCCCATATGTCTGCTGATGTGTACATCTTCCTCAAGCACATGGGATTGTGCTGCTCCGAAAAACACCTCCTTTACTAAGGAAAATCCAGAATTTAGGAAAGTACCTAATTTATGCAAGACTGTGGGCTGAAAAATTCTGTTTTATGTGAGGTAAATATTATGTTCTGTTAACCTGAAAACCTGATTTTTCCTTTTTCTTATAGGATTTTCTGGCATCTAATAGATCTATTTGTAGAGAGCAGAACCTTTGTTGAAAATGTGTGTATTCATCTGACTTCACCCACTTCAGAAGTCTAAGGATTTAAGACAGCACCCTACATAGTTTCTGAAGCATCTAGAGAGATACAAGACAGAGAACATCCATGTGAGGTGTAAATACAACTTATATCCGATACTGCCTATTTTAAATAAATGCTTTGATTAGCCTAGTGCTACTTGCAGCAACTGACATAGTTTTGCATATTAAACCTCAGTGGGTGATTTTTTTTGGGGGGTGTATTTCATTTATTTTTTTTTTACTACAGAAGACTTTTTTTTACCATGCTCTTGTAACAATTAGGTAGTAGCTACCCAATTATTTCCATTCTATTTTTTCAAGTTTACTGTTTATGAGATGACAGAGAACATTAGGTGTGCTTAGATACAGCACTCCTTTAGTTCTAAATCAGAGAGCAGAGAAAAACTTCTCAATCTGTAAGTCTCAAGACCAAAAAAAAGATTCAATTTTATCATGGATGGCAATGCTGACAATGACCTTTATGAAGGAAAATAAACAATCTAGTTAGTAGGGTCACTCTAAACTAGAAACAATTATGAATGAAGAATACTGGATAGGACCAGATATGTGAGACTTTTTGAACCAAGACATTTAGGGACATCTAAATGAGTTTTCTGAAGAGAGCTCATGTGAAATTTTGAATGCAAATGCAGAGTAGAAGAGGAGGACAAAAGAAGTAGGTAAGTAAAACATATCTTACTATAGGTAGCATCAAGAATCCTAAAAGAAAGATAAAGAAAATAGATTAAACTGTTGTTTTAACTTGCCTTTTAATGCTTGAGTTCCTTTACCTGTGAAGTGTGGCCAGTTCCCTTCAGTGCACTGAAAAAGATGATTCTTCACTTCTCTCTTTCCTCCCAATTTACACTTCCTTCCCAGCTGCTTAATGATACAGGGTTTTTTCTTCATCTCAGGACTGAAGTAATGAAGTACCACTGATGTTTGTCCCCCAGGTAAGAAATTCATTATGAACCTACCCACCATCCGATGAATTTTGCCATCCAGCCTCTAGTCAGCTATTAATTATACACCCTTTCCCTCTCACAACAGCTCCTGCCATAGCAGTGTCCTAACATCCATTTTACAGATGGAGTTTAACTACAGAGAGATTAAATGTCTTATATCAAGCCACAAGTTGACTGTATGGGTGACACAATTCTGTCCAGCCAAGAGATCCTATGATTTGTCATCCTTTTCCTTACGCCAGTGTCCATTAGCATTCCAGTGACCAACAGGCCAGGAAAGAAAAATCAAAAAGCCACTGCAATCTTGTCACATCCTTTTCTGCACCTTGGCTAAGGCCCAGCGCAGTGACTCCGGAAAGCAGGAAAAAACGCTGACAGAGACACCTCTGCCAAACTGAAACCGAGTGTGATGCTCTTTGGGTACATGTGAAGGTCTTAGGGGATGTCCCACAAGGAGAAACAAGGAACCGAGTCTGGTAGCTACTGTCAATAAAAAAATCTTGACCTAATTTTTCAGAGGACTTTTACAGCTTTCCAAGATACGTGTGGCTGACTCTTTGGTTTAGTGGTAGAAAAGGTCCTGTTCAGTAAGGTAAGCCCATAAAGTTTTGGTTTGGTTTGGTTTGGTTTGGTTTCCCGAGAAAACAAATTGCATAAAGGTAAAGTCCTTTTTGGTGCTCAGGGACGTGGTTTCATGGTGGACCTGGCAGTGTAAGGCTGACATTTGTACTTGATGATCTTAGAGGTATTTTCCAGCCTTAATGGTTTTATGATTCTATGTCGCAAGATGACTGCTCAAAAGTCCATCTCCCATCACTAGGACTTAAATTTTAGGGATTGGCTGCACTCAATGGAGGGACCAAGGGAACAGTAGAGCAGTTGTTTTCAGGGCAGGCGAAGGTGCAGAGAAGAAGGTGGGGACCGAGGCTTAGACAGACCAGGTTGAGGAAAAAGGATCTCCACATTTGGATGAAATCTATTAGACTCTCGGAATGAGCAGTGAACTGTGGAGGGAATCTGACTTAAATCCTGGACTTTCAGTGATTTGTTAGGTGGTAACCCCTTCACTTCCCATTCAAACCAGGAAGGAAAATATTCCATTTAGGGAATCAAAGTTTAAACAGAACTGTCTGCGTGCTGCAAAAGATAAGCAAATTTTCATTAACATTTCTAGCATAAATGAGGTCACCAATGAAGAAAATCATAATAAACGAGCTTGGATTAAAGTTTCACTGTTGTTGCTGTTGTTGCTGTTGTTTTATTAAGCTATGAGATAGAACAACTCACTCAAGCATCTTTTAAATTGACATACACCTAAAATGGCCAAGGTTAAGGTAAAGCCATTTGTGAGACAGGCAGGAAAAAGATTGAGTTATCCATAAAATATCCCAAAGGAGTAATTTCAAACTCATTCAAACTCTTTAGTAGACTCACTTGTAACTTTCCAGATAGTTAAATCTTCATTTTAAGATTAAGTGATCTGATTTTCATTAACAAGTATGGCCTGAATTTTGAAAAATTATTAGTAATTCAAAATATCTCATTTTGCAAGTTACTTGTATTCCCATGTGCTCAAAAGTGGGCTCATTTAAGCAGTCTTTAATATCTACCTGGAAATAAAAACAGCCAAAATCAGTAGCCCATCTTAAAATTTAGGTTTAAGTTAAGTTTGATTATGCTTTTAATGAAGGAAATGAATACATTTCATTGCAGCATTTACTGAAAACCAAATTGAATCTTTACTTGGAGGCTATAAAGACATTCTTGTTTCATAAATGTTATCTTGTAATTTTCTTGTATTTGCCTGTCAGGCTGCTACTCATTAAATTAATTATCTAAACTATTTGAGGCAGGACTGGCTATTGTTCCCTATTGTACCTTTGCTGCAGTGAAAATGTGATGTGTGAATAGAGCCCTTAGATGTAAACAATAAGCAAAACTCCTAATGATGGTAATGATAAGAGTGATAACATTTTATTTGCTTTTAGCTAGCAATTTATATATGAAGTTAAGCAAAATATAATATGTAAGCCTGTCCAACTTGGATTACAATTAGACTATGATGATATGTTTGCTCAAAAAAATTATTCATTGCATGATATGTCTTCTTGGAGCTTTTACTGTTTACAGAAAAAACAAAACAAAAAAACCTCAAATCAAACAAACTTAACAACGACAAAAAATTGCTGTCTTCAAATCAACAAAAAATGTATTATGTTTTCAGAGGTACGCAATGTTTAAAGAGATCTAAAGCATAATCCATACAGAGCCCCTGAACATTAATGGACATTCTTATTTCCTAGAGTCATAATGTAATATATTCTCTGTTCAATAACTTAGGAGAAAGTAATCAATACATGGACACTACAGACTCCTGGTCTCAGGGTTCTCTGCGGGGCTTTTGGCCTCTTCTGTAATGGGTTGTGTTGTTTTTAGTGCTACAGTGGCACCGTTTAGCTTAACATGACACTTCCTTCGCTCATCTGCTATGAGGATGTTTACCAGTCAAGAAGAGAAACATTCAACGGAACAAAACTAGAGGAGTTAAGATGAAAGGCATTTCCCAAAGGCACAAGGAGAGGTTTCCAACAATACAGCAAACTGAGATTTAGGAGAATGATCAGTCAGTAGCCAGATTAAGGTAGGAAAAGATATATGCAAACTGGGTTCAAATCTAATTTATATAAAACTGTCTTTGTTCTTGTCAGAGAGGAAAAAAAATTGAAAGACCTCAGGACTGGCTCACTTCTTTTGGGGGCCTTTCCAAACACTGCAAACCTAGATGAAGAGTTTAACCTCCCTCTCAGTCTCAGTTTGTGGTGAGTGGTTTGTATAAGAGCAGAAGACTGGAAGTAGAGAGAAAGGCTGGTCACAACACATTGTGCTACGGTTGTTTTCTGCCCTCTGCAGTGACACAGGGAATGAGGAATTTATTTGAGCTGTCCTGAACCTCCTTTCTTTCATGCTAAAGCACTAGGGAAACCCATTACTGCCTCAGGCTGTAATAACCCTACAGAACAGAAGCAGTTCTATATTGCAAAAGGCATGGGCAGTGCAACCTGTTGGATTTCTGTTGCTCTATGCCTTATATTATGAGTGAACATATGCAGTAAGACAAGGCAACCTATTCCCTTGAAACCAGTTAATTCCTCTTTATTGTCTGCAGTCAGCACAGAACAAGTTATAGGAAGGGACTGGAGCAATTTATCAATACCAGAAGTCAAAGAACTCTCAACTGGCAGATACTCAAGCAGTGAGATGATTTGGTCTGTGCAATTAATTTTTAAATGATAGTTATGAAGGCTGTGGGACTTAGGATCAGTGATTTGCATTTCAATAAACGCCAGTTCAGAAATTCTTAAGGCTTGCTGGAGAGCAACTGATGGTTTAACAAACTTTATTAATTTGCAGTTGAATGTTTGGTGTGGTTCTACTCTGAAATAGGATACGGATCAATGGTCTTGTTGGCAGTGGTCAAAACTAAAAGGGTTGGGTTCAGATAAGTATAGAAGCTTGCATATGTGCCCAAAGCCTATCAGACAGGCTGGTTCTGTTGTCTCTGGTTTAGTAAACTTAGCTATGGGCATTGTCTCAGTACTTTTTATACACAGATGTCTGGTCATTGTAAACTGTGCTCATGTTGGTTATCTTCTGATATGTGTCTTTAAAGATTGATGTGAGAGGATGTCACCTATGCACCAAGCACATATTCAGACTCATCATTATTAGGCACCAGCTTAAGCCCTTAAATCAAATATCCATAAATGCTATATTTGACCATTTTCCAGATCACATTTTGATTATGTGATATCCTTAATAGCTAAGTAAAACTGTGAATGCATGGATCAATTTATAGGTAGTGTCTCCAGGTATGAAAGGGAATGTCTGTCTTGTAGGATGAGATGACTTGTCCATTACCCTGTTGTGCAGCTTCTTGTTCCTTAAGTTTCAATTTGCTTCAACTGCACTGAAGACTTATCCAGACCTCATATTTCTCAATCCTTCAAATCATGCTGAAGTAACTGTATGCACCACTAGTTTCTGATGCACAAAGGCAATTTTACCCTATGCACCAACATGGCCAGTTGTTCCTTTGGAATCAAAGGCTTATCCCATAGCTAAAGCTCAAGAATCCTTGTTCCACTTCCTTTGGATCAACTTCTCTGCAGCCAGTATGATATTGCATTTTTCAGCTCACGTTTATATGTCAGAAACAATTAAGCAAGCATTTGTTTCATACATGGTACCCATAAAATCTTTAGCATCACTGAACTGCATTATTATTTCCCCCAGGAAACAACTCTCCAAAAAAAAAAAAGCCACAATCTATATATTTACATTATTTATACATTCTCAAGGATTATTTCCCTGAACTAAAAAGAATGGAGATATTGCTACATGGGAAAACTGAGAAACTTTTTTTTTAAAAAATCCAATTTTGGTAAAAAAAAAGAAACAACACTTTCTACTCACATTACAACAACAAGTTGCAGAATGGTGGAGTGAAAAAACACAGTGCTTCTTTAAGAATTTTCTGTATTTCTTTCCACCTCTGAAAAAAAAAGACTTAATTTTAATAATTTTGGCATGAATAAAGACTACATTTTCAGGAAAACTCAGCTCTTGGCATGATGAACTTTTTGAAACACTAGTCTTCACTTTATGAATTAATTTCTTTTGAATACAGTGTTAAATACTTCTGAGGAAAAAAGAAAAATGAGAGGGAATGAGTTCGAAAATATGTAATCACTGGTACGCATACAGCTCATGCAAATATGTGTAAGTGTGTATATATAGAAGTTTATATACATGTCATTCTGAAAGTCTCAATTCTGATATACACATATACAAGCACAAGCATGCCTACGCTAAAATGTCAGGTTAATTTTTTTTTATTTGAAATGGAGACTTCATTTCAATACAATCAAAGTGAAACTTAATGTAATGATGTTCTTTTTCATTAAGAAAAAATTGTAAACACTTCATCTTTGTTCTGTACTGCAGAGGTTTGTGAGAACTAAAATATGATAGTGTGCTGTTACAAGGTGCCTTAAAGGCAGAACATAAACAAACATCCTAATCAGTAAATTGAAAATTAGAGTTCATTATTTTTTCTCCCCGTAATGAATGCAATTCCACTGGCAGGTATTCAGCTTCATATTCATATTCAGCTCAGTGAAAGAAGAATCGTACCAGTGGACTAGGTAGACGACTAGTCTCTCCCAAAATATTGTGCTGAGGGCTGTGTCTTTCAGACAGCAGCTTCCTTGACAGGCGTTGCCAACTTTTTTCTGAGCCTATCCAGAGGTAATATCTTTTAGGCAAAACACATCACCATGAGGCATCACAGTCCATTCCAACAATATAAAATGCACAGAAGCAACTGAGCTGCAGGAATTTTCATTTGACCCAAAGTTAGAGGCAATGAAGAGAAAGCAGAGAGCAGGACTAGGCAGCTCAGTTGAAATGGGAAGGATGGGAAGCCCTGAGGAGTACGGCATGGGTTTTGCTCTGTCATTTGCCATAGACCATCTGCCTGACCCAGCACAGCCAATCCTTGGGAGATTTTGATTATGAACATAGAAAATGGCTTCAGAAATCTCTCTGCTTCCAGTAATGAACTTCTTTGGGTAAGAGCAACTGTTGTTCTAGATAACTTCCAAGGAGAGCCTCCTATCAGAGTGGTAATAATAATGAGCCCAATTTTCTATATGTCTGTGCAAACAGATTACATGAGTCAAAAAAAAAACCAAAAAACCAACAAAGCAGACAAACACACAAACAAACAAAAAACACTGAAAAAAAACCCAAACAAAACAAGGCAAGGTCAGGGAATTTGTTCAATCCATGGCCACAGTTGAGGTTGGGGGTCACAGCAAACTGCAGCCACAGTTCCAGGCTGTTGGAGAGAAATCTGGAAAGGCTTCATGTTCTGAGAAACTATCTCAGACCACAAGAAAAGTATTTTGTACAGACATATAAACTGCTATGGTGGAAGACTATGGTGGGCATGCAGTACAAGTAGGTTATGTTGTCCATTTAGATTGATATCTCAGATGTGGTTTATTGTCATACTATTTGCAAGCTTTTTCTAAGTGTTAAACATTGCTTTCCAAGCAGGAAGCTTACTTTGAAAACTAAGGGGAAACTATTTGCAAACAGATATCTAAGATTTTACATTATGTTAGGGTTAGGCTTTGAAATCCAGACTGGAAAGATGAAGCCCTTTCCTGTGCTTCCACAAAGGATTAACACAGGGGCATGAGGAAGAGAAGTACAAGCAGAATATCTCAGTACTGCCTGGACCTGATAGAATGACAAACCTGCTTCTATGGGTGAAAAAAAAAAAGAAAAAGATAAATACTTGCAAATAATTTACTACAAATAAAAGACACTGTAGCTGTTTTCAAACTATATGACTTAGATAATACATCAATTCTCCCGTTACACTATTTTTAACAGGGTAGAGAAGCAATCTTATTTAAACGGAGTGTTAAATTTTCAGACTCCACCTTCTGCAGGAGAGAACTGTCTGGCTTAAAAAGTCCATCCTTTTTTTTCTAGGGGTGCTGCCATCCTGAACAAATGAGGCAGAAGGAAATAACTGGCTTGATCATGTCAGGCAGTGAGTAATGCTGATGTCAGACACCAGCTCTGAAAGATGCTGAAATTGTAAGTCTCAGTGGTTTTGTGGTTTGAAATGCTGAGTAGAGGGATAGTGGATTATGTAGCTGAAGAACTGCTGAAAACGAGTTGTCTTGGTTGTGTCAAAATCTCCCCTATGATGAGCCTGGAAACCTCATCATGAGTCTCAAGAAATCCATTTCTTTTACTAATTATTTCCCTCAACTGTGCATCCAATTTAATGTGTCATTTGAGATTCAGATTCTGCACATACACAAGATTTGAATAAGTGATTGAATATAAATGCTAGGTGATACAGATTTGGCCCTCAGGAAAAAAAAAATCACTTTTGACTGTTTTATGAAACCATCGTGAAAGAAAATGGTGCACTGTCACCAACACAACTAGAAATACTCCAAATACCTGAGTATTGTCAGAACTACCTTTCAGCACTAAGCTCCATGTCAGACATCCTATACAGTTATTTTCTTCACTCTCAATGGGTGCCTTCGTTCAGAAAGAGGTGCAACATTCAACCCAATGCTATCTGAATACACTAACCTTGAAATAATTAAAGTGAAATTTTGTGTTAACTTAAGAAATCAGCCATCTCCACTTTCATGTTTTTCATCCTTCTATTTTCTTTCATTTCAAAGAGATCAATCTCTAAGGAAAAGGTTGAGTTTGTCCTAACAAATTTTGTCTGACAAAAAAATAACCAAACAAACAACCAGTTGAAGCCCAGAACCATCTTCAAAAAAGTCAAAACCCTTGCATTTAGTTATCATGTGGAAAATTTGGAATACATTTTGTTAGTCAAATGATTGTCTTTTTTTTTTTCCAGCAAAGTTACAGTGCTGAATATTGATCTTAGTCATCTTGTCCACACATTCCTTTTCCCTTGCTTGTCAAAAGCCTGATAATGATCTCTCTACAGCTAAAAAGTACAAGAATGTCTGCACTGCAGATTTCAGTATACTGTAAGGGTTTCTGAATTAGCATATAACAGAAATTAAACCAGAAACCATGTCTGCACAGTAATCTACACTTTCCCTGCAGAGCACCTTCACACAGCATGGCATGCTGGCCTTTCGAGTCTGCACAGCACAGAGAACCTGTTAACTTTGCTCACTTTTCAGCAGATTCAGCTCACTCTTTGCCTTTTTTCTCATTTAGGAAAGGGGTAGATAATGGGGTAATCTCCCTAAGGTAACTCTAAATCAACAGACTTTCCATGCAAGATATTTGAATGCAAAATACCATTTTGGCAGCAGGTGTTGACTGGGGTCTGGGTTAGTGTTGTAGAAGTTAAAGAGGAGCATCTAGAAATAGAAATTGGTTTAATACCTAGTTTAATCCATAAAGCCATATTTTAGGGCAACCTGTCTCCAGATTTTAGATATAAATCCAATTCTGCATGGAGCCAAATATACAGCAAGCATTGCTATACCACTAAGCAATGAAGAACTTGTGTCTGGGTCAAAATTGTTGCTCAGACACAAAAGCATGAACCGTGTTCTGAGTGTGTTCACCATATTGGAATTGTCTATATGACCCCTATGGCCAGGTTTCAGTCACTGTTCTTATTAGCGCATCCATTGACACTTGTAAATACACAGTTTTTTTACCCAGACTAGGAGATTCTGTAATGGTGGAACCCACCTGTACTTGGAGAGATTCACACCAGATAACAACATTAGTCTCGCAGCAGTTTAAGCAAATTTAACACAACAAACAGAAGTAAAAAAAGTAGAGACAACAATCTGTCAGTGCCTGCTGATTTTGAGCCAGCAGTTACTTTTTTTTTTTTCTCAAAGGTAAACCCTCCAACTCGAGGAAGCAGTTCGTTTATGACAGAGCAGCGCAGTGGTGGCAGTAGACAACTTTCAAAGCAATTATTGCCGTTAAACTGAAGTGGGCTTTAAACATTTCATTCAGATCGATTTATTCAAAAGTGTTTAAGGCTCAGCCAAGTTTACTGCTGGTGTGGTCATAGGACACTTTATGGTTTACCATAACGTTTGAACAGTTGCAGAGGGACATGAAAAGAGGGGAAATGCAAAGGAGGTGGAAAAAAATCTGTTGGGTGTTTTTTCTGTTGTCTATATCACCATTCGTAAAGCCATTTTTGTGATTGACAAGAGATAGAGGAGGTTGGGGCAGTTTGGGATGTAAGGCAGAATTAACTGTCGAATATCTATTCTTCGCTGGAGAGTTAAAGTTTATGAAAGATTTTAAATCTTTCCTTTCTTTCTGAATTTTGAGTCTGCCTTTTAAAGCTTTTTTTTTATTTTTTTTTAATTTTTGCCCAGCCCTGTCTCCAAAGAAAGCAATAAGCCTGTCAAAGAAGGAATTAATTAAGCAAATCAATCAGTCAGTTTTATTAAGGAATTACAAAGCCCATGTGCAGCATTAATTATTCAGATAATGGGACATCTCTAAGCCTTTCTTTTCAATTATTGATAAGCTTCTATCTATCATCCTGACTGTTTTAGTACTGATTTAGTTGTGAATGAAGCCAGGTCATTCAGCCATAGCATATGCCAGTTATGAGAGTTGCTAGATGACTAGGGGCAGAAGAGAGAGAAAGATGAGAAGTATCATTTATTTCCATCCACAGTGATTGCACGTATTAAATATTTCAGGGTACGTGTCTTCTTCTGAGCTGCAGATGAAAGGGAAACTGTCCTTCCTTGCTGATATCATCTGGGTGATCACCTTTGTTCAATGAGGCAATACATGCCCATGTTTCCCACTGCAATATCCATGCAACTTTTTTGTTGACTTTATGCAAGGTTCCTCATTAGTTCATAAGGCCTGGAAAAAATTAGATGCCTTTCCATTATCACAAGAAAAAGCTATTTTTTTGCATCTGGTGATCAAGGTAACTGTTCTCATTTTTCTCTTTACTAGGAATTTCATGACAACTGCTTTAATAGAGAGCCTTCTGCAGCCCTAGGCGTATTTTTCATGCTCACCTCATTAGATATAATATACAGGGAAGTGTTCTCCTACCTGCTTTCATAAGTGGGGAGCAAAAGCATTGACCTCATAATGTTGAAGTTCAAGCAATCAAACAACAAATTCTTCATCATTGGGGAAAATCATATACATATAGTTATTTATGGGAAAAGGACTTCATAGTAAAGGAAGCCTTGAATCTCAATAAAATTATATCATAATTGAGAAAACTTACATTCCACTTGAAAACAACTACAGAAGGCAGAAGTTGTTAGGAAACATGCTGAGCATTGTGCAATCATTCATGACTGGGCTTCGCATTGTGCAATACTATAAAGAAAATAAGCTTCATTTATTACTGCCCTTCAAATTGTGTTACCATTTCAAGACATTTTCCGTACTTTCTAAACTGCTCCATGTAGACTACCCACTAAATAGGAAAAGGTGTAAAGAACATAGGTCTGGCTTATAGGAAGATTGTATCACCTTGTAGTATATTTTCAGCCAACATGATTCTCTGTGATTTGATCTCTGGTAGGTTTGATCTCTGACTATGGGTTTCGTAGTTCAAGAATGTTCCAAAAGTCCAGCAAAACATTTACACTGTCCAGCTAAAGCCTCACAGAGTAGGGATGATGTTTCTTCCCACACACCAGCAGCTCCACTTTCTGCCATGGTGTTTGCAGGTACATAGAAATGAGTCAGGAGCAGGTGGCTCACTGAGGTGCAACCTCTGGGCTCCTCTTTGCCACATTGCATCCCTCTCCAGAATACACACTTTCTAGCTTGCCTCTAAGCACACGACACTTACCTCTAAGCACAAACATATCTCCAGTTGTGGTCAGGAGGAAATTTACTGAACTAAATAACTAGCTTGGTTAAATTGACTGTGTGCCTTTCTGTGAACACTCAGCTTTAGAACTGGTGTGATACTGCACAGGATTAGAAATGTTAATGTCCCCCTCACAGAGTAAAGACTGCTCATTAAACACTAGTGTGTTCTCACAGTCCTTCTACCTTTGCACCTGCTAGATCAACATCAAAATCTGAAGCACTGTAGCATTTGCAGGAGGTGAAGCAAGCTCAGAGGGGTAAAGTGCCATCCCTTTACTGTTTCCATAAACTTGGCATAGAGATGCAATGAAAATTCATTGCTACCTTGCTATGCAGATTACTTTGCTTCAACTCTCAGCTAAAAGCCATGAATGAGACATATTAAGAAAATTAATGACAAAGTTAGGAGCAAGAACTCTCTCACTTCAAAAAGTTCAGTGTTGGTACAAAATTTGACCTTGAATATGAAAATTCCATCCAAACCTGCTCCTTATTTTCAGGTAGAAACCTTAAGGTGTAGTTAGTAGCCTAAAGAAATGTTGCTTAGACAGTTATAAATTCGATTTTACTAATAAGAAGCAATTAGAATTTGGAAAAGGACTGGATGAAATCCGTGAATTAAAAGTCGGGGGGTTCAGGAACTAAGCTTCACAGTTTCTGGCCATTTTTATTTGTTACTATATGCAAGAAATGTGCCACTTCTTGTAACTGTATGGGCTTTCTGTCTTCCAATGGTATCTATTACTTGTCCACTGACAGCTGCTTTCTGGCTGTAGCCTTAGGCTCAGCACATACTGCTATCACTTTGCCTCA
This sequence comes from Chiroxiphia lanceolata, assembly GCF_009829145.1. Taxonomy (NCBI): domain Eukaryota; kingdom Metazoa; phylum Chordata; class Aves; order Passeriformes; family Pipridae; genus Chiroxiphia; species Chiroxiphia lanceolata. Next base: position 4,792,081 of record NC_045671.1, on the reverse strand, counting down.
GCAACGCTGTCCTGCTTTGACTTTTGCCAAATTGTGTGTCATATATGCTAAAAAATCTCTGCAGTTAAGGAAGAAGAAGGGAAAAAAAAACCAAAAAACAAAAAAACCCACAAACACCAAAGAGTAACTGTTCATTATGGTAGAAATGTAGAAATAACAATAACTTTAACATATATAGATGGACATATGCACACATAACCCCTGCATAATATTATAGCTGACACCAACTGCAGCTCACTCAAGAGCTCTGACATAGCTCAGAGAGTAGTAAAAAAGCAATATTTTTGTAGGTAACACAAACACTCCATCATTTCATAAGGACACTTGTCACTGAGCTGTCACCTCTGAGGGTTCATCTTTGAGTGACCAAGTGTGCTGTTTGTTGTTTTGGGGTTTTTTTTAAGGAACAAAAAGAGGTATCTCTTCTTTTTTTTGGGTTATGTGTCTGTCAAACTAGATGGGGTCAGAAACATGTTCTTTGTGTGGATCAGAAGACACATGTACTCCCACTAGGATCCCTTTTTCTTGTTGTTCCCAGTTCTGTGATTTGAGAACTGGAAGGTAGGACACACCCTGTGCTCAAAATTAATAGCTGGATCCAGAGACCAGTCTTTCCTTGGAGAATTAGACACACCTTTGTGCCCAGCTGAACCTCTGCATTCTGCTGTGAATCTACCTTGCCTTCTGAAAGGGTGTGCTGGAAAATAGGATAAATCATCTCCTTCATGGAGGGAGCACCAACAACAGTCAGTCCCTAAAAGTTGATGCTGCTGAATGACTCTTCCCCATCAATTATGGTGCAGTATGAGAAGAAACACAAAGCCTGTATGAAACCAAAACAGTCCACAGCGATGTCACCTACACCACATCTCAGAAAGAATATCTCCTGAAGTGGTCAAATTAAAAGGGCTGGTGTTTCAAATTCTTGTGAGAAAAGACCCTATTAACTCTCTGAAACTAAGACCTCAAAGCTTTGTCTAATCCCAAAGATTTTAATTCCCACATCAGAGTGCTATCTAGCACTGTGCTGGGGTTTGACTCAGCAGTCAGTCAGATAAGAATAACCGCATCACTTTTCTGCATCACTCATGGCTTAACTGTAGGTCTAAGTTAGTGAAATTCCTACCTAGGGTAATGAATCCTGTTGTTCTTTATACTTAGCCTGAATTTGGCTTGATCTAGATGCAGAATTTAGTTAACGAGTAATTCTTCACATTCCTTATTATGTAAAAAAATTCCAGTGTTATAGTCAATGCAGTAAAATATGTTTTCTATGTTGTGATTTATGATGCTCTGATTTTCAGCAAGAACAAGAAAATGGTGAATGAACTGATTATTTATAGCTATATCCGCCAAGTGGATCTGCCCTGATTATCTAGTCTTAGGATGGAAACTCTAAGGAAGATCACTGCTTCCCTCAGTTTACAAGCTAATCAAAGGTTTCCAAGCAATAACTTCAGTCATGCAACACCTCAGTCAGCTTTACCTCCATTCCTTTAGGAATGTCTTATGATTTCCTTGATCAGACACTGTGGCCATGTCTCTGAACATCATATCAAACTGTATCACGTTTATCCCAGTATTGACAGAAAACAAAGACCTGATTTGAACAGGCTTAACAGTTCTCAGATGTTCATTATTTTTTCTTTTACTGACAGACTTGAGCATCTTAATTACAGAAACACATTATTGCAGCAGGTACTTTACATGTATGGAACATAAAAATGGTCCCTCCTCCCAAAATACTGGGCAAGAGAAAGGCAAAACCTATAGAACCCTTTAGGAATACAGGGAACAACAAAATACTATTGGTTATTGCTGTTGCTAATGTATTGACAGGTTTTCTGTAAAAGTGTTACAGTAAGTAAGAGCTTTAAGTAGGAATTTGAAGGAGACTGCAGAGATATTATGGCTTTTCTTTATAGGAAAGGCCAGTGAAACCCCATGGGGATAAGTACAGTGGAAAGAACAAAATGATTGAAAATTTCACAAGCTGATGATGCAGGTCAAACAACATGTTCCAACTGGAGGTCAAAATTAACCTCTTGACAGCAAGTGAGAAATTATGTACAGAAGAAATCCTGAGCTATGACTGTCTTTTGCACTTGAAGTGAGAGACAACAGGGAGAGGGTGAAGAGATAAGAAAAAAGAGAGAAAAACCCAGGCTGAAAAAGTTGTCTGCACTATTGACATCCAGATAAAAAGGATGTTACAGAAATTGAGTTACAAGATGCTGAGAGGACAGGTGAGAGTTTTCATGTGTGGATGGATGTGAAAAGCCATATTGTAGACATGATCTGGAGAAAGAGTCAATCAGACTTACAGCACAGGTACTGAGGTCCTGAGTAGATTTCTGTAGCACAGATGTCACATAAGTTTGCTAGGCTAGATGTAAAAGAGCAGGATACCTGGAACCTGGCCTTGTGGAGCAGGAGGTGGAATTGTCCTCAGTGTGAGTCCTCACTTCAGATCCATTCCAGGGAGGAAAGACCCAGGGAAAAATGACATGGAGCTTGCATTTGTGTTTCAAATTAAAATATCCAGAAAGAGTTTTGACTGCTGAATTAACCCTCACTATACCTGAAACAATAGATTAAGGTCTCCTATATCACTTACTAACTTGCCAGCATTTCAGTCTTCACAACCTTGTGAGTTTAATTCTTTCCTTACAGCTTTCTTTTAATTTTATTTTTGTCTTTTTTTGAGGACATAAGCATATTGATAAATAAGAATTGGATCTGATATGTTTTCCCTCCCCCAGTTTTACTAGTTCTCATTTTATCTATTTATGCAATATTCCCTTCCAACTGTCTTGTCCAGATGATTCACTAACAACTGGACTAATGGCCGTCTCGCTCCTTAGCAGCTGAGAGGGTGAGAGAATGAAGGGGTCAGGCCATCAGCTGCTGCAAATTGGTGCCACACCATTGGTTTAATTGAAACAGTGCCAGTTTACACCAGCCGAGAGTCTGAGCCCGGGGCTCAGTTCAATCTAAGCTCAAGGAAAGCAGATCTCCAATCTGTTCACCCACCTGAAGTCTGTTACCTAAAATATGTTAAAACTAAAGTTAGTTACCTATTGGCTCTTCAGATGAACAGTGTGAAACTAAGGAAAAAAGAAAAAAAAAAAGAGAAAAGCAGAGGCACCCAATTATTTACTTTCTTTCTCATTACCCTCTCAAAGACATCAGTGTCTTCACACTTTATATATGCACATTTGGTTTTGAAGAAAAAAACCATCAAAATAAACAGTAAGATCTAGGACACTGTCACAGCTCCACTGCCTTAGTATAACAGTGTCTCTTTTACACTTCGGTTTGCTGATGGTAACACTGTTTTTGGTTCACAGCACTTATATTTCACATTAGTGCTTTCCCAGACTAAGGAATAAATTTTAGCTGCAAACACATAGAAACTCTGATAACCCCACAGGGGGTTTTACACTTAAGTATTTAGGACAACTGACTTCAACTTCCTTTTTCCCCATTAACTGCTGGAAGGAGCAGAGATAATTTCTGATCTGAACCTTTTGGTCTAGCCTTTACCTTTCAATTTCTATTGAAGTGTGACCATATTGCAAAATATGTGTCTAAAGCACAGTAGTGTTTACTGTAGAGAATCATAACACCAGATTCTCTTGCTCTTTGGTACACATTTTTTTTTATTCCCATAGACAGAATGAATTAAAACAAACAAAAACTAAATATAAAGTCATGCTTCATATATAATTTTAAGTAATTTTTACTAACAAGAGTACCAAATTTTACTGCATTCAAAGCAGGTTCACCTTTCTGAGACATGTCAAGATTGGCCCACAGATAGCAAGGTGACAGACACTTAGATTTTGACATCTGCATTGAAAAAGTAGAGATGGTATTACAAATTACAGGGAAGGAGGAAGAACAACAACAACAGAAAAAAAAAAGACCAAAAACCTGAGGGTCTGTTTCAATTTTTTCTCTTTCCTTTTTTTTTTTGGCAAAAAACCTGCTACAGAAACAAATGTAGATGAGGGGGGCACTGAGCCATATAGAAGTGAGTAATTATCTACTGTTACAGGCCTTATTATCTCTCCAAATGTTTGCTAAAAATTCTATTGGGCAACCATCTGGACCCTGAGCTTTAACGGTGGATACAGAGTGGATTGTTGCTTTAACTTTTAGATAGGAAAATTTCTTTCTTTAATTCTTTCCTGTCATCCTGTGTTAAATAATTTAGTTGAATGTCTCCTAGATAGCTTCTGAGTCCTCAGAGTCAATGCATTCTAGGTGATATCATCATATAAAATATTCTTTGAAAGTATATATATAGGATTTTTTTTACCGCTAGAGGATCTGAAGACACTTTGCCATCTGTTGTAAGGGTTTGCTAATGCACCTATTTTCCCTTCTATCCCTCTCATTCTCTTTTTAAATTACTAGGCTTAATAATTTGCCTAATTGGTAGCCTCCCCCCACATCTGAAATTATATACAATGCATATTGCTTCAACATCCTCTCCCTGTATAAAACCTAGCAGTTCTCCTCTAAGAATTTCTATTGTTACTGTATTACTGTAGTTTTCAACAGCAAACATAATTTCCTTCATTCAGGCTCTGATAAATAATTCAATAATATATCATCAATAACTATAGACCAGTTGCTTAGCTTGAAACGTGTCTGTAGTTTGCTGTGAAGGTCATCGCTATCAATTATGCACCTATCTCCCACAGAATGTTTCAATTTAGTATTAAATCATAATGACAATAAATGATCTTTGTACTTATGAAGAATATCTCACTGACATAGCTTTCCAACTGTTTGTTTGTTTGTTTGTTTGTTTTTTAATAATTTCCAGATAGGCACCGTAAGACACCGAGTTTTAGCTGCCTTGACCAAAGTCACAATACTGCACAAACAGTAGAACCAGAAATATAATCAGTCACCTGATGTTCTGCACTTGCCTTTGGATATTTTCTGTGAAAGGATGTGATGACCAAGCCGTGAGGCTTCTCTCGTGACACCGAATCCGTATTGCCTCACCCCTACCAGGTGATGGCTTTCAACCCTCCCCAGCTTCAAGTTGCACAGGGAACCTGTAATGGGACTGCATCACATTTGAATTTACCTTTTGAAATACAGCCCTCGGGCAGTCTCTGCATTCCTCTAGCTGAGCAGAGGTATGGGTGAAACAAGTTCTTGATTTAGCTGCCAATAAGTGTCCAAAGCACTTCATGACTGACAGTCTGCAGAGAAGCAGCAGGATCCCACTGGAGCTAACAAGAGGATGCAGTTAAATCAGCCTCCCAGCCAATAGTAGGATTGTTCCAGAAGCAAAGCAAAGAGAAGAATGTGACTAAGTCCTTGCCGTGTCCCCAATTTCCTCCATACCTTTGTCCCAGGTGGGGAGAGGTCAGTGTGCCCTGCACATGGCACAGGATCCTCCTCTACTTCCATCCCAGCCCCTCAGGCACCCGCTGTCACCTCCCACCTCTGTCCTGCAACTGAGAGGAAGGAAATCAGGTAAGGTGCACACATGTTTTTTGTTTTCTCCTTAGTCAGAGATATATTATAAATGACAAGGATAATATTCCACATATAATGCCATTTTCCTACTCCTCTCATGCTGAAGTTTTTTTCTACCTATTATATATCCAGTGTTTTGTTTTTTTTAAATCCACTTTGTCTTTTTCTTTCTGGTTAGGCAGACTCTTCTGGTGGTATTAGTTATTTCTTGGAATTGGTTGCTATTATACTATGTTTCCCTTTGTGGCCTCAATATTTCATAAGCTCGGATTAATCTAGCTTATCTGAGATCTTTCGCTTACAATATGTAAATAAAAATAACATTTCAGGAAAAGGTTAATATTTCCAAACAGGCTTCTGCTTTTTCTAATCATGTTTAGGATCAGATCTTTGAAGTTCTGGAGCATGTCCCACTAACTTTATTAGAAATAGATGGATATTTTGGAGTTCAGAAACACTGAGTTTTTAAAATCTTGACCTGAAACGTCGAAAAAAAGAAAGCGTAATTCTCAGAAGAAGGATGAGCACAAGTGTCCCAGGAGATGTAGTACAACCATCATTGTAAAATACTTAGAAGATTGGGGGTTGTGGGATAAATTTACTTGTATGAAACATAATCCTGAATGGGAAAAAACCCTGATAGCACGACTTCATAGCTTTTAATTATATTCTTCTAAGTCTTACTTAAAACTCCTCCATTAGGAAAATCAGTGGTTTCTGCATTCCCAACCCAATCTTGGAAGCCACAAGCAGGAACTCAAAGCAACAGTTTGGAAAAGGGTTCATCTTTTAACAGTGGCAATGACATTAATGGGAATGAATGGGAATGGTCTGTGCTAGCACTCACTGATGGTCTCTCGCAGTTTGCAAACACATTACTATAAATAGTAGCTGCAGAGAGGAAATGGGGGACAGTGTCATCGTGGCAGCTGAAAGGACTCTGCAACACAGAGAATAAAAATTACCGTGGCAGATCAAAATTTTGGTCCATTTAACCCCACCTTTTATACTAGCCAGTACCAGAAAGTTCAGCCTGGGAAGAACAAATATTTCTTTATTCCTAAGATCTCTTTAGACCCAACTGTTTATAACTATCACAGACTTTTCCTCTCCTCCAAGTAACTCCCCCCAGCAAGTCCTCCTGACCCCCAGGTATCACCTGGCAATTAGTCCCACAGATTGATGCAAATAAGGTTGCAAACAGTATATTAGCATATGCAGATGAGAGATGCCTCAGCTCTCTTCCAGCGCATGTTTGTGTATGTTTACAAACATATATAAACATATATAAACAGTCCATATACCAAGAACGACAGACTAACACCAGTGAGCAGCTCTAGGACATGTAACACCCATATGGTCACATATGTTTGCAGAGAAACAGGAACCCCAAGTACTTCTAGTATCAAATAATTTTCCTCAAAATAAATGCTGTCATTTAAACCTAATCTCTCATCAATCTCTTCGTTATGTGCTTGGGATTTTCTGATGGCACACTTGTCTATTTCATCCCTGCCTTGCTGTTGGGGAAAAATGAATGTGCTTATTACAAGGAGAGCTTTAGAACAGTGGCTTATTGCAAGCCCAGAATCCATACACTGATATGTCCATTTTTTCCTCTTTCTCCCTCTCTTGTCTCCCTGCATTCAATGTCCCTTCAGAAATGCAGATATGGCCTGCCCAAGGCATGAGCATAAAGGACATACAGGCTGAATGAGGGAAACTCAGCACATTTTTAAATGGAAAAAAAAAAATCTGCAGTTTTGCTAGCTGGGATAAAAATTACAAGAGTTGTGTATTCTCATGCTTCGGGGCATAAACTGATCAGTACCTAGGGTCAGGTGCACCCCAATCTGTCACAATTAGGAACATACAGAGAGTTTTAAACTTTCTCTGGAAGCAGCTGGTTTTGGCTGCTGTTGCCGAAGAACACAGTGGGTTTGGTGTTCCACTGACTGGGTAAGGAATGGGAAGTGCTGATGTTCTGTTACAATAAAATTTATACAGAAAAATTAAGGCAGTTTGAAAATCCAGTTGAGGAGAACCTTTATTTTTTTCTTCCTTTTATTTTTAAGGTAGAATTTCCTTAGAATTCTAGAAATCTCACCCCTTTGAAGCAGTTTATGAAGCATCTTTCTGTTCCATTTAACCAAGTCCTGATTTTTTGTTTTGTTTGCTTTTAGTCCTAAAAACATCACCTGAAATGTGATTTTCCTTTGTCCCTTTAACTTTAGACGTCATGAACCGCAGACAGAAAGAGAGAAGAGGTGATGTGAAAGTTCACTTTTCCTGTCCTTTCTAGACATGACAGGACAGCCTCTCCAGGTAGCTGCTCTCATAAGTGATGCTGGCTGTACAGGCTAAATGATGACATGTTGAAATTTCATATGAAGCTGAATGATTTCCATATCTGCAGATCCTCTTCACTGGCATTAGTTATGCTAATAAAGTGGTGTGACTTTTCTGGCAGTGCTTGAGGCAGCTGCCAGGCTGTGACTGAAGGCTCTATCTGGGGAAATAACTCAGCAAGTAAAATTCAGATGGCCGACAACCTGCTCGGGTCCCTGCTCCTCATCCAGAGCTCCGTCTAAGCTCTATTGTTGAGTGGGTAATAAACTGTGCCTAACTCAGACACAACCCCGCTGGCATCTCAGACATTACTTTGCAAAGCTCTTTAGGACACCCCCAGTGTTTGCTTAATTTATGTGCTGATGGGCATTTCTAAGACATCCATTGCCAGCATGAAGAAAAGGCTGGCAGAGTTATTAGGGGTAGCAAGAGGAAAACAAAAGAGAGAGTCAGTTTGCACATTGAGCCAGATGAGCCCACCAGCTGCTGGAGGAAGAGGCATGTGCCACTCGGGTGGCAAAAGGAGGCAGCATGAATGCAAGATGAAGCTGGATGTGAGGCTGCACCCTTTCTTTGCACAATGTTGGGGGTCAGAGCCAAGCTGTGTGGGAGGACAGGAATGAGCTGCAGAATTCAAATGCTACCCCTTATCCCTAAGAAGAGCCCCTGGAAGTGTCTAGTGCTCTGAAAACCAAAGGGCGGAGTGTTGTTCACGAAAGAAATTCCTCTCTACAGGAACGAGCCACACCCCAAGTCTTCACAGGATACACTGTGCTTTTTCAGGGACTAAATTTTCCTGGTCCTGTTTTAGAGTTTTCCGCTTGCTTAGATCCAGAGTTGAAAATTATATAGGGAAGTCTAAGGAAGGAAACGATCTTCTGTCAGCTCTGCTCTTGGTTCCTCTAAAAATCTTACTCATATTATGCTCTGAGAGAGTTTTTTGTGACTAGTCTTCCACAAGCAGCTATCATGGAACTTGTATTTGTTTAGGGGGGTTATTCTTTCATTCATGTAGTTATGACAATCACTGGTCTTCTGTTCACATCGGTGTACAGAAAACTTATCTAACAGATTATGCTTTCACGTGCCCAGGATGAGCTTCTTTCCCCTCGTGTAATTTGAAGCCACACAGATGAGTCTTGTCATATCCTCCTGTGCCCTCTTCTTTGGGACAAGGCATCCTGTTCTTATTTCCTCCTGGCTTTCTGGGCTTTGTGGTTTTGTACCTTGCTAAGGTAAAGGAGGAAATAATTTTTGTTATATCACCTTCTTCTCTGCCAACACATCTTTTAAGAAGAAAGTTTCCATTTAATTTCCCTAGGCCTGCTAATGCAGTGATGGGGATGAAAAGTCCCCACTGACCTCTTAATGGACCAGCCTAACAAATTCACCTCTAATTTCGAGACATTCAGGGCACAGAGATGTCAGATAACTACATGATCAGTCCATTCAGGAGAGTTTGAGTATCTAGTAAAGGAGCAGAAGTGCTTATACCCAAAAAATAGTCAAGCTCTTCATGAATTACAAGCATAAAAGTAGTCAGGCACTTAATGAATTGCAAGCATTTCTAGAGCAAGGTTCATGTAGAGACCTTCCTCCAATAGCAAAAGAAAAAAAAATACATGAACAACAGCAACAACCTCCACTGAAAGGAAAACCTGCCCCCCCCCCAAAAAATCCCACCAGCAGTGCAAGATTGTTCTGGTCTTTCCCAGTTGGTAGAATCTACTTGTAACCCCATAGCCCTGTAACACCATATTGCCAGTGCTAGTAGCAGGCTGACAGTTTTAAATTGAGTTTGTCAGGCCTCAGATCTGTCTTTGTTCTGTTTGAACTTTTCTTGACCTGCCTGCAACTTTGTTTTACTTGGTTTGGCTGCAACTGCAATTTTTCTAATGACCATATGGTTATGGCTAATTCGTTTTATTTCTGTTTATCTTTGTATGCTACCACCATGGTTTTATAACCCTAACTCAATGTAGTATAGAGAAATGCAGCCTTGGTAAGACAAGAGAGGCCTTGAGAAGTGTGGACATGGGATGTGATGCAGGCATGTGGAGGCGTGGGGTGATAAGAGGTGAGTCATGGGCTGGCACTGGAGATTGCAAGACTATAAACTGACTCATGGTCAGTCAAAAAACTACAGACCTGCAGCTGGATAAAACTAGGTTTAGGGGTAACAGAGGGAATAGTATCTAACATATGTGAAAGGTGGTGTGTCTAGTAGATTTAGATGTGGACTTGCAGACCAACGAAAAAAGAACAAGGTGTAAAATTGTGTTAGGAAACGTGTAAGAATGACCACAAGTGGAACTTAAGGTGAAGAAGAAACTATCATCACTATTATGTTCCTTCTGGTAAAGGCTGCCAGTGCTGATGACTCAGCCTAACCCCACAACACACACCATAAGGATGAAACCACTGTCCTTGGGACCCAGCAGAGAAGGAGAAGGGTTAGTATAACCCCGGCAAAAGGGGTAGAAACTCAGGTGTGTGTATGACAGCTCAACCACAGAATTATTAGTGCTGAAAATTTTCCTTCGTGGAAGTATTCTTTATTTTTCCACATTAGTTAGATGTGGACTGATAATGATTAATAAGTAAAATTTTATTATACTAGTAATAAACTCTTGGCTTTATATTTAAGTGTTTGCCCATAGAAATTATTCTGAGTAACACGCTTTCACAACCAACATTTGCTATAATCTGTCAATGTCTGAAAATGCTTTTAATAACCAGTTTAAGCTGATGAAAGACAATAAAAAGGATGGTCCTAATCCCCTTTGCCTATCCATGGTTGGATATTTCTGCTTTTTGTGTAGAGCCATGATCCCTGATACAGCTGAAAGTACCTCTAGTCTAAACCTAATTGCACTGAGACAAAGAATACTTCCATGCATTAAGTTTCACTGACAACAATAACAACAACAATAATAACAAGATAGCTGTGGCAATACCATATTTCTGGGCTGCAAGGTTACAGCTGACTCAGTTTCCTGTGCTCAAAGCCAGAATTGGGAGCATTAGCCCCAAATTGCTACTGTTGAAGCCTTCTGGGAGGTGGTGTGTTTAATATGCACACCCAGTTTGGAATTGCTTAGCTACAAAATTAGTTAAAAATATAATAAATTTTAGTGGCTGAAAAAAAGATAAAGAAGAAAGACAGGAAATGAGGAGGGAAGGAAACTTTTAAGTCCATTTTGTCACCCAAAAATGTGTGCCACTGCACCTCAGACTTGCTGTTTGCTCCTCATTATATGTAATTCCCCTCTTCCAAAGAGCTCAGTTATCCACTGGGAGAGCAGTGAGATGCAATTTTTTTTAGTCACCAATCAGGGAACATATGATTTAAGGGACACAGCACAGTTTACAGAATAACAGAGAACGAGCAGCTGAAGTGAATAATTCACGAACTATCCACGGGCTGTGATTTGTTTGTATAAACTATTTGGTAAATACTTACGCATAACTGTCATATTCATAGTAATCAGGAACAGGTTTGGAACAAAGGCTGACTCTCCTGAATAATTTATTCCCCAGGAATAATTCAGATCGCTCTCGTGTATTCTCTGGAGTCTCTCTTGGTGGCACATTACCAAAAGGTACTGTGCATTAAGTGGAAGTTGGCTGTGTCCCAAGCAGGACAGAGTGTGAGTGTTTGGAGTACAACCTGCAATGTCTAGAGAAACCCTTGCCTCCCTCCAAGCCGAGCTGCAGAGACTGAGGCACAGATGTGCTCTGTGCCAGGCTCCAGCGTTTCAAGCTGTTCCCTACAACCGCGAACTGATGAAATCAGTGTCGAAGCATATGTGGTGGGGAGAGAAGTTTAAAAGAAAAAAGCAAACACACAAAACCAACAACAACAACAACAAAAAAAATCCCTCAAAACAAACACCGGAAAAAACCCCAACCAAAAGTAACAAAAACTAGCCAAAAAATTACAGAAATTTGGAGAAAACCCAACTTGAAAAACAATAAAACACTGTTCATTAGTTAACTAATGAGAACAATTTTTTACCCTTATAACTACTCCTGCTCTATACTGAGAAGAATAGCTGAATATTTTGTTTTAATCTTCTCCTCATATTATATAAAGTCAGCTATTTTATGAGAGGTGGTTTGTTTGTTTCTGTTCATATAAACACTTGAGGTCTTATGTTCTCTGCTTTCCGTAAGGATTCCTACAGAGGGTAAGAGAACAGTAACTATCAAATTTTTGAAATCTAAGGCACTGAAAACGAGATTACTTTGTTGGATTTTGCTTGAACATTATGAAATGTTGCTCTAATTTTCAAAGTTGGGAGATTCTTAAGACTATGATTTATTTACCAGACCACAGTCAAGTATGTGCATAGAAACACACAGACAAATTCCTCTTTTCTTCAAATTTAATATTATTGCAATAAATTTCTTTTACTTTCTACTGACCAACAATTTGGATGAGTGTCTTCTTGATTGTAGCTGCTAGCAGAAGAGCTATTCCCTCTTCAGTAGAACTGGGGCAGTTTTATCATTGATTTAAACGCATTGATTTTTCTTTTTCTTTGTACAACAGGTACTTAATTTTAGTCAGATTTTTCAGATTTTTGAGTGCAGACAAGAAAATTATAATAAAATTTCCCTCTTGCTGATTGTTCTTTAGGATGTATTTTCTCCTTGTCTGTTACAATACAGTGTTATTTTCCTTCCTCACTGAAATTTTCCTGCATAAAAAGCCGTCCTTGGCTACAAGGAAAAAAAAAATCACAACAAAAGAAACATTTCTTCACAATTAGTCTATCGAAAAGCAACTTGCATGGATGAGAAAATAAAAAGGCATTCTGTGGAAGTGTTCAAGGCCAGGTTGGATGGGGCTTGCTCTAGTGCAGCATGTCCCTGTCCCCGCCAGGGGGTCGGAATGAGATGAGCTTTAAGGTCCCTTCTCACCCAAACTGCTCTGTGATATGATCCTCTGATTCTGAGTCAAACTACACTTTTCATACATAGTTTGGTTTAATTTAGTTAACCAAAGCATTCATTATTGTCTTCATTTTGATTGCGTTTGGGGATTGATTGGGGATTCAGCTTTTTGAGATTTTTTTGTTGTATGGTTGCATGGGTTCTTTTTGCACGTTTACATGCTTATTTTTTTTGAAAAGTGATAATGAAGCTGCATTTCAGCATGAATTGTTATTTTGAAAGAGAATAATGCATTTCAGCATTCTAAGATAAAAACGTGGATTGTTGTGGTTCAGGGAAACTCTTCTCTCTCTTTCAGGAGAACTTGAAGCAGCTAGCTGATGTTTGCCAAATTCACAAATTAATTTGTTTGCCTGAAGTTGTCTTCCTGACTGCTTTAAACCAGAGTTTTTTTGCAAATGCATCTAGTTGAAGGTGTTGACCCTAACTGTGTTCAAAGATATGGAAATCATGGAGTTCAGGGGATAAAAAAAAAAGGGGAGACCCTGATGGTTAGGATGGGAAGTGAAGCGCATTGCAGACAGTCTTTGATCAATGAAATGATAAATGGAGGTACATCAGGGAGAAGCACCCTGGTACCACTAATTTGCAAGAACTTCCTATATCATTAAGCATTAACTTTTCTGAGCAGGTAAATATTAAAATCGTGACTAGTTTTAGGGATATAACTCTACATCAGTAAAACTCTATCCTGCTGACCACAGCCATATGCAGCTATTGCTGAACTAAACACTTTGAAAACAGTGGAAGGCTGATTTACCTGTCAGAAAGCGTTAAAACCCTTGACAGAGTCAAAATTAAAAGTTAAAATGCCCTATTTTACTCTACCTTCTGCAGTAGTGCTGTACCTTTAATTTTCATAATCTCTGCAGCTTTAAATTCAACATTTATTTTTAACACATATATTTTAATGAAACATGAAATATAAAACGAAACTCCAGTCTGCCTCCTATGAGCATGGAGAGAAATCCTAATTACCTGTTTCAAAAGTGTGAAGCTCTTTCTAATTTTCCAGCAGCCAGGTTCCTTAGACAGCACTCAGTATTATAACTATTTATGCCAATTGTGCTATTTCATGCATAAAATTACCGCATTATTGTTGGAATAGATGCTGGAGAGATATCTAAGCAGGGTGTAATCACTTCACTTTCTATCAAATTGTGCTTCTGAAAGGTATCATAAATTTTATTAGAAGGCAAGAGGCTAATGGAAGCCAATCAGCGTTAATGCTGATAAAATTGCTTGTATTTTACATTATAAAATGGGGAGATATTTTTATCGGAAGGTTCCCTTTTGTTTTATTAAGAATGTATCATGGAAAGTAGGGTACAGTGGAACAACAGAGGGTAGTCACTAAACCTCTCCTGTTTCTGCTCCTTGCTTAGCCTACAAAAAAGTTTGTGTCTCGAGACACTTTCAGATCTTTGACAGTGTAAAGGGAGTGCAAAATAAGTGCCACAAACCCTCAGGTCTGCTGACTTGCACAAGACTTTATAATGATGAGGTGCATCTCTGATGAAAATATTTATGTCCCAAATGTTATTTGGTCTTTTTATTGTTCAAGCTAATTGTTTTCTATTAGGCTGCCTATAGAATCTGGGGAGAGGGATAGTTTTTATGAGTCCCCAGCTTATTTTTAAAGCTCCACAGTGGAAGGATTAGAGTGGATTTTGATATCAGAAGGATGAGGATCCAGAAATGGGGATGAAAAAGGAGCTTTACCCATCAAGAAGTAATTGAATGCGATTTAAAGAAATTGGTCTACTTTGATGGTAAATTAACAGTTCTTTTTTTCTACCTGTTAATAAAATTTTGTACTTAACAGAACCACATTCAAGCAGTCATTTGCAAAACAGTTGGTTCAAATTAGTTCTTGATTTTTTTGCCGTTGTTTTTTTTTCCCCCCAACTGTTTCAGGTAAATGTCGTTGCTTCTGCCCTATAGTTACAGAAACTGAGACCCCAAAAGGTGATGGGCCAAGCCCCAGAGGGAGTTTGTGGTAGACCTGCTATTGGACAGGGAGATAGAGATTCACAGGTACCAGCATTCAGTGAGTATACTGGGTATTTACAAACTGTGTGTGGTTTGTCAAGCCCTGGCACTGCAGGGACAGAACCTTCCCAGGCTCTGAAAATCTCAGTTCAAACACTAGCTTTGCCTGACACAAATCCTTAGCTCCATCCGTAACATACACTGTCCCTGCTCATAAAGCAAATATTTACAGTGCCACTTTTCAGACCATTATTGGTAGCATTATTAATATTATTAGCATTATTTGCACTGCAGCCACGGAGCACCCTCCAAGATGGGGTGTTTTGTGTCACTCGCTGCGCAAACACATGGCGAAGGACGGGCTCAGCACTGTTGGATTAGCAATCTAAATAGCTAAGGCAAACAGAGGCTGGGAAAAAACACCCTGGGTACCCAGAGCAGGCAGGTTTTCCCATGTTTAAGAAGGCAGATGACAGGTACCTGAGCTAGGATCAGTTCACGACTTTGCCACTGATTTTCTGTGCAATATATTACCTAATCACTCCTCAGTTCCTCAGGTTTCCGCGGGAGTAATGCCACCAATTTATTCCAGGTTTCTTTAGGGTCTACAATTGCTGGTGCCGAGATCCAGCTCCAGCTAATGAAAAAGTGTCATTGACAGGATTTGGCCCATTACTGAATTCATATTCCTGCCTCTCGTAACCATGCATATTCCTGTCAAAGCCCACATAGTGTAACACTTGGTGTTAATGGAGTCACAGTAAGGATGGATTTGTTCTCATCCAACTACATGTTTTAATTCAAAGACCACATTACTGTTCAAATGATAGATTAGATAAGGGCAAAACCTGTTTATTTCTTTTAATTCCAATTATGTTTTAAAATTCCATTTCTGGTTGGCTGTTATTTATTTCCAGGGCTTTTTATTATTTTATTATTACACCACCTCTGTGTAACTTTTTCTTTTCTAATTTAATCCTCCATTTTTAAATACAATTTTCTTCTTCACCCACCGATAGCTGCATGACTGATTTTACTGAATGAAATTTATAACAATGACAGAACAAAAGGGAATTTACTCTGAATCCAAACTAAAATCATGTTAACAATATATTCTATTTTACAGCCTCAATTTCAGTGGGGCACTCAAGTCTCTCTGAAGTCCACAGTCTATTCTCATATCCCAAACCTGAGTATGCTTTTGTATAACTGGAATTAGTATAACATTGGTTAGCTTATCTGACTTTGCCCTCTGAAATCATTGACTTTAAAATACTTGTCTCAGGCAGGCCACAGTGAAGAATAGAGCATTATTATCATATTTCCGGGAGAAAAAAAAGAAAAAGGTAAAGTGAAGTTCAGACTGGAAGTATTTATTATAGCTAGATAGGAAGAACTGCTTGAGTACAGCAATAATTCCAAATGCACATTTAACACTCTTGGGTGGTGCATCTCTTGTACCAAGAATGGACTTTGCCATTTAGTAAAACCCATCACAGGACCACAGGTTGACAAAACCGCTCTTTCTGCTGTGTCACTGAGTGGCTTATACTGCCACTGCAGTTATATCCCAGTGTCTCAACTTCTGCCACTTTGCACATGTGTGGTCAACGTTTCTCCATGTGCTTGACCCTGCTGAGCTGTCTCACACTCATGTCACCACCTCCCTTTCTCTCTATGCCTCTCCAACCTGGAAGGCTCCTTGGAGAAAGCACGGATGCTGACAGAGAAAGTGAAACTGGTTCCAGTGCTTAAGTCAACATCCCAGTGGGCACAGTAACTGCAGTGGGATGGTGGGAAGTTTGTTTCCTACATGAGGTAAGGTCTTAGAGCCAAAAAATCCATTTCTCCTGCTGAAGCTGTCCACCTTTACACAGAGCTCAAATGCCAAGGTGCTGGGACATTGGACAGAGGGTTTGCACACCCCTTGGGTCTGGCTTTCCTCACAGAGAGCTATGCAGTCACTGGTTCAAAGGCACCAAAGACAAACTGAGACCTCAAGTTTGTTTCATGTGCCAAATCATGCCCTGTGGGTTCAGCAGGAAGCGACTGACTGTTTTGAAAGGACAAGGGACACATCTTTACACTTGCATTTCCTGTCACCTTATGATGCCTCTTTGAGTCACAGAATATCTTGAGTTGGAAAGGACCCACAAGGATCATCTAGTCTAACTCTTGACCCTGCACAGAACCACCCCAAGAATCCCACCATGTTCCTGAGAGTATTGTCCAAATGTTTCCTGAACTCTGACAGGCCTAGTGCCATGATAACTTCCCTGGGGAGCCTGTTCTGGTGCCCAACCCGCCTCCTCCTTCTTTGTTTTTCCATTTGATGGGGGTTTGGTGTTCTTTTTCCTCTTTACATGTCAATAACCAGATCCTTTTTTTGAGCAGTGCTTTTGTCACTGCAACTCAAACCAGTGAAACCCAGACTAAGGTGAAAAAATCATATAGACATCTTAAGCACATCTACCTGTATATAGATTGTAACTGAGGTCCGCTACAACTGAGAAAAGAGTTTGCAGTGATTTTGATGGTTAAAATACATCTTTTGAACAACCTAAATTCTGAATCTACTTCTGTGATTTGGGAACCCCCCGGCACAGAAGTAGTTGTAGTGATTCATAGTCAGAGTATGGATTACCCCATATACAGATATAAGTTTGGGCTTCATTCATAACCTAGGAACATTGAAATTCCACCTCTCCTGGGAAGTTACAAGACTTCTGGGTTTCAGGGAGAAAAGTGGAAGTAAACCTGGTCAGGTTTTTTGCATTGTTTTAATGCTCCAGGAGCATCCAAATTTCATTTAATCTCCATATGAGTAACACCACCCTCATGATAATGGCTATCAAATACAAACGTCAAATAATTATGCTGACACAGCCTTAAACTCCAAACATTTCTCAGACTGATGATGGAAAATATGAATTATCAGTAGCAAATGTTCTGTATTTTCATCCACATTCTGTTAACATTGCTGTTCTGCAGTCTCCCCGAGATGGATCTCAGCAGAAGCACTCAATTGATTTACAACCTTGTAATTCATTTGTTGTCATTTATTTTCCTTTGTATAAAACAAGACATAACTGCACAAATACTGGAATACTAAAATGCTGGATTAAGAGGATTCTGACTTGTTGATGCCCTTTTACAGAGGAGAAACAAAGGAAGCTTATGCAAGGCAATACAGAAACATTCTCCCTAAGTATATGAAACAGTTTACAATAACATTCCTTACTCTCTAGTAGGGGAATAGGGTGGGTCACATTCCTCCTTGAGGACTCCATTACTGTCTATGCCTTTGCATTTCAGATCTTGAAGAAAAGAACAAAAAGTACTGGCAAACCAAAAATATGCATCCAAAAATATGAAGACAGATGATAAAACGCTAAATACATATTGGACTAGGCGAAGAATTAATTTTTAAAATTTTCCTCCTTTCTGTTGTATGCATGCATAGGTCCTCTCTGATGCTTGAGCAATAAATTCACATCACAACACTAAGTTAGCATTATGACTACCTGTCAGCCACATAAAATACAGAACCTTCCCAAGTTTGGGGATGTTGGTCAGGTATAACGAATGTTATCATTCACCCAATAAACATAGCCTCTGATTTCTGTACAAAGTTATGAACACCAGGTAAAGAGGGTAGATAACTAAAGTGCTGAGGTTGGATCAGTGTCAACGTGATGCATCCAATATGCAAAATCGGAATTCAGCTGGATAATGCCATGGTGACTGACTGAGTAGAATAGATTGATTTTATTTTTTTCTTCAAAAAATGTTCAGCTTGAGCTGTATATCAAACCTGGGGTTAGAGGCTTTGCACAAGGAATGACAGTTTTGTGTTGGAGACATTGAATCAGGATTCTGGATAAAAATATTCCAATTCAGCACTCAGCCAGACTTCCTTAGGCAAGCTTCTTGTTTTCAATCTCCCATTTATTATGTAGGGATAATATTTTCTTTTTCCATTCATCTGGCTTGCTTATACCATAAGCTCTTTGCAGTATTATTTATCTCCAATGATGTATAAGTTCAGCCCTTGCAGAATGGACCTATATATTTGAATTAATCAATACGAAGATCTGGGCAAGAAACAACTTTTTGCCTTAAAGACATTTTCAATATTTTTAACATTTTTAACAAGCTGCCTTGAAGCTTTTTTTTTTTTTTTTTTTTTTTTTTTTTTTTTTTTTTTTTTTTGTGAAGAAAAATACAAACCACAGTATGTGAGAAGCTTAAGTGTCCAAAATTCCCACCAACCTTGCAGTTAGCTGAAATGTGGGAAATGGAAATTCAGAGTCTGGACTTGAAACAGGTAGAATGGGTACTTGAACCAGAACTGTCAATGTTAGAGTTGTGTGTGCATTTTTATAACTGTGTTAGACATGGTTGGTTCTGTGTTACCACTGCGGACAGAACACTCGATCTAATTGAAAAAGGAAAAGGGAAAGAAAAGGAGAAAACCCCACTGTGGACCTGGAAAGCTTTATATGTGAAAATCTACATTCCTTCTTTCAAAAAGGTTCAGCTTCAAGTTTTGCACAGCTATGCATGTTTTGGGTAAAAATATCATTAATCTCATAAATGTTCTGTTATTTTTCCCCCTTTTTATGTTTAAATGTTTAGATTTTTAAAACACTGTTAGCATTTTCCCGTTTCTTTTAAAAAATTTGTTGCAGATGTTCTCCTCCAAAATACTTATATATACCAAACTAAAATGCAAAACTCAGCCTGTTTTCTATTATTTATGTTGGAAAGTAATGTGGCAATAACTGTCAACAATTGAAAAAAGTGTGGTTTTCCCTTACTCACTTGTTTTGTAAAGCTGCCTGATAGTATTTATTTTAAAATCATCTCTGCAGAGCAACATCCTAAAAATACCACATCTCAAAAACAGACTTGTAAACCAATGACAGCAAGTGAATATAAGTAGGGAATAACATCTCTCTGCTTTAACAATAAGAGAATATAATAAATATCACATTTAGAGTACATAAAGCTCCTTTTGCTGACTGTTTATAGATATACACAAAGAGTTTTCTCAGCAATAGACAGATCTCACCAGATCATTTTCCCATATAAATCACAGAATATAGTTTTCCATTTTCGACTTAACATATGCATAAATAAACACTATGTGTGCTCATTCCAGGAGAATATTTATTAAAAATGATGAAAGAAAGGAATTATCAGCAAAACTAATCTCACCATAGAAACTTAGGAGTCTCATCTAAGCATAAATTTCACTTCAACATTAATATTGTTTTCAGATACACTGTACTGTTATCTATTTTTTCTGACTCAACATCACAATGAAATGTTGTATTAATTGTATTATCTGGACTATTTGTCAAGCTAAAAACCACTTCAAATAGAACACTACTGCGTCTGAAAAAAAATTGCAACATTAGAAAAAAAAGAATGCTTTTCTCTTTATTAATTCTTTTTCAGATTTTTTAGATTAGTTCCCTGAAATGCATAGCCTCAAAAACAGCTGCATGACCAGGCCCAAACTGTCATTGCAAAAGGAGAAGGAAATATTTTAGACCATTGTAGGGGAAGCAGAGGAAGTGTTTGCCTTTGTAATACCAGCTTAAAAAGTAAACATGAAATCACCTGGTCACTTTTGTTATCTGTTAATGAACAGAGACAGAAATTTCTGATCCTAAAATTTATAACTAATAAATATTAGACACACGTTCGCCTTTCTTTGGCAGCCCACATGGTTTCACAGTGCGGGGTTGGAGACTCAGAGCCACACCAAGTCCAAATCAACACTGGTGCCTGCACTCAGAGGTGAACCAGGATCTGAGAGTGGGATCTCCAGAGTGCCCAGCCCTGCTTTCACAGCTCTTGAGATGCTCAGTAAAATGTTCAACACTTTCCCAGTGCTCATAGTGGTAAATCCCAACTGAACACTCTTCTTTAACTCAGAATTAAGTGTATTAAAGACTGGTGTTGAATGGGGGTGGACCATTATTTTTGTGCCCATGCAGGTGGGTCCTGAATGAAGAAACACCACGAAAACTCCATCCAACACCTTCCTAAGGAGGTGTCAAGCAGTTGTACAAAGATTTCTGCAGAAGGTAAACATAGTTGCTCTGGGAACTTGACAAGGATGCTATTAAAGGATGTTATCAATACTGTCACAGGATGTTATTAGCATTATTAGGATGTTAACAACTGGCAGTGTTCATTTAGAAGCATTTGATGTCAAAATAGAATTCAACACAACACACAGAACATCTGTATATTCAACGGCTTTCCTGGAAAACAAAAGGAAATCCTAAAGGGTATAGGGATTTTAACATTAAAGAAAAAAGTTGCTGCTTTGATCAATACCCTCAGGATTTGCAAAATGGCAGCAAAGTGAGGAACGTGCCAAATAATATTTGGCTTTGGCCCTAACTTGTAAGTCTGTCAAGGACTTCTCTTGCCAATTGGTGGAAAATGGATTACTGTCATTTTTCAAGGGACTGCACATCATTTTCCATTGATTGGCATGCCAAATCCTTCACAAAGTAATGAGTCAGGCATGATGCAAATCATCGTTGAACTGTCACTTTGATTGCATAGCCCTCTATCAATGTGATTAAACTGGTGTGGCATCCAAAAGGTAATGAACAACTCTGCTTGGCTTCAAAGGTGGAAAGGAAAATTTCAGTGCTAGGCAGCGGAAGCAGGGGACAAACAATAAATCGGTGACAGACATCAGTCAGTTACCTGTTGCTATGCTTGTGAGTAATTCTTTAACTGAAATGATAAAATGCTGATCATGACTCTGGATGAAATGAGATTAACCCAGAATATTTGCCGTCACCATCATAACACCTTTGCATGTCTGTCACAGTCATTTAATGCACTGACCAAAACTGGATCTGGAAATGAGACATAGACTTGCTTCTTAATTAACCATTCATAATAAAAAGGTACCTATTATTCACACAAGACAATAGACATGGATTATATTACATTTCCAAGGCAATAGACATGGATGATACTACATTTCCAAGTGCCTTGTTCTTCATTTTCACACCAAAACCCTAACAAAACACCCAAATATGGTGAAATGCTGAACACTTGTAAATACCAGGAAACTTGCAGCGTCAAACCACCAACACCACCAATCTTCAAATTACCTTTGATGTCAGAGTGTCTCTGACATATGCTGAAATTATTTATTTGTTTTTGGATTGAAGGATTAGTGGATTGCAACCACATCTGTTGAAGATGGGTGTTAATATTCTTTCTGTGGGCTCTACCATTTTGGAAAGGCTGAAGACACTCTGAACTCTTCTTACCTGTGCTGGGGAAATTAGTATTTTCTTGCTCATTTTTAGACCAACTGTTTTCATTACAGTTTTCAAACTCCCTGATCAGATTTGATAAAAGTGACTAATGGGTTCCGAAATTAGGCATAGTGAGACTGACAACTACAGGTACACATCTGTGCACAAGTGTATGGTTTCATACAGTCAGCACTATTTTATGGACAGGATGAAAAGGGAAATAAAGCCATGCTAGGTCAGTTTGACAAGGAAGTACTATTTTTTAATAATTATTTTTACAGCCAAGGAAGATATTCTATGTTTATTTATAATTGTGGAGGAGCTAAAAAATTAGATTTAGGGTTCTGTATCTGTAGGCCAAACCCTTCACAAAACTTTCTGACAGAGTTGAAAAGTAGGTTGGTATTCAATTCTCACATACCCAGCATCTTTGAGGTAACCCTTCCTTCTACAGCACTTCCTGAGCCAAAACTAAGTAACGTAACTTCTTCATCAATTTTTACTAAAGGATTTCTACTATTTTAAAACACTAATTAATTCTGTTTACGGTAATTGAGGACGACTTTGTTTTGATTTAACTTAAATGATTGGGAGATTCTTCTTTCTGCTGAGATCACTAGAAATTTGAGAATATGATTCAGATAAAAAGTTTCTTCTAGAAATATTACTTTTTTTTCTCCAAAAGAATTAAGTCTCTGCATTGTCTGCCTTCTGGATAGAGGAAGGATTTTATTTTATTTTACTTTATTTTATATTATATTATTTTAACCTTTTTCCATTTCATGTCATCTTATAATATTTTCTTTCCTCAGTCGAGCTGACAAAGTTAACAAGAAATAATATAAAATCTATAAATTTGCAGTATCTATTTCATCAGTGTTACTCCTATGAACAATAACTTAAGTTTTTAGCCTTAACTTTGTCATTGCTTTCCTTGTATTAAAATGCCATCATATTTTTATTGAAATAGTGTTATTTGCAACCAGTATTCATAGACAGAAATGGCTAAAAAAAAGGAAATGGTAATAAAAAAAAGTTTCTGAAATACAATAATTTACTAGAGATTAACAAGATAAAAGTACTCTTAAACAGTCACAGCCTATGGATAGACTGTTCTAGATATAATCAGAGATTTGTTTAGTACCTAAAAGTGATTTAGGTTTTTCTTAGCTCAATTAAAACCAAAGCAAAAGACAACAAAACAAAACGAAGAAGAAAACCAACAACCCTCCATGGTGGGTAGTTTAAATTTAAATTTAAACAGCCCAATTAAAAAGAATGCATCTTTGAAAAGATTAATGTCTGTATGGGGATCTGCATCCTGAAGAATTGCAGCTAGAAAAAGACTTGGAAAAAAACTTACTGTTTTTCGATAACCTGCTAAAATGAAATTCCTCATTTTGTTCATTACATTCTATCAATATGAAATTCAAGTAAACTCATATAATTTTTAAGTTTATTCTCTAGTTGGTTTTCAGAGTAAATTATAATTGGGATAAATCGTGCCATTAATTTGGTGCTCATGTAAATAAAGTACTTTTATTCTTTGTGTGATTATTTTATTCATCAATGACTTCAGCTCACCATCACAGTTGAAGCCCTCTCCCTGCCTCCTAGAGCCAAACCCAGATTATATTTTTCTTTTTAGTTCTAAACTATGTTCACAGCCTGGTGCCCACTACAAAGGCTGTTCAAAGGTGGAGGTCTGAGAACAAATGTCATGCAGTGCTTTTTTTTTCTGACCGAGCTTTGGTCTTCATCAAGGTCTGACAAATATTGGCATTATATGTCACTAAGAAGTAAAAGAGCATGCTCTGACCTTCAAGAATCCTCACAATATGTACATTATGTTGATGTGCCCTTTGTTTTGTCTCTCTTAGTTTGCTTTGGCGGCTTTAGCGATTTGGTCTAATGCAAGGTTGTTTTACCAAGTTTTATCTTTCTCTTTTAACCATGAACTGGACAACTGACTCTGTCTGCCTTTTGAGAGTCACTGTTTTCCTCACCTGTACTCCCATGGTAATCAAAGCAATCGCAGAAGATTGGGTTCAAGTACATCGTTAACAGTGATGAGCACCCTCAGGAGTTCTGTAGTTTCATTTTGGAGCAATAATCACAATGTCTGACCATGTTTCTGAAGTTCTTTCTGTCTTGATGTTAGTTGCTCTGAATAGACAATTGGGTTGAACACTTCATGAGATTCATCCTCCTCTGAAGCAACTGCCTTAAGTGTGGAGCTCATACTGTACCAGGAGTGAAGGCTTGTGGAGTCCATAGGACTTTGGAGAATCTCAATTTTTTTTTTCAGTTTTCAGGCTTAAATGACCTTGTGTCAACATTATTTTTTGGTGTATTGGTCTTAATTGGATATAGGCTTTTGTACTGAGGAGGTCTGAAATATTAGGAGGGTACCACTGAAAAAGGATATGAAGTAGCTATTCTGAAATGTGGTGAAATACATATTACCACTTCCTTATCCTGCAGGAGATGGGTGTATCTTACAACCAGAAGTAGAACAAACAATCATGTTGCTAGTGTTTGTATAGTTACATTTTTCTAAGGCAGGCTTTAAATAGCTGAGATCATTATACTGATTTTGGTTTCTTGAATCATTAAAGGTTGTAAAACTAGCATGTTTGATCATAGAATCATAGAATGGTTTGGGTTGAAAGAGACCTTAAAGATCACCTAGTTTCAACCTCCAAACTTGATTTTAAGTAGTTAGAAGATACACTTGTATACGTCAGCTGAAACTATCTGAAAATATATACAAATACATATGTACATATATATATACACATATGTATATAAAGTATTAAAGAACATCTTAATAACATAAACCTGATATTGAGATACAGTTACATGCAGTAAAACTTCAGAATTCTTTAAATATTTGACCATGTTTTGTTCAGGTAGTATTTATCAACTGTTGTCACTTGATATTCTGAAGTATTAGGTATGTCAGGAGCAAGTAGCTCCTTACAATTCAGTAGCTCTACCTGACTTCCACTTTTTAAATATTTAAAAAAAAAAAAAAAAAAAAAAAAGGAAAAACGTGACAAAAGACAGGCAGTGTGTGGGTGTCCCAGTGTCTTAAAGAATCTCATGCACACTTAAATAACTTCAAAAACAATTGATTAAGGGCATGATTTTTAAAAGATCTTATCCTCAGTCTTTCTTAGACCCCTTTGAACTCAATGATAAGACTGTCTGAGCCCCGGAAAAGTGCTAGGAGGCAAGTACAGATGTCCTTACTAGAAGAAGAGTAGAGCAACTTAGTTGCAATGCATCATTTCCCCCTAATATTGAATTATTATTCATAGATACATATATTTTTAATGTAATGCCATAGAGGCATTACAGCAGCTAATCTGACCTTCTGTAGATCATAGGCATCCCATTATTGTTGTATTTAACCCAATCATTGTTTATAACTAAAACGTATTTTAGACAGGCATTCAAAAGCAACATGGAGATTTACAGACGCTGTATCCATGCAACCTCATAGGAGAGAACCCATTAGTTCTTTACTATTGATTTTAGGGTCCTGAGTTTTTTCTAAAATTGGGTTTGCTTTAATGGTATTGTCCTAAGATCAATATACATTCGCTTTTATTCATTTTAATCATCAACCCTGGTGCCAGTTTCTAGTCAGAGTGGAGTGAAGTCTCACCACAGGAAAGTAGGGCTGCTTAGAAACATATTCATGCCTGTCTTCATCTTTCTTCTGGAGAGAAATTGTCTCCTTCAAATCTAGATTCTTCCATCTACTCCCTGACTCATCCTATGGAGCAACCTGTTTCTTTTGAGTCCTTTCCCTTATGTTAGAAGAGGTGTAATATTAGGAGAGGTGGATCTAATCACCAGCCTCTGACCTATAGTTTGCAATATCAGGGTTTACCAGTGTTGTCTTGAGGATGAAAAGACATCATTTGTAACTCTCATATATTTTTCAAAAGCTCTTTTAAGCAGTCCGACAGAGCAATCTGATCCACGCTGTAACAGGACAAGGGGGAATGGCTCTAAACTGAAAAAGAATAGGTTTAAATTGGATATTTGAAAGAAATTCCTCAGTGTGAGGACGATGAGGCCCTGGCGCAGATTGCCCAAAGAAGCTGTGGATGCCCCATCCCTGGAATTGTTCAAGGTCAGGTTGGAGTGGTCTTTGAGCAACCTGATCTAGTGGAAAGTATCCCTGGCTGTGGCAGGGGGTTGGAACAAGGTGATCTTTAAGGTTCCTTCCTACCCGGTCCATTCCATAATTCTATGATTCTATGTATTTTCCAAGGACATCTGCAATAAAACTCAGCATATGTTTGTATCTGCATTTGTACCTTGCTATAGCTATAGCCATACCTCTTTATGCCTATGAAACCATACCTGTTTCCATCATATAGACAGATAGAAGTGACTGTGCTGTGTGAACTGAGGACTGCTTTGAACTTTGTTTCTGGATTTTTAACACAGCAGCCCCTTTGATCTCAGGCCCTAGCTGTGGATTACAGTCCCTTGTGGGTCTGCAGGAGTTTTCAGCCTCTGGAATACACCCAGAGTAGCCATGAAAAGCCACCTGCTGAGATGAGATTTAAATGTATTAGACACAGTTATGTGTGTCACTGGGCTACTGTTTTGGTCTCAGAATACATATATATATATATATATATATATATATATATATATATATTTATTTATTTATTTATTTATTTATTTAAATTAGAGAGATCTCCGTAGGTCTTTATGACCCATTTCTCATCTGAGGAATACACAAATAGCTATGTATGTATATATGCATGAAGGTGTATGTACACACACACTGTATGTGTTTTCACTAATTCTTTTTGTTTTGGTTTTTTTTTTTAATTTTTATTTTCATATACACAATAGATCATACCCAATAGTAAGAGGAAAAGGAAATGTAAAACCAATGGTCCAGTCCCTATAGATCAGCCTCTCCTTAAGAGTAATTTTTTTAAGGAAAACAATGGAATTGTAAACCTGAAAGTGAGGAGATCTGAATATCCTGCTCTACTGTTTCTGAATAATTGTTGCTTCTGTTTAATCTAGGAAAAATAGGAAAAAATTCACTTCTTGGACTTTTTTTTTTTTTAATAAAATTGACTGTGGATATTCTACCTTCTGCTGAATTCAATGCCTTCCTGTTAATATCTGATCAAATCCCTTAGCCAAGAAATTTGTGGAGTTGCCAAATATCCAGGATGAAAATAAGTTTAGGTTTCCAAGATGCTTGGTCTGGCCAAAATGCTGATATTTCTCGACGTGTGTAGTGGAGATGTGCCAGTGATGTCTTCAGAGTTTTTACCAGTGAAAATGTTCCCTGCTTTTTCATACAGGTTATGTATTTTGCCATTTGAATGCAGGTTAAATGTAGATTCTTAAATGCCACTCTCCTGAGATGATCATTACCATTCAGGTATTAGACCTAGGGGTTATGATAGAAAGTTTTATGAAAATGTCAGCTCTGTGCTCAGTAGTGGTCAAGAAAAGCAAATCTAATGCTAGAAATCATTAGGAAATAATAGAAAATTAAACAGAAAATTGATTTAGACATTTGGAAACAGAGGTGGTTCATCTATATCTGTAGTATTGTCTGTGTATATCTCTACTGCCCTCATCACAAGTACTATGAGAACTGGTTAAAAGAATCACAGAATAGTAATGTGGTAAAAGGCATAATGCATTTTCCACTCTTATTTTTCATTTTGGAAAAGAAACGGTATAGAGGGGCTATGACAGAACCCTACAAAGTCATGAAAGTCTTGGTGGTGATGCTGATAAATAAGGATTGGTTGTTCAATGACTCTTCCAAAAAACCCACAAAACTAATAGAATCAAAGTAAGCTCACAAGACCGGGTTTCAGAATATGTAGCAGAAGTTCTGCCTTCACTCCATTAGAACACTAGTTATGAGAAGACCTCCTCCTTCAGAGGAGATTTTGGGTAATAAAAGTTTCAACATGTTCAAAGAAACAATTTTCAAGTGTATGGAAGAAAAATCCACTGATGGTTCCCAAATGCACAGAAACCATGTCCAGGTAAGAAAGTCCCTATGCCAAAAGCAGCTGGATTTGGAAGAGTCTTGGGGCAAAATCTTCTTATTCTTCTCAAACAACCTGTTTGGTAATGTGATGAAAACCAGTGTGTTTATTCTCTTTCATCACCTTATTAGAAAGCCTTGGGGATCTGAGATCTCAGAAAGATTCCCAGACTTCAAGGATTTAACCTCTTTTCCAAAGTGATTTTTCTGAAAAATTGAGTTTTTTCTTTAGAATGAAGTGATAAAATAACTTAGTGAAAGACTGCTAGACACAGTGACTCCATGATTATGTTAGGATCACCAAAAAACTCTATAAACTGGGCTTTCTTTCTTGTCATTTAAAAGAACTATATAAAATTTCTCTTGGGGCACAAATTCCTGGCAGGCATTGTTTTGATAAACTATTACAATAATACACCATTGAAGCAGTAGCAATCCTGGATATTACAAAAAACATGTCAAAAGAGTAAGCTGTTCTTTCAACGTGTTGAAATGCATCACTAGAGCAACAGTTGCCAGAGGAAAAAGGATTGTTATAGGCCACAGTGCTTTAGAGGTTCAGAGAACACCATGAGTGATGTTTATTATTATTTATTTGTTGGGAGTTTTCCTTATTTATTGTATGGTTAGCACAGAGTAGGCTCTGTACAAACCTATATTAAAAAAGAGAATTTTATGAGTTAGTTTTAAAGAAAGTTTTTGCCTTATATGACTACTAATACATCAGTAAGATGATTCATAAAATTCATTGCATAGATGAAACAATTAATTTCCAAAATTAAAATTTTAAGCAAAAAATTAAAAGAAAGCATATACTTAAGAATTATGAATTCATTCTTCATCTTTTGTTGATTTTAAGATAACTTTTACTTGGACCATTTAAAATCCTTGAAAATGATTATACAGAGCTAGCATAGTATTTAGTGTAGCTCATGTTACTGGGTAGATTTCCTTGTGAGGGATAGATTTCAGCTTGTGGAATCCTATGAGTTAGCAAAAATATCTAATTCACTTTTCAAGTCATTTTGTTAGACCTAAGTATTGAGAATAATCACTTGAAAATATGTCTGAAATACACCTTTTAGATTTAGAAATAGGAAGAGAAGATTTTTTCAGCAAACTGGAAAACAGAAAGAACAAGAGTACAATTTGATTTTCTATTGGGAGAGCTCCCTGTCCAGTTGGTTGTGGAGGTTTTCTGAGGAGTAGAAGGAAATCCTCAGCCATCCTTCCTATTGCAGCTCCATCTATGTAACTAATCATTTACATAAGGAGGTACCCTCTCTCTTGCAGCAGTGCCAAAGTTATCAGTCCAATACAGATATTTTTTACTTTTTCTACAAAATTTCAATGGTTGGAATCTTTGTCAAATTCCTCCATCTGTACCTACCCCGTAGATTAAGACTTTCTCTCAATCTACAACACACAGACTTTGTTCAAACTCCCAAACAGGCAATGCTTTCTGATGGACTAACTACAACAACATCAATGGATTTCCTTTATTTTCTGTTTATTTCATGGTATCACCTAAAGGTTATTCCAGAACATAACCAAAAAAGGACTTCATCACGCAGGAGAAAGTGTCCCATTGTTATTAGATACTCTGAAAACAGAAAATCCTCCACATCTCTTTATTTCACACTCAGCCAACAAGCTGGCACTGCATGGAGAGAATGCAGGCAGTTTTTCCAGTTGCCTTGTCAAGAAATGGAATATATAATAACATCCTACTTCCTTCCTTTAGAAAAAGCTTTTTGTTAAAATTGGCATTTCTGTCTCCTGGCCTTGAGAGCCTGAAATCCAGGGTGCAACTTAATCAGCTAGAACACTGCTGTACTGAATGTACTCCAAAGGCTTCCACAGTGTAACGAATGGTCAGATGGCGCGTGGACTGACTCAGTTCTCCCCTTGAACATGGTATTTTGCCAACATCTGCATTATATTGTGTCAACAATTACAATATTACAGAGTTGCTGTTTTCTTTTTTTCTCCTGAATCCATCCATTTAACTGTTCCTGTGTCAGAGTACAACACAGTGTAGCTATTTCTAGTACCTTGGTGTTATCCAGTCATTTTTCTTTTGCAGAGCCATTCACATTTGTCCCAGGAGGTTAAAATAAAATATAATTCTTTTGTTAAGCTCTTTCGAAGGGATTTAAAATGCAGAACTTTGAAACACAATAGCTTCTCCCACAGGGCTGCAGTAGTGTAACTCACCATGCCAGAACAAACACATTATCTTTCTGTGGGTGTTGAAAGGCTACACATTCCTCATCACTGTGTCCTCCCAGGAGAAAACTGCTGGGACACACACATACTGTCCCAAGGATGCTCATTATTATGTCTCGTAGTATGGTGAGATTTTCCCTCAGAACAAATGGGAAGATTGTGACAAGAGTGTACACAATACTAGATGGTGAAGTGAACCTGCTGTGTCTGGAGAGGCCTGGGGATTCTTTTTTGGAGTCACAATTACACAGTGTGGTCATTTTATGTATGTGCAGGAAGAACAAAGCCAACTGCAAACTGTACAGAACTTCAAACTTATCCAGCAGTGTGGTAGAAGAGAGGTTGTAACAAGTGGCTTGTATCTTGCACTGGAAGCAAACTGCCAAATCACAAAATCTCTGCTGTCACATATCGCAGATTCATAGAATTGTTTGGGCTAGGAGGAACCTCTACAGACTATCTGCACTAAGATCCCTGCAATGAACAGGGACATCTTCCACTAGACAGTATCACTCCAAGCCCCATCCCACCTGGTCTTGAACATTTCTAGGGATGGGGCAGTCACAGCTTCTCTGGGCAACCTGTGCCAGGGCCTCTGCACACTCACAAGAAAGAATTTCTTGATACCTAATTTAAACCTACTCTCTTTCAGCTTAAGACTGTTCCTTCTTGTCTTGTCACTACGTGCCCTTGTGAAAACTCCCTCTCCAGCTTTCTTGGACCCCCTTTAAGAACTGGAAGGGATTCTCAGGTCTTTTCAGAACCTTCTCTTCTCCAGGCTGAACAAACCCAACCCTGTCAGCCTGTTTCCATAGCAAAGGTTCTCCAGCCCTCAGAGTATCTTGGTGACATCCTCTGGATGCACCGCAACAGGTCCATGTCCTGGTTGATTTAGGGTTCCCAGAGCTGGATGCAGCACTACAGGTGGGGTCTTATGAGAACAGAACAGAGGGGGAGAATTCCCTCTCTCAACCTGTTGCCCACTCTGTGGGAGATGAGCCCAGGACACATTTGTTTTCTGGGCTGTCAGCACACACTGTTGGATATGTTGAACTTCTTACTCATCAACATACGCAGGTCCTTCTCCCCAGGGCTACTCTCAACTCATTCTCTATATGAACAATTTATACAGTGTAAAACTAATTGTACTGTCCTGTGTACAAGGAAAAGAGACTGATGCCGGTAAAAGACAACAACCCTCTCTGTGTATCTAGGACTTTAGAAAGAGCCCACACAAAGGGCATTGCAAGTAAAATAGGTATGATAAACACAGAACAATTAAAAAAAATAATTGCTGTTCTAATTTCTGGGGTTAAAATACTAAAGGGCAAAGAATTTGAAACACAACATGACTAGGTATACTTGAGTTTACAGTAATACAAATAACAAAAGAGTGGTATGAGGAATCTGTGGCAGCATTGGCAATTAAACCTGTATTTTCTAAGTCCCAGGCTGAGAATGATAGTCCCTAGACCATCTTTCTTTTCAACTTAATATTTCCTCTAACACAGCACATGTTGCAAAGCTTGTGTTTTCATTATTAAGTGCAGCTCATATTCATAATCAGGGACTAATGATCATTTTGCTAATAAGAACTAATGCAATTTTCCAAAACCACAACCAGGTATCATTCCTTAAAAATTTTCTTCGTTTCGTGGTGGTTAGTCCCTTCTATCCATATACTTGTAGTCAACATTTGGTTGACTACAGGTCAGAAATTTGAAGCTTGACTCACTTTTTTATAGAGGTGACTTGCACCATGTGAGCTGTCCTCAGAAATCCAGCTGGCCATCAACCACCTCCTCAGAAAGTCATGGGCTTCACAAAAGTGTTTTATGTCTGTCACATATAGGTAGGAGGATGCTTCAGATGGCCCAAGACTTCTCAGATGGTACTAGAAGCCTATGCTCAAGAAAATTAGTTTAGTCCCAGGTCTCTTAGACTTTAGCTTAGACTCCAAAGTGCTGGAATTCAGTTTGTAGGTTAGAGCAGCTAATTTCAGGTGTTGTTATTGTAGGAGAATACCTACAAGCACTTTGTTTCTTCAACATCCTCTTATACTTAAAGATATAGACGAGGTAGTCAGTAGGGTCTAGAGAATAATCCAGCTTATTCCATATCAGACATGTATACTCTGTCATCTAAAATCCTCATTAGAACTCTATAACTGCAGTTAGTGTTTCATCTACACCTAGATATTGTCATGTCAGACATCAGTACAAGATATGGACCTTACTAAATAGCTTAAACATATATCTATCAGTGACAGCTTAAAATATCCAAAATATGTAAATATCACTCATATGTATGACACAGACTTTATGGGATATCTGTAGCTAATAAAGTGGCTGCTGGACACTGGACAAGATAAACTGGGACATGTCAATTGGCATCAGATGCCTCAATGTGGACAACTGAACTGAAATCATCATCACCACTGGGTGTACTTGTTCATGCTGCAAATCATACTCTAAGCGTAGTTGAACATGGTTGCATCGCCATGTAGACTCAATTTTTATTGCATTGACCTATAGGTGCTCATCTAACCTGGACAAACTCTTCAAACTCTTTCAACTTTTGGTTTGTGAGAGCCAGTGCTGATCTGCAGTCAGCTAGTTTCCATCTTCTCTCTGTTTCTTCCATGTTTATAATTTCTCTGGATCATTGAAAAGTCTAGTGGAAGTCAGACATAGGGAAAGGAAAAAATTCACAGCTGGTATGGTTCTGCTCCTAACACCAGAAACAGATTGAGTAGGACAACATCACAGGAAGACAAAGGGGAAGACTCAGAAGTATTAATCCATTCTATTAATTTCTATATTCCTAGGTTTTTTTCACATGAAAGAAAAAGGTTTAGCAAATATATATTTGAACTGGAATATCAAATATAAATATGTGTATTGTGTAAGAGACTGAGAAGGCCAAGATGATTTTTTTTTTTTTAAATGTTTGTGTATATAGTTAAAAATCTCTTAGTCTGAAAAATAAACAATGACCTCTCCTATGCACCATCCCTAACTTTCCCTTCTGCCAGCTGAAGTCTTGTTCAGTGTCATTTTATCTACCAAGGACATTTTTCATCTCTCTCTCTCTTTATTTTTTTAAGTCTATGCTTGCTCCATGCCTGCTTCGTAGGTTGACTCAAGTACTCTGAATTCTCCTCCAGGCCTGATTTTTCTTTCAAAGTGTCTTTTTTCTATATACTGCATATAGACACTACATGCAGTGCCTGTCCTTACTATCTCACCTGGTCCACAGCCTACTTTCAAGACTGTTCTGCTTGCATGAACTAGTCCTGAACTATTTGTCTCTTTTAATGGAGCCAACTCACCACACCATAACTTCCTTCTCCAAAGGTCCCCTTTGGTCCAGGATTATGACCTTCCTTTGCATGCCTATACCAGTCTTTCATTTTTCTCTTCCTTACATCAAAACCCAAACCCATCTCAAGATACATTCTGAATGAATCCTTATCCAGGCAACAAAAGAGAGGTAGGAGCAGACTGCGCAACTAAACACCCGGGAAAGAGAAGCAGCACCAAAGCCAATTAAGAATAGTTCCTGAAGCTGCGATATCTGGAAGCAGGCGAGTTCTCCCAGAAACTTTGAATGGGTTCAAACTACAGAGAAGCTTCAAGTATTTTCCCTGCCACTTGAATTTTAATCTATAGGGAACTAACCTCTTTAGATTAGATGCAAAACATAGTTCTTTCTGAGAAACCAACACACACACCACACACACACATACACACACAAAGCCCTGAAGAACTGAGCTGAGATCAAAACACTTGCTACTTTGAGATTCCTCTGGTGAACTTGAATCCTAGTCTTGAAGGTGAAATCCATCTTCTGAGTCCACAGAGCTTTCTGTTCCCCTGGAACTTCTTACAATGTCTATAAAGATTTCTGCTCTTAACCTTTCTTGTGTTATAAAAAGCACAGCCACATTCCTCGTAACTATTTGATGTCTTATATAAAACCCTTTTAAAAAAATCCCAAGATAGCATCAAAAGAAAAAGTTGCCCACAGTTGTCTTTAAATGCCATGCTTATTTAATATCGACATGAATATAGAGTCACCGCTCTCTGAGTCTCAGAATCCCAAACTAGCAATGGAGGTGCACAACCTAAAATCTGCCAGTTGTTTAAAAAATAATAACCAAAAAAAAAAAAAAATTTACTCCATAGGGAACATGTGTCAAGAGTAAAAGGCAGTGAGGGTGAATTTTGGACAGAATCCAAAAACAATTGTAGGAAAGAAGCTGCTTTCTTTTTTTTTTTCTTTTTCTTTTCCAACAGTGTCTTGACATGCTTTCTTCAGTTTTGCCACAAAAGTTGAAGTCTTTCCTCAGGAGAAATATGTGTGTGTGCATGTGTGTGTACGTGTGAGCTATGGTAGACCCAGAAATTTTAGACACAGGCAAACCTGACATGTGGAGGAGGGGGAAGATGTAGAACCTGCCTTGTCAAAAAATAAGGTATTTCAAATAGTTTATCTTTGAAATATGTCAACTACCAGTTCCTTGCAATTCTAATTTAATTTTATTTTATTGTTCCCAGCACACACTCATGCCCACAGGTGCTCATGTGTAGTCAATGTATAAAGTGTATGTATATTCTAAGGAATAATTTATTTTGATTTGCTGTAGTCAATGTGTAATTATATGACAGGTCTGATCTCCAAGATGAATCGTTTCTTCCTTTGTGATATGATGAGTATGTCATAACACATTAGCATCCTAGTGACAGCTGCAAAATATAGAGAGAAGCAAAAGACCAGACCAGGAGGGCAAGATAAAATAACAAGAAAAATTGTAATAGCCATCAGGTTCTGGGTTCTCTCAGTTCCCATTGACTTCAGTAGTGCCTAGGATCCTGTAGAAAGTAAAGATCTGTTCATGTTTATCTTTCTTATAAAGAAACAAAGAAAATGAAGTGATGCTTCACAAGTAATACTTTTTTGATAACAGTGCTAAACAATCTATTTGGCTGATGTTACATGTGTCTTAAGAAGTAGCTTAAGATGCTGACTTTAAAGAGATTTTGCCACCCTTCCCTCTCATTGCATTTATGTACTTCCTTGTTGGTGGCAGAAATATTGTTTTATAGCCTATAGACCTGTGACAGGATGAGCACTCAGGAATTTCTGTTTACAGTTAGGCCTGGAAGGCTGAATCAGGACAGAATTAAACCATGTACTCTTTATATTCATGAGTACTCAGAACTTACCATCTAATTAGAAATGATATTTGCATAGCAAATGACCTTAGTATTAAAAAATAATCTTATTTGTTATTTTTTTCTTCATTTTCTTCTGTAGTGGGGAACAGAATGAAATGCATTGATAGAAAAACGAGGGAAGAAAAAAGAAGGAAAGAGTGGGAAATGTAAGAAAGGAAAAAAATAGAACAATTAGAATATAAACCTTTAGAGACAGAGAGATGAGAGAGAGAGATGAAGTGAATTAAAAAAAAAAAAAAAGGAAAAAAGATTGTATGAAATTCCTAGAAAATGTCTTCCCAAACAACAGAAATGTTGTTTTTAATTTCCCTTGCTCACATTCTCTCCATGGACACGTCAGGGAAAACAGGTTGGCCTTAAACGCTTTCAGTCTGAGCTGCTAAAGTTCTTCACTGAGTGTTAATCTTATACAGATGAAGATACTGATACCTTCCTGTTACTATCAGATCCAATTGCTATTGACAAAGGCTAAATCCAGCAGTTCCTCACTGGAGAATGTTCCAAGCTGCCACAGGTTTAGGCGCTGAGAAACACAAATTGCAACAGACTCTCTATTCTCTACATGTTGAGATTATTTTTCATAATACCCCTGTGATACACTACAGAGTCATTTCTGGATGAGCTGTGGTGTTTAACTCACTGTGGTGGTAAAATTCATCCTAGAGGGGAGATTATTCCAGTGCATCCCAGTTAAGAGAATGCTGCTATAACTCCATGTTCAGTGTGTATTAAATGGTGCTGCCAGTTCTAAGCGGTTTTGTCAACAGTTTTCTCTATAGCTCTCACCTGAAGAAATTAGTCACTTCAATGTCTAAGCAACCATTTTTTCTCTTTTTCTTTACTGCTTTGAGTGTTCCTAGTTTCGTGATTTGCCATGATTATCACAATCTTGTGCATGTTACTTTGCAGCATTTTAATCACCGCTAGAATATCATGTAGACTTTTTTTTTTAAAGGCAATGGGCAGTTTGCATACAAGCCCACATGTAATCTTTCAGAAAGCTTCTTTATTGACTAGCATTTACCTAGTTCATAGGTCTGTGTTCAAAAATACCACATCAGATATTCACAGTGTTAATGAGAAAATCCATCTCTCTTGTAGTCAGTGAACTTTTGCCCATTCTTAAGAAGTAGAATTCATTTAAAGAGCAAAAATGTTTAAGTAAGCTTAATTTTACTTGCTAAAATCTTTTTGCATTCCCCCGAGGTGGATTAAAACAGCAACTGAATATTTGTCAAAATTCAAAATTTCTGTATCAGTGATTATTAGGAGAAGTATAAAATGAAGTAGAATATATGCAGACTTTAAAATGGAAACAAGAGAACAATTGGTGATTTTGTATGGATTTTAGGCCCTGTTGTCATCTTCAGTGATGAAAAAGTTACAGAATAAATACCATACAAACTTTTTAGGAGTTCTTGGTTTTGTTTTTAACTTCAGGAGTTTGAGTTTCCTCTTTGCTCTTTTGCACTTCTCTCAGCTTGTGCAATTAAACTGAGCTCTTTGTAAATGACAACCACTGGCTACCCCAGCTTGTCCTTCTTGATTCTCACGGGCCATAGCTATCAAACTTTCTGGACAGAGGAGTCAAACTACTTTATAGAAATCTCTGAATAGGATTACAAACTGGAGACAGTAATATCACTCCCAACTATAAGAAAAGATCACCTGATAGCAGTTCACAAAGGTCAAGGCTAGAATATTGTCAGAGAGTCTAGAATATTGTCTTTGATTCCAGCCATTTATTAACCTATTTATTGCCACAAGAAATGTTGTTTTCATTCCTTACATTTCTTGCCTCTGCTTCTTACCCTTTTCTTTGTCTCGCAATAACTTTTTGTTTTCCTTCTTGCACTCCTTTAGTTTTCAGCAATTTCCGTTTCTTTTCCCCCATCTCATCTTTCATCAGCTGAAGAGATGAGCAGAAAAACAACTGATGTGTGTTTTCAATGCATCCACGAGAGTATCTTTACCTCATAAAATGTCTGTGCAATCCAGATCAGCCCATGCACAACTCTCTGATGGCCCAGAGCAAGGGTTGCTATGACCATATTAGCACACCAGTTATACAAATTAACTACATTGACAGTCAGGTTATATCAACCTAGCCAAGGTGCTTCACTCCTGCTGAAGTGCTGCTGCCCAATTTTTCTCATATATCTTGTTCAAGCTCAGGTTTTCTTCATAAAACTCTCATCAGACCTTTAAAAGGTCTTGGTACATTTCATTCAATGAGAGGTGTTGTGGCTGACCCTGCACAAACATTTTAACTCTTTTGAAGCAGCACTGTGATTCAAAATACATCATCTTTGGGGTTTATACACTCATAGTCTTCATGCTTGAAATCTAAACACTTTGTTTGTAGGTGACTGCTGGGACCAAATCCATGATTTTCAATTAAAGTTTGACATTTTACAGTGGGAAATCCTTAGTTTTACAGGAGAATCAACAGTTCTCTTGAGAAAAGGGGTCAACCCCACACAAAACTTCTTTAGTTGTACTGGAAAAGGGCCTTTCTTCTCTTTTTTTTTTTTTTTTTTGAGAGGAAAGGTTAGTACACACAATTTTTTGGCAGTACTTTAACTTGAATTCAAATAATTTTCTAAAATATGTAGCAAATTATGTATTATTAGTCAGGCCAAGACCTAAAGACCAGTGAAATTAATGGGAAAAGAGAAACCTTTAGGGAAGAAGATTGAAAAACTGAGTCTCATGGTTAGGCAAAAATATCTGTGCCTTTTGAAATACTGTTAAACTGTAATTTTATTTTCTTGTCTACGGTGATGAATGTCCATAGAAGGTCAGACTTTGCTTTTACACGTCTAGTTTGTGGTTAGGAAAGTCTAATTCAGGTTTACACTGGAGTTAATCCTTACTTATATGCCTGCAGACAGGACTCAACATAAAAACAATGATATTCAAAGAACCAG
Source organism: Chiroxiphia lanceolata (assembly GCF_009829145.1). Classification (NCBI taxonomy): domain Eukaryota; kingdom Metazoa; phylum Chordata; class Aves; order Passeriformes; family Pipridae; genus Chiroxiphia; species Chiroxiphia lanceolata. Next base: position 4,753,521 of record NC_045671.1, on the reverse strand, counting down.
AGCTCAATATTGTTAGCCTTTTTTGCAAGAAAATAAATAAGTTGTGGATGTTATTATCACCAGAAGTTATAATCCAGTTGGAAATAGTCTATTCCCCAAGTTGTTACTGTTCATGAATTCTCCTTTTAATAAGCAACCGAAATTAAAAAATTTCGTGGAAATTATTCCTCATTCACCATATTTTTTATAACTCTTCTGCCTTTTTTTTTTTTTTTGTGCGTGAGCAAAGCTCTGCTCTTAGAAAATACAAGTTTAATGTTGCAGTTGTTTCCATAAGGGAGAAAAATGTCTCTCAATGTGAATTCCCATTATTGGAAACTGGGATCAGAAAGTAGCTTTACTAGGACAGTTGGATTTAGAAGCTAAGTCTTCATGTGCCAGTGTTTTCAGCTGTGCCTTGGATTGTCCTTGATCTCACCTTACTCCTAGGCTGCTGTTACAAATGTGCTCACCTTGAGTTGAGGTACACTTACTTGTTTGAGCACTTAGGTTGTTTTTTTAAGGAGGGAACTGGTGCTGCCTGGAATGCTTCATTTAAACAAGCCCGTGTGCTTTTCATTTTTCAGACTGAGTGTTCTGCAGTTCTTTGTTTACATGATTACTCCTCCACCTGTGATAAAGATTGATTCAGACGATCAATAAGGGCTTTGAAGGAGAGGTGCTGTCATACCAACAGGTTTTTAATACACAGGAAGATCCAATACAGCAAAGTACTTAAGCACATGTCAAAATTACTTCCATTGACTTTACTCACTCTTCGTACATGTAAAGTTGGGGATGTATTTAAGTGCTTTGCTGAGTCAAGATGGCTGTATGCTATAAAATAAGGTAGTTGGCACAAAGAGCATCAATGCCGCCTGAGCTGCTGAGAGCAAGTCATTAGTGGAGTAGGAAGTAAGGCTTAGATCCACAAAATGGGAAGAAAAGAAAAAAAAATTGAGGATGATAATGGAAAAAAAACAGCCCTGAAAAGACGTGGCAGTCATGACATTCATCCATAAAAATGTAAAGAAATCCAAAAAGCGAAGGTCACTGATCCATCCTTTCTTCATCAATTGTGCTGAAGTAATGCAGCTCATGGCCTATTGAATGTAAAGATCCCCTGCTGTTCTCAAACGCTGGGTAGAGAAATACAATGTGCCATCGTCAACTTTTCGGCCCCAGTAGGGTGAACTAAGGACAAAGTCTTCTTGAGTACTTATTTTTTCTGCTTTCTGGGGTGAAATTAAACCCCTAACAGAGTCAGTATACAAGTTCCAAAGGCAGGGGCCATTCCTGCTGTGGCTGAAGCCAAAAATGTATCAGTAACTTATTGAAAGCTTCATCAAGTATTCGGTTTTGATCCCAATTTCACTGACCTTGCAAAACTGGAATAACTTCACTGAGGGCAGAGTGATCAATCTGTATAGAGAAGACAGTACTGGTAACAATAGACACCTGTAGTCTTTGCTTTTGGTGTATGAATGCCTTGAGAAAAACACAAAAATAAAACGCCACTGGGCATGAGATGCCATCCTTACCAAAACACACATGAAAACCCACTCAGAAGGGATTTTTTTCCTACTAAAATAGTCACTTAAAAAAACACAAACAAACAAACAGCAGAAACAAAACCAAAACCACCTCCCAATATATTATTAAAATAATTATTGCATCCAATCCGAATATGTCCTGAGCAGTAGACTAGGTTATGCCTGCTGATCTTTTCAACTGGAAAATTCTTCCTAAAGGGCAACATTATGGATCATAGCCTATCCTAAAAAGAGAAAAAGAAAAAAAAAAAGGGGGGGGAAAGAAAGAAAAAAGGGAAGAAAATTGCCCTGCAAGCTGATAAAAGCCCATCTGCCTGCTTTTGACAAGGCACTGTCATTCTTCACAGCTTCGCGTCCTGTAGACATTTAGAGGGTCATAATTTCCAGTTCAGTTTTCTTTTTTTTTTTCACTCCTCTCTCTTCTGAGTGGAGCAACGTTTGAGGAGTAGGCTAAGACGGCCTGAACTAATTCGTCTTGTGACCTTTTAGTGCCTTCAGAGCAAAGTGATTTAATAGCACTTAATCTGTCAAAAAACTGAAGCTTTGTAATAACTGTATATTAAGCCAGTTTTTATGGAGCATTAGCTGAAGTCCTTTCAGTTTACAAAATGGGGTGGTACCTTGTCTCTTCTGTTTGGTTTTTTTTTTTCCTTTTTCCTCCCTGTCTTCCATGAATCCCTGTTACTCAGTATCACCATTTTGTATTTAAGGTAGACAGGGAAATTCTCAAGACAGGTAACTCCATGCATTATAGGGTGCATGGGAAAGGTCTCTTCCCATCCCTGTGTGATTTATGGTTTAGGGCTGTTGGAGCTGACGGGCAGTGGAACAGACAGAACATTCAGGTTTCACTGGTAATGGAGGGATCTTCTCAGGCTTGGCCATGTGCCACAAATGTTAACCTAGATTTTAAAAAATAAAGAGAGATTATTTGAAGACAGAAGACTGAGAAGAATTGGTCACAAATAGTTTCAGCTCTTACCCCAGTTTCAGTTTAGGAAGGCTTTCTCTAAATTAACTTGTTTAATATAATTTCCTTATCAGTAATCCAGGTAATGACAATATTTCCTTTTTTTCCAACTTTTTTATAACACAGAGGCTAAAGTAATTCTGGGAAGAGACAGTCTCCTTGTCTGCCTGTACCACTAAGGAACTTCGTCTTTCTCTAACACAGTTAAGCAAGAATGAGTATAAAAGAACAATAAGAAAAATGAGCTCATAAAAAATGAGAATGTTCAAGTCCAACATTTACAAATTCACTTTCATCTCAAAACAAGACACCAAACACCTGAAAGACCAGAATGCCTTTGTTAACAAAGAAAATTAATACAGATCTTAAAATGTTTTCCCTGTGTCTGTGATAGAGACTGAACTGACTATTCTGAACACTTCATGGGAGTTATAGTCTGGAGATATCATGTGGAGGATTTTAAGAGGAATGCAACTTCCAAAGCAGCCTATGGAGGGCTGTTTCATGTGTTCCCTGCTTGTCTTCTTCTTCTCAGTTTTCCTTCTCCAGATATATGGGACAAGGGTTACCTTGCAAATCAATCCTATATGTACAGATTTTTTTATTCCAGTTGTCTTAGACACCTGAATTTGTGACTTCCAGTTTAACAATTTCTTTCCCTCAAAAGATCAATCACTAGCTAAAAGTATTTGTTGCTTGTTTCAAGACCCTCACACAGAATTCACTGAAGTTAAAAATTCCCATTACTGACAACACATTCATGTCTTCAATTTGACTCCTATCCTGCTGTTCTTTATAATATTCCCTTGCAGTAAAGAACATGCAAAGGTTTTGGGGGTTTGGGTTTCTTTTCTCAGAACAAAACTGCTATAAGCATAGAGGAGTGTCTTTGTTCTTTCTACTCATACCCTGGCTCTAGAGGTAATTTCCTCTCACATGTAAAACTGTGTTCCTTTCTACTATTTCCTTATGAACTGTCTAATCCATTTTGTGATGTCCCCTGCTTGGCCCTTCTCTGTCTGTGGTACTCATTGTACTGAAGTGCTGAAGATTAGGATCCCAAGTGGGGGCTTGTGCTGTTTGTGACAACAGTAAACCCACAGGTAGTTGCTAATTAATTAGGGCAAGAGATGCCAAATATCACCAAATCTTATGGGTTTAAATGGAGACTTCCAGGTCTTCGGATGCTGGGTGAGAGGAGTGGTCAGAACATATACACAGGAAGTGAGTTTACTTCACTGTATTCACGTATTCTGGGTATGTTTTTTATTTTGCATCATCTTCGTCCAATAAAAAAAAAAAACAACAAACACAAAACAAAACAACAAAACATAAACAAACACCAAAAATGCACTTTAGTCAGGCATAAGTTAGTAAGATACTTCACTGAACTTGATTTTACTGGTAGTGGCAGGTAGAGAATCGTTATTAAAGCTGTAATGAAAGGCTAGTTTCAACCATAATGATATACAGCAGCAGTTCTTCATAACAGAGCAACAAACTGTCAAATAATTACTTTTCTAGATGTGAAAACATCAGTTTTCATTAAAAACCAAGCAAATAAACAAGGAAAAAAAGCAACATCTTTGTAACTACTGTTTGGTAAAACTGTCTTCCTGCAACATCTCTCTCCCTCCCTCTGTGTGCCTCTCAGATTATTATCATTATTATTGCTATTATCTTAACGTAGTGCTTAAATTAATCCTTTGTAAATTTTTTATAAATACACAGAATTAAAAACTTGCACAACCCTCAGAGAATGCAAGTTAGGTAAGATGAAGCACAGATAACTAGAGGGCATGATTTAAGACAGACAGCTCCAACTCTATAAATTTTCCAAGTCAGCATTAGAGTCGCTTAATATTTTATGTAGTATTCCTTGCTTATATGTGACATTTTGAGCTCCTAATAAAGATACAAGTCTGGGATTTTTTTCTTCCACTCTCCTCCCATCCTTTTTGTAGATTTGTAATTATCAAGAAACTGACAGTAGATTTTTATGTTACTTTATTTTTTTTTTCTTCTGGTGTTTTCTATCATCATTTGTCAATAATTCTGCAAGTTCCTGAATGCTACTCTGTAATTATCATTCTAGGCACAAATATTACTTTTTTTCTTGAAAACTGAGTGTAAAATTGGAATAAAATTTCCTAGAGTGATGGATTTTATGCTCTTTGCATCTTTTATGCAGTTTTTTCTTATATTTATTGTGGGTAGTTGTGACTAGTCAATCACCAGAATTTGGCTACTCTCAATGCTTTATCACGTATCAACTCTGTCAATATAATCAGCAGTTATGCTTGCCTATTAAACTGTCAATCAAAGGGAGCAATTCCATATATCAGCCTTTTTCTGTCCAAACTATAACATCCCTTGTTTCCAAACTCAGTGTCCTCTCCCATTCACCACGGGGAAACTCCATCTTCTCCCAGTGCTCACTCCAGTCCAGGCCTTTTTATTCTCAGATCACCACGTGGCTGGACCTGCCAGCTGATCAATGCAGTCCACGACTTCCTGTTCCCCCAGTTCCCACAAATCTTTTGGTCAGAAGTGATTTCTGGCCAACCATGCAGTTGAACAAAAAGTTTCTCGGAATGAGGGTGACGACAACAACTGATCCACAGAGGTTATCTCTCACTGTGTGTGCACAACGCCTGGAAGGAAGAATCCTAATTAGGGTTAGCATCACTCAGCAGTAATAAAATTTCACTCATCGTGAGCATTATTAATAATAAAGATGTCATGCAACACCACTGCAATAGTGTAGTGCAAGTCATTTCAGAGAAGCCATATTTAGTGATTTGTGTCCCAAATGGCAATGTATTTCTATAGTTTGGGTACTGAACCAAGACATTAGCTTTCTTCAAGGTTCTGCCACTAATCTGGGACAGGTCACTTAATCCCCATTTATCTTTGTTTATCTTTTCTATTAAGATGTTGGGTTTTTTCAACACAAATGGAATCCCATTATTTCTAGGGACTGCACCCCCAAAATGAAGTCCTGACCTTAATTACGGCAAGAATGTACCGTACAGTACAGTAACTGTAAAATCAGGAAAGCTCTTTGGGGTTTATCTAATTTAAAGGTAGATGTTCCAGGAGATCCGCATTGGCATCCTGTCTGTGCTCCTACTTTCTCTTCAGAGGCAACGGAAAGAACAGGCATTTGAGGAAACAGGTCCATATCGTTTAAACGTGGATATCTGCGATGGCTCACATGAATTACACCTCAAGAGTGCCTACTTTTCATCACAGAAAGAAAGAGAGGCATAACTGCAGCGGTGGCTGACTACCGAGAAATGGAGACCTCTGTCACAGAGCTCTGAAGTTACACGAGATGGTACCAGCCTTTCAGCCTTCTCAGGCTTAGTTTTCTTTCATCATCATTCAAATACCAAGAATAACTCTTGCCATAGTCATGATGATAAAAAGCAGGTAAAATGGGATAAAAGAGTATTATTCCTAATGCCAGCAAGGTTCACTGTGACAGCAAGTCTTGATTCATATTTGGAAATATAAAAAACACATATCTGAAAGAAAAGATGCAGAAACCAAGCCCAGAGCTTATTTCATGTTTTGCTAAGCAACAGACAAAAATATCTTTTTTTCTAATGCTTTTAATTGAAATTGAGTAACATGGTGTTCAGAACATGGGTACAGACCAAATTATTTCTTTTTTTTTTTTTCTTTCCTCTCATTCAAGAAGGATCCAAAACAGGAAGCATGCTTCATTTTAAGTAAGCAGAGCTGGTAATATTCTTTTCAATAACTGCCTATGGATGAAAGTTAATAAAGTCATTGGGCCAAACATATGCATGTGTAATTCTAATTACACCACAGTCATGTTTAATATAAAACCATCAACTTTGTATTCAGCCTGGGAACCAAGGCTGCTGACTTCAGTGTAAGGATGAATTAGATGAATGGTGCACTTTATAATATTTCTGTACAGTTAGAACATCCTTGCCCTTTCCTTATTGCAGCTGAGATTTAATTAAAAATAAATTAAAATAAAAATTAAATTAAGTGAATATTTTTCATGTATTAAATAATATTTGAACATCCTCTTCATGTTTGCTCTCAAAATAGGGAATAAGTGCAAGATTATTTTTTGGCCAAATGAATTTACTTGATGATCATTAAATACTATTCCCACAAGGTAAAAACATCCGTGAGTTTTTTTCTTTAACTTTTGTGAATTAATATTTATAAGGAATTTATTAGCATAAGGTTACTGTGGATGAAACCTTTTGAAAACTTTATTGTTTAGCTCCCAAGTATTGTGATGATTCTGCTTCTGAAAAAAAAATAAAGTTTCTTTAAAAAGGAGTCACCACTTTCAAACATACTTGCCCAAATCTAGGTGTATACACTTGTATACGGCACCTATAATGAAACAGGGTCTCTTATCAGAACTCAAAAACTCAGTCCAAACACCTTTAGGGTCCATTTCAAGCATATGCACTACTTATTTTGATATCTGCTTGTGGGAATCCAGAGTAGAATGTATTGTGTATTCCTTAAAATTATGTCTTAAGCTATATAAAACTTTAATTAACTCTGTGGCAAACCCTGTTCAGGTCATAGGACGAGAACGTGGTGTGTGCTGTGTCCCCCTGCTTGTATATAAAGCAGAAGCTTCAGATTCCTGTTTTGTAAGTGCACCAGCCTGAAATACATTTTTTTTTCATAAATAGCTTTTACGCCCCTGTGTCCTCCCTGAACTTTTCATGCCTTGTTCATTCGATTTTAGAGAGGGCTTGTCTCTCAGCACGTCACTGGATAGTTTTGTTTTTTAGTTATGGTTCCTAAGGTGCTGGATCAAAAATAATTTTCTGATTTACACCATCCATTTACCTATTTCATCAAGCTTGTTTTGAGAGAGTAACCAAAGTACAGAAGCTATCTGCTATCAGCAGTAATCACAACAGTCTTGGGATTAAAAACAGAGGAACATTAACCTTTTTTGAGAATATTAAAATTCTGTCCACAGTACAGATGGACTAAGGCAGTCAGGTATATACCTTGTAACTACTCAAATGCAACTTTAAAATGCTACATTGCTGCCTTTAAATTTACATGGTGCTAACTTTTCCAGAACAAGATCAGAATTCATAATTTATTTATATTGTTATTTTTTTTCTTGATTTAACCTTTATTTTACAAGGAGGTCTCTTAAAATATTAATTGCCCTTTTTCTTACAGAGACCTAACAAAGGTAGACAGCAAGGTAGCACTCATACACAGCAGGAACAGAAAGAGAGGGGGAAGGGGAGAAAAAAATTGTGTACATGGAAAAAATAACCTTAAATAATACATCTTCTGAATGCAGTATTTTCTTCTTAGAATCTCAAAAATTATCTACCATTTTTCACTATTTCATATCTATATTTTAGCATCATGGATTGCAATTAAAGGTCTAAAGCAGCATGAAAATAAATAAATAAATAAATGAAGCTTCAATATTGCATCAAGGAAAGATAAATGTTACAGTCCTTTTTTGTTTGTGAGGAAGAATTGAGAGTCATGGCCAGATCCAACAAAACATTTAGGGGACTAAAAGTAAGATTGGAATTTTCATGAAGAGAAAGTTACATTAAATACATAGTCTCCTTTTATAAAGCTTGTGAAGACTACAGTGAATCTGAGAGGACATTCAGAAGCTCAGTTATCTACCAGCAAAATTTCTGTTCTTCTTGGAGTTTTCGTTTATCATTCAGTGTGAATTAGATGCATTTTGAACCTGGCTGTCCAGGAGGGAACTACCATTCTGGTTTGAACTCCTGGATGCCTCCAGATTGGCTGTGGAAAGGGACAATCCTAAAGTCCAGAATCTCAGAATTGCAGAATAGTTTCCACTGGCTGGGAGGGACATGTAAGGAACATCCAGTTTTATGCCGTGCTCAAACAGCATCCCTTCATTTCCTCTGCTTGAGGCGTTCAGAGCCTTGTCTGGATGATTTCTGATGTTTTCAAGGATGGGGGTTCTCTGGGATTTTACTCCAGCATTTGGCCACTCTCACAGAGAAGAACTTTTTCCTAGTAACTAATAGCAATTGACCTTGCTACAACTTCTGTCCATTGTCCCACATCCATTTGCTGCACAAACAAAAGGCTTATTTAAAAATCTAAAACTGTACCTTAAAACTGACTCTATGTGTTACATTCTGAAAGTCACACACAAGGTTTATGACAAAATCACAGACTCTCTTAATATTTATGTCCCCAAGTTAACACCAACCATTTAATCTCTCTCCATAGCTATCAGTTATTTGCAGGAAATAACTGCTCAGAGTTCAGTGGAAGCATAATCTATGCTTTAGAGAAAGGAGGAGAAAAAATAATCCATACCTACACATAGATTTTCAGAGCCAGGGTAATAATTGTCATTTAACTGATGGTCCAAGACAACTTCAACATCCACACTACTTCTTAAGTATCCTAGTATCACCATGACCACATTTTATCAGTTTTATGTCACAGCTGAATGATAGCATATCCAGGAGCACAACTACCCTTTTCAGTGTGATAGGCATCTATGTGTAACCAGAACTGCATTACAATATTAATAGCATAATTACCAACAATTAATTTTCCCTGATACTCTTTTACCCAAATTTTTTTAACATCCTTGACAGTACTTAGGAGATTATAATATCTATTAAATTCACAGCTTTATACATTTTAACTTTTTAGTTAAAATGATCCTGTGTGACTTATTTACTGAGCATAGAAAATCTCAGTGTGAAATGGAAGGAAAAGTAGTGACACTCTAGAAGTGTATGGATCGTATTTTCTGATAAAGGGAACATAAATGAGCATCAGCCAGATAAATCATTGTCTGTTTGACAGAACTTCCTGAGTTTGCATTTATTTTCTACAAAGTAGTGCTATTTGGTTTAGGGACACAAAAGAACTAGTTCAGATGCATATTTATTGAAATTTTTATAGGCTGATCAACATTTCCAAGGTAAGTTTACATTGCATCTCATTCAGCCTGTCCTCACTGAAGTCTTTTGACATTGGACTGGTGATTACAGTATTTCTGATCATGTGTCATGTTATACTAAATGCTGCAAGGTTGATTTCAAGTGGAGACTTCCACCCTTGCAATATGAGGAATTTAGAAGTTTGAAAACAGAGAATAGAAAGTTCAAAATCAGATACTCTGACTTTTAGTGGATTCCTATATTAATAGGATTATCCAGCAATACTTGGGAAAGTAAAACTCAGTGAGAAACATGTTAAATGCATCTTGGTTTGCCAATGCTTAGCATTTCACTCAAGAATTATGGCCAGCCTCAAATATGGGATTTACCACTTTAGTTGTGGTGGGTAGGGGAATTCTGAATTTGTGGACCTTTATTTCAGGTTAAGAAAATCTATAAGAAAGGAAGAGTCTTTCTCTTGCCCAGGACATGGGTGGAATTATTTCACCAGTAAAAGGAAATTTGTACCTCCCAGTAGAAGATGACATTTCACTTTCTTTTGGCCTCCAACATTTACTGACCTTGTCTTGTGGTTGCTGTAACACCAGTAACTGTACCTTCAGTTTTTAATGGAAAGCCTTGCAAGAAAAGAAATAAAAATCAACACATTTTTAATTACTTTCCCAAATTTTTAATTACTTTCCCTTCCTTTCCCAAACCTTCCCTTCCCAAACCTTCCCAAACCTTCTCTTCCCTTCCCAAACTTTCCCTTCCCAAACCTTCCCTTCCCTTCTCCTTTTCCTCTGTTTTACTTTCCCTCCCCATCCCTTATTCTTTCCCAATTCTTTCAACAAAGACAAAGCACAGCCCATCCAGATGAGCATGTTAAAGGAGTGCAGGAGCAGCTTGTGCAATCCTTTCCACTGCTGTATTGCCCACAACACTGCCAATAACATGCTCCAGTGCTCCATAAGACTTTCACTTCCCTCTCTGACAGATGCCCAAAAGCAATACGCACCCCAGCTTCATCAGACTTGCACTTTAATGGAAAACTTGAACAGTAATCTCCCACACTTTCATATCAGCACCTTTGCTTCCAACTCACTTTGTAGCTTCAATTTGGGAAGTTATTCTGCCTTAATGTGTTTAAGGAGGACTCCGACCCACAAGCCACTCACTGCAGGGTAACAACTTACAAAACACCAGAAGCTGCCTGGTAGCTGTATGCAGATGAGAACCACAAGATGCTCTTCATCAGTTCGTTAAGTTAATTTAAACCACTCTCTTAGAGGGTGCAAATTAACAGTTGTGGTGAAGCTGGTGCCCAATCTGTTCCCCCTCTAGTGCCAATGCCTGGTTGTATCATTCAGTTTCTCCTTTAAGGACAGTTGGGATGTGCATATACATTCGTGTGCCACTTATTATCTTCTATACAGAGAGATAAGTGGAAATGATGACAAATCATAGAGAAGCATTTCTTTTCTCAGTAAGCAGGACATTTAGCAGAAGTCTCTGGCCAGCATCATTTAGCAACACCTATTAACTGCAGAGGGAGAGGGAGAAAACCCTTCATCAGGTAGAGATTAGCTGGCAAAGTGTGCACAAGATGTAAAATCTGGTGCTGTGTGAAATTCTCTCCTGTGAAGAAGGTTAGAGCAAGGTTCTATTTGCAGGGGTAAATGTTACTCACACTGAGCAGTGCCAGCAGCAGCAGCCTTAGCTGCCTTGGCAGATAAGCATGGCTTTTCTTTCCTGACAGGAAAGCAGCATTAGCATCCCTAAGAGTTTAATATGAGGAGTCAGGTCCTATAAAAATCATGGAGCTGGCATTAAAAACAATAGTTTTAAAAATCAAAACTCTGGCACTTGAAACACCATATTCAGGGTACTGTTGATATCTGCCAGTCTTCACATCAGCTTTCAGCAAGGATGACTCCTAGTATGACGCCTAATGGAGGCTTTATAATTATCACGATGCAGTTCTTCATCATCTGTTTCACATCCATTTTGTCATTATTCTGCTCCTAAAATGTCTCTCGCTCCCAAGATGGCCATGAAGTCAGTGCAGCAGCATCTCCTGAGTCCTATGGGTATAGGAGGATGGGGACTGACAAGCCTTAATGCTCTCTGCTGAATTCAAGGGGATACAGATGAGATCTGTAGAACAAAAGATCTGGTAGTTACTTTAGCTACAATCTTTTAAAAAGAAAAGAAAATGGTTGTTCCGTGTTAACTTTTCCTTGAAGAATTTACCTTTTACCTTAAGTCTTAGGTGTGGAAGTTTGCATGGGGAGAAAAGGTGTTTCTCCTGGGTGCCTCTGCTCTTCTCCAGAGATCAGAAAATGTTGGAAGTAGCCTGCCACAGTGTTAGTACAGTCTGGTCAAGCAAGGTCAGTACTGTTGTAACAAGTAGCTCTATATTTATTCAGTGCACCTCCCCAGTTTTCTTCCATTAGAAGGAACAAGCTCAGTTTCAGCTGAATTCACAGCAGCAAAAGCTATTGCCAAAGGTGGGGTGTCTGTCTCTAAAAATCAAATCCAGCCAGCATGATGTGCCTGTCAGGGAAAGCTTCACCGAGCCACTCTAATGTGAGCTCTCTGACCAGACCTTCCCAAGGCAGATGGGAGAGAAAATCACATGTGCCTACAGCCAGCATAGTGACTTCCAGTGCAAACATCCCCAAACTGCAACTGGTGCAGCCCTTACAGAATGACAGCCATTAACTAGTTGGGACACATAATTCACTGATGTCTTTGCCTACAGAAGTCCTGATAATGTCTTGTCCAACACTCTTACATATAAAATAAATTCATTGTGTTTAAACAGGTAATAAGAGACACCTTGCAATTCTTCATTTCATTCTGTTCACTCTAAGGGTGGACATAATCCTTTGTATCAGTGTTTACCAAAAGACTTTCTTTGGAGGGGGCAAAATAGGCGAGAGCATCCTCATTTAACTTGTTCTAGTTGTTGTCAGAGGCAGACCTGAGAGAGGGAGGCAAGTTCCCACAGCACAGTGAAATCAGCTCTGCCTGCCTGGAGGCACACACAGTCCCACCCTCCATTCTGGGCTACAGCACAGTAGGAAAGGAGAAAAGTAATTCAGGTTTCTCTTAGTGGTAGACAGTATGTTGAAGCTCTTACTTGTCATTGTGAAGGTTTCGGTGTGGAAATAGGCATGATAAGTTTTGTTGGTATCACATCCCTGTGTATGTTACAAAATGGATTGAAGCAGGAGGATGCAAGAGTAAAATCATGGATTGTTTTCTCCCAGCACAGTGTGGCACCAGGTGGACTTAAGCACAGGACCGAGTAGAAGGACTTATTAACTTGAGTTCAGTCCCAGACAGCTCATGGACCCAAAGGGTATGTCTGTACTGGTAAATTAAATGTTCCTGGGCTCTCAGGCCAACTGGCATGGAGTAGTCTGCTTTTTGCTGGTAAACTCTACCACTTTCCAAACCAGTTGGGAGACTGTAAATTGAAACCTCATCCATGCCAAGAAACGGTACAGTCATTCAGTAGCACCATCATGTTTTAGTGCCCAGGCACACTTGAATTTACTAGTATACACACAGTCAATCTGTCTCACCTGGAGCAGCTGAAGTATCCTTATCCTCTATTTCCATGCCACTGCTTGTTTTTCAAATGCTAATGAACAAAAAGGACCTCTGAATGAGATGCACCCATGACATTAGAAACACTTTTTCCCCAGCCCATATAACTGAGTACATCTGCATTGACTGGGAGTGAGTGTGGGAAGAGCTGTCATCCATTGGCACCGGTGTTAGATAATGGTTAGTACATCATCTCCAGAGCAGCAGAGGTCTAATTTGGTTATTCTGTCACCACATACAAAGATTAGAGGGTTACTGATTGTTGTGGCATTATTTCCAGTGCAGCTGTAAATTCCTCCTGCTGCAGCATAATTCTTCAGACAGCCCAGCTCAAGTTGAAATGTTATGGTGTTATGAATGTCCTAGACAGAAGTGACTATTATACTACCTGCAGAGTGTTTAGACTTTAACAGATCAACCAAAAATAGTAAATATCTCTAAAACTGGAAGTGTGTGTGTAGATGAGCTCTTGTGACACTGTTTTGGGGAATAAGCACCCTTGCTGTACTGTCAGGGCGTAGATCATGGTACTTTGCCTCAGTGAAAGTGATCCTTTTCTAAAAACAGGGAGGATATAATTTATTTTCATACTTACAAAATGATAAGTGTTGTTTATGATTCCAGTCAGCTGTTAAGATCATTCACGGTACAAATGAAACAGGAAATGTTTAACAGAACAAAGCTGAATTTCAAGATGGAAATTGAATTTCTCCAGTTAAAGACAGGAGATGGGGTAATTTTCAAGTGTTTCTATTCATTTTAAAATTGATTTCTGTATGGTCATATTTGCACTTGCTTCAGATGTGTTTTCAGCTTTTCTGAGTAAGTTACCCAAGTTACAACTTGTTAGCAATACAGTAGTTTTACAAAGGTCATTTTCCAAAAAAACCACGTGATATTCTTAAGGTTCAAAAGTGTATCTAGTTTTCATGCATGTATATGCTTACAGGTCTACAAAGACCAAAAAAATAATAGACTTTCCTTCTTGCTCCCATTACTCTTTGGAAAATAAACCCCAAGCTAACAAAATCCAAGAAAACATTTCCAAATTACTTTAGGGTAAATTTTTTTTTTTGTATTTATTCAAAAGCAAAAGACTCTGATAATACTACTGTGAAAATTTGTAAAAATACTTGTAAAATTTTTTTGTGCTGGATTAGCCCTTTTAATTAATTACCATTAAAAACTCTGTAGTTCAGGTAGCTGTCAGCACAACTCATCTTTTTGCCAGATTCTCCACAGGTTTTTAGTCTGTCAATTTAAACATAGCCCTGATCTTGAGCAAAAGCTGAAATTTCCCTTACTTAAGAAATCCTGTCCTCCATGAAACACATTGAATGAGAATGAAGTAAATGAGACCTAAAGAGAAGCATGTGCACACACTTCTCCAGAGGGTTAGCTTGAAGATGTAATTCTTTCTGGTTTGATCTTTTACAGGGTGGGGGGTTTATTTGTCTCTTTGTTTGCTTGCTTTACTTCTGGGAATCAAACAACATACACGCCACCATGTTTGTTTCTATGTCCTTTTCTTTCCCCATCACTAAAAAAATAACATCTATTCCAGTGAAACTGTGTATTGTCACATAAAGATCACAATTCACTGAGTCTTCTGGAAATTCACCAGGGACTTTGTCTTTTCATTATTTTCACTTGAAAGATACTCTAAAATTTCAGAGGGGAATGATGGCATATGTCCAGAAGGAGAGCTTTCTGCTAACTTTACTTCTGAGAATAAAGAAGGGTAAATGCCAAGGTCAACACAGCTCATAGTATGGCTTTTTGGAGCCCTTTGAAAAATGAGAATAAACTTCACAAAATTAGGTAATGTATTGTAGAAGGCAAAAGTGGATAGCTAACACTGTTCTGAACTACCATAACAATCATAGTTGAGATGCCTTGAAAAACCCACAAATTTGTTACATGTATACCACTTGGTAGGTGGCAACTGAGAGAACTGAAAAAAAACCAACCAACCAACCAACCAAAAAAACCAAACTGAAACAAAAAAACAACCAACCAAAAAAAAAAATAAAAGCACACACAAAAAAACCCACAAATGAACAAAAAAAGCCACAAAAAACAAAACCAAACCACCAACAATGACAACAACAAAAACACCTCCAAATTCTGCACTTTGATTCTAAAAGGCAGCCAAAGCCAAACAAACAAGACAATAAAGATTTCACAATCACACGGTACGACCACTGATATTTACGGTCAGTCAGAAGCCCTGCATTCAGCAACTTTCCTGGTCAACAGGAAAAAAGGAGAAAGCAAAGCCATGAAATAAGAAAAGCCCACTCTGTGACTTAGCATCAGCAGGTAGATATTAGAGCCAACACATTACTCATGGATAAAATAGAGTCTTAATTAAATTGAAAATACTCTTAACGTGTGGAAGCTGAATGTTCAAATTGCCTCCCTCTCTTGACAATTGAAAAGCACATTTTGGTATTGAAAACACGTATCAACTCTTCCTTCAGCTTCTGTTCTCATCTGGGGAAAGGGAGAGAGGGAAGAGGAATACTAAGTGATATAGCACAAATAGGGCCTACACAGATGTTTTGTCCAAATAGATCTGTTACTGGAAAGGTGAGCTGAGCTGAATGGATGGTTTACAGGTGTAAGGAATGCATTTACATGGTCTGGAAATCCCACAGAGGACAGGATCAGAAACCCTTTTGTTAAAGGTAAAAGAGCCCTTAAGTGCAAGTGGATCCAGGCCTGAATCACAGGCTGACACAACCAGTTCATTACATTCGAGGAAATCTGAAGAATTAGACACTAGAAACCCAGAAGTCTAAGCACAGGTCAGAGGCTAAAAAGAGCAATCTGTCATCTCCACTTGGACTTACCTGGGCTCCTGCCCTGATATCCACCCAGGCCTTTACTGAACAGCAGAGCCCAGACACTTTATGACAACTCTGTCTGCTTGATTTTTGGTTCTTTTCTTTTTTATTCACATTTTCCTTCAGTAAATGTTTCACTGAGATCCCAGTTATCAAAAGCCAAATAAATAAAATCTATTTAAAAACAATGTAAAAAAACAAACAAAAAAGAATACAGAAGAATGGTGATTCTTCATAGATATTATTTGTATATGTTCTGCTGGCCTTAATTTCTTGGGATTTTGGTTTGGTTTGTTGGGGTTTTTTTAAACAAAACAGCAAAGACTTGTAAGGTGAAGCCTTTCTCTTTTTTTTTTTTTTTGCTTAGCTGAGTTGAGGCTCAAAACTTTAATACGGCAACTTGATGTTTTTGTAACAATATTTAAAATATTTAGAATAGTATTTTTTCCTTATATGTAGTATTATTATGTATTAAAATGTAAACATATCTATAATGTACAAAGATGTATGTATTCATACATATATACATATATATATATATATATATATATATAACATTGTGTTCATAGGTAAAGTACTTAATATTGACTGCAAGTTGCACTGCAACTTGATATTCAAATTATCCATGAAACAACAGACTGTGTTATGGAATGGGAATTATAGCAGGCAGGTGTTTTTTTTATTTTATTCTTGGCATAAACCTTGCTGGAAATAACCACGTGCAAATGTAAGCTCCCTAAGTTAGGGGAGGGAAATATATTCTGTGGGGAATATTTCCTAGATGAAATCACTCAAAATCACCTTTACTTGTTTTCTCACTCATTTTCAGACCTTCAGTCCTGGATTAAGTCAGTTGTACTTTCAGTCAAACAGCATTTGATGTATTTGTAATGTTCCAGGGAAATCTACCTCTGTCCACTGAAGTATTTCCAGGGTTTATTTTGAGACCCTTGTAGGGTGGAAAGGGACACTGAGAGTTCAGTGTTTTGCTGGCATTTACGTACTGCAGACATGATCAATAAAGCTCACAGTCACGTATTTTATTATAAAATATACAGTAACTATAATACACTGATCCTATAAATACAATACATAGGATTTATAGTTTGAAGTTCAGCAGAATCATGTGTTTGGAACACCATCAAACAACAAGAATATGGAATATCATGAGAGGTAAGAATATTGGCTGAATGTCCCTAATTTTAAAAGGCAGAATGTAGGATTGGGATCACACACCTATTTTCGACCCTAGCTACTGTCCCAGGAGCCTGGACTGCAACAGTTTATTCCCCTCACATCTCTGCTGAGAATAGAGAAGGAAAAGAACTATCCACATCTAGATAAACTCCAGTGGGGCCATAGAAGACATTTTAAAAAGTCTCCCTGGCATCAGTATGTATGAACCTAAACCATGGGGGAAATTTATAGAAATTTTTAAATCAATTAACATGTTAGGTTCTGAAGAGATATTGTAAACTGTCCAAAGTAATAAAATCAGCAATGCATGGCATTACTTTCCTCTATGAAGAGCTTGAATAAATAAGACATTTATAAAAATGAGCAGAAAATATGAAATGAATATCCCAAGAACCATGAAAAAATATAAGCTAAAAGAGAAATTGAATTTTCCTCTGACTTTCTGAGAGAGAATGCAGTTGTGGATTTTATACATAATTTATAAGGGAAATTGGCCAGTTCACTCAGGTATACCATATCAACTTTTAGGAAAGATTAAGCAAGCTGTCTTCTTTTAATTGAAATCAAATATAGTCACAGAAGAAAATGACTTCTGCCCATGGAAGAGTATGGTGCTGTCACATGGCCAACAGCATTTACAGTGTACATGGGGCTTTCTTCTACAAAGTAAACTTCTGTTTCAGTTCTTGAGCAGCCACAAAATGGTGTGAGCATCAGCAGCTTCCACCATCCCTGAGCCAGTTCTCCCTTACCTCTGTCAGTAGCTACACTTACATTTGACTTTGTGTACAATAGGTTAAACCTATGTCCTACATACTGTTTCCATCTCTAAGAACATAAGAATTGACATAGTAGATCAAACTAGTGATCCATTTAGTTCAATATCCTGCCTCTGAATTAAGTATAGGATGCTTCAGGGAAAGGTGTAAGAAAGTCTTTAGTGGGCAATAATGGAACGACCTGTCACAGGGAAAATTTGGTGGGGACCTCCAAAACTACTGAATGCAATTTCCTGCTGTGTCAGGCACCACATCCTGGAACGCTCTTCTTAAATGTATAAAGCTTAGTCTTAACTTGTTAAATAAAATTCAATCTTTCATTTTTCCTGGACTGTTTGAAATTATTAAGAAAGGTGACCACCTTTCCTGGGTTCTTTCGTTGGCTCTGCTCCTGTCTTGCCATATTTCCTTTAGTAGGTTGCTTAAACTCTCTATGATTCATTTCCCCAGTTCATAATTAGGCCTCCTTAGTTCACTGGAAGAGGTTTCTGATGACTACAGAGATCTTGAATGTAAAAGCTTGTGCAGGTCTAAGTGCTTACTCTGACAATAAAATAAAGACACCAATACAGTCGATTTTACATTAGCCAGCACAAGATAAATTGAGGGTACTCTGGTGATGGAAAAACAGTGGTCATGCAGGTACCACTGCTGGTGGACAAGGGAAGCTTCAGATGCTTCTCCAAGAAGATTGCCTGGCTTTTGATATGTAAGCTACCAGTGGCTGCTGCTCTTTGGCCAGCTGGGGAGAGTTGTGCTGCTTGAGAACACTCCTGGGGAGCATTACAAGCTGGCCAAGACCTCTGACCCTCTGGATCCTTGACTACAAAGACCATAACAAAGTGGCAGCTGGGTAGGACTACCTGCAACCCTGCTGAATGTAGCTCATCCCTGACACTCTCGAGCCTGATGCTCTTGACTCATCCCTGGAAGTGTTCAAGGCCAGACTGGATGGAGCTCTGAGCAACCAGGTCTAGAGAAAGGTGTCCCTGTCCACGGCAGGGGGATTGGAACTGGAAAATCTTTAAGGTCCCTTCCAAACAAGGCCATTCTATGATTGTCTGATTCTAAAAAGAGGACCAAGTAGATCAGCAATTCCCACTCCTGAGAGCACTATCCAGTGATGTTTCATCCAGGCCATCCTCAAAACAGCAGGACTTACTAACCTAAGCCTGAAGGAAGACCGTGGTTGTCAGTAGTCAGTCACCTGAACATATTATTGCCACTGACCTTCCAAGTTCTGTCCTGAACGTCTACAGCTTTTCATTTGTGACCTGAAACATAAAACAGCAGGTAAATAAACACATGACTAAATTCTGAACTTCACAGCAACCTAGGGAAAAAGACCAGAGATAACACATTTCTACACAAGCAAAACAAGAGCTATTGAGTAGTCTTTTTAATCCCTTTATTAAAAGGCTTAGGATTTGGCTGCTCCTTAGCTCAAGTAAAATGAGTTTTTAATTTTGATGCAGCAAAATCTATGCTGAATACTTAGTACATCCTGAGAGTATCAAATGGAAGTGGATACAAGGTTCAAGACAAATATATATATTGTTGAATTTTAAACGAAAAAAAGAGTTTATTCCTTGTTCAGAAAAAAAAAATGTTATAAAGTCCCTTTTTGCATTAGTTCTCTGCAGGTGTAATCTGTGGACACAACTAGTAGCATAACTATAGGTTTGTGTAAAGTGAAAGATGCTAGAAGTCTTTTATTCTGTTCCTAGATCCACACACCTTTCCAAAATCAGAGTTGAGTCCTATGGCATATTTCCTAATGCTTCTCTGGTTTGACTAGAAGTAATTCAGTAAAAAGCTAGTCCATCAAAATACCTAATTTTTTTCCACTACTTTGAAATATCCACTAAGGATTTCAAATTTGTGTATTTGTATGAGGATGTATACACATATGTGTGTGTATATATATATATGTACATATACATGAATTAAAAAGATATATAAGGAAAAATACACAGATATCCAGGAAGTTTATCTTTTTTAAAAAAGGTACTTTTAAAGTGTTCGGACAGTCAGAAAAACAACAGTGATAGAGTCACACCTGAACATGGAAAACGTTGCAGGCTGCAGTGTAAATATCTGGGAGACAGTTGAGGAGCATGGGCAGAAGGGGTGAGAAAATTTTGCAGGAGAGAAATAAAGATTCATACAGAAAGACTGGGAAATAATTAAAAGGAGCAGGCAAGAAGAAGTGCTAGCACAGAAACAGAAAGGAGATAAGTTCTTTAGCTAAAAGGAGAAAATAAATCAGCACAGACAGAAAAGTAATTTTCAGTCAGTAAGGTAAGAGAGAGAAGCAGCAGAGTTCCAAGATGAGTTTAATGCTCATACAGGAATGCACCTAGAGTAGAAACAGACTTTGAAAGAGAGAAAGCTTCTGGATAGGTGGGGTTTTGCTGGTTTAAGATTAAGTGGGAGCCATCAGCATCTAGAAAGAGCAGACAGACTGCAGTAGCAACCAGGAACCATTGAATCCTTTCCCAATGTTTCAGTCATATCTAAAATCAATTGCCAATATTAATAGGACTCTTCCCATTGACTTCAGTGTGCTTTTGAGCAGGCCTTGACGGAGGGCTACAGATCTGTAGTGCCATTAAAGAGACTCGACAGAAGAATCATGTTTACCTACCCTAGTCCCTCCTCTCAGATCTCATCTGTAATCTGATCAATACCCTTTTCAAAACTTTTTTGCTTATGGACCAATTTTTATGGTTGTTTCTGAGGATGGATAACTGTAACCAGTACCTTGTACTATCTTATAAACAGGCAGGAAAGAGTGAGTCTGGGAAAGTGACATGGTCAAGGTAACATAGGTTTTTATCTGCTCAGTGAAGAAATTTACTCTTTCAGAGTAAATTTACTCTTTCAGAAATTTTCTCTTTCAGAGATTAAAATAACCTTACACATTATTAGTATAGGATAGGGAATAGGGCAAAGAAAGGAGTTCAAGGAAATAATAACTCTATTTATTTATTTATTAATTTATCTGTTTGTTGTGTTTTTTTTTTTAAAAAAAACCTTTACATAGCTGTATAAATCAGGCAGCTGGAGACTCTAGAGAAACAGCTGAAACATAATCAGTGGTTTCCCTCCAGAGAATTGCATTTAACAATGAAACAACAACTGTCATTCAAAAGTCAGGAAGTCACAAGACAAATCCATTGACCAGTTTTTCAGGTCTAAATGGGTTTGAAATGGCCTGATATGATTGCTGGGTCATATCTCAGGATTGTTGACGACATGTGTTAACCCCAGACTTCTGTATTTTCATTGTAACCCTTGCAATCATTCATTTTCAAAATTGTTCAAACACTTTGATGACTGTTGGAAGCAATTTACTCTTGACAACAACCTTATTGTCAGAGAAGTTTTTCCTCATTTGTATTTGGATATCTGTCACCAAAAGGTAGAGATTCAATGTTCCCCCAACACACAAACCACAGTAGTGGTTAAGTTGACATATCCACATTCTTATTTTAAACTGGTTTTTAGCTCTCTGACAAACTCCAACAGAAGAGCAACTGAGAAAAATGGAGGGACTTGGATTGTTACAGAAGGAGAGCTTAAGAAGCATAATGGCGACTCTGGTGCACTGTACAGATCCTGAGAAAATTAAGATAGAAGAAAAATTAGGGATATGGTAGAAGAGAAAATATTCCATTTTAGCCCAAGACGCAGAGGTACAGAAAAGCAGAATCTTCACGGAATTACTTTTCTTGTTTTCTTTTCTTTTTCTTTTCTTTTTTTTTTGTTTCACTCATCGGCATTTGCAGCACACCAGTATTCCCTAAAATCATGAATGTGGTGTTTACGCCTTCTTCTAAATCATTAATGAGACTGCCAAATGAGAATGCACCAAACACAAATCCCTTTTATAAACACTTTCCCTTTGGCTTGCTGCATTGTTATTTATTACCGAAGCTTGTTTATATACCTAGGGCACTTTTTACTCCATCTGACAGAATTCAAATTCAAGTCAGTTTGGATTAACTTTGTTCATCAGCTAATTTTATAATTTATTTTTAAAAGTCAAGACTTTCTAGGGGTCTGTGCTTGGGGTTTTTTTCCTTGTTTTTGTTTTTTGTTCTTTTCTTTTGCCTGTAAGCCAACAAGTAAGGACACTTATCGATAATGAATATGATATTCAAACGTATTAAATGATTTTCAGATGTTGTCCCTGACACAATGCATTCACACAGTGAAATTAGTGAGATAATTGTAACAGTTGCCCTTCACTAAGGACGACTGTACTTACCAATTGTGTTATTAAACTAATGACTTCACAGGTATTTAGGATCCATCTGCTGCTGCCAAACATAAAAATTATTCCAAATATTAAAAACTGGAAGGGGAGAGGAATTTGAAAGAAGACAGGACATTGAGTAGATAAGTACGGGTTAGACAGATGCTCGTGTACTTAAATTATATTGTGCTGCTCGAATCTGCAGCGGAATATTTGGCTGTATAACACTGCAAGTCATAAAGCATGTTCTACATTTTCACGTTTGTTTTCTAACGTCTTCGGCTGGTTCTTGATACTTGATAACTTCGTATCACTGAGTGTCCCATCACCTTGGGATGGTGGAAGGCAAGTTCTGATGGAAGATTCCACTATCCAAGCTAACAACTAGAGCTTCCCTTCACTATCTATAACTACCTGAAGGGAAGTTCTAGCCAGATGGGGGTTGGTCTCTTCTCTCAGGCACTCAGCAATAGGACAAGGGGGTACGGGCTTAAGCTCCGCCAGGGGAAATTTAAGTTGGATATCAGGAGAAAATTCTTTACAGAGAGAGTAATCAGGCATTGGAATGGGCTGCCCAGAGAGGTGGTGGATTCACCATCCCTGGAGATTTTTAAAAGCAGATTGGACGTGGCACTGAGTGCCACGATCTAGTAAATGGACTGGATTTGGACCAAGGGTTGGACTTGATGATCTCGGAGGTCTTTTCCAACCCAATCGATTCTATGATTCTATGATTCTATGAGATATCTGAAGTGGATCCTGTCACATCTCTGTTTGGATCTATTTCTTCTGCTGTTCATCGTGGAACAGTCTGTGGTAAAGGAGATTAAGACTAAAATTGAGTGTCTGATCCAGAGGTGATCTTCTATTCTCAGTTTGTCTCTCTTCTTTCTTTCCCTCCCTTACTTTGGCTGCAGTCAAAGATCATGCTCTGTTCCTAATGTTGCCTTAATAAAAAAACTCAAAGCTTTCTTCTTGAGAAAGCGATCCACTAAAGAGAGAATCACAGAATCATAGAATGGTTTGTGCTTGGACCTTAAAGATCATCTTGTTCCAAGCCCCTTGCCATGGAAGGAATGCCACCCACTAGATCAGGTTTCTGAAAGCCCCGGAGAATAAATGGATTTTTCAACACCTCCAAGAGGTTAATGGGAGAACTCACAACCAAGCCGAAAAATTCACTGCTCTGTATTTTGGCAGTTGTGGTACTTCCACACTCTATATTTCTGATTTTGCCATTGAGGGACATTTCTGAGTGTCTGGTGTTCCTTCTCACATATTTTTCAGCATAGTGATTTATGACTTTCTGTGCTGTGATTTCTTGGAAAAAAAGAACAAGCTTCTACACCAACCTGCACCCCAAGGTTTTTTTTTTAATAAACTCCCAACAAATCCCTGTAGATCTCTAAGCATCTCATTGTCAGAAATGCAATAAATTTCTACACAAAAATGGTAATACTTTGAATTACTGACTGTTCAGATTCTTCTTATCTACCAATGAAAATGATAAAATAATCAATATTTTTCATTTTCAAAGAATCCTAGCAATAAGGAGATAACATTTTGCTCTACTTTTTTTTTTTTTTTTAATTTTTCTTAGGGGAAAAACTGTTGGCCTCAAATAATGTCATACTAACAATTACCATCAACAGCCAGCTATGTGCCCAGGTATAAATATCTGTTTATTTCAGTGCTGTGTGACCACATCTTACTTCATGTAGAAGATGGTTGGACATCACCATGGAAGAAAATCTTAGTTCCATCACAAAATTCAAGTTTTAGGACCTTAAAAGTTTGGTTTTTTTTTTAAAAGTTATTAAATAACGTTAGCTCTTCTGTCCTTACATCTGTCAAATAATAGGGGAAGTACCTTACTTTAAGCCTTACATGAGCTTTCTGTCAACAATCTTGCTCAGTATAATTTAATGTAGATCAAGACAGCTAAACACTGGGGAGAATGTTTAGTTGCCTGTGCATAGCCATAGAGCAACTTCCAACACCCTTTTATCTCTGTGACACATGGATGGGACACTCACCAATGACAGAAGATCTACAGGAGATTGATACCCTTCTGGAGAGGCACCATGAGGCTGTGGAAAGTGGGGGGTGACGAGCTTAAAATGCCTCAAGGTGCTGACCCTTAGGACAAAGACTGGTATCTTAATGCCATCTGTGGACATGAGAGCATGTTTTAGTCACAAAAATGTAAGGAGTTTAATCTGGAGCTAAATATCTGCTTGGAACATTAATTAACTGCATTAGAAAACCATTTAGCTTGCTAGTTATCAAAACTCGCCATTTTAGAAGGGGTGGCTTAAATGCGCATATAAGTCTACAGCAGAAGTACTAATAGAATTTTGGAAACCTGGCTCCTTCTCTTGAGTGTTTGCATCTGCCAGTGTTTAATATGGCAAAACCCCAGAGTTCTGTCACTCTCAGAAGCAGCTGGGTATTGGGTAGGAGTATCTTCAATTTATATGTTCTGGTCATACTCCAGAACCAGTGGTCATTTGAGTTCAAGCAAAAAGATGAACAAAGGTTGTAGTAATTGGTTAAGGCCCTTCTTTTACATCAGTGTTTAGAAATAAAAATGAACACATGTTTTCACATTCGCTGAGTACGTATTTACCCTTATAATCATGTGTTTCAAGGTTTCCAGTTGCCTGGTCATCACCTGATTTTATTTTAACAAGTGATCTAGAAAAGCTGTTCCCCAGCCTACATAAGAGTAGGTCAAAAGGACTTGATCAAAAAAAATGCTGATCCAATAAAAGAGCAGAAGAGAGAGAGAGAGAAAGAAAAAAAGAAAGGTAATGACAAGATATTTAAGATCCACCTTGGAAAAGTGGCTGTTGTCCAAGTCTGCACACGAAAAATCATAGGTATGAAGATGCTTACTTACTATTACAGAACATTCGAGTTCTTTATTCCATAACAAGTAGCACAGGGATTTACCAGTGTTCAGGGGGCTGAGGCTAAGTCTTTAACATTCAAGCAACTACTATAATTATTAGATTATTTCAGTTGAACATCAGTGTTTCTGGGTGTATTTATTTTTTAATTCTGATCAATTTTCTCAAAAAAGTCTGATCTCACTTCTATACCTAAATGCAACCAAAGTTTGCAATTATGCCATCACATGTTTTTTTTTCCTGCCCCCTCTCACGTAAATTGGCCATGAATTTTTTTCTTTGAAATATAACGAATATATATACATATATATATACACACACATATATAAAGAAAGTCCTTGTTTGTCCCACCTTTGGTGGAATTTTTCCGAGTACGTTTTGGAAATACAACCTTGCAGTAATTCCATTCAATCCTAGACAAAACAGGACAGCCTCTATTGTTATTTTTGTGCCATCCATCAGTGAGAAAGCTCAGTCACAGATAAGTGTTTACAAGTCACTTCACCTGAGTATCATCTCTGTATACAACCCATGACAACCAAAACCATGTGCCTCCATGACAGCAGAGATATTTGATGTAGACCATGAAGCTAACCCAACCCTAGGGCTGTATCCTTGGCTATGACAGACCCAGTTTGCAGGCTGAATGTCTGTCATTCTTCTGCATTTCTGATTCTCTCTTTCGTATATTTGTTTGTCCTTATTTTCCCCTTGGGAAGACAGGACTAAAACTCAGTGTCAGTCAATCACTGAAGGAAGCTCTTGTCCTGTCAGAACAATTTTGACTATATCCAGTGTCACTTGAAGCTCTGGACACATTTGGTTGGTATTTCAGTAACCTGTACACACTGGTCATGTGGAAAAGTGATACTTGGGAGGACCAAGGTGATATTTCAGCGTGGTGGTGCAAAAAGTATTTTACTCCTTAAGTTATTACAGAATTTGTTTGCAGTTAATTGACCAGACCAAAAGTCCTCATCTAATCCCAATACCTCATCCAAACTGTTGTTCTTCATGGATTTCTGGTTCAAGTTTAGACTAACTTAAAGCATCCAGGTATGAAATAGAGAGCTAAAAATCCAAAAGGGAGTTTTTTGCTTTGTGTAGCTAGAGTTTGTCCATCTAGTAACAATGGTGAAGCAATGGCATGTCTTTATCCTTCAGTGTTATATAAGACCTGAGGGAAATAGCTAGCTAGTGTTCATCTTCATTCTGACTTTCACAAATCCAATTCTGCACAGAGAGAACAGAAATAAAAATTAGATTTTATGATTCTGATTCTTAAAAAATATAAAAAATAAAAAGCCCTACACATTACTATATTTCATGATACCTCTTCAAAATAATGTGATTATTGAACAGAGTCATAAGTACAAATTGGCCTCTGTAGTAATTGATACAGATTGCTGACCTTATTGAATTAATTCCAAATTTTCAATGGTAGAAGTCTGTTGGATAGGCAAAGTTTCTGTGATGTAGATGAAGATATTCTGAGCCACACATCAGCCATTTGGACCAGAAGAAAGTAGCTGAACTTGTGAATAATGAAAGACCGATGTTTCACACAAAATTTTAATATGATTAGCAAAACACTGTAAGAACATTTTCTTTTTTTGTAAGTAGCATAGTCATGTATGGTTGTCCAGTAAATGCCAGCACGTACAGGAAGGTGTAGTTGGTTCTTGCAGCCAACAAGAGTCAGGAGCCACCTCTGAGCCTCTGTCAATGCTCCCCTTCGATGCTTGTAATTCTCACAGTAAAAGGGACATCTATTAACACGAAGAAATAATGTTTACTGAAATTGTTAGCTCCTTCTGCTAATCATCTCTAGTGCTGCAGGGCAACCAACCAGCCACTCTTACCTTTCCCATTCTTCTTTTTCACCACCCCACTGGCAAATTTTTTTAAAAGGTGAGGAGAACAGTTGACTGTGAAAATCTGGGCTAGTCAGGATTTAAGCACAAAACTTGCCTAGAAACGGGGTGTTAAATAGCTCTATCAAAATGATTCAATGCTTGCACTGAGATACGAACACTTTGCAGTCAAATGTCAAGTCAATCTGAATATGCCCTGGCAAATCTACCAATGAATAGTCTTATCTGGAGACCACTGGGGTTAATGTGATGCTTACACTGGGTTTTAGAGGAGAGTGAATAACAACCTGGGATTTGGTCTATATTTAGTCTTTTAAACTACGAGAATTTTAAGAGCTTTTAGCAGGTAGAGCATTATGGGACTCTTGACAAACTTCTGTCTCTTCCGAAAGGGATTTTAAAAAAATTATTTCAAAGGAGAATATCAGAAAAGACTTTGCCTCCTTAATAGGCAGACTAAGCTGAAGACACTGCAATGCTTTATCCCAATAGCATACATTTACTTGTTTGCATTCGCAGAAACCTACGGTTAAAGGATATGGACTTTCATTTTCCTCACCTTCCCTGTGAGTCTGCACAGCATTTTATATAAAGAATCACTAAGTGACAGGGTGAATATTTCATATTCCTGACTTTAGAGCTTACCTAAAATCCTTTTAATATGCCCGTGTAGGGAGCTACACCAATATGATAACCTGCGTACCTATTTTAATGATATATTTTCTGAGCAGAAAAACCATATGCCACCTTTTTGTCCTCCCTGCAATGAAACCTAATGAGGGGAAATTCAAGCTATTGCTGAAGATTAGAAAGGGGTAAAAATTCTCAGATGCTCTGGATGAAAATTTGTAAAGTTGGCTGCAAATATCATTGCATAGCCTCTGACCGTTATTTTTAATCTCTCGTTGACAAGGAAAAGCTTGCTGGGAGTTGGGACTTGTTATCTTCGTTTTATGGGCCACTGCTCTCGGAATAACAGGGCTGATAGAGCACTGGTGGTAAGTCAGTTGGGAAGGAGAAATGGACAACAGAGCCACACAGCACACAGAGTGTGAGAGAAAAGTGCTTTTAATGTTTCTGGCAAGGAAAAGGAATTTCTTCACCAGTTGAAGGAGTCCTTGTGAAATAAAAAGTCATGTAAATTACTTCTTCCTTTATTTACTCCTTCATTTTGATGTTTATCTAATTCAGAGTGACGTGAGTAAACTTTTATTTAAAACCAGTTAGATGAGAAATGAGAAGTTTTGAAATACGTTTCCAAGGAAAGGTTGGAGGCATGCTGTGTTTTCTGTTTCTTTAACATGTATTCCCGTGTTTGTTATGAATATTGATATCTGGCTATCTCAGTCTTTGATGTCATTATCCATATAGCTCCTCTCCAGCTACCAGTTTCACACTGCTAGACACCCACCACTACACATCTGGAAGGGAAAAGCAGTACAGATACAAAAGAAACACAATGGAGAAAATCTGCCTGTTAGTTACATCACACCTGACCTGTCAGGTTTCTCAAAGGAGAACTTTTAGGGATCCAGGAGTATAGTGTGGGGATGAAAGCTCCCATTCACAGTAGACTCTATTAAGGATAGAGTCACGCTTTAAAGAAGACTGACCTGTTAAGCCCAGCAGAGCCCTCCAAATTATATGTAACACAATTCTGTGTAAACAACATGTGATATAAAAGACATTCATGTTTAATGCCTTCTGTTTATGTGGGACTTAAATGACAACCCATGCACTGGCAATATATTATTTGCCACTCTTTTCTCTGATTTTAGGAATAAAGCCTATTTTCTTTCTTCTACTGATTGACACTAATGGTAAGACTTCCACCAGTCTGAAAAAGTTGAACTTTTCAGAAGATGAAGGAAGTTAAAATCCATTTCTCTCTGGAGAACTTCAGTACTACAATTGCACTTAAGGTTTCAGTTAACTCTCCTCATTGACTTCTTTCACACAAGTGGGGCATACGTTTATTTATTTATTTCACTGGAAACAAGCTAATTAACTCAGCTCATCTATGTAAAGAACAAGCAGAGGTTTTGCTGAGAAGTAGGTATGGGAGGTGAGCATTAAATTCCACTACTTTACCTCATAGAGAAAATCTAATGTTTGAAATCCACTGGGACTTTGCAGTCAGAGTTTTAAGGTATTATAACTACCCCATGGTAAGGATTTGCAAGAAAGACCAAAGCAAAAACAGCAAATGGGATAGGAAGGTGATATTATACTCAGTGCACAGAAGCAGAAGGGTCGCTAGTTCACAGAATTGTCAACATTTTCAACACAGATAATTCTGAAAACATCCACCAGTTTGATATCCATCTGGACCTAATGAGATTCGACACAGTAGACCCCCTTGAACTTCCATCCCCAGAATGTTTTCACCTTGCCTTTTGGACGTGCTCACAAGGGAGACGTGTTGGTCCTTTCATGTCAGGCCTTAATTGGAGCATATATTCCCTTCCTCACTGCATCTGTTTCACTAGGGACTTTCATCAGACGAAGTAAAGGGTTTTTTCACTCTCTCAGGCCCCTTTAATACAGAGCATTCAGCTCCTTCTACAAAGCATCTTCATTTTTTTCCCCCTGTTTTTGAGGTCTGCTACTCATTCTACTATTGAAATGTTGTCTTTGTGAGGTCTCTCCTCTGTATTAACTTCTCCTTGTGCATGGATCTGTCTGCTCCTATATGAGCCTGCATTGGAGGGGAGAGTGAGGGCTCGGGGTATCTTTGCATTTCATTCTGGCTTTCTACATTTATGAACGTATTTTCCATCAGCATTGTAAAATGTGGGAGATTTTCATCTTTCATCTTTTAGCCTGTTCTCCACATCTATTCACGAACCTTCATCTCTGTTCCCTACATTTTTTAGACCCAGAGATCCACTTTTTTTAATACCCCAAATCTCTCTACTTCAGTCCCACTTGCCTTATCACTTTTGCTTTGTGAGTCCTTTTCAGGGAGTACTCCTTCTTTTCCCTGTACCCTTTGTTCCTGTACTTTCTTTTCTCTCTTGTTAAATGCCACACAAAGATGTCTTTCAGTAGACAGAATGGTCCCCATCGGTCTGGTAATTGTATTGGCTGTACTCGTATAAATGTTATTAGGAATCAGAAGATTTGACCTTGCTGGTTGTTTCTCAGTCACTGTCGTGGCTCAGACTTTGGATCTCAGCTGAGCAAACCATGTAAACATCTGCTGTTTTCTGCAAGACTACTATTCTAGATGATTTGATTCAATTCGATTTGATCCAATTCGACTCTATGCAGAGTACTGCAATTCCCATACTATCACAGTATTTAATGCCTTCCAATACCATGGAGACCAATAAACTTCTCCTTCTTAAGGGTGATTCTGCTTCGCAGCTTCACTGGTGTCAACAGAAACCATTTTTTTGTTTGTTTGTTCATTTGGTGGTTTTTTTTTCTTTTGTCAAATCCTCTGCTGAATGGTGATTTTGCTCTTTGACCTCTGTGAAACAATATCTGCCTGCAAACTGCAGTAGAAAAAAATGTGCACACGTGATAGGCTAATTTTGTCCGCTGTTTTCTTACAAACTGCTGAAGAATTCAGTTTTATAAAACCATAACTATTATATTATGACAATATTGAAGATAAATCTATCATCTGCAAACCAAAAGGTTTCACCTTATCAATATTTCTCCATTGCTTGTATTGCAATAAATGATTTTGAACTTAACTATGTCATTGCAACCATTATGTAAAGTACATGATCATGTTTAGAATGAAACCTGAATTGCAGCTGTTTGTTTTTTTTTAAATGTGACTCTTGACTATTTCAAAAACTGCAACAAACAATTTTAGAATGATTGACGCCTGAATACAGTCCTTAATAGCACTGAGACAGGGAGAGACAATCTGATTTTACTAGGCTTTACCACAGCTGTTAGGAAAGTGACTTTCAAATTCATAAAAAGAATGAATTTCATAAAATCCATAGGAAATTTGTTTTAGATGTATAATTTAACATATATTTGAAAAGACTCAAATAGTTACTTGTCGAAGAGCAGAAAAGGCTCAATTCTAAAATAGTGTTCGGCATTTACCGCAGAAGAAAGACAGCCAAAATAGAGGCCACCACTCTTGAGACTCTAAGATAGCTAGATATATCTGACTATTCATTTAGATTGCATTACTGATCAAAGCATACCTTCCAAACTGGGTGTAAAAAAAATGTTCCTGCTACAAGAAGGTGCACTCCGATAATAAAATTTAATAATTACTTTTCTAAAGTGTCTTCCTCACCCAATTAACAGGCCATTACTGTCAAACACTCAGGACTTAACAGGTTATGTAGCATAGTGTAGCAGACTCAGTTAGAAATCTAGTGCAGGATTTTTTTTTGTCCAGCTTGATTTTGCAGGATCAGTAGTGTCCTGCACCTTTCTTATCATCGCACCTGTGTGATGCTTGACCCTAAAATCCAGGTGCAGCATGAGATCAGTCAAGCTGCCAAAGCAAATTGACCAGAGGTGTTCGGAGACATTTGGTGTTGTATGCAAACACAGTGTGGCAGGACTTCAAAGCCACTTCTGTCAAGAAAGATGTGCACATGTGATAGGTTTGACTGGTCTAATTTCAAGGACAGAGATAACTACTCTATTTTGAATACTTAGACAGGTTTATAGATACTCATCCTTCCAAGAGCACACATCTGAACTAGTCATTATAGAACCACAGAATGGTTTCATTTGAAAGGACCTTAAAATTCATCTTGTTCCACACTCCTGCCATGGGCAGGGATACCTTCCACTATCCCAGGTTGCTCCAAGCCTTGTCCAACCTGGCCTTGAACATTTCCAGGGATGAGACATCCACAGCTTCTCTGGGCAACCTGTGCCAGGGCCTCACCACCCTCACAGGGAAGAATTTCTTCCTAATAGCTGAACTAAACCCACCTTTTTTCACTTTAAAGCCATTAGTCAAGATTTGCTTTAGCTGGCTGTTTTCAGTGAGAGCAGCTGGACTCAGAGTTCTGAAAATTTGCTCTCAGAGGTAACAGCCAAACATTTCTGTGATTTGGTCAACACTTCAATTTGATGCAATATTTGTGTAACTATTAAGAACAATAAATAGCACCAAAAACTCCAACCGGTGTGACTTTTCAACATTAGGAACTTTTTTAGGTCCTCCAAGAAGATAAGGATTCATGAAAGGCAGAATTTGAGGCTTAGATAGCAAGTAGCTTTTGAACACAGCAAGGATTCCTCTGCTTTGGGGACAGACCAAAGAAAATGGGTATCCTGAAAAAAGTCTCAGTGTAAAGTCACATTGTTCTAAGTATGACTTTCTAGAATGAAAAAAAAAAATAAAAATCAGATGTGTGCATGATCCAGCTTAGACCATTATTGGAAATGCTCTGTAAAAGGCATTTTTTTTTTGTGTAGCTCAGTTAGTTTTTCACTTGTTTGACAGCAAAATGTCTGTTTCCTTCGCTTAAAAAAAATGTCCCTTTGTTTCAGCACCTTCTGCCTAAGTACTTCAGCATATTGCATTATACACACTGTGAAATTTGGGGGTGTAAATCTTCCCTCTGTGTAGAGTCCTTGTTTTTTGTTTGTAAAAAATAGAGTGTAAGGGGACATAAAACGTAAGTGAATCAAGCCCTCAGCTAGCATTTAATTGATAAGAACTAAAGCTAATATTAGATAACAAATAAATGGTCTGTTGCACAGGCATTTAATTAAACACCAAATTAATGCAGTAATGACCTACTGGAACTAACAGCCAGAAATGCTTTACTGCAGGCTAGCATCTGGAATGTTTCACCTTTTTTTTTCCTTTTTTTTTTTTTCCCCTCTTCTCTCCTGTACAAACACATAGAAAATACATACATTTATTTTTAATACTCAGTCTGGAGGGCTTCTGCTTTGTCCTTTGCCCTGTCTGAAACCTTGACATCACTGGACACCAAATGATCTTTGCTGGTGCCTCTTTCCTGATAGGCATAGCAAACAAATGGTAAGTTGGTGTTCCTTTCTGTTCCCCCTCCACACCACCCTTCTGTGTCATTATCTAGTTGAAACTCAGCCCCGTACACCTTGGGTGATTACACACTGCCCAGAAGATTAATTGCAGACAGTACTTTGGATAATGGTCTCGGGTATGGAACCTACCATTCCGTGGAGAAGGCACAGGAATCAATACATTTCTTTATCTGTACAAGTCCATGTCTATAGAAGTGCTTTCAATCATACCCCAGAATATCTGAGAGGTGCAGGAGATTAACTGTTCTCAGACCCGCTCAAAAAGCCTTCTGTCCAAGCCAAAATATGCAAGGGAGTCTTTAAGGGGACCTCAATCATGACTTCTCATCCTCTTCCATGCTACATGAAGTTATAGTTGTACTACAAAGTAAACTTGTGGGGCTACTAGTGTGTGTATATATATATATATATATATATTCATTTTATTCATATATATATGAGTTACTGACTCTGGATTCAACCCACCTGGCCCTTGACATTGATGGGAGTCAGGTCCATAGTCTCCCTGGTTTCCTCTGCAGTCAGTGGAGGAAGACACCCACCTCCCTTCAGCAGGTGGTGGAAATGTTGGGTGAGCCCCACCTCTCTTGGCAGTGCTTTGCTCTCTCCATGGGATTGTAAAGGTCCCACGTGGCCTGTCAAAGCTAAATACTAACTTATAATGGATGTCTCGGGGCCTACATGTTTTTCCAAAAATGCCTAACAGTTTTACGGCTTTTGGAGTAGATTTGTGCTCTAGAGATCTAACTTCTAGGCCAGTCTTGTTCAAGTTTCAAGCCTTTCTAGTTTCCACTCTTAACAAAAAATCCCATTTGAAATGAGCACATCTGTGCCACTGCAACACCATTTGAGTATAAACACCCCTGTAAGTGTCCAAGGTAAGAACTGAGGCAAACACAGCTTCAATTGTTATCTCACCAATTATGGTCTGAATGATAGAGGAAGTGAAGGGACAAGTATTCAATTGTTTTCCCACACTTCACACAGGACTTGCTGTTAGTTAGGTGCATAAATTATTCTAAGGTCTTGGAGCAAAACTCAATGTCTCACAGCAGCACAGAAGATGTGAATCATATCTATCTGAACACTGAGTAGACTGCATTTTCTTTTCAGAAGGGATTTTCTATCACCAGGTTTTGCCTCCTTATTTATCTGTGGGCTACAAAGACTGGCATAGAAACAGAATCAATCTTGCATTCAGCATCTCTGGTGTGCTCATCTTCAGATTTTTAATTCATCAGGCTACACTGAAAAAGAAGTTTATATAGTACCTATTGCAGTGTGCTCCCACCTGGAAGAAAGCCAGTTTTGCAGCAGGGCTTTAGATATCTATTTTACAAATCTGCATTAGACCAACTGATATAGATTTGTTGTATTATCAGTAGAATAGTAGTCAGTACAGTCGATGAAGTCTAGAACACCGTTCATTTTGCCTTGAAAGAGACACTTGCATTTGTAGAACAGAACAATGCCCTAGACCCCCTTCTCCATACAGATAAGGTCTTCACTGCCCATGGCTTAGATTAGAAACCTGATATCAACTGAATTTATCATGAATTTGGTACTAGCATAATAGTTATCATAGTAATAACAATAATCATAGTAAGAATAATAATAATAATCACAACAACTGCAAAGAAATTGAAGAGATTTGTAATCATCCTGATGATTCAGTAGGTGAATGAAGCTTCCAGCTTGTGCCTGGGAGCTAAGTGTCACCAGAGTCACTGTTTTTTGGATGAGGGATAAATCTGAGACCTTTCCTTGCCATTACGGACTCTTATCATTTTATAAGAAATAAGGGTTGACTTCAGGGTCTTTGCCACACGACAAAGGGAAATTATAATCTAGTTACTTAAATTCCTCTTGTGGCTTCCATTACAGACCTTCTGTATCTTTCCCTATCGTCCAGTTAAAAACTAGCTCCATCCATTCAAAAAGCAGTTCTTGTGTGCTGTAAAGAAAGCAGTAACTTTTCAAGACTTTGATGCTGAATGCATACACAAACACATCCATGGAAATGTATGATTACTCACACACTCTTCAGGCAAATTCCATTCCCGTTTATAGTCACTGACTCTTACTGTGATCACTTTGATGCTTGGCTTGAGAGCATTTATACTGATATAAGTAATGGAAAAACTCCTGAAAGAGGAGAGGAGTAAATTCTCTTTTTTTTTTTTTTCCTCAGGCAATAGATAAAGTACTAGCTACACCTTCTCTAAACAAAAGTACAGGTAACACCTCCCATCAGAGCACTGAACAGTACTAATTAGTTCATTAAGCATCCCAGCATCCCTGTGGGGTAGGTATGTATTTTATTATCCCCAAGTTAGCAGGTAGGTAGAGATGACTACCTCAAAGACACACTTATGGTAAATGAAGGAATTCTAACATCTACTCCTTTGTTCTACTGGGTAAACAGGCAATAGTTCAAGGCAGCTTTAGTTCCATGTTCCATTATCTTTGTTGTTTTCTGTGTGTCATGTGGCAATACAAAAATAAATAAGGAAGCCACTTTTTCAGTGGTGAAAACAGAAATTATTAAAACACCGTAGCTTCCTGTTATAATAAAGTATTGAGGAATAGGTAGAGTTCCTATCAACAGCCCTCTTTGCTCCCTGTGCTCACACGCTTTTTCCAGGAAGGTTTGAAGGGAAGCACGGTGTGACTTTGAGAACAAACCCAAGCCTTTCCAATGCAGCCTGCATTGTACACATGTGTACACAGTATATGAGCTGGTGCTACTAGGGATAAGGCATCTGGAATATCAAGTTCAGATGGCTCAGAACCAGATTGAGCTCATAAAATGAACATTACCACAGCCACAAAACTAACCGAGGTAATCATGTACTATTTAGACAAGCAGCAGCATTGCCCTTTGTGAAGGGCTTTGGAATGTGCAAGTCAAGTGTATGGTTGCATAAAGATTGGGGATATTACACCCAGAGAAATCCTCAGAAGACAACAGCATCATTAACTATTTACATCATGACTCTACCCATTATCACATTTGACAAACAGTTTAATTTCAAGGAGGAAAAACGAAAATAAAAAATAAAACAAACACAAGGAGACACAAAGAGGGAAAGAAGAAAGCTGTGCATCAACAAAAGCAGTTCAGAAATGAAAAGCAGGCAAGATGTCAAGCACCTCGAAGGAGGGAGATGGGAAATAAAAGATTCTGCTGTTTTCCCTGTTCGCTTACTTTCATTTGGGATAAATCATGATTATTTATCAAATTTAGAATTTAATACAACACGGCATTAATTTGAAGACATGCACAGAGAAACAAAGAGAGCCTTTGCTCTCAGCCTCATTCTTCACAGTGAATTGAACAGTCACTTACAGCAATGACAACGGTCAATTCTACCCATACATTAGAGGTATATATCACGCCCAAAATATCCAAGTAATTATTAGATTGAGTGTTAGTGGTGTATAAAATTAGCCCGAGGGATAATTTGGTCTTTGTGTGACTCAGCTGCTACTTTCTTGACCAGACAGGTCTCGTAACATAGCAATTGTTTGAAAAGGCTGAGGCTACAGAAAGCTGATGCAATTTTTCTGACTGTTTAAACAGGCTCAGGAATATGTATTGAACAACTGACAAAAGCTACTGTATGAAACACAAAATGCCTGAGCAATTTCAGTCATTTCAGTTAAGGTTAGAAGACTCCTGAGGAGAAACAGATTTCTCAAACACGAGCTGTAGCAAGTTAATGCAACTCATTGCGTTCCTTTCTGTGTCAGACTAAGGTAACAATAATTTTTTTTTTACGTAAGCAATTGTTAGAGCTGTCCAAAAGAACTACTGGGCAGCTCAAATTTTGAGTCAGATCTGCCATGCAAGTTCAGATCTAGGATGAGAGG
This sequence comes from Chiroxiphia lanceolata, assembly GCF_009829145.1. NCBI lineage: Eukaryota > Metazoa > Chordata > Aves > Passeriformes > Pipridae > Chiroxiphia > Chiroxiphia lanceolata. The sequence goes on along the minus strand of NC_045671.1, from coordinate 4,716,715 downwards.
AAACAAACTCAAGTTGTATCAGGGGAGGTTTATATGGAATATTAAGAAAATTCTTTTCACTGAAAGGGTTGTCAAGCCCCTGCAGAGGCTGCCCAGGGCAGTGATGGAATCAGAGTCCCTGGAGGGATTTAAAAGACATGTAGATGTGACACTTGGTGGGCTTGGCAGTGCTGGGTTAATGGTTGGACTTGATGTTCTCAGAGGCCTTTTCCAACCTAAGTGATTCTATGATTCTAATAGGTAACATACAGACCTGAGGAGCAAGCTTCTGCAGAGCTATAGGGTTGCTCAAACATGTCTAATGAGAACAAAAAACTGTGAGCAAGAAGGCAGCATTTTTCTTTTTTAATCAACGAAACACTTTATCAATCATCCAAATATCATTTCCTTGTAGATGGGGTTTCTCCAAGGAATAATGTTCTCATGGTGGGACAGGCACAGTTCCCACTGCATTCAGTAGGTCACAAAAGTTTTCACACCTGCCAAATTACATAGCTTCATACTTCAGTCCTCTCAACTGGGGGCAATATGTAAATAACTTCTTACCCATATTTTAGAGATGAAGTTATGAATAAAAATGTAAGCTGTTATGCTGTTCCACTTGTAAATATGTGATATTCACACAAGCAAAAGAATTAAGGCAAGACATTTCTTTAATTGTGTCCATTTTAGTATGTCATTAATTATTTTCTACTGTATTTTTCATTTCCTAAAGGAGAGTACCTGCTTAGTGAGCACTTATTAAATGCTCTCTTTTTAATTCATAAGGGAAAATACAGTCTCATGATATGTTTACTACATATTATTCAACTTTTATTTTGAAGACAGAATCATTTATTTCTTTCCAAGCTTTTCAGCAGTTCTCAACAATATACCATCTGTCTGCTTTGTAGGCATGAATATATTTAACTTCACAACAAGACTAAAAAAGTACTGTATAGGTAGGGATATCGAGGCAAAAAGGGCTAGGCTGAAAAATGCTATCTAATTTTGGGGGTGTATTTTTCTATGAGAATAATATGAGCCAGTCTTTCCTCTTAGTCCTTTTGAGAAGGTCATAACCATTTCTGAGAACTTCTTCTACATCCTCCACCTCTGCTGCCCCAAGAAGGAGGATTAGCCAGGAGCTGTGTATAAACCAGAGTAGGTACTGGGGGCCAGGGATGAGCTGAAATGTGAATCTGGAGTCGTGAGCAGGGGTTGGATGGGGATCCTGATTGAGGTTGCTCTGGGCCATTGAAACCTACCAGTATCCAGAGGGCTTGTACCAAGTTGTAACCATTCTTCCCATCCCTTTCTGCTTTTCAAACATCCTTTCCACAATGAGTTTCAACCTGCTCCTTTTGTCTCTGTTCCTTGTCACTCTCAAAGTCTGTCTGTCCCAGAAACCTGTTTCAGACACTCCCGTATTTGAACCCAGATTTCACACCCAGTTGCAACATCCTCTTCCTGCTCATGATATCCTCAGGCTGGCTTTGTGTTCCAATACATTCAAATTCTCCAACACACCAAAGCCCAGATAAAATGCTTTCCTCTTATCCATCCAGCTCCAGACCAGTCAACTCCTCATGTCAACAAAATGTTTTTACCTTTCCCTTTGATCAGCTTTTATTTTTGTTGTACATTCATAGAATATCCTGAGTTGGAAGGGACCCACAAGGAGTCTCAGCCATGCACAGGACGACCCCAACAATCCCACTCTGTGAGCTCTGTCAGCCTTGGTGCTGCGACCACTGCCCTTGGGAGCCTTGTTCCAGTGCCCAATCACCCTCTGGATGAAAAACCTTTTCCTGATATCCAACCTAAACCTCCCCTGACACAGCTCCATGCATTTTCTGTGCATTCAGATCAGAGCATGCTTAAGCACCCCAGGTCAAGATGAAATATTTGTTTACTCCAACTGCTAAATTCTGAGATACCTTGGCTAAGCAAATAATTTCGTTTTGGAAAGGCCTACAATCAGCCTCAGAGAGATTCCATAACAACAATATGCATTACATATGCACAGAAATAGACATGCAAAATCATCTATGAACAGCCATGTAGCATAGAAAATTTCAACTTGATCATACAAGTTGCCAAAATTATTATTAAAAACATGCATGAACTTTCTGGTAAGTGTTGTTGTCAGCCACACATAGAATATTTTAACCAGAGATCCCCACCATATCTAGAATAAGTTCTAAATTTAATGTTTAAGGTAAATAAAGTATGAAACACGCATACATTACATGGTATATGGCAACCACAGTTATATCTAAACCAGCAAATTTCCTTAATCTAGATTTAAATATTAGCAGATTAAAACTTTAGAAGATTACGCTCAGGATTTTCATACATTCATGCATAAATTTGGACATTTGAATCAGTATCTCAATAGCTAAAATATTTCTTCTTTTGAGAGTTCTCAGTACTCCATTTCCCCGTCTTTTCTGCAGAATTTTTGGATGGGGTAGTGTTTTTTATTTCTAGTTAACAATAAATTCTAAAAATATACAGTTTCATGAACTCTGAAGCTATTTATAAAGTCAAGACACATTTGGGGAAGAGGTTCAGTCTAAAAAGGGAGCAGAAAATAAAGTACTAAAAGATCAAACCATTCCTTACAAAATTCACTTTTTTCTTTTTAAATGTGTTTTGAAATTCACTACCAATCCACTATCAAGTCAAAATGAAGACATTAAATATAAGTAATGTTTTACCATAACAAATGCTCTTACAGACCATATGGTTGTGAAGAATAGGTGATCCTTCTTTTCTATTTTTTTTTTAATAAAATAAACCAGAATGTATTTCTCTACTCATAATTTGTTTTCCTCTATTTTTTTTAGCTTATCCAGGAACTGAACTTTTCCTTACATTCATAATTCTCATGTAATTCATCTGAAAATCAGATGCTGTTTTAGAAAGACATATTCAGAAGCATGCCAGCATTTTAAATGGTGCTGTTTAATATTTTTATCTTCAGGAAAGCATGTGGCAGTGATAATTACCCGAATTTGATGATCTGCATAGATAACACCACTGCATTAGTCTGTGTCAGTGGTATAAACAGTGCCCCCACAGTACCCTGTGAAATGTCCCATTGCAGTAATATCAAGCTGTCATGATTTCATAAAATGCAGATGAAGAGTTGTTTCACTGTCATTCCTTGGGTACTAATCAGGGAAATCTATAGAATGAATACAAAATTAAAAAAAAAAAAAAAGTTTCATGCTCTGCAGAGCAGAGAAAACACAATTTCAGGCTGTCAGGCAGGCTGTTTCCAGAATTCATCTTACAATAGGTGAGTCTCCAGAATAAGAAGCATCTTAATTCAAAAAGCAAAATGAAGGCCAAATGATACAATATTTCAAAAGGTACCCTATAGTTGATGAGGTTTTTTGTTCCTAAGTTGATGCCTTGAGCTTGCTTCCTTGACATGATGCTGCAGTGTCTTTTCTCCTGCTTGACTAGACAGGTAGGCCATGTCTCATCTACTGCAACCGCTGTTATATGGTATTTATTTTGCTGTCACTACACATGATCTGGTTTAATCTCTGTGGACAGCACTGAATTCTATTAATCCACCTCTCCAGACATGGAAAGGTACTGATTCACTTGGATGCTCATATTCCAAATATACAGAAACCAACCCATTAAGCTGTTCATGGAAAAGCCGAAGAAAAACCATATCAGAATTTTCTTACAAATAATCCAAATGTTTCAGGTGGAAAACATTACAGGGACTTTTTCAAAGCCTATTGGATTGACTGCCACTATACTGAAGCTAACACCATAGTAGATATAAACACAATTCCCGTACATTTCTTATAAAAGGAATTCCAGTGTGGCAAACATTTCAAACAAAGCAAATTTTATCCTCCTTACATATTTGCTCTCCTTTTTGGGGAGATGTTTTTCTTCCTAGCTGGTGTGGAGCGGAGAGTCATAACTTCGGATAATCCAGGAATAGAGCCAAAATGCCACAACTTGATTATGAATGAAATGCCATCTGGATTCCACATTCAGGCTGATCGACAAAAGTCACTAGAACACTCCGTGCCTCCATACTCATCTCTAAAGCTAGCCAAATGGTAATAAAAATGACCTTCCAATAAGGTCTTTTTTGGTTTTTTCCCCCTATGCAATATTTTTAAGCCTCTGTTTGATCCTAGGACAAATAATGTCGTACATCCTCTCACAACACAGCTTTCTGTATTTCTCTTCCAAAAGGCACTGATTAGACCAAGAACTTTAATTGAGCTGTCTTGCCATTTTCCAGCACAGCTTGTTTTTCTCTGACAACTTTTCACAAAACTCCTTTTTTATAAAGCATAGTTATGTTAAATTGTAAATATCTATCCCGTTGCTGAAAAGTCCTTATCTTTATTCTTGTTGTTATACCTTTCATGTTAATTGCTGTGTCTCACTTCATCTTGCAGGACTTCATATGTCCAACTAAACCTTTCAAAGGCACCAGAGTATTTTCTTGTAGGGACACTTTTCTTCTTACCATGCATATGTTTGACAGCTTCTCCTCAAGATTCCCTTTTAGTGTGTGTTAGAAGACGTTCTTGAACTTGTCCACAGCTATTTCTAATTTGTCTGATCTTCATCAGTCAGTTTAAAGGAGCATAAAATGTCATCTGCCTCATCCGTCACCATGTGTGTATTAATGTATTTATCTGATTCACTTCCTCTTGCTCATCTAGGCTCGATGCAATTCTGAATCTTTCAGATCTCCTAATTTATTTCAGTCACTCTTCGGGCTTACTGAAGTTGAATTTCTCAGGTGAACTAGTCTGAAATGATGTCATGCTTTAGCAGTTCTATAAGCAATTATCATCTTAATAGCCTGTAAGCCCTGTTTTGTATACTCTTTTGGTCTGCAGCCAAGCAAAGAAGTCTGTTTACTCCCAAAACTCTCTGCTTTCTCTATGGAAGCAGGAAAAGAAGCAAACCAAACAAAAACTGGCAAAAGAAAACTGTCTTCACTGGGTAGCTTGGCATTGCCATCATGTTAGATTGTCTTGAATGCTGATGATTCAGCCATATCACTTGTCTCTGGACAAAATACACCTGTATCTTTGACTGTGATCAATGGTAACGGGTCTATTTAATTCCAGATAACCTGAGTGGTGTGTCTGGTTTATGTAATCAGTACCTCTGCCTCAGAGTCTCCAGCTTGAGCTCAGCCTTGCATGAAGCTACAGAAAAACTTTGTCAAACTTCCTTCACACTTTGCCACTCTGGCTTGGGTCAGAGAAACTGGTTTAACAATGGGATATTTCACCTCACTTAAGCTTAGGATATTGACCCATGGAAGTGCCCACGGCCACGTTGGATGGGGCTTGCAGCAACCTGGTGAAGTGAAAGGTGTCCCTGCCCATGGCAGGGTGGGTTGGAACTGGATCATCCTTAAGGTCCCTTCCAACCCAAACCATTATATAATTCTATGATGATTCTGAGCATTAATCTCCCCTATGTTTTGAAGTCAGCAGAAGTGGATCCATTCAGCCCCAAAGGATGTCTCTCTCTCCATACAGAGGATCTTCAGCAGCCAGCTCTGAGTAAGAAAGAATAGGAATTACCTCATCTTCTATATCTGAAGAAGCTCCATAGATTTTTCTTTATGGGGCTAACCAACATCTCTGATATATAGTTTGCAGAGTTTTCATTTCATCTTAAACTGAGAATCTGCATTTTTTCACCTGGCCTATACTGCAGTCTTTACCAGCTGTATTTACTGAATCTCCATTTCATGCATAAAGAATTAGCATTAAGTGAGATGGATCTTCTACTTACAGAACAAGGCAACAACAACAACAACAACAACAACAAAAAACCAACTAATTTTTAGAACTGAAACCTTGGATTCATAATATAAAGCTCTTGGAAAATTAAGATGGGATGGGTGTGATTTCCAGATTAACGACTCAGAGAACTTTTGTGTTTTCAACAGCAATTAACACTAAAAAAAATGCTTGAAGAAAATTCTAGACACTAAGTGTTTCCACATTTCCAGGGGTGCTCAAGACAACTTGTAATTTGTTGTCACTTTCTTCTCTACTCAAATTTGGATTCTTTCCCCCCAAAAGTCATGGTTTCAACAGGATAGAGACTTCTCCCTTCCTCACACCTTGCACATAGTGGGAAGCACAGATGTGCTCTTCAATGCAATTATCAAAAGCTCTAAAATATAAAAACATTGATTACCATCCCCTTTCCTTTTGCTCCTGATAACCTCTACTACAGTGGAGTCCTCAGGGAAATTTGACTACGGTGAGAAATAAGGAAGAGTTTTGTTTAAATTTGCTGAAAATATTTTAGCTGGCAATGGAATACATACCATCCCTGCCATTTTATACATCCTCCTTCTGCTTTTTTTATAATACTACATTGGTGCATTGGCTGAAGCTGACCTGAGAGTTTCTATGAGACAAACACAACCCCTTGTGTGAAGCAGTGAGCTTTATTTGTAGTGACAGGATACTCTTTGTGCTTTTTTTCCTATTTCTGTGTTACGCACACAGATTTATTTACAAGTGGAAATACAGCAGTGACTACCCTTTGCTGCCGACAGCGGATGAGCTCTGCACTTTATTTAACTGACTTTGTGTCAGCTTCAATTTCTTGACTGCTTGGAGTGCAGGGTTCTGTTGGTCCTTCCAAGGTATCCTTTGATCTTGCTCTGTGTTTGGTTTCCTGCTCTGCCCCGTGGGCCTGTGGTTTGCTGCAGGACTCCTTCTCTCACCTCCTTGCTTTGTGTCTTGAAAGAAAACAAGTACACTTCCACATGTATTATTTTACAGACTCCTGTGATCATAGAGGAAGGGGAAATCAGCTCTTCCATTACAATGTGCATCACTGCAGCTCTGCTTTGCAGTCATACCAATAGTAAATAACAATTCATTTTTTATAGTTTTAACACAATAGAGACCAAGACTTGACTTTTCTTCACAAAAAGAGGAGAGATCTAATCTTCTGCTGTATCGCTTTATTATTGAACGCTGGTCAAAATCAAATAAGGGTCAAGGGGACTGACCTGACATTCGTTTATCTCTATTCTGTAATAATGGATGGATTTCACAGTTGCAGGCAGACATTAGATCTTAGGGCTATTCTCTTACATGAGAAATGAGAATTTCCCTGGTTCTGTGGTGCTTGGTCAACTTCTAGAATACTCCTTTACCACCTTCTGATGCAGGTTTAACAAGGGCAGCCTGTAAATGTTTTGTAGCTTGCAATGGTTATGGACATTAGAGACACTCCTTAATCAAGAAATGTTCTCTGGTTCCTTCTTCCCCTTACTTTAGTAGACTATGTGTGGTACTAAGGTGATGTAAAATTACTAAGGTAGAGTTCCGACACAGGTTCTGGTGACAGAAGTACCAAATAGAAGAAAATGTTAAAAAAATTAGGTGATAAAGGATGATAAAATTATTCTTTTAGGTTTTGGACCAGAAAAAGACAGGTCTAGACTTCTCAGACACAAGGCACTTTCCTCGTCTTCTAGAAAGAGCCCAGGAAGACAAAATCACAAGCAACTCTAACCTCACAAGAAGTTTAGACAAGCTTTGGGGATAATTTCCAGCAAGCTGAAGTTTACTAAGCATCTAACTTTCTAAATCATTCTTCTCTGGGTTCCTCCAGAGTTGAATAATGGGAAAATAAAGCATGCAATCAGTGTACACACTTATTTATTTCATATATTCATGTCTGTGTGCACACATGTCCATCTTTTTGGACCATTCTCTGTGTTCAATGGCATATTTAATCGTGGATTCTAGTTAAACAAAACTATATATTCATTTCAGAACAAAGAGATGGGAGAACTTCACCTTCAGTTCTATCAGTAGGAACATATTTAACAATGTAGATGCAGGGCCCATAACAAATCCCATTCTCTGCCTACTAAAGATGGTAGAGCTGTCTTTGACCTTACAGATGTGTGCAGAGCCCACATCACGGTTTTAGTGCCATGTCAAGTCAGTGTTTGCCTGAATTAGGCATGAACAAAGAAGAGGATTATAAATAACTCAGTATAAAACCAAAGACACTAGTCATTCTTGAAGACTAAAAGCATGGAAGAAGTGATTTTCTTTTGTCTTGCAATGTGGCCGACACAGGATTAAAAGGTTTTTAGGTCTAGTCTGCAGTTATGTGTGTCATAAAACACTAGAGAACTTCAATAGACATCCTAAAAAGTGTCTTTCACATTTTTTCATCAGTTATTGACATATTATGTCTTTTTTCTTTTTTTTTTATTTTTTTAATTAGCTTCAGAGGGAAGTTGCCAACTGAGTTGTACAAGTGTTTCCTTTTATTGCTTGGGGTTTATCCCAGCCACATTTTGACATCCTTCTCTTTTCTTTGAATCCTCCATAAAAGAAAACACATGTAGAGAGATGGAAATATGCTGCAGAATGATTCATCCAGGTTCTTGACCTGCATAATCAGAGCACCGGGTCTGCTGAGAACATCACTGAGCTCAGCAGTTGTTGGAAACAAGTTGAGTTATAGAAATTTGGGACTTCTCAGACACTCCATAAATTAAATTACTGTGATGTAAGCAATCACTCAGTGATGTCTCAGCAACTTGGAAAAGTCATATTTGGAGAAAACAGTCAGATGATGAGATAGGTAATAGAAATTGCACCTATGTACCATAGAAACTAAGAAAAGAAGTCCTAAGGAGGTAGTGTATGGAAAGATAAAATTCATGTTCTTTTTCTACTTGAAGTCAATGACCAAACTGAGGCTGACTTTAAGGTTCATTGTTCCTTAAACTTGGCAATTTTTCAGTCAATGAAGGAGTGAAGTCCTTTAATGCCTTTTCTTTTTCATGTTTTAATCGATTTTTAAGGTACATGTCAAAGTAGGTGACAATTGTCAGTTCATGCAATAATATAGAGATGATGTACTCATATTTAATCAAAATTAATCAACTGAAATAAAAGTGAACTACATAAGCTAAGATAAAGTAGAATTTCATGTCTGTATTCTAAGGATGTTCTACATTTTGAGAGAGTCCATATCCAGTCTATCTACATTCCTGTACTTAATTATTTAACTGCAAGTTCCTTTTTGGAAGGGCAAAAGCGGGAAAATCTTGTTGTACCAGCCTCTTCCAAAAGCCCAAAACATGACTGTGAGCAGTATAAGCTAAGAGTCCAGTCGGATAGTGTGAGTTACTCATACATGATGCCAACAGAGTGCCTGGAACCCACGTGTAAACCCCTTGGAGGCTTTGAATGGCCAAGGGTGGTTTTGGTCAGCAGATTGTCTCCATGTCAGAGTTTATGATGCAGGTCAAAAAATGTGGCTGGGAATTTGAGGGAGCCCTTGGACCATCAGACTGTTTCTGCTGTGGTCTGCTGCAGGCTACCTGTTCAAACCACTATCCCACTTGGAACTGCAGTGTAGACATCCTCCACATACCAATGTGGGACTGTTGTTGCCTTCTCTGCAGGTCAGGCCAAGTGCCTCTTTTGCTACTTTTCCACCTCCCAGATACATCCTACTGACTATGCAAGTATTTCCCACTCAGACTATGTAATTACCAAAGACACTTATTTCTGAAATATTACGGAATTTTCACATCTAGTTCACTTACCATTACCTTGGAAGATATGATACTCCAGAGTAAATATGAATTCTACTTATTGATACTCAATGTGACCAATCTTCTTACAAAATCATTTGCCACAACTTCAGTACCTCTATTAGCCTAAAAATCATATAAACAAGAAGAGCTCATTTTCTGTTTGAAGCCCTACATTCCCCAGAGCTCTTTGCACAACAGACACTCTGCCTTTCTTTCAGGTATTTTCAGTCTTTGTCTGAGAACTTAGGCAAAACACTTTTGATCTTTATAAACAAAACAACTACTTTCAAAAGGCTGTACTCTCGTGATTTTTCTTCCATTGTCTTTACAGTCCTTCATGATACTTGTTACAAAGTCACATCATATTTTTCAGACTCTTATGCAGCTATTTCACTCTTTTCTCCCTGTATTTCATGTACTGGTAACAGTTTATGTTATTTTCTTATTGCCAAAGCTAGAATTTTTGTCGTGCTATTATCTTTAACTCAATAAATTTTAATGGCTTTTTCTAAGTTAGGTCAGAGTGCTCTAGGACTCTTGTCTTACTTTTCAGTCTTTGATTTCTACTGTAATCTGATCTCCCATTGGAGATTCATTGAACTCTCTGAAATTATTCCAACCACTCATGAATTTTTTTCCTCAGCTCTGTTACAAGGGATCCAAAGTTTCTCTCCAAAGTCTTCTGTGAAACCGATCTCTTTCAAAAGTTAAATTCTTTCCAAGATCAAAAAAGTCTTCAAATTTCTTTAGTTCTTTATGAGAGGTACATTTCTTCACTCGTGCAGAATATTCAATTAAATTTCCAGCAGTGATGGAATTTGTAGTTGCTATTCTTTGTCCTCTATATACCTCCTTTTTCTACTTTTTGGGTTGCAAGTGCAGTTACATGTCTGTAACTCTATTTTATGCAAAATATAGATTTCTTACATGGAAATTAATACAGAGCAATCAACACTAGCAACTCTGAATAAAACCACACGTATTATGAAATATATCAGGGGAGCTAATGTGTCAGTCTGTTAACCTTGGGAGGGTCTTGTGAGAGGCAGAAACTTGCACATACAACTACATTTGTCAGCCCATCAAACCCTCACAAATAATCAGAATGTTTAACAAATGCAAAATTACAAGGTCAGTCCTTGAAGGGTACAATATCTTTTCTTTCATAACTATTCTTAGACTTATGAGATCTGAAAACAACAATGTATGAACAGAGTCATGCAAAAGCAAGACCATGAGACATCAATGTAGTTTGAAAGACATATAAAGTCATGTTCTACTCTACTTTGTGGTGCTGTGTCCTGTGAGGAAATATGGTTTGAAAGAAAACTATAATACAATTAGACTGAATCTAAGGGACAGCAACAAGAATGATCAGAGGCCGAGAAAACATGGTCTGTGAAGAAAAATCTGGAGCTACTTGACTTTAAAAAGAGTACATGTTTAAGGGGAACATGGTAACAGAGTCCAAGTACAATAAAAACTTGCAAATCCATGTCTTTGGATTTTTTTTGTTGTGTGTGGATATGGGAATCTTTGTTCTATGTGGATAAGGGAATCTTTGTTCTATGGGCTAGAGAGAATGGACTTAAGTTTCAGGAAATCTAATCAGTTTCAGGAAATCTAATCAGGATTAGATTTCTGAATAGAAGGTATTCTGGACAATTGTTCTTCATTGATTAGTAAAGTTATGGAGCCTCTGCCACTGAAGACTTTTAAGAAGATTTAGATAAATATCTTTTAGGAAAACATATTTCATTTCTTCTTAAGAAAGGCAAATATGTTATGTTATGACTTTTCAATGTTCTTGGACTTTTCTAAAGTTTCAGAAGAAGTATAAACATCTGAGTGGCCAGTCCAAGCTTTTCATAGGCTACATGTGCTTTGCAAAAGGTTTGCACCTCAGAGTGTGATCTCTGACTTCAGGGTGACGTGTGTCTACACTAAGCAAAGACATCCCCCCTTCTAAGCTGAATGCCACGTCCTTACTATCTTTAGATCTTTCCTGGGTCCTATCTGCACTCCTGTACAGCTCTAAGATATAACTTGCATTTGTATATTTCCGGTTTATTTCACATTTAAAGTACCTAAAATACTGCTGCAGCCCCTTAGTGTCGTGATTTTTTACAGCGTGAAACTGAGACCATGTGTTATGTCCCCTAGAGAACAGCAAGAAAACATATGGCACTCTCTGAGAGGCTACAGAGGAAAACTGTGTAGGGCAGAAAGAACAAATCAGTACAGCCTGGATTGCACTGCCTGGAGATCTGCTCTCAAAATGTTCTCCTCCCAGGTTACCAGTTGGTTTCACCTCTGAGGCAGTGAACTGTAGTACTCCAATAAATACCCAGACACAACTGTTGATGATGAAGATGATGCTTTGTAAACAATATCAGAATCTGCTCCCAAGTGCTCTACTAAGAGGAGTTTTCTTTCCTGTTGCAGATGTAGCCTCTATTGGCTTGTATGAACTGCTTAAAACTCACCCAAAGATACACAGAGATCTAGAGATCACACAGGTTCTACCAGACCCCCATCAAGTTCATTCTTAATGATTCTTTGATTAGTGTGGTAGATGTGACTTAGGAATCTAACTCATTCTTTTGATCCCATTTCACAGTGTTAGGCAGGTAGTGGTTGCTGGCCTTAAATTCTGCCTTGGATGGTTTTTGTGTGTGGCTAAGATATCACCAGAAACTACAGAAAATTAAGCCTGATTCCTAGCAGACTGGTTTTTGAATTCAGGAGGCTCCAGGATCTCTGTGATGGAGAAAGTTACATCCATGCCTTCCTCCACTGCTGTGGCTCGTACATGAGCTTTACGGAAGGATGTGAGAATAAGAGCTGTTGGGATTGCAGTGTTTGTGTGGATTTCAAGGCTGCCATGCACAAATAATGAAGAGGGAATGTGTACCTTACAGCATCCCTACCATGGGTCTCTATGTTGCCTTTTACACCGGCTGTGCAGAAAACATAATGACGAATGTAGCAGAAAAAGTTTGTCCAAAGGTTTCACATGGTCTCACTGCATGTGAATGGCTGCCTGATTTTTCTGCCCTAAGGTCGATTCTCTTTTCTCAAAATAAGTCAGTCACTTCACAGCTGTTTTGGCAGGCGCTTCCTTGTGTTTCCACTGGACTCACCACGTGGTGGTGGCTTGGTTGTTGCAATGTGCAGCACTCCAAGGCGGCTCCCTGACCACGTTCCTTTTATCCCCTTACACCAACATTGATTTGCAGCAAACTTTTTCTCCATTGCCCTTAGAAAAGGTGAAGTCAACAGCATCCCACGCTGCATCCAACTGCTCTTGCTCAGGATGTGAGAACGTTGCTTTGTAATGATCACAATAAACAGAGAATCCCCCGCTAAGATTTCCAACGCACCACGCAGCCTGGCATTTTCAATATATATTTAAAACAACAAACCAAGACAAGCAAGTGCCTTTCCCAGAAATTGCCAATGTATGCTCTGAGATCTCTTGCATTTTGCATTGTGTCAGTCTGTGTCAGAGGCTTCAGGAAAGGTAATATAGAAGATGAATGGAAGTCTATCATCGCAGTGCCAAGATGAAAAAGTGACAGCTCATAATGAAAAGAAAAATAGTTTCCATTTTGGGCCTCTGTAAGTAAGAAAGTGACAGAGCCAGGGGAACTGTGAGGCTGAAAAATGGTCCCTTTGACAGACATGCCTGTAAGTGAAAGTGCATGGGATATAATACTAGCCATAATATAGGGAATAATGATTATTTTAGGGATCACATGATTTTGAATAAATCCTTGACTAGTCCATGGAAAATGGAACTGAAAGAAAACTAGCAAAAACTGTAGTTTCATTTACAGAATAAATGACTTAAGGATGTTTTTTGGTCTCTATATCTGTGACTGAAGCCTGTGAAATGACTTTGGATATACACAGAGTAACCAAAATGAGAATCAAGATCTTCCTGTAAACCTGAAATGGGATGCATTGCTCATTTTTTTGAAAAGGCAAAAAAACAAATGCTGTAAAAGAAGGCTCAAGCTGATGAGGAAGAAGATTCTAGTCATAAAATCTTTCATAAACCTTCATTTTATTGAAACCACATATGACATTTGCTTTCAGGTGAGGTGAAATAAGAAATATTTCATATTTATGGAATTGCCAAGAAAAACAATATAGATAGGGGCAAGTCATACCATGTAACTTAAGGTTTAGATTAAAAGTGGTGCTAAATGCTGTATGACATTCTTATTTTCGGTTTAAACGAGTGTTCAAAGCCAGCTTAAAGTAACTTGAGACTGTTAAGTCCTTGTATGTCAACATAAGGCTTTGTATAGGTTTAAATGTATCTGGTTTAGAACTGACTCTGGTTAAACCAGTGTGACATCCCCTGATTGCCAAGGCCTTGGGGCAATATTCACCCCTGTGCAGAGGACTAGCAATATCAAGCTTAAAAGGGAATTACATGGTACGTGAATTTCACCCTAAAGCATATTTAAAATAGTTTTCCCTGCATGGCTTCTTTCTTCACTAGCTTTCCTCAGGAGGAAAGGTTAATAAGGATAATACTTTCCCCTTCCACATGAGTGTCTCTTTCAGGATCTCAGTGAATTCTGAAGTTCTTAAAAAAGCATTTATAGAGTTTTATAAGACATTGAATTCAATTGTTTTTGCGAGCTCTTTCAGAAAAGTAAAATTTGAATAATACAACAGAAAAGAGTAGATAAAATTGTTGCTTGGGGTTTTGTTGTTGTTTTGTTGGGTTTTTTTTGTTTGTTTGGGGGGTTTTGTTTTTGTGGTGTTTTGGTTGGTGTGTTTTTGTTTGTTGTGGGGTTTTTTGTTTGGTTTGGTTTGATTTGGGTTTGGGTTTTTATTTTTGTGGGTTTTTTTGTTTGAGTTTGGTTATTTTTTTCCAGACAAGGAAACTGAGGACACAGATGGCTCTCTGCTGGGAGTACTTTGTGCTCATCAAGCACCTTCTCTTTGTGTAAAAATTAGAACCATTCTGCGTCAGTTAAAACAAAGGAGAAAAATCTACTAACTTCAACTGGAATAAAATTAAGGTCTAGGTAGATTGGTGAAAGCCACATCATGCACAGAGAGAAGATTCTTCCTTGTGTGAAAATTAGAAGCCAGCTCTCTGCCATTACCACAATTGTCTTTCTAGCTTTAAGAGAATTTTAACATGGCTAAACAGGGAAGAAAATATGTTCTGTGATCTAACATTGAAAGAATTTGAACTTTGAGCATGAAAAGGAATTTTAAACTACTTAAAGAGGCTATAACTAGGACAAATGACATGAATTTAAGGAAAGGAAAGTCTGACTGTTAGGAAAAAAGCCTTTCCTAGCTGTGAGGACTGTTAGACTGCAGGATAGTCTCCCAAGGGAAGTGGTGAAAGCCTAGTTTCTTGAGTCATTTAAAACTGGACTAGACAAAGCACTCTGGAATATACTCCAGGGAGCAATCCTCTCTTGGCAAAGGGATGCACAAAATAACCCAATAGATCTCTCCTATCTTTCCTTCCTGTGATTCTATTTCATAAAGCTCTGTGATTGAATAGATAGGAGAAAACTTTAACCCCTTTTTCAGAAACAGAACACATGTTTGACAAGGTATTGTGCGAGGAAAATCCTCTAACAAAGAAGAGAAAAAGCTGCATTTTTCATGGCAAGTTATCAGCTTTTCTCTGCTTAAGGTGAAGGACAGTAAAGCATGGTCCAAGATTGCCTACTGGATGGCTGCCATCTTCAGTACAAGTCAATGTTTTGTTTTTCAGCTTCCCTAAAAACTCCAGTGGTTTAGATATCACTCAGTGCTATAGATTTACTTTCTCTTCTATTCCTCCCCCCCCCCTGCCCCCAACTAAAAGGATGCAACTAACTCCCTGATAACTGAATGATTGTCCTTTTGAAACAAAACTGACTGGTTGCTCTCAGCAGGCTGGGCTGTGATTACACTGTACCCATGCCTAAATTCATATTGAGAAGGAACTGCCATCCATACCCTTGCATGACCCAGGCCCTGAATCAACATTAGGAGCCATTAGGAGCTGGGAGACATTACACTCCACTATTCCCCTTCTCCCTCGAGCAGGTGGGGAATCAATGGCCTTGGCTTCTGCCTTGCAAGACACCAGCCAAGGGCACAGAGCAGGTGCAGGTGACAGTGAAATCTCCTGCTGCTAAAGCCATATATTTCCTACACCTCCCACACCAAGGAGAAAGTGGGTGGCTCTGCAGGGAGACAGGAAGGGAAGTCGGGCTCTGCAAAACATTTCGGAGGAGGTCAGGCTTCTGTGTAACTATTCAGGGAGCTTGAAGAAATGCCTTTGTGGCACTGTGTAAGAGTTGTGGAGTCATTCAGTAACATGCAGGTGCCTTTCACAAATTCCTGCTGCTGTTGCTGCTGCTCTGGACCCCACTGTGAAAGGCTTGATGCAAATATCAGATCAGCCCTCCAAGCTTGGAGAAGGTCACCAAGCTGGTAAAAAATTAAATGCTTTAATTTACCAGAACATATGACTTCTTTTTGTTTACTCCGAAACTTCTCTGGAGCCTCTTGTCTGAGCTTTTCCCTGAGTAAGGAACTAGCACATACATTGACTTTACATGTATGTACTTTCAGACAGCATGAACATAAAAGTGGTTGTTCTGGCTCAGACCAAGGATTCATCTGGCTCAGTATCAGATGACAGAGTATGATAGGATAGGAAAATAGGTTGATATGGGATAACTGAAGATGCCTGTGAAGACATAAAGAAATATAGCAAACATATAGTGACACATCCTTAGAGTACCTCTCTCTCCTCCTGCATTTTCCTGTTAAATTCACAGTTAGAATCACAGAATATCTCAATTGGGAAAGGATCCATAAGGATCAACAACTCCAATACCCTGTTCCCTGCAGGACTACCTAAAACTAATCCCTGTGGCCAGAGTGTTGTTCAGGCGCTCCTTGAACCCTGACAGGTTTTTCCAACACTTGTTGAAAAAAATGAAATTTTTCCAATAACTTTTTGAAGCCTTGAAACAATTTAACATCTATAATATCCCTGTGTGAGTGGTTCTAAAGATTAGATGCTTATCATACATTCAACCACCTCTTTTTGAACTGTTTTGAAGCCATTAGTGGGCAACTTCCTTTGATTCTTTCCACACAAATTTTGCACAGCAAAGCATGTGATGAAGGATACAGCAATATGTCAGGTGTAACTGCCTCAGATCACATAATTTCTTATTTATGAACAGAACAATGCATTTGTAAGAACGGTCTTTTTGGGGAGGGGATTCTGTTTGTGGCACTCATAACTAAGGATGAACAAGCCTCAGTTCCATCCACATTTGCAGATGCCACAAAAGCATGTGACCGAGGAGAGTAATTTTAGTTATTCAGATGTCAGTGGACTGTATCTAAGTGCTGAGAAAACACTCACAGCTTAAACCTTGTCTTCTTTGGGAAGACTGTTGGGAATGCAATTGAAAGCACATTAATCTGAATTTTAAAGATATACAAATTAAAAATTATTACTTTTTACTTTAGAAGAAAAAAGACTAAACAATAAGTCTCCTTTTAATCTGAGTGGACCTCTCTTTGGCAGCCCGAGAAAACCTCTGCACTGGAAATATTTTGATTGAAATTTTCATTGAAATGTTTTCTTAAGGGGGATGTCAATTCCGAAAACATTTTCAATGTCGTCACTGGAATAAGATTTCACTGACATTCTCATTCCATTATTATTTAAAAATAGTAAATAACAGACTCTCAGATGTCACTCTTCAGCCTCACTGTTTGGGAAACATGCACTGTAGCTAGCTCTCTGTTGATCCTTGCTGTTCTGACAAAACACAGCAAATCTGCTGCACTCTGTTTGTAGGGATTAGCGAAATGCTGCCCAGAACTGGAGTTGGTAATTTACCAGGAACCTGAGCTTTGCATTGGATTTGCACAGAGCACGCATCTGTTGCAGAAACCTAGCCCTCTTTTTGTCTTCAAAGCACTTTGCAAATATTGAACAATGTTGAATATTTTCTTGGGAAAAAAAAAAGCTCCTTTGTGTTTGGGTATGATTTCCATGTCCGAAAGAAAAGTAATATTACACCTTTTATTCCAAATCTATCCGAAGGGTAAGACCACATAGAGGAAATTGCATCTAAAGAACAATTAGAATAACTCAAAAAGTTGTGCCTTGCCACTGTGGACTCAGCTACCAAAATTCAGTTTGCCATCCTTAACACAGAGACACAGTCAAAG
Organism: Chiroxiphia lanceolata; assembly: GCF_009829145.1. Classification (NCBI taxonomy): domain Eukaryota; kingdom Metazoa; phylum Chordata; class Aves; order Passeriformes; family Pipridae; genus Chiroxiphia; species Chiroxiphia lanceolata. Next base: position 4,698,894 of record NC_045671.1, on the reverse strand, counting down.
ACATCACAGGTTGGTATCTGTAAGACTGCCAACATCTTTCAGTTCTGGGAGTCCTGCCAGTTGTCTCCCCAAATTTGATGTTATTCTTTGTAACCACTCTCTAAAAGGTTGGCCAGATCCTGCAGTTTTGGCAACCTAAAGCCATTTCCCAGTGAAGAGGAGGCTTACCAAGGCAGACTCTAAATTTTCCATGTGGCTGCTAATGACCTAGGAGCAGCACGCTGGACGTCTCCAGCCTCCTTGTTCTGGAAGAAAATCACTGTTCCTAAACTTTTCAGTAGAAAATAGATTCCATGCCACTTGTGGCAGCTGCAGTTCTTATGGACGATTGGTTAGAATGGATAAAAACAGATTTCCCAAACCAACTGTATTCAATGCAACATATTTTTCATATGTTTAATGGAACAGAAATTTTTAGTTTTAAGAGGCATTTATGAGCACTGCTAGCTCTCTGCCTAGGGAATGAAGACCTGGTAGGGGGGAGAACTAGCAGGTGTAAGGATAAAATTAGTTTTATCACAAAATTGGAAAGGAACTGAGATTTTCCCTCCCTACTTCTGGCCTTAACCATTGATGAAACACATCAAAGAGGCACAAAAAGATTCTCCTGTGCTCAGCTGCCTCACAGTTTAACTCTTTTCTGGAATCTTCAGGCAAAAGCACTGCACTTCAGGGGCTGGCACAAGCAACCCAACAGTGTTGGCATCTCAGCCTTCAGTTTGAGCCAATACCATTAAAAAGAACAATTCTTCATTATCAGCCCTGGAAGCTTCCTCCACGCCAGTCTGTGCTTCAGAGAGTCACAGAGCATTTAGTACCTCTGTGGTGAGTGCCTGTAGTCTCTCAGCACAGGAGATGAGGCACTGTGTCATCTGTCCTCACACCTTGGCTCCCAGTTTAGTTTCAGGGAGGATTCAACACTGTTCCCACACAGCCCCTTTTCCCTTCCATTAACTGAAGGAATATGAACCAGAGCTAGAAAATAAACTTTGAAAATGGCTTTGCCGTCACTAGATTCCTCTTGTTATTATTATCCTGTGGAGCAAAAGGAAGCTAGCAGAGCTCACAGCTTAGTCTAGATTTGGATCTTACCTCAAATGTGCTCCCACATCACCTATTAATGTCTCATTGGAGTCATAGAGAATGTTTTGAGATAGCATGAGCACTGATTTTTTCTGAGAAGCTATAGTTAAGAGTCTGTTCATTCATGTTGAAAGGAGATTAAACAGCTGATTTCAATGAGAAAATTAAGTCCAGCTTTACCTACAGCCTTGTACCCACACCCAATGTGACACTTAGTCTTGCCACAATCATTTTTGCTCAAAGTATCAGGCAAGGGATCTTATTAACACAGACTGCATCATAATTTTGCTTTCATTCCTGGGCTTTGTGAGTTTGAAGTGGTGGTAAAAACTCATTTCCTTGGGGGAACCAGTAAAAATATTTCTTCTCGGTCAAACTTTGAGAAGAAAATTTTAATTCTAACTTTACAGTTCTCCAAACAAAGAAAAAGGGTAAGAAAGAGATTACTTGTACTTCAGTTTTCTTTAAGGCTGAAGTTCAAGTTGGGGAAACAAAAAAAAAAAAGTTTTCTTTCTAAATTCAATTAATTTTACGTGCTAAAAAATACACAACTCCATATAGAAAAATGGAGAAACAATTTCTAACCAAATAGGAGAATAAACACATCTAGAGTGGGAAAAATGATGCCTTCCAGCAAGAGGAGTAGGAAGGAGGAAGATGAGTAGAGCTCCCTGAAAATAAAAGAACAGATAGAAATTGAGAGTCGTATGAGATGGATAAATAAACAACAAGGTTACAAGTTCACAAGCCCACCCTGCAGGCACTATTAGGACTTTAATTTGCTACAATCACCAGTGTACGTGGTGTGTGTTTACTTCAAGGGGAAGGGAGTCAATTTTCTGCTTCTGACTAAATATGCTACCAGCATATCATGATGCCTGGCCAAATTCACCAAAGCATGTCTTTGCTGCTCTTCACTGGATTGTGTTCAGAGACACTTGTGGTACCTGTTAAAATACTTTAATGAATCTGATACTCATGAATGGTGCTGAAATGACAGCCTTGGAAATTGAAGTCTTCTATCAAACTACAGAACTCGCACAGTATGGATGAAAATAGTGCCAGCTTCTGCCATGTTATCCTCTCAAAGTGTCTCAAACTTAACCTGGAAAAATCATTTCTGGTGGCAGCAGCACTTCAGCCTCGATGCCCGGTCATTTCTTCCTACTTCAGATATAATTGCCAGCAAGTGTATGGATTATCTTGGAGATTTTATACTGCAGACAGGAGCTGGGCAAGACATTTTCAACAGAATTATTTCTTATCAGAAAAAACAGTTGCATTTGAATCAGAGTGTTCTGAGAAAGTGTTAAAACTGCAACATTCTCAAAAGGAAGCTGCTGAAACAAAATGCCTTTTTATATATTTGATTTATATTTTTTTTAGAATTATATATTGCCTTAATTGTGTTATTATTTTCCATGGAATATATACCAGATTTTGCTATTTTTGAAGTATTTTGTGATATTAAATTTAAGAATTTCAGTCCTTCTGAAAGGTGCGATTTCTGAATTTTAATAACAAGGTCAATTTAGAAATAGGGAATTTTATTTTGATTTACTAATAAGAATAAAAAGAGACCAAATTATCTCCATTAATTTGCCTTTTTTTTTTTTTCCTTCTTTCCTACATCTTTATACCTTTGTGGGTAGGAAGGCAGCAGCCCTGTTTCTCTGTACTCTGTGTCAAGCAACAGTGAACTGGGAAGCTGGAGAAAAAAGAGACTTTGGGGCAAAATTAAAGTATTTGTTATGCTATGGTACTCAAGAAAATTTTGGAAACATTGGGGTCCCATGTCAAGGTAGAAGAACAATAGTCTCAGTGTTATGAATTATTTTTATGTTATTTATCATCTTTGCCTCTGTCCTGAGAGCTGAGATCTGAGCTGGGTCTAGTGATGGGAGGAGGAAGAAGGGTTGTGATCTCTCAGTGCAGAGAGGAGACCTTGATTTCTGATTTCCAAAGGAGATTACAGTAGGAGAGGTGGAAAGGGTGGAGGACAGATCCCTGTGGTGCAGTCAGAAAGATGAGGGTGGGAAAGAAGGCTCTGCTGAAAGCAACACAGAATGAGCAATGAGAAAGTTAAGGGAAGTCTGAAAAGACCAGCATGCTGATTGTGCAGCTCTCCCCTGGAAAAAAAAAACCATGATGTCAGCTTAAATGATAGGTTGGAAAGAGAAAAAGAAGAAATAATCCCTTAAGGAGGTGTCTGAGAGTTGATACAGCAGACCTTTACACAGAAAAACAATGTTCATGGTGTGTACCAGCTGATAGCTGTTCTCTCTTCTGACCTTTATCTTCGAGTGTGAGGACAGACCTGAAAGCTCACTCGTGGCTTTTCCATTTGAGACTTATCTTTCTCTTCTACTTATCACATGCCTACAAAGCAGTACTTGCCCGTTACCTTCATCACAGATATAAACATTATTGTATTCTCAGTATCCTCACTCTCACTCCACTTGAATTCTTCTACACTCATATCAAGTAATGTACTACTACAAAACATTTTTTTTTTTCATTCTTAGTGAAGCCTTGTGGACCTACCAGCCATTATTTCATCTTACTGTTTTCTGGAATAACCTGTTTTGTGAGTTACAATTTTCAAAGTAGGCATAATTTTTGCCTTGTGGATTTCAGAAGAGAAATAACCACTGAACAATTAGTTCAAAACCAAAACTGGAATAAACTACCATCACCACAGGCACGGATGACCACATGCACTCATTTCAACTATGCCAAGTATCCCATTTGCTCCATCAGCTTCTAGTCCTCCAGTGCCCTTTCAGTAGTCATTATGAGTACTCTAGTTTGGGTGGGGCCTGAAAGTTGAAAACAGAGTAACTAAGAAGGCCAGCCCTGGAACTGTGTTTATCACACAGCATTGTTAACTCCGATGTTCAAAAATAATTTCTTACCTTTGCTCCTACCCAGAAACAGATTTTGAAAAATCCATCTGTTTTGTGAGATACAGACATGGCTGCCAGCCCCCTAATGTTGTGGGACCCAGTTCCACCTGGAAGAATAGATGCCATGGCCAATTCCTGACTAATCTCGTCAGGTCAACTGTGAAAAACTGAAATTCTGTCATTAGGAACATACTCAGATTTTTTTTTTTTTCCCCCCACTCTTTCAGGTTTTAATGACTCAAGCTTGAGCAGCCTTTCTTCATTAGCTCATTAGGCACAAAGATTTACCTCAGAAGCAAGGTCACAGGCCCTGTATGGCTTTTGTCCCCTGGCCAGGTCTTGTCTTGCAGGACTGTACAAAATCAAGCCACCAGGAAGGCTCCCATTTGGTGGCTTGGTTGATTTTTTAAATTTCAGGAATTAATGCAAAGCTAATGTCACAAGGTCTCAAGTAAACTCCTGCATCTTAGTGTAGGGCTGCAGAAGGATAGGATAGGATAGGATAGGATAGGATAGGATAGGATAGGATAGGATAGGATAGGATAGGATAGGATTAGGATAGGATAGGATAGGATAGGATAGGATCTCTCATAGATTCTCCAAAAATTGGTTTCAGATATGTTTCTTATCAGATGACTGTACCAATGGGACTGAGGGGTGGTGACTGTGTAATTGCTGAGTTTGTGTGCCAAACCAGCTAAGCATCTTTGACACAGAAACATTGCTGCTCTCAGGACTAAAGAGATGATGCCCACAGACACGTGGAGCAGACTGCCCAGGGCTGTGGCGGAGTCACCAGCCCTGGAAGTGTTCAAAAGGTGTGTGGATGTGGCACTTGGGGACATGGTGTAGTGGTGAGCTTGGGCTAAAGGTGGAACTTGATGATCCTAAAGGTCTTTCCAACCTAAACAATTCTACAGTTCTGTGACTCCCTGGCCCTGACTGACTGGCCTTGCTCTCTCTCAGAAGTTCAAACTACTCCTCTGTTTTCAGTGATAGTTGTACAATCAACAAACTGAATGAATACTAAACTTCTATACTTTCTGTGTGGGGCACCCCGAACTGGTCTGGACTTCCTGGCTCAGTCTTGCTGTGAAAATTCCTGCCTCACACTGTTTTTTTTCTCCCGATTGTAACCTCTGTTGCAGCTCCTGAGTCAGCCCAGTGGCTCTGGGGCTTGGTTCCCCACCCTTTAGCTGGCTGCTGCTTCCATGCAGAGCCTCTGCAGACCCTCCCCTGGGCTCATCACAGAGCACCACGAAGATAAGTTGTATTTCAAGCTAAATAGAACTTCTGCCTCTCCTAATGAAGCTCAGGTCACTGCCAACAAGCTCTCTACTTTGAAGGGGGAGTGACATCCCTCCTCCCTTAGGGACTGGAATCATTCTCTCCCTCAACTAGAAGGAGATGAGAGTCTTTCGGCTGGGGTCCTCCACGGCATAACTTTTGGGGTCTAGTCTCTGCAAGACTGTGCACAATATCTCTTTTCTCGATTTTGAAGCTATTTGTAGACTCTCACTTCAATGATCTATAATTGGAGTTGTGCTAGACCTAAATTAAATTCAAAACTAACTAGTAAACAGGTTGTTTTGCACAGGTATTTCATGCATGCAAATATCTATAATTATGCAGCAGTGTGCGAAATTCATACATATTTAAATATATGGCAATAGAGATCGTGTTGTTCCTTTCAAAACTCAGGCTATCTAAGAAATGGCTGAGTTAACACTACCTTGTTGTTCAGGAGCAACCAGATTATTTTTCTGCATTGTTATGTTTCTTAACTTGCCATAGTTGTTTCCTTTTTCCCTTTGTCTGTTGCTTGTGGTTGATGAAACCCATGCAGATCTGAAAGGCTGCAGAACCGCATTGTCTGCATATTCCTTTTGCTGCTTCTCATCTGCAAACAGTACCTCCTGGCACCTGGAAAACCATCACAGATGCAGAACAGGTGATCTTTACAGAATGCTATTCAAAGTGAACAGTCTGCCAGGCCCATAGACAACAAAACACACTGCTGACTCCAGCTGGAGCGAGCGATTACTTTGATAACAAATTAAAACAGGCTCAGAAATTGGAAATGAAGGAGCTATGCAAGGATGAATAAACTCCTCAGATGGCCCCAATTTTGTGCAAGTCTATCCAACACATGTGCTATAAATTGGTGCTCTTCATTAATAGCTACTGTTTAGCCACTAACATCCTTCAAAAGAACGAATCAGGATCTGGCTCCTTCCACAGTGCTAACTTCCATCCTGATTGAGGAGACTATTTTCTCTTAACATGTTCAGAGCACTTCCTTGGGATCTTAAAAATTCTTTATGTGTCATTTTGCTTCTTGCATATGCAGACAATTGTAATGCTCAATTTAAAAATGTTCATATATTTTCTGTCTATGGGATTTTTACAGCACTGGATAATTCCTGGATGATTACTGTTTTTAATAACCACATAATTACTGTATTAATCAGAACTGTCCTATTGGCTTCTGTGTGACACAGAAGGGCAGAAGCAAGATAGAGATAAAGATAAGTTGTATTTAAAAGAGCAGTACGACATTTTTTTGAGTTCATTTTGCAGTATGACACACATAGAGGTCAAAACACAGAAGCAGCCTTAGAAGATATCAGAAGTCCGTGGTGCCCAATGGCTTTCAATAATCGTCAATTTGAAAAAATTGGAAGCAGGTATGATATAGGAAGCTATCAAAAATGACAGCTATCAAAACAGAGTGCTAATGTGGGAGTATCCAGGGCTCCAGGTATGTGCACTGGACCTTGTGGTGTGAAGGGACACATTAACACAGATGAGACCAATTCTTCCCCAAAAATTAGTATTCTAAACAAGGCTTAATTGTTTTTGAAATCAGAAAATAAAAAGAAAGGTTAGAAAATTGCTATAGTTTCTGTGAGAAGAAAATGGGTGGGTTGCACAGGACAAAAAAGAAAAAAAAAACAACAACAAAACTTCAAATATTCCAAAATATGATGCTTGAATGACTTGGTGACTTAGGGGAAAAAAAAAACCAAACTTCCCTAGAGTTGGGTGTACTTCTTGTTCAGTGCATCCTTCCAAAAATTCTGGGATTGATGGGTGTGTCTATACAGCAAAATGCTTTGGTATTTCCTAGAATCAAAGAGTGGCTTGGGTGGGAAAGGAACTTAAATATCATCCAGTTCCAAGTCCCTGCCATTGGCAAGAACAGCTTCCACTAGACCAGGCTGCTTAGGGCCCCATCCTACCTGGCCTTGAACACTACCAGGAATGGGGCATCCACAGCTTCTCTGGACAACCTGTGCCAGGGCCTCACCACCCTCACAGACAATAATTTCTTCATCATATATATTCCAAATCTCTCCTCTTTCAGCTTAAAACCATTTCCCCCTTGTCCTATCATGGTCTTCCGCTGTAAGTCATTACCCCTCTGTTCTATAGGCTCCCTTTGGGACCTGGAAGGCCACAGTGAGGTCTCTCTGGAGCCTCCTCTTCTCCAGGCTGAACACCCCCAGTTCTCCCAATCTGACTCCAGAGCAGAGGTGCTCCAGCCCTCAGAGCATCTTTGTGGCCTCCTCTGGACTCGCTCCAACAGTGCGCTCAGGTTTTCACTAAGTAAAGGCAGTGTTGCCACCGTAACTTCCCATCAAACCCACATGGGGCTGAGCACACATGAATAAGTGTGAGGTGCAGCCCTGCTCCTGCTCACCATGGCCCTGCCATGTCCCCAGTATTTGGATACTTGCTGGGGATACCCCACAGAGAGACAGGTCTCCTGAGGAGGTGTACCCTCACAGGCCAAGACCCAGTTTTGCCAGGGACGGTGTTCTCAGCACATGTGCCAAGAAGAGGCTAAGCCAGGCTCTCCCAAGTCACCTTTGTTTCAAAAAAAGCAGCAGGGAGAAGAGAGGGGTGCTGAGCTGAGTCTATGTGAGTCCACCCCCAGAGAGCAGAAAGGGCAGAAGCAGATCACGCTGAAGCTATGAGGACTTACTGCAGAACAGCTATGTTTGCAAAGCAGCTTGAAATTATCAAATGCAGGCCCTGAAGTGTTGTCAATTATGACTGAAAACATTAAAGAATCCTCTTTACATATAAGGAATGAAAAGCAACCATGACTGTTCAAAGTCATTGCCTTTACCAGGCACTTGTAAACATTGAATTTGTCAAAGATAAATTTCCTTTCAGTTTTTGATATCTGCTTGAGCCCTTTATATTTCTTCTCGGGATACTTGGCAATGCTTTTTCCCAGCTGCTCAGTTTTCCTTTACTGCAAGCACACATAAGCAGGCGAGATGCTCAGTGTTCAGTATCTGAACCCCACACCCAAGAGACATCCTTTAATGGATGTGAACCCTGAAAGGAAGGTTACTTTCATTAGTGGGATTAGGAAAACATCCCCTGGTTTGGTTTGATCATCTCCTAGTTGGGTCTGATTGCATGAGTCTGAAATGGAAAGCAGCTTTTTTTTTTTTAGCATTTTTTTTTTTAACTGACTTTGATGGACAGATCCTTTTTATAATGTACAAATAATCTTTGTGACCCTGATAAGCAGGTCTGATGATACTCAGCTGAGTAATGTACCAGAACTGAAATTTCCATCTACTTGATGTTTTGCATAGGGCTTTTGATGAAGTCACTGTCACCTGCTATTAACTTAATATCAAGTCTTAATAGGGTCCTTTTCTTTCCATCTTCACGCTGTTGGGGTCCGAATTAATTACTAAGGGAAAAAAAATCTTCACATAAATCCCTAAGCTTCACAGGAAGGAAAAAAGTTTCCAGTGCTAGTTGAGATCTAATGGCTTATTAGGATTGTCTGTCTCAACTTAACATCAGTGCTGTCCCTCCCCTTTCATGTACCTTTCATACAGACACTTGCAAATGTGCTTAAATTTAAGCTGGTGCATAGTTAAGTGCAAAAAGATATCTGATGTGTTTGAAGTTAAGCACATGCTTAACCAATTTGCTCAATCAGAGACATATCCTGGCAAGAGAAAACTTCTTCTTAATGTTTCTTCATGTTTTGTCTCCATCCACAGCCTGCCTGAATGCTCTCATCTTTGCTTTTCCTCACAAACAGGAACTGGCAGCTTTAGAGAGATTATCAGGAAGATTGACTGAGTACTGAAGGGCACATGATAATGGAATCAGCAAAAGGCATTTAAAAATGAAAACACTCTTTTCTTCTTAAAAGGAACATGGTTCTAATGGTGTATATATGTCAAATACATATCTCAAATATATATATAATATATATAAGATTATAGAATATTAAAAAGTGTATATATATTGATTTTAGATGAGTTACTTCACTCTAGAGGGTCATCCTGCAAAGAGTTGTGTTTCTGCTAGGGTCAGGCAATTACTTTTTTTTTTTTAATCATTAATGGTAATAAGAAAAGGAAATAATTTTATGTTGTTTGTGGGAAAATCATACTTAAAATATAAATTTGCATGCAAAAATATTTTACTATTGTTCCCTCCATTTCCCTCAATGCTCTAATGACCAGGGATTTAAAGGCAGCTATAAATAGCTAAAGTATGCTCTAAGCCTTTCTTTTTGCTGTGCATTTCCAGGTATGTTGTATATCTGAAGAGGAAATGAGTGACAGCCCAGTCTGCAGCCTGTTTTGTAGGAATATATGGCAGGTTTCTATTATGAGGTATTTACTGCTCCTCAATTCTGTGCTCGCTTTGGGGGTATGTTTGAATTACATACTACTTTGCTGTAGAGAGGGATAATTTCACTGAAACTAGTGGAGTCAGGCTTGCTGGCAAACAGACTGAACTTGATAATTTTCCCTCTTATCCTGGTGGTAGTATTCATTTGGCATTTTGCAGATGGGGAAATAGAGACATCACTATGCAGAGGGGCTTTGTCAATCTCTTTCTCATCTCTCTTTCAACACCCCTTATATTATAGCAAAATAGGAAATTATATGTTTAGAGCACTCTGTCTGTTCTTTGACAAGCAATAGTCTTTCCAGCAAACTACTGAGTCTGAGACCAGTAAACACACCCGTTCCCATAGAAAGAAACAACCTGGCTCCTACACCGGGGGCTTCAAAGGAGGTTTAAACTGTTGATGCCATGAAGGGAGTTACTGGATGTTACCCACGTGTAAATAGAAGGCATTAAGAATTCCTTTCTATTAGAAACACAGCTCCTCAGGAAAACAGGGTTGCTATATGGAGTAGATGAGACCTATATTTATTTACTTATTTTTAGGTGCTGCCTATTTGGGCTTATTCTTTTCTTTTGTAAGGAAGTTCAATTCCCTCTAAAATCAGCTGCCAAATGCTCAAAAATACCCACACAACAGGTATAGGTGAGCTGCTTTAAATGTAACCTTGTTGTCTCAGGGCAAGGTTGCCATTCCCACCCCCAGGACCTGCTCAGGAAGGTCTATGGTGCTGAGCAGGTGACAAAACACAGCTCTATATCAGTAAGAGTGCCTGGCAATGCCCTCTGTAACCAGCTCTGAGCACACAGGCATTGCCAGCCAGTGCTGCTACTTCACTTTTAACTCAGGCAGAGCCAGAAATCTTTGTTGTTTTGGATATGCAAAGAGTTTCTAGCTCTTCGGGCACACTCACAGAAAATTGTCTTTCCAGTTTTCCTGGGTTGTTGCAATGTCAGCTTGAGCCTGGTCCCATCCAGCTGCATCAGTCAAACTGAGCTCCACAACATGACATAACCTGACACAGCTGACACAGCCAGGTGTTACAAACCAATGGACACCATGGTTCACAAACTATTCAAATTACTTTCAGATACATATCCTACCTCTCTGCTCAAATCCTTCCCAGCTGTCTCTTTTCTCAGCTCCATATGAATCAGGGTTGGAGGAAAGAGAAGCAGGGGGAGGTGGGGGAGGAAAGAAGGAGGCGGGAGAGAAAACATCCTGCCTGGAAAAAATGAAAGAAAAAAAAAAAAGAAAACTGAATTCTTGCAAACCACATTGCCTGGAAAATTAACTCTTTGAAGGAGGCTCACCACAGCCCCTGAGCTTCTTTCAGGCTTACTAGGGGAGGGTTGAAAATATCTCAGGTGTAAATGTACATCCTCTAGATCAAAAATTCATATTCTGGAGCACTGTTGTTGTTGTTGTTGTTATATAATAATAATAATAATAAAAATAAAAATATCATGTTTATAATATGTCATAAAATTAAAGACTTGGAGCAATTCCACAATCCCGGAAATAATCAAGCGTAGCAGTACTAGAGAGAGGCCACCAGACTGGACATCCACCCATGCATGGGCACATGCAGTGGCTGTAGTAAGTTATGTCCCAGTGAAACCAGTGAGACAGTCAGTAGCAACTACAGCTTGACAGCACCAGTCTGAGGTGATGCTGATCCATTCTGAGCCTGGCCACCTCCATTTTGCAGAGCAGAAAAGGTGGGTTGCAGAGTTGAAGTGACTTGATGAAGGTCACACAACAAGTCCATGGCAGAGTCAGAAATTCAAGCATGAATTTCATTATCCAGATAGCCATCAATCACCTTGGGGGAAGGGAGAGGTTCAAATGCAGAAAGAGTGGCTAGATACTCAACTTCTAGTGAAGGTCAGTGAGAGCTGAATGCCTCATGTCTCCCATTACCACAGAAATCTCCCCCTCAGAATATAAGTGCTGAAAAAAGGCCACCTCCCTCTTGAATATAAATCTCTATGATTCTCTTCTGCTCTTAATTTTGATGGTCTGAAGCAAGAGAAAGAGATTGGCAGTCAATGAATTTACACCTCCTTAGCCAAAAGCAGAATTCACCGTACAATCTTCATGTCTTGGCTTTTATGTTTCGTCAAAAGCAAATAAAAATATGAGTAAGACTAGAACCCTAGGCCATTAAGCAGCATTTTTTACTGGTCTTTAATGCAGTATGTGTAAGAGAGCCCACAGTCCTCCCCCAAGGTTTGTGCTTCTTTTATCTGTTACAGACGGTCTCTGTGGGGTGCATCTCTCTGTTCCGATTTATTTGCGAGCAGAGAGGAAGAGAGAAAGAGGAAGACACTGAGAAAGAGAGAGAAGGAAAGAAAGAAGGAAAGAAAGAAAGAAAGACAGAAGGGAAAAGGAAAAAAGGGAAAGAGAAAGAGAGAAAGAAAGAGTGAGAAAGAGAGAGAAAAGAAAGAAGGAAAGAAGAAAGAAAGAAAGAGTGAGAAAGAGAGAGAAAAGAAAGAAGGAAAGAAGAAAGACAGAAAGAAAAGAAAGAAAGAAAGAAAGAAAGAAAGAAAGAAAGAAAGAAAGAAGCCCCAAATATCTGATATTTGTATATGTTTCTCCTAAAGAAACACAAAGAAGCAAAACAAGCAAACAAAAAACCCCAACACCAACATTGTGGAGCAGCTGAACCAGCTGAGTACAGCAAGCAGTGTACAGGTGTCTTGTGGTGCTTTTATTCCTTGTATAATAGGTGCCTACTGAAATGGGAGAAAGGGCATGAGAAGCTGTCCTTGTCTTTGCAGAGCATGAATAGCATTTATCTCAGTGCAGTGGGCATCGCCAAGTTGGGTTTTTGTCAACCTGTCAATTCTTTTTTTTTTTTAAACAGAAAGCAGAGTTCAGTAAATAAAGATAAATGATTGTGCTCCTTGTCTGCAGACCCTGGAGCTAAACTGAACAGGCCTCTTATGGTTTGGACCTGCTTCATTGACTGTTCAGACAGCCCAGTAATACGACAGATGTACCCAGCCGTTCCCTCTTCCCCGCTGTCCATTAGATTATGTTCATTTTGTCTGAGATGCCATTATAAGTCTCAAGGTCAAATAAGTCACGGAGAGGAAAGAGGAGGACTAATTTTTTTTTCCCTGCCGCCCTCCCTGCATTAGGACTCATTCGCCACTTGCAAAGCACATCGCCTTTTAAGGTGCACATACAGCTCAGCACAATTTATTGAAATAAAATGCAGGCGTAACGTTCACCCGGAGGCTGTTCTGGCACGACAGCAGAGGAGACTTCTCAAGAATGATTTGGGCTGCTTTCCTAAATTTCTAATGAATTATTTGTAAGTGAAATACTTTAAGGAGGAGCTTTCCGAAAGGGAAAAAATAAGAAAAAAAAAAAAAGGCAACAAATATAGAGGAAAGCAGACCCCAAGGTCTAAAGGCTGTTTTTGAGGGACACTGGGCAGGTTGTCATATGCTGAGTGAAATAGCTGAAATGTGGAGGGGGGAGAGGAGGAAGATCCAGCATCCCTTGTGTAAAAGTACTAAATATCCCTAAAAACCCAAACTTGTAAAAAATTGTGGGAATTAATCTTATTCTTGGTTGCAGCAGGGTGTGTGTCATCCCATTGGAGTCTTAGGTAGTGACTAGAGATGCCTGAGAACAGAATTTCTACTCTTAAGCCTGTAATGGTAGAACTAAACAATAATAAATCAGGGACTGAATTTTTCTTCTTTATGGAAATCTTTCTATTTGTTAAAGTAAACTAAAGGATGGCTAAAACTGAACCCCTGAAAGGATTAATTATACAGTTAACATGACAGCTTTTTTCCCAGAGCTTGATTTTCAACAAGTGGGAAGATATCCATTTATTTCTGTGACTTTTGGACTATGCTCATACACAAAGCTCGAGTTATGAAATTTAGGGTTAAGAAAGAGGTGGCTCTTTTGCCTTTTTTTTTTTCCAAAGGAAATTACATTTTCCTTTTTTATTGACTTTCACTGTTATCAAGTTGTTACATTTTGGGGAAAAAAAAAGATAAATACTATTTAGGGTAAAAGATTCAATAAGGAACACAACCCACTCCCTCCCCCCCTAAAAAAAACCAAACAAAAACCAAAAAAACACAAACCAAACACACACACAAAAAAAAACCAATCAATCAAGCCCCCAACCAACCAACTAAAAAACCAAACCAACATACAAACAAACAATAACCCATCAAAAAAAAGAAAAAAAAAACAAACCAAACTTTATGACAATTTAAAGTTCTACAGCATTTTAACAGTCTCAAAATTGACTTATTCATTCTGCCTGGAGTGAAGGAAAGAAGGAAAGCATTGTTATTAAGATTTTGCTGATCAGAGATCAGGGAATAGAGAGATTGAGGGACACAGCAAACCCAAAACTGGTTGATTCCAGCAGAACCTGGAACTAATTCTTCTTCTTCTGTGTCTCACATTGGAATCCTTAGATTGGACAGTCCTCCCTCTGCAGACTAAGGAGAGAACAGAAATGAGGCAGGTAAGCAGAATCCAAGACATCTGTGGGTAACTTTCTTTTAGTAAATGAAAATAATAGTCAAGTTTTAGAAAGTGTGTTCAGGAATTAATTTGTAAGGGCAAGTTCTGATCCCCAGGTCGTCTTAGGGGAACTCAACCAAAAATCCCATAGTGTTCAACAGCTCAAAACACCTGACTCTCCAAATCTGGCCTTTTAAAAAGTCAGAGGAAGAACCAGGCAAATACAAGGAATACAGAGATAAATATAAAGTACTGTATTCAGATCGAATTTAACCGACTTTAAAAGTCTACTATGGTTCAATTTTACTTAAAAAAAAAAAAAAAAAATCAGGCGGTGAACTGATGGTGTTCCCAGAGAGAGAAGTCATGCTCGTGGCATGTAAAGCTGCTTGTTCCTGCCAGTTCTTTGCGAGTGCATCAGGGCAGAGCCGCGCTGGAGCGCACGGGGAGGCTCAGCCCACCCTGCCCCTGCTCCGAGTTTGCCAGATGCAAACCAGCTCTTTCCCAAAGCCCCTCAACAGCACTTCTCTGTACTTTGAGCTAATAAGCCTTCCTTTGTTAGGACTGTAGGAGCAAAGAAGCCTGAGGGAAGCACGAGGAAATGCTGAGCAACTGAGACACTCCCCGAGGCCAGCCTCGCACTCCAAAAATGCGAGTGGCAAACGGAGCTGCTCTGCCCTTTCATGGGTTACCACGTCCATAACCCCCCATGCTCTGGTCAAGACTTTGCTCTTCCCCCTTTCTACTCCCCATGGGAAGTCTTAACATCCATTTCTTTGCAAGGCTATTTTGGTCTTTGCAGTTACATGCTATGGTGATGAGTGCAGATTATTCCTTAGGGGTGAGAGGAAGGACCGCTTTGTAGACACTTTCCTCACCCTCTGCATGCAAGATTAAACACAAGTTGATATGAAGTATGCAGGGTTAGAAAGAATAGAGCCATAAGATTTTTAAAATATGAATCCACTCAAGTGAAACATAGACTAAAGTCTTGCAAATGCATTTTTGAGTGTGCTGCATTACTTCCCCATCGAGAGTTCTCCACATGATCCCTTGAGATATGCGGTCCTCTGAAGCCTGTAAAATTATTCTAATCAGCATTTGCTTAGCACTTCAGAAGTTCTGGCAAACACAAGCTAATTAATTCTCACAGTTCCCCCAGAGAAGAAAGATCTCATTTTGTTGATGGTAGCACAGAGGCAAGGATGCCATAAGTGGCATGCCCAAGGCCATATTTTGGGCTAGTGTCTGGCACAAAATTGGAAGTTTGGGACTAGCTACCAAATCAAACCATCCCATCCCTTCCATGACTCAAGAACATCAGATGCAACTCACAGTATCTGATAAAGTCAAATAACTTTCTGCTACCTGACAGCATTTCTGCTTGCAGTTATTCAAAGGAAGATGTTTCTCCTCATCGATGCACTGGGAAGTTGTGCACAAATTGGAGGAACTTAAAATGTAGAGATATTTTAGCTGGGAGAACTATATCCATTACCTCTGCTTTAATGGGGAATTATGTGAAACAGAGATTGAGAGGAAAAGAGTGAGAAAAGGAGGTTATGGATCTCACACTTTCTTCTAAATAGCTTCTGCTTTTTATACTTGTAAGAATAAAATGGGCTTCATGTTTTTCCTCCTGGTATGTGACATTTACTACTGGAACAGGCAGCAAAACTTAGAGAAAAGAAAAAACAATGACCATTCAAAGTCAGGCTGGCTGGGGCTCTGAGCTTATGACAGGGGAGTTGGAGTACATGGACATTAAAGGTCCCTTCAAACCCAAACCATTCTGTGTTTCTGTGATTGTATGAAATCAGGAGTTGTCCAGGGTGTGAGATGGAGGATTGAAGCTATGAAAACACATGATGGACCATGTGGCATAAAGTATATCATATTATACCTAGGTAAGAATCATAAATTCCTAATTTTTAGAAATATTCAGAAATACTAGGAAAGTAAACACAAAGTAGAAGTCCCATCATGATAATATCAAGTAAGGGCCACTCATGAACCATTTGTTTATCATTAATTTGTTCTGAAAAGACTAGAATAGACTGTTAAAATATGCCAAGGAAATGGATTTCGTGACCCACTCCAACCCCTACCCATTTTTCATATAACTTTCACGATTTTGATTAGGCAGGCATTGAGGGATGCCCTTCGTGAGTAGATAGTTGAGCAAAGATTATTGTCAGTGTACTATCTGTTAATAATTCCTCCTTCTGGTGGCTCAGTGTGACAAGTGATTCCTAGAGGAATCTTTAACAACTGCATAACCAAGAGGATGAGAGTGGTTAAGTAGGCATCAAAATTTTTAGGTAGGGAAAAATATATCCTTTTTGAGAAAAAAAAAATGAAGAAGAAAAGAAAAAGAAAAGAAGAAAGGAAAAAAAGAAAAGAAAAGGAAAAGAAAAGGAAAAGGAAAAGGAAAAGAAAAGGAAAGGAAAAGAAAAGAAAAGGAAAGAAAAGGAAAGAAAAGGAAAGAAAGAAAAAAAAGAAAGAAAAGAAAAGAAAAGAAAAGAAAAGAAAAGAAAAGAAAAGAAAAGAAAAGAAAAGAAAAGAAAAGAAAAGAAAAGAAAAGAAAAGAAAAGAAAAGAAAAGAAAAGAAAAGAAAAGAAAAGAAAAGAAAAGAAGAAAAGAAAAAGAGAAGAGAAGAGAAGAGAAGAGAAGAGAAGAGAAGAGAAGAGAAGAGAAGAGAAGAGAAGAGAAGAGAAGAGAAGAGAAGAGAAGAGAAGAGAAGAGAAGAGAAGAGAAGAGAAGAAGAGAAGAGAAGAGAAGAGAAGAGAAGAGAAGAGAAGAGAAGAGAAGAGAAGAGAAGAGAAGAGAAGATTTGAGAAGAGAAGATTTGAGAAGAGAAGAGAAGAGAAGAGAAGAGAAGAGAGAAAAGAGAAAAGAAAAGAAAAGAAAAGAAAAGAAAAGAAAAGAAAAGAAAAGAAAAGAAAAGAAAAGAAAAGAAAAGAAAAGAAAAGAAAAGAAAAGAAAAGAAAAGAAAAGAAAAGAAAAGAAAAGAAAAGAAAAGAAGAAAGAGAGAAAAGAAAATAGGGAAGAGAAAAGGAGAAGGGGAGGGGAGGGGAAGAGGAAGTAAATTTCATGGGAAAAAATATGCCTGAATATTTATAATTATCATTTCAAAGCTGTCTTCAATCTGCAGAAAACTCTCCACACTTTAACTCACTTTGTTACTATCTTTACGCAGTTAGAAAAGCCCTGCAATAAAACCGGATTGGAAAGAGAAAAAAATATGAAAATAAATGTAAGTGCATAAAATGAAAATTATTTTCCCAAGACAGGTGATATTAAAGATTGAACCAAAAAGTAACCTAAGTTTTCTAGGGCTTAGTGCTACTTCCATTGCATGGCACTTCAATGTTTTCCTCTCTGTTTGCATTTTCTTTTTTTTTTTTTTTTCATTTTTCCTCTTTCACATTTTTCCTTCCTTCCTTCCTTTTTTCCTTCCTTTTTCTTTCTTTCTTTCTTTCTTTCTTTCTTTCTTTCTTTCTTCCTTCCTTCCTTCCTTCCTTCCTCTCTTCTCCCTTTCTCTTTTTCTTTCTTCTTTTTTTTCCAACAGATACACGAGGAAAATTACAGTGTTGCATCCTTACTCTTTTGCTTTATACTACAACAGCAGTCAGAACTTGCTGAAAAGTACTGCTGTGGGGTGGGTGCTGTACTGTGATGGCTTTGGTTGGAACATGGAGACATGAAACTGGAGTATCTTCAGTACATGGGAGAATAAGACAGGAACTGGAACTGGAAACCCCCATTAGTTTTTATCTGACATTACACTTACCCTTATCTATTTGAATATCAAGTTTAAAATTACGTACTGATTAAGGTTTTTTCTCTCTTATATTACACGTTTCTCAATTTCTTCTTCTTATCCCTACATATAAATCTAAAGAATTCCTCTGCCTCTTCTGATATTATTTCACCTCTATGATGTTGCAGCTAATTACCACAACTGGCATATGGGAGAAGCTGGATTTGGTAGGAATGATATTTTGCTAGGAGAAAAGTCCAGGCAAACCAGAGAAATGAGCCAAACATTTCTTCCTACCACAGGGATGAACAGCTACCAGTGGAAACAAAACTTCATCAGACTTATATTAGAAACCGAAAAATTGTCTCTGTCTCAATCTTTTGAGCAAAAATTAAAGCCAATGAATGCCTGATGCATAATAACTACACAGGGTTTTCTGCATAATGCCAGTAGTTTATGAAACCAAAAAGCTGCACTTATATCATGTAATTTGTTTTCCTAAGATGACTCAAAGAAGAAAAATGTCAAGTAATTATATACTTGTTACTCTCAAGAATTTTCATTCCAGGCTCAAGATGAAGACTAATACAAGAATTTGGGAAATAGTCTATAATTTCTGTTCACTTATTTGATGTAGTTTACCTTTATTGCTATGGGGTTTTAATTGATAATTCAATAGAATATTTATATTCTGTCTTGAGGTTGCTGCACTAATTCTATTAATTCCTGGAGTGGATACACGACATTCTGTTGGAATCATTATTTTCTTTTTAATAGAATATAGCAACAGACAGCAAGTGATCCAGCATACGGTAGATTGTTCCATTTATTGAAAATCAAGATACTGTATTTGCTCTATTACAATAATGAAGTTGATGATTTCCAATCTGTTTAATAAACTGTTTATGCATTTGAATATTTATATTAAATCAACCAGCTGGTGAGATCACATCATTGGTTTTACTCAGAAATATATACCAATTATTATCACTAAACATATTATATGATTTTTTTTTGCCTCAGACAGGATCACAGGATGCCCATCCCATGCAAACTTGGAGTTCAGCCTTAGCTTTTTAATTTTAAAGTTCTAACTATAGATATTTACAAAACTGCATAGAAACCTCCCTTGGGGAAACTGAGGCATAAGGTAATCATAGAGCAGATGTCAGAATGGACTTCAGTCCTCTCTAACCTCCAATACCATCATACATTTGCCCTTAATCACTTGAATGATTGCTCTCAATCAGGCAGCAATAGGAATAGTTTAGCAGGAGATGGTGTGATGTGATGTCATCAAGTCCATTCACCCCTGACACTGTTCTGTTAATCATTATAATGCTTTATATCCAATCCCCCCACAATGGCAGGGAGAGTGGAAATAGATAATGTTTAAGGTCTCTTCCAACCCAAACCATTTTGTGATTCTGGGATTTTGATTTATGTGGGTAGGCTGTCAGTAACTTGCAACCAGTTGTTTGTGATAACATGTGTTAAAACTTCTGGTTCTTCACTTCTTCACCCTGTCGGGGTTCTAATCCTTCCACTGCTGACCTGAGTCTTGCCCTGGTGCTGACTCAACTTGACACATCCTTGTGTGCCACGGGTTTAAGCTCCCAAGGTGAAGTCTGAGACTTGAGACTCCAGAGGGATGCAGTCCCTGAAGACAATGCCAAGGAGGCAAAATTTTGGGTATGTGGTGATTTCCACCGTTGAAGGATGGGCCAGGTGGGTATGCAAGAAGCAGATGTGGTTTTGTTTTGCACGAATTTGCTAAACAAAAGAGCTGCCAGGAGAGCAATGGCGAATTTTCAGTAAGCCATTGGGGGACTGGGGGCAGCAGGAAAATCTTATTATATATAAATCCATAGAGGGGAATGGCCAAGCAGGCTTTTTGGCCCTGTTTCTGTGCCCTTTTCAAAGGAGTCCACGGGCATGCAGAGGAGTGAAACTGGCAGAGCTCTAAAGAAACTTAATAGGGTTATAGAAATTACTCCAAAAACCTACAGGATGTATTAGAGAGTTATTTCTTCTCCGCGGGTTTCTTTGAACCATCTCAATAGAAGTATATTTCATTGTATGTTTGATTTTACAAGGTGGTTTAAAAAATTATATGAGAAAGTTTGTAATTTTCTATGAAGCCCTATAGGATTTTTCCATAAGGGAAATATCTCTGTGTATCTAATACATGCAGGATATTACACTGCACAAGAATTACTAATGAAAAATTTAACTCTTGATACTTCTTTAAGCACTAATGAGAGAAAGACTACTCGGAAATACGTGCAAAGTATCCAGTAAAGTGCTACCCTGGATAACACTGTGACTTGGGGAAAGAAGCAAAACAAAACAAAAGAAGCAGCCTGTGAATATTTATGAGTTGATCTTATGACTTATCTCTGTATTGACATTTTCAAGTTAAAAAACATTTGACTAAAGGAAAATGGCTAGTGCTCAGCAGCAACAGCAGCATTCTGCAAATTTCCTAGCCTAGAGGCAGCATGCAGAAAGAAGTAAGAGCAAATGATGTATACTTTGATGTAAGGTGTAACCTGGGGGGACTGCCAGCCAAAATCGGGGAGGGGGATATGAAAAATTAAAATGAAGTAGCAGAATAGGTAGCTGCCTGTAGGAAGAAGTTTAATCTCTCAGTACCATTAATGATAGAATGGAAGGATAATGGAGAGAGGCCACCAGCAGAACAAGTGGTTCTTTGTTCTGTTGGTTTAAAATTGTTTATTTTAGATGGTTTCAAGTAATTAAGGGAAATTGCAGTCTCTAACTATAAGAGACATCGTTACAGAAAGTTTGGCAGGAGAAAAAAAAAAGATAAAGTTCATTGTCCCAATTAGATGAGAAGTGTTTGCCTGGTGGAAGCCACCCAAGAAAACCTGGAGGGAAAACAGGGAACAGGCGTAATCACAGTTACAGCCCAACGAATCAGACTGAAGATCAGTTGGGGAAAAAACCAAAACACATTGATTTATAGCTTTACAGACAAAGGCAAATGATGGGTTGTGTAAATCACATCATTATTGTTATGCAAAACTGGGAAACAACACTGTCAGGAAGTTGAGGCTGTTAATGGCAGCCCTAATCCTGTGAAGACTCAGCAATGTACAGAAGTATGTAAATAACTCAGCTGTCTTCAGAAAGGCCTCACAGGTTTAGAGGTAAAGCATGTGCTTAAGTGTCTGCGAGATGACAGCCCCAATAAAATACAAGTTATGTTCTCTTTTCCTATCCAGCAAATTAACAGTCTCTATTTTGCATAGCACAGTTAGCAGCAGGGGGTTGGAGGTTTTTTTATCCTGTCACTGAAAAAAACATATTATCAGAAAAATTAAATAGCTTGGAAAATCAGAAGGTGGATACTAACAGTTTCTTAAACTTGTCACTCATTTAGCACTGATTCTTGCTATGGTGCACCCAATTTTAGAAGTTTGGAATCAGATTCTTCTTCATACAGGAAGTATATAACCTGCAAGTGAGCAATGCAGTGTGTGTAATTCAAAGGGAGCAGGAGTCTTCTACAGACCCTGGGTAACCTGTGCTTTAGCACAGCTGGAAGACCACATTTCAACCTCTTTTTAGAGCCTAAAAAGACACTTTACAAAGACATGGTCTTTTCTTCCACTGATATGTGCCTTGGGGAGGGAGGAGCCTGGTCTTGTTTTGCTTTGGAAGCCAACAGGAACTATGAGATGCAGTGATATGCTCGCCCAAGCCAACAGGAACTATGAGATGCAGTGATACGCTCACCCAAACATTTCTGGTGTATCTTTTTTAAGTGCTGCTGAGTGGAGTGGAAGCCAGGAGCATTTGTGGAACAAGGGTTCATGGGAGAAGTTGAGGCATGGTTGTATGAGTTCTAATATGCGTTGCTATGACTTCTTGCAAGCTGTGAAACAGAAAGGTTTTCACTCAGCCTAGTATGTTCAGGTGAGCTTTGTTGTTCCCTAAGATAACCTAAAGATATTTTAGAATAAAAATAAAGAACCAGTATATTTACCCATTACTGTTACTCAGCTAAACCAGGTCTACTCATCTCTTCTCACTGGTGACCAGTGACAGGACCCGAGGGAAGGGCCTGAAGTTGTGTCAAGGGAGGTTTAGGTTGGATATGAGGAGGAGGTTTTTCCCCCAGAGGGTGGCTGGGCACTGAACAGGCTCCCCAGGGCAGTGGTCACAGCACCCAGCCTGACAGAGCTCAAGGAGTGTTTGGATGACACTCTCAGGGAGATTGTGTGACTCTTGGGGATGGTCCTGTGCATGAACAGGAGCTGGACTTTTATGGTCCTTGTGAGTCCATTCCAACCCAGGATGTTCTATGATTCTATGACTGTATGCTCAGCTCTAGCCTGCTATGAAGTAAGGAACTTGCTTCACTTACATCACTGGCTAAAAGAAATTATTGAATTGTCTTATCTACAGTTTCAAAGTGGCCTTGGGGCATCACAGAATTTGGGAAGGTTGTTGCCCAAGAGGGAAGGTGTTAATGACACACTGGCTAACTGTAACTGGATGAAAGGTCAGAAAATCTTTCTCCATTTGTTGCTGACCCAATTGAGATTTGATTTATTGGATACAATTAGTTTGCATTCAGTCTCCTTCCGAGCTGTGAGGCCAGACAATGATCTTCCTTGCTACCTGCACACACACTGGAAGAGGGCCCTAGCTTTCAATGACCACTCAAGCTCTCCCAGTGTGGTGAGTATTATTAGGGTTATAAAGATCAACGTAAAGGAGGTGGAAGTCTCCTTCTCCTGTTGTCCGTAAAGTTTTACTGTGCAAAGTTTTAATTGCCTTTCAGAACAGATTCCTCAAGTAGCATTACACTCAGCCAGAACACTTTAGAAAGGAATTAACTCTTGCATTGCAGCCTCAGCTGTGGTGAGGGATGCTTGGTTTGAGCTGCCAAAAAAATTAGGGTGCTTACCACTGCTCAGGATTTGTCCTAGAGTATGAGTATCAATACTATTCTTTACCTTTCTGAAAGATTTCAAAGCCCTTTCTAAATTTACTCTCTAAGATGTTCTTGTAGTGCTCTGTGATTATCAGCAATCAAAATGAGATAGTATGGGGTTTATATCATAGCAGCTTTTCTTGGAACACAGACCACAGGATCAAGGAACTCTACTATTATTGCTATTATCATCACCTGAATTGCTGTACCATGTGTAGGATGAGGTCAAAAATCACGGTCTAGCTGCAATCAGTGATGCAAACCCAGAAGGGAACAGAGCAGAACATAGGTGCCTGCTGCCACAGACAAAACACAACCTACCTCTTAGGTTTGTCTAAATCTTTAGGCTTACCTGACTGTAGGAGGAAAGACAACAGATGGAGGCTGCAAACAGATGGAGGAGCACAAACTAACACTGAGACAATCATGCTAATTGTAATGGGCAACATGCATAGCACACTGGGTGTTTTGCCATGGCCATTACCCTGTTTCATCTGCAGGGAAACAAAGGCAGGGGAAAACAGGCTGTGCAGGGCTGCAAGGTGCGGGGTCAGGATGCTCCACTTTAGATGTCTTGTCTTTAGATATCTAATAATGCCAGAGATATCTGGGGTCCCTATAAAACCAGTGGAAAGAGACAGGCAACTCCAGAGAGGCATGGATTTTTAACCCATCCTAGAGATGGGATAAAAGTGCCTTCCAGAGGTGTTTGTCAAGTCTGCGGGTGGCATTGAGTAGTCAAAGCAGGAGATTCTCCCTGTCTAAATGTGTATTTTAATGGGCTAATTTTCAGTAAAACAAAACCAATCAAGTGGAAAAATTAAGACCAACAGCTGCTAGTACCTGATCCTCTTCACAACTCTGCATACAGGCACTTGAAAAAGCTGCTGAGGTAATTTGGAGTAAACCTTTCAAAACATAGAGAATAAAGCTAAGGAAAGAAATGTCACTCTTTCAGCCATTCCATGGGTAAAATAGATTGATAGGAATTGCAATACATATACACACATGCACACACACACACATTTATATCTTTCCAATTAAGAAGGAAAAATATAGAATCTGCTGGGTTGAACAGGAGCACTAGTGAGTTATCTAGTCCATCCTTTTGCCTGGGGCAAGACTGATTTAATTATCTCTAACACTTCTCTGATGGATGAGTGTCAAGCCTTCCCTTGACTATCTCCAATGAAGGTGATCTGACTACCTCCCTTGGGTGACTTGCTTCATTGACTTAAACGTACTAATAGTTATGAAGTTTTCCATAACAGTCAACCTAAATATTCAGTGCTTCATTCAGAACCTATCACTCCTTTTCTTTTTCTTTTTTTTTTTTTTTTGTTCTCACTGACTAATGAGGATAATTGGTTCCTCTCCTTTTTCAGGGACATGCCTTTATGTGTTTATGGACATTCATCATGACTCCCTTTAGTCTTTTCCTCTCCAGACAGGACGTGCCTGGTTCTCTGAAACTTCAGTGGTAAGAAGCCTGAGGCAGAAAGATGAACGTGTTGCGAAAGGCAGAAATGCGGGCATTTTTTGCGGTAACAAGGAAGACTGGGCATTTTACATCGCCACGGATTCAAGGACTGACTTTCACAAATATGAGGAGCTTGAAGCTAAACCAAGAAATACAAGCGGTAAAACTGAAAATGAGCTACGAATGCAAAATGTCGTTCACCTGCGTGGGATACCACGGGAAGGGAACTGCCAGTGGATGGCACAAACAAGGGTTCTGCTCTGACCCATATCCATAAATAGAAACACAGGGCTCTGTTGCTCGACCTCCTAAGCAGTGAGCTGAAGAAAAAAAGTGAGTTCCCAAGAGTATGTTCCCAAACCCAATAAAGTTTGCATAGCTAAGACTAGTTACTTTGTGACCCTTCCACCTGTTAGAATTTACCCTTTCCTTTCCTCACCTCTGATTTAATTTTGAAGAGCAGACAACAGGTTCTTCACAAAGAGGCACTTAAAAGGTTAAAAGGGCAGAAGAGCACCGATAAAGCTTTCTTTGTATTTTATTCTGTCATGTGGTTTAGCTGTCCCCCAGCCTATTCAGTCTGAAATGGCATCAACACTCCATAGAGACCAATTCATCCTCCTGTTCCTGAAGTGCAAACAATTCATAGAATAAAACAGCACCAGAAAGTAAAAGGAAAATCTCTATGGGGCTGCCAGGAGTCTAGCTACATGCAGTGAAATCACCAGACTTCAAAACAGGAAGGAAGGGTGGTTAACTCAGGCCTTGATTGATGGTTGAGGCACTGGACATAGAACTCTCTCAGAGGTATTTAGAAGGTCTCTGTTTCTACAGCACTGGGCTTGCCACAGTCTTTATTGTGTTTGTTTTCACAATAACATTATTCCTGCTTCATGGATGGTAAATTTAGGTAAAGTGAGAGTAAACCCCAAATTTTCAGAAGGACTTGTTCTGATTTCATGAAGTTTTGGGTAATCAGTGGTACTTGGGCTCCCAAACCATTGAAAAGCTGAGCTCTAACTAGAAAAGTTCTAGAAAACATTTCTACTGTAACTTGAATTATTTCCACTTTCTGAGACTCCCCTGTTAGCATGCTATGACTCCCACATCATCACCAACTGAAAGAAAAATATGTTTACACCTCCAATATCCCCACATAAAACTGTTACAGCTTAACTGAAACTACCAGCAAAGCTAGGGATGGAACTTTCAGGGATGGAACTGTATCAGCTGATATGGGACTGCATATGTCTTATGTTGTCTCTGCAATAATGATTCTTCTTCCTATCTTTGCTTTTTGTAAACTGTACCCATAAGCAGGACTGAAGGACATTAGAAGAGGATTTAGAACCAGTGATCTTATGCAGAACAAGGCAATGGTTTGGGCAGGGGTGTATGGCTGTCTCTGACAAAGCCAAGCTCTAAAACTCTGCTGCTTACCCTGACAGCATCCCTTCCTTAGGTCCATGTCTCTTCCCAAGTCTCATAACCTGTGATTTTACTGACATGGAACTAATTCAAATGTAGATCACAGGATGGTTAACTACCTGTGAATATATTTTCAGTTGCCATAAATAATATATCACAGAGATGACAACTAAAGCAAGGTATTCCCAGTGCCTTATAGTATCCTAGACTCTGTACTTTCCTTGATATGAAACCAGCAATTGACCTCTATCCATACTTTCACTCCCACAAGTAAAACTGCTGTTTTGAAGAAAGAGAGTCTGGGGCAAGCTAAGAAAATGAATCCTCTACCTTATCAGAAGCTATAAATGGCTGCTGGGAAGTCTTGAGAGATTACCCACTGGCTGGATATCGCAGCTTCATACTGAAGAAGCAGCACTTGACTGTTGACATTTGTTATTAATGCTGAAGAGCAAAATGCCTGTGGTATTTTTATTTGGTATTTGTGTATCCCTAATGCCTCGTCTGCCGCATCCTGGGCCCTGTCATGCTCTCACTGACGTCAATAAGGGTCTTACCAATAGATAGTAGGCTCCCCATTGGCTATTTCTCCAAACACTGTATGAGTCTACCTTTATTTCTCAAGGCTTATCTGATTATGATTGGGAAAATCATTTTCTTGGGTGGTCACTTGCAACGACCTGCCTTTATTGAGCCTGAATCATGAACAAAGTGTTTTTTCAGGTCTTGCCTTGTCTTATAAGTGAAGGACATTCAGTAGTATTAATATCTTGTGTTCTAAGACTTTTATATATATAAATTCGAGTACATGGAAATTCTTTTGACAGTGCAGGCTGATGCAGTCTCTAGAGTCTTCCTTAGCTAGATCTTTTACCTAGACATCTTCCCACTCTTCCCCTGGGGAGAGAGGGAGGATGTGTCATTAAGACAAGGCCACACAGATTTTGTATTAAAAACACTTTCACTGCTGTGATGTTTGCAAGCTGAACAAGAACATCAGCTAAAACATAAGACGTGGATGAGTCAATACGAAGAAAAAAAGTAATGACTTGAAAATGAGAAAAAAGTTTTGAGACTCCAAAGATTTGTGAAATGTAATTTTCTTTCTATAAAAGTGAGTTAAATGATGGGAAAAGGTGACAGACAAATAGTTCTGCAGCCAGATGTTCCCCTGCTGGTCCCCACACATGACTAGAAGGGGGAGCAGTTGCACATTTTTCCATAAGACTGCTTGACCTGAGGGCTTTCACTCTGTTCAGAAATGTCAGTGCCTGATAAGTAGTTACCTTCAGATGTGAGACCAGTTTTGTCTTCTTCCAGAGATTGTCCCCAAGCCTTTAAATTAGGAACAAAGGGTAGAATCTTGGACAAAGCAGAGACCAGTTTCCACCAAAAACTTGGTAGGAATTTCCATGAAAACTACTCACATTTGTGTTCACTTTTGAAAGGTTTGGTTAACTATTGGTAGTTAATTTTTCCCCTTTCAGAGGGGAAGAAGTGTCGTAGGATACAGAATACCGTAACAGAGGAAGGAAAGAGACTCTCTGACTCTGTGACCCCTCTGACCCCCAAATTATGCAGTTTTGGTTCTTACATAATTAGTTCGGATTCCTCCTGTGATCTTGCGTCTTTGCTTCTCTCCCTCATTGTTCATCATCTGAACAATGAGGATTATAGCTCCTCTGACACCTTGTGAATTTAGGCTGTAAGAAAATCATATGTCACTGGCAACAAAATGTGCTGTGCTGAGCATTTTATCTTGTACTTGTCATACGTGGATTTGTCTGGCATCTCCTTGCACTTCCTTGATTAAACATTATGGTATTTCATTGGCTCAGTGAATAAACCAGCCTTCATTTTATCCACGTGGTTTCCACAGATTTTTCTCAATCTCTCTTGGAAACCAATGAGTTAAGGTTTGGGGATATTCGACATGAGCTCAGAACAGTGTCTTTCATTCAGATCAGCTCAAAGCTCTCCCATACCTGCATAATACTTAGGCCATGACTGTTTATTAATGAAAACCAAGGAGTACTTCTAAAGAAGTGTTTGGAGTGTCTCATGGATTCACATACCCAGAAATGAATAGGACTTCTGAACTTTCATTTTTCCTTCTAGAAATATGGAAATAAACAGAGTTACAAGGATCCCAGCTCAATCTGACCTTAATTGCCAGCAAACATTAATGCTATACCTGAGCACCTTCAAATTGTAGAGAAGATTTATTTTGATACCAGCCCAACACCATGTCTACCCTCACAGTCATTTTGGACGATCAGCATCTCTGTCATTCTTGCAGCTGCTGGAAAGCTCTTTGATCTCTACAGCAATACTGAGTTTGTCATTTTCTTACTTGCTCAGATGCTTTCCCATAATCTCTCTTCCAGATATGTCAATCTACAAGACAAGTAACACAAAGTTTTTTTTTTCCCCTTCCAAATCTATTTTAGTCTCTCTCAAGCTTACTTATACTTGTACATTAATTTAACACATCTTGGGGATTTCTGATGCAGGGATACAACATATTTTTCTTTTTTTTCCTGCTATCCAGCTTGCCCTTGTTTTTCCCCTTTGATGTGTAATAATGAGGTGGCACAGGGGGAATGTCTTTAATCAATTGCAGAAACTTATAGCACTATCAGGATTGCATGTATCTTGAAACACTTTATCACTGTCTCTTTCCAGCGTTCATAATTCTGATGTATCTGGTGTACCAGTGTCATGTCATTCTATTACATTAAACATAACAACCAAACGCAGTGAAATGATGAAATGCTGGCCTGCTTCAGAAAATATGAAAAGATAATACAGTTGTTTTCATCTCAGAAAGCTGCTATTAGTTCATTCTGTGGTTTCACATGATTAGAGGGAGAGCTAGATAAGCAGGTAGACAGACAGACCAAACACAAGCACACCATACTTGGGGAAATGCAGCTCAGTTTTCTCGCCTTATGTTGTCCATTTGGACACATGAATAGAAGCAGAGAGATTTCAGAAAACCTTACTTTATGTCTTTATTTCTGCTCTATATATTTATATGTTCATAAGTTTTATACTTGTTCCAAAAGTAGTCACTCCTTAAAAATCCTCAAACCTACCTTACGGTTTTATTCATGCTGCATCTCACTTTACTTTAGGTATGTTCCCAATGAAAATCATATTACTGCAGTCAAAAGTCCGACCATAACTCACCTAGCCACCTCAAGTTAGTTTTGATTTAGCTGCCTGTGCATGTCAGAGCTCAGCTGCACTACTGTCACGTTATTTATTTCCACCCTTTTCCATTCTCTGGTAAGGTTTATAGCCCACACCAAACTTTAAACTAGCATGGCTACATGGCTGTTGTAGCTCACAGCCACTTTCAAGCCAGCCCACAGCCTCACAACTGCCAACCATGCCTTTGTCTGTAGAGCAAACACACAAAAATTGCTTTGGTGTAATTTAACATTCAACATAAACATTGCATACAGGCAGATTCTAAGTATGGATTTACATAGAGGTAATTTGTTATCCCTCCAGTTGTTCACCTTCCTAATTCTTATACAAAGTAGCTCTGTCCATTTAAAAATCTAATCTGATCACAATTTTTCACACACTCACATATCTGGTCCCTGTCCTGCCATGCTCCTAAACCTAAACCCAAAAGCAGTCCACAGCCATTTTCTCATTATCCTGTATTTCCTCACTATGACTTAGTACCTAGTACCCTTTGCTGGCTTTGCTCTGGGAAATGAACCATGAAAGTACTAAGAGGATAAATGGAAACATCCTGAGAAGGGGGAAAAGGTTTCTGCAGTATCTGAACGGGGCCTACAGGGAAGTCAGAAAGGGACTGTTCATCAGGATCTGTAGTAATAGGAAAAGGAGTGATGGGTACAAATGGAAGGAGGGAAAATTTAGCTTAGATATTAGGAATTTTTCACTGTGAGGGTGGTGAATCACTGGCACAACTTGCTCAAGGAGGTTGTAGATGCCCCAGCCCTGGAGGTGTTCAAAGCCAAGTGGGATAAGGCCTGGAACAACCAGGTCTAGTGGCAGGTGTCCCTACCCATGGCAGGGGGGGTGAGACTAGATGACCTTCAAGGTCCATTGCAACCCCTTGACATCCTATGATTCCGTGATTCTATGGCTTTCCTTCTCCCCAGGATGTGTCTAGGATCTTCAAGACCTTTCCTAAGTCTTGAAGTAATTTACAACTAAAGAATCGTCCCTTATAAAATTCGTAATCAAAGCCAGATTTGGGTCAACAGCACTAGCTGAAATCATAACTTGAGGCATTTATCTCTGGGTTGGTAGATGCAGGGAATCGCTTTTATTGAAGTTGTTTGGTTGTTGATGGCTTTCTTTACCATGAACTCCATGGTGGGATAAATAAGGTCAAGCAGACCAAGCGTCATGGACTCAAAGTGTGAGTGACTAATGAAAGAATAGAGCTATTGATTCACACTGGGCAGAAGTAATTTTCATGTTAAAATCTTGGCATCTCCATACCTTGAAAAGCCAGTTGCACTGTGTCATCCAAGAGTGTCTGATATGCTGCTGAGAGCATGCCAGATGCCAGTCACTCAGAGGACTATATCTTTCCAAAAGAATATTAAATGATTTTATGGATTTAATAATACATATATAAAAATATATATACCATATAACAGATATGCTGCATTAGCAGCAGCAACTGATTTCTAGCAATCTTATCTCTCGGTCATCTTTCATGTATATGTACATACAATACCAATTACACTCCATAACACTTGAAATAGAACCAGTAAATGTATGTGTAATTCATCAATGAAACGACACAGACTTTTCTAGTGATGCTTGACCCTATATTTTTCTTTCCTCCTTCTGCTTCTATTGTGTTCATTCATCATGTTATAGATCCATTCAAATCATAAACTCTTGAGGGTAAGATTTGTGTTCTTAATTTGTTTATGAAAAACCTTGGTTACTATTATATACATAATAAAGAACAGCACTTTTCCGCAAACCCGTGTAACCCTCAATACAACCAAAGCCAAGGTCATTCACCTGACTGAAACTGAGTCATTCAAGCACAGTGGCCAAGCTGAGAAGACTAAGCTGATAAGTATACTTGAGGATTCCAGCACGGGGGTGAATAATACAGAAGCAAAGCTCTGTAAGTGATGTAGTATTTTAATCACTTTTGTGCAGACATTAAATAACTCTGCAATATAATTCACCAGTAAATCTCAGATCGATAAAAATATCAACGAGCTTAAGCCCCACTAATTTCAATGACTAAGAAGACAAAATATCTTGTGAGTGGAGATCTACGACCAAAAGCTGAAACTTAGTCCTCTAAATACGCTAAATGAGCAGGTATTTGGTGTAACAGTCTGGTACACTTTAGTGGAAAAGTCCCAGGTTTATTTTGATTTAATACCTTTGTGAATGAGAACAGAACTAACATTGTTCATTTTGACCAGTGACAGACCAAATGGGAAAAAAAAGGCGTCTGTGTAAAGCTTTAGTAATTTTAGACACATGACTCCCTGGTACAATTCTAACAGCTCTCAGCACCCAAGGACTGCTCACCCTGAAATCTTCCAGGGGAAAGCTGGTGACAAAGGATGAAAGGGTGAGGCTCAAGCAGAGAGGGACCTTTCCCATGGTTTTCTAAGGCTTACATCTCTTTCTTGACCTCCTGTCAAGAACTACATCTCCTCCCACTTTGAGAAATTCTACTCCACAGTCTGGTCTGCCATTTTTAAATCAGTTGTCACTTTTGAAACCGATACTCAGTTTCCACAAAAACTCTTCCCATGTAACTGTGGTAAAAAAAGGAGACTATAAAATATGAGTATGGGACTACTCTTCAAAGCTTTTATATGAGGCACTGTAGCAAGAGGTTTCTCCTCCATGGCCCACTCATACCTTCCTTAATCAACAGGCAGCTGGAGCAGAGGGGGAAAAACTGGGCAGAAGAATAAAGGCTGAGGTTTATTTCCTGACAAAAAACATGATTATTAGAAGCTATTTTTTTTTTTTTGGTCAGCATTTATCAGGCTTAGACAGGAGTGGCAACCTGAAGTGAAATGGTTTCACATATCTTGTTAAATTGTTCTTGCCATATATATCTTGTCACACCATTCACTGAGTCTCCACATGGGTTAAATTAACAAACAAGCAAAGAGATGAATATTTAAAACAAAATAAATAAATAAGTACTAGCTGAAAATAGACTGCACAAGGCAATTATGTTTTCTCTATTGTATCAAAATTCGTTGACAGCTATGGAGCTTCATAGCCCAACACCAATGAAAAAAATGCCATCCAATGAAAAAAAAAGGATAGTAAAGACAGACAGCTGTACCAACAGAAGACAGAAAGTAAGATATTATGTACATTTTGATGTATGAGTTAGCAAAACCACAATGGTATATACACCCAAACGTTTTAGGGTGAATATGAATAAAATTGGCTTTGTCCACAACAAACCCAGAATGGATACCCGTTTGCTTTTCAGAATGGTCACAGTGGCAGTGAAAAGATCTCATTTCCCAGATGTCTTTCTGGGATGACTTTGTATTCACTTTTCCTTGCCATTAGCTGGTGTCCAATATGATGAGCCAGTTACGAGCTCTTCATTCAGCTAAGAGAACACCTAGAAGACTTGGTAATGAACAATATAGGGTGGTGGTTCCCCCCCCTTCTCTCTCTCTCTCTCTGACTCATTTTCAGGACTTCTTGTCTGACCTTGTTGGTCAAATTTTATAACTCCACCGTGGAAGGTTAGAAGACATCAGGGCTTTTAATTCCAAGCGCAGCGTTTCCTCACCCCACCAAAGTTAGCTGGCAGTTCCAAGAAATAAATGACTTTTGCTGGGCTCTTAAATAATATGATTTGCATGCTTGAAATGAGATCACCAAAGTAATTGTAGAATATTGCTTGCCATTACAGTCATTAAAAACAGGCAGATGTAGGATCATTCTCATGGAAAACTTTCCTGCTGGGTTTTCATGGAGATAAGTGCACAAAATCCACTTCTGAAAAGATGTTGAATAGAATGAATTTGCCATTCACTGACTGTCTGATGATGATTTGCTTGTTAATTGGGAGTTTAGGCTTTAGAGAAACCTTAACAAATGTGATTGCTAAATTCTGGAGGTTGCCTCCCTCTTCGCAAGCCATGTTTACAGCTATAAATTCTTCTTTCATTGTATGGCATTTTAGTAGAGATTTGTCAGTGGGGAAATACAGCATTACTCATTTTTATAGGGGGACTTCTAAAGGTATTTTCAACTTCATTGCATGGCAAGAATGTGTTAATTTAATTCATAAAGGTGTTTAACTCTGCGCTTAATTTTAAGCACAAGCTTAAATCTTAATGTCTTAGTGATTTCAGCAAGTAATTAAATGGAAGCAGTGTTATCCCACACTGCAGTGCCCTAAAAAACTATGTCACAAGTAGCTAATTATTTACATTTGTAGGGAGAGACTCAGACAGAGATCTGCCTCAATAACTAAACTCAGCCACGGAATATCTAAACAAATGCCTGCTCAGTGTTACATCTGAGAACTAATTACCTGCCGGGCATAGAATAACAGAATGATTTTACTTGGAAGGGACCTTGAAGGCCAGCTAGCTCCAACCCCTGCCATGGGCAGGGACGCCTTTCACCAGACCAGGTTGCTCCAATCAACAGTGCCAGGGATGAAGCATCCACAGTTTCTCCGGGCAACTTGTGCCAGGGGGTCACCACCCTCACAGGGAAAAAATTTCTTCCTAATATCTCTTTATGAGATAAAACACAGTCTGGGGGGGATGAAAAGGGAAATGGTTATTGCTTATGGGGAAAATTACCTCCATTGCATTGGAGGTTCAACCCTCCCTCTGAGGCAGCCTCCATGCCTTTACCTCAGAGTATCCCTTCCAGGCACAGAGGGATGGAAAACAAGAAAATCAAGGTCTAGCATTCGCAAAATACCTGCTTAGAGCTGGGAAACTGGTACTTACTGAAGATCACCTCTGAAAAGAGTCTTTCCAAAGCAGGAGGAGAAGAAGGAGCCATGGGCTGACATTGCTTTGCTCCCCCTTAAAACTGCTGCACCTCATGCTGTGTGCATCGAGGTTGTGTGGCTTGATCCTCACCCCACACACCAGCCTCTGTGTCTAGCCACAAGCTCATGAGTGTCTCCCAGATCCTTTCTGTGGTCTCAAAAACCATTTTAGCTCTGGAAAAGGGATATAATGCTTGGAAGATATGCCTATAAGGAGCCACATGTGCCAGCATAGCAGAGATTGATGAAAGCAGGAAAAGATCAGTCAAAAGCAGAGGGTTAGCAGAGGTAGAACTGCTGGACTTCTTGGTAAATGCATCTATCCATCCCTCTCCCTTTGTAAAGGAGGAAACAAATTTCTGAGTTACAGCAACACGTGTCCCAAGGTACAGTCTCCACAGCAGAGTCTCTGCCCACCACTGAGTGCAGAACAAGCCCAGTACACAGATTTTCTCCAGGGTTTCTGGGTACAATGAATAGTTGTGCCTAATGGCCACTTTCTTGCTCCCTCACGTTTTGGACATAGAGAAACTGAGTTTTTGGGAGCTGAAACAGCTCACCCAAGGTCAGTGGAAAAGACAGAAGCAGAACCCAGGAGTCCTGCCTGCCCCTTCCCTCTGCTGTAACCACTAAATCCCCCAATCAATAATGAATCTGTTACAGCAGTCTCATATTATACCTAATGTCAGGGGGAGAAAAAAAAAAAAAAAGAAGAAGAAGAAGGGAAGAGAAGAAGTTGTAATAAAAGCACATAGGATAGAGATACACATTTCTCTTTAGAGCAATAAATCTTTCCAAAGGGAAGTTGGTTAAAATTCTTTACGTTAAAAAAATGAGGTCCACGGGGACTCCAAATTTCAGTTCGATTTTTAGCTGAGGCATTTTTTTTCTTTATCAAACACTTGGTGCTGTAATGTGATAAGGGCCCCATGCAGACCATAAAACTAATTTATCATCTGTAAGGTGTACAAAGAAAATGGTAACTGCCTGCTTGTCTGCTTGACATATGAGGTCATTTTTGCCGCTAGCTTTCTAATACTGAGCAATTTTATCAGCTATTTATATACATTAATTGTAGGCACCCATATGTTCACCGTTGTATTTAATAATGCATTGCATTGAATATGCATTCCTTAAGTTTTAGCATGCCGTGTGCATCTTTTATTTAACTGTTTGGTTTGCCTATTAAAGCCCATTATTCAGCTCTGCCGTGTAACCCTTCCTCTCTCGAAGGGATTTATATTTCTTTAAAGTCTTGCTCACCATGTTGAGAGTCAGTGGCGTGAACAAGGCCACCTCTCTCGTCCCAAAGGAATAGCAGTAAAACAAGCAAAATCAGGGCCATGGTCCACTTAATAATACTAAACAAAAAGGATTATTCAATGAGTCTCTTTCCTCGAGGGACAGCAACGCATTCATGCTCTGTGGTGTGCACACAGACATGCCTCTCTATCAATATAGGAAGGGAATTAAACGGGGCCTGATTCTGATGCCAGCTCAGCCTACACCAGAACACCCTTTCACTGATGAAAACAAGAGCAGGAGAGCACATGAAACACCACAGGCAAACTCTGCAGTGCCCTCCTCTGAAAGATGGCTGCGGGACAAGAAAGCCTTTACCCTCTGACATGAACTCCTGCTCGGGTCTAGAGCCACATCATGTATTTATAGACACTAACTCCAGAGTGTTCTGCTCCCCAGTGCTTCTCTGCTGGTAACTATCTCCACAAGCAGGTGGAATTCAAAGGAGAAAAATCTAAATATTTGTAGTCAGTAGCTCTGGGAGGGACCGGTCCCCCTCAAAGACCCCTTTCTCTAATGCAGCTGCTTGCTTTTCCCTTCCAAGTTCCTATACAATTCTGGTATTCCTTTGTTTTTGATCTACAGCAGCAGCAATTACTACAGACCCTTTCCAACTCAGTGGAGCTGGATGGAGCATCCGAAAGGGAAGGCCTGTCCATTCTCTCACACCAAAACTTGGAAAATAAGAGCTACACACGTGTGAGAAAAAGGACATTATTCTGAGAAAACCATTTGTGAAATCAGATGCCTTCCTGTAAGAATCTCAGACCTGTGTCAGAGGTTCAAAAATTCCCAGCAGCTAGAGCTATACCTCATGGCTTTCTGAAATGGTGCTCCAAGCATCACTCACTAAAGTGAGTAGAGTATATCCGTGTTGCTGCCTTTTCAGGAGAGGATGGGAACTCTTCAACCATGTATCCTATGCACAGTGTTGCCATCAGATAAAAGGACCTGTTGCTAGCCTCAGAGAAGTACTACGATGCTTTCTGCAGATCTGAATTTTAATCTCCTGCTCATATTTCCAAGGAGCAAAGAAAGGCTATATATTGACAAACACTAGTTTTCAGGGAGACACAGATTTCCTATGGCACTCAAAAACATGTCAAGAAATACATTTAGGGGGGAAAAAGTTTTGCCTTTATGATTTATACTTTGTTGCTTTCCTCCAAGTCTTCTTAAACCTGAAAATCCAAAGTTGCTCTTTAAAAACTTCACAAATTACATCTCAATAGAAAATGAATTTCCCAAAGGCTAAACTTCCAGGTTTTGTTTTTGAAAAGAAGATTCTCTAGCAATTTTGGCTGTCTTTGTAAACGGTTTTTATTGTCTACCACCAGGCAATGAAAAGCCTAAGTGGAGTTCGTGGGCAACAGGTCTGAAAGAACAGCGATGCATTCTGACAGCTGAGTACGTCGGTGATCCTTCCCTGAGACCACAGTAAGAGCTGGTGAGTGCCTCAGAGCTCACCAGCCTTCAGCCTCGTATGTCAAATTCAAGCAAACTTCTGGCTCAGGTCTGTGTGTGATTAAATGATGAAAAGGAACATTCTCCTCCAGGCATTCTGTTTACTCTATTAAAGGGCTTTTCATCTAAATATTTTTTTTTTGTTTCATTTAGTGTCCGTGAAAGGTGCTGACAGATAGCCTCTGCCTCCCTGCAGAATGTCTGGAAAAGCTTTCCAGCTTGTACTGGTCTATCCACGCTTCTCAGCATGACATACAGGTATCCCCTCTACGGAGGAAAATATAATCTGGGTCCTATGCAAACACAACATTCAACCTTGGGCATTTACACTGAATCGTTATACAGCATATTTCATACCAAGATCTTGAAGCACATTAAGAACAAGCACCGAGATACACTTACAAAATAGAGGGATGGGAAGGGAAATATGATCAGTGCAACACATCTGGCTGGCAGCATCTGGCTCAGGCATTGCTCCGGAGCAGGTACAGGATATTAACCCTTTCTGAATTTTAATCCTTCACCAAATTTACACTGGTCCTACCTAGCAAGGATTTAATGTAAATTTCCTTTCTCTTTATTATCTTTTTCTAAAGGTAACCTTCACGCACATGCATGATGCAAGTCATGTGAGTCAGGGGTGATTCTGCCACGCAGCTCACAGGACTTTACTGACCCAGAGCCTCCCCTTGCTCACCTGTGCAAATGGGTACACACCCCTCTTCACTCCTCTGCTCCCACATCCACAATTCACAGGGCTGGAATTAAGGAGGAAGGCAGTTCTAAGCCCCCTGCATGGGCATAAAGCCTGACCTGAAATCTTTGTCATAACCTCCCTATGTCCCAGAAAGCAATCTACAAGATGGGCATAATAAATAACTGTTAAGAGGATTCTGCAGTGTTTTTAGGTAAGGAGTAATGAGAAGTCAGCACTGTGTGTATTTAAGTATGATGAATCTTTAACAACGCCTAGGTTAAAAATTGTTAGGAGAAAGAAGAAAAAGAACTGTTTATCTCTCCCAAGCTGCCAGCACCAATAACAAAAACTGGTCTGAACAGAAATGTTCAGGAGATGTTGCATTTCAACACAATCTCCAGAAAGAAAGAGTTACCCTCACAATTTAGTCTTGCAGTTCAATTACAGGAGACCTAACAATTTCCTGGTCCCCCAAAAACACATCCTCTAAATGCAAAAGCAATCATTTTTATTAATTTTATTTTTTTTTATCCTCCTTCTCCTTACTCCTGTCACATACCATTTGCTAGACGTTGTGTACATATAACCAACAGCAACTACCTAATTGTATCGACGCTTTGACCTCTGTCCCTAAACAATCAATTAAAGGGCCTGAAGGGACAGGGGACAAGATTAGAGTGAAGGTCAAGGCCTAAAAATCCCCTTTCTCCATTCCAAAGTAGAAGGGCAGTTTCTTATTGTTAGCTCTAGTTGTTGCTTCAGCCCTATTACCTCTCCCCACCCTCAGCAGTAAGGTCTTCTGCAGAAGTATTGATCACGCCTTAAATCCTGCTTCACCTACAGAACTGAACTGGTGAGCCAACTGTGATGAATTTTCGATGCCTTAAATCAAATTTATAGGATCTGTCTGGACCCTTCAGCTTGGTCCTGCCTCTGACTGCCGTGACACCATGGTCAGGGATATTGCTGGGGATTTAACAGTTTGGCCATACCAGACACCGTCTGTTGCGAAAGGTGAGGATTTGATTGGTGTCAATCATTCCCCAACCTGTCACACAGACTTCTCAGCCAGCAAACACTTAAAGGACTGTCTTAATGAACTGGCTCTGCTCCTGTTGTCACCTGCCACTTCCAGCTCACTCGGCCATTCAGGTCCCCCTTTTTCATGGCTTTTCTTGCTTTCTCCTTCCCCTGTTTCAGTTCTGATATAAGCCTTCCCCATTTCCCAGTCCCCTTCTGAGACACTTCTTAAGCCTCCAACCCCATGCTGATAAATGAGGAGGTAACCCAAACAGCTTGGAGCAGCATGTGCCCTGCCCTATGCAATTCCTCTATGCACTTCTTTATGAAGTTCTCCAGGAGTTTGGCAGAAGTGTCCCAGTATGGTGGCAATACTTTTCTTTGTTGTTGTGTTTTGGGGTTTTTTTTGGGCTAAATCTAGCATGGAGAAGGAAGGACATTCAAATAGCTTTCTAATGCCTTAGTTCAGCATTAACTATCATCTTGAATGATCAGTGACTGAAAAGGTGATTTCCCAAGATATAAAAGCTACCGAGTGAATGATCTTGACAAAAGCTAAGCTATCAAAAATGTCTCTGAAAACAGCCATACTCTGTAAACAGCTGCACACTAAGAGCAACCAAAATACTGCTGCAAGAATGGGCTGCACCCATCTCAAAGGGGGTATGAGATTAGTATAAATTAGGGCAACTCTCCAGACCTTCCTTCAATAACTGCAGCAAGCTACTGTGCATATAACAGAAATACATAAGGAAGCTACAGTAGCTACAGCTTATATATGTATATAAAGAATGTATAAACAAGGATGGAAAATGAAATAGAAACTGGAAATCTATTTCTTTTTTGAGAAGAAATTCAAAGCATAGCTGCTCTTAGGCAGAATCCAAATCCAAATTAAACACCAGCTTTTGTGCAACCTGCTCTTCTAGAAGATCAGCACTGCTGATTTTTCCCAGCATATTCCTCAGCACTGCTGATTTTTCTCAGAACACATTTAATTTTGGACTTGACCACGTTGGTGGCCATTGCTCAGGAAGGGTGAACTGCTATACATGTGGTCATCAGGGAGGCATGGGACTACCTTCTGTTCTTCCCTGCATCCAGGCAATGCATGAAATGTATTTCACTCCTATCCCAGGTATGGCTGGTGGGTGCAGAAGTACCATCACTGATCAACTCCTGGTGCATTTGTGTCTCAGTGTTTCAATTTCAGCATTGCAGGGAAAAATGAAATGTAACAATGTGCATAAACACCCATTAATGGGATGTACTTCTTCAATTTACACTCAGGCCTTGGAAGTGTAAATATTTTTCTACTCCCTGTTTAGAGTTTTCTATGATTTGCTCAGCTGTGTAAATTGCTGGCTTCTCCATGCACAAAGTTGTGCACGCTATTTTTAATGTCAGCTTTTTATGACAATGTGCTATTTAGAACAGGGATTTGGGAGGCAGGACTCCTGGAGCCCAAACTCATCCTCATTCACAGCAATTTTACAGTAGCATAACTCCATCCGTTCCAGGTAAACCAGCCTGTGTTTCCAAGGTAGGAAAAAACAAGTCCTGCTGAGTCCAGGTGTGGGATGGTGACAAGTTTTTTGCTTGCCTATGCCTCAGTTTCCTGAGTAGTAAAAAGAGGATTAGGAGGTCAGTTCCCCTGGGTGTGACAAGTTGATTTCCATAAGCATGCTTCAGCACTCCCAGAGAAAATACTTTTCAAGACAAAAGAACTTTTAGAGACGGTAAGGTAATGGGTTGTTCTTGTGTCACACTGAATTTTTTTCTGGTGTACAGATTTCGACTGGAGTAAAAAAAAATGAAAGAGAAGAAGAAAACAAAAGAGGAGCTGTGAAACACCTTTTATCTCCTTTCTCCATACTTGTATTTGAGTGTCAGAAGCCATTGGCTTAACTTAGGTGGCTACAGACCAACTTGTGTATTTCAAGAGAGCAGTCATCACCCACATCTCAGAGCAAGAATTGCTTTTGCACCTGGCCTTTGGACAGTGAAACACCAGACACTATCTGCTGCCTGCAGGGCAAAAGTCTGCTTCTAGTGAAGCCAGTGGTCAAGCTCCCTTTTGCTCCAACAGCACCTAGAAACCACAGAAAGAAAATAAAAGTGAGCATTTCTGTCTCACGAGAGAGTCAGTACAGTAGCTGACCGAGCTTTTTTGAGTCTAAAAAGCCATACAAACACACTACTTCCAGACCAAATGTGGTCGCTGCATAGACCTTGTGATACCCAGGACTGTGTCACCTGTGGACATGCACCCACTGAGGAACAGTGCAGGGATGTGGAGCGGCTTAATCCTCTGATGGGCTGTAGGAGGAAAAAAAGTAGTTTTCCAAATTTTAGAAAAACATACAGATAGGAGCACATACACGTGCACATATGCGTAGGCACACGCAGGCATGAAGACAAAGAGATTTGTGCTCTCCCCTCGCCCATGGAGCCGCCCACAGCACTGTGTACCTCGGACCGTGTGGCCAGCAGGGACAGCAAAGAACAGATGTGTTTGTTCTTCTTAATGCAGCCCCATTAGGCGAGAACAGAACCAAATCCCCCACCTCATCTGGCTTAAAACACCTTGCCTGCCTTGCAGTATTTGGGAGAGGTTGCACTTCCACAGGAGAGCATTGCCCTGCTCTGAAAAATGAGAGGTGCTTGCCTAGCACGCTGGGCTGGCCGGGAGATGACAAGGAGACAGAGGACTGAAGTTTGAAGAGGTGGTAGATAAATAAGGCACTCCCAGTGGAATCCATT
This sequence comes from Chiroxiphia lanceolata, assembly GCF_009829145.1. Classification (NCBI taxonomy): domain Eukaryota; kingdom Metazoa; phylum Chordata; class Aves; order Passeriformes; family Pipridae; genus Chiroxiphia; species Chiroxiphia lanceolata. Next base: position 4,657,813 of record NC_045671.1, on the reverse strand, counting down.
ACCAGCTGATTAGGAGAGCTATTTGGGTTATCAATATCCAGATAAAGCACAGGCTGTGAGGGGGAACTCAACCATGAAGGTGGCCTCCTGCTGCCTCGCCTCCAGAGCTGGGCCCTCCGATGACTGTCTCTGGAAGCTCCCCTTGCTCTGCTCCATCCTGTGCCAGGATGAAGGTCTCTCTGCAAGGTTCCTGGACCTTTGATGGAGAGGAGAAGGGACTTGTGGGGTGGGGGGAGCATGACACGCTGGCAATGGAGCAGAATGGGGCAAGATGAGGATGCAGCTGTGTCCCACTGCCAGCCAAGTGACTCTCAAGGAGCACAGAGTGAAAGACCGCAGCCTAGTGTGCTCTCATAAAAGCCAAGAGCTGTGCCAATTAAAAGATTCAGTTCTGACTTTCACATAAAAAAAAAATCTTGCTTCGTCTCTTTGTCTGATTAAAAACAACTGACCTGTCTGGAGCAGTTGATTTAAGGACACAGGAAACAAAATTGGAAGCAGGACTACTTTATTTCAGCTAGCTTTAAATAACAGTGCAGCAGCCACCCCTCCCAGCAAAGCATTGCCTAACAGTGCCTGCTCATGCTGCTCCCTTCCACAGACTTTGAGAAATCAGAGCTTAGCAGTGAAGCACCAAAATCGAGGAAAGGTCAGCACAGGTGGGGGACTGGGGGTGTTGGATGGCTTTTGAGGTCATCTGTGGGCATTTGCTCAGATGTGAGTCTGGTGGGCCAGGTGCCCCTTCCAGCAGGCACTGCTGCCCTACAGCAGCCATGGGAGGGAGGCCCTGATGCTTCTGACCACTGGGGAGAACTCACCTTTACCCAAGGGCATGGAGCTGGTGAGTCCAAGAAGAAGAGGTTAGTCACCACTGCAATGGCTCACTCTGCACATGGCTTGCAATGGACAGCCCAGATCTGGTTGGTGGTGGCATCCCAGTTCTGAGCTTGAGCTTGCTTTGGGAGACCACTCACCTCACCAGGAGTGATTGAGACCCCAGTCAGCTGGTTGATCCTCTAAGGCTGTACCACCTCTCCTCCCATCCATGTGTTTTGCTTTAGCTTGGCTATTTTGGGTCCCTTGTGCCTTCTGGACATGGTTTCTACCAGCTCCCCTTCCCCACCCTTTGCACTACCTTCTCCCCTCTCTGTGCTTGGCTGCTCACATCCCTGCCTGGCTCATGGCTCACTGCACCGTCCTGCTACGAGGCAGGGCCGGCTGTTTCCATCTGCCTGATTCTGCCTCTTTTTTCCCCCGCCTCTCCATCTCCCAGGCTCCAGCTTTATGCCCTGAATTGAGTGGAGCAGCCTCAGACTCTGCCTCCCCATCTCCCTCATGGCAGGGAGCCTTGCTCCCCTCTGCACACCATCCCCACGGCGCGATATGAACCGTCCACCGATATCCTCCGTAAGCCCCGTCCTCCAGCAGCAGCTGCTGGGATGCTTCCTGCCTGTATCCCAGACTGGGAGCCCTGACAGCAGGAGCAGCAGCATTTTGGAGAGTCAAACAATACACAAAGAGCAGAGACTCTGTGCAACAAAGACTGCGGCACAGGGAAGGAAAGTTCAATACGTCTTTATTTTGGGGCTCTACGGCTCTGCATTCCCACCGGTCCTTCCTCCTCACTAAAGCCTTTTCCACACCCTCTGTGCTCTCTGTTTATGTTCACCTGCTACCCAATTAACTCCCCGTTTAGCTTTGCACCTGCAGTGGCTTTGTCCTCAGACCACTGCACTGGAGCCATTAACCCTCTAGATTGCATTCAGCTCTGAAAAATACCCATCTGAACGGCTGGAGCATTCATCTGTGAATAGGAAATATGCTACAGTAGTTCATGGCTGGTAAATATGTGACGGGGGAAGAGAGATTATGCTTTATTATCAATTGACTTGTGTTGCCAATGGGCTTTCTGTCATAATTGACTAATGCCACCCAGAGTGATACGTACTTCTGCTGATAGCTGCATTACAAGTTAACACTCCAGCACAGTATATGTTTTCATTCAATCTCTATAGGAGAAACTCATATATGGCAGCTGGCAATGCCCCGAGGGGGGAAATCAACCGTCTTGGGACCGAGTGGAAGGCACTCGACTACAAACGACAGGAGACAAGGGAAGAATTGGGAAAAGTCAAGGCAAAATTAGTCAGAGGAGATTTGGCATGTCGCAGCATCTCCTGCCTGATGCACTGAACTTTTTGGAAGCAGCCAAAGAGCTGGAGACACCCTGAAGCTGCGGAGATGCTGTTGTTGGGGTTTGGTCATTGCTTTCTGTTTTGGAGGAGGAGGAGGAGGAGGAGCAGGTAAGGAGTGAAAGTGTAACAATCTGTTAACTGAAAAACTGCTGCAGAGGGTGACGCATAGGACAGGAGATAAAGAGCCGGGGCTGGCAATGCAGCAGCAGCAGATCCAGAAAGAGAGGGAGAAACTTCAGTGTGGCCAGGGGAGGGCAGGGGGGGAGAGGAGGCTGGAGACAACCTCAGCTCAGAACAAAACCTGCTGATTGCAACTGCTTGTCAGAGAAGGGAAAATTAACCTTCCAGATCTGTCATAACAGACATAAACTAAATACTCCAAACCAATGGCACATTTATGTACCTTCTCCAAATGCGAGATTTTGTGTCAAGGGAGCCTCACAGACTTGTCCTGTTGACTCTCTCCCCAGACTGCAGCAGTAGGGACCTCGTCACCTCAGTCTGCTGCAATGCCCATCATACAGCAGTGAGAAAAACAAGAAAATAGGTATATGTCCTGTTTCTGAGAGATTCTGTATGTCAACACCGGGCAAGGCTCTGGCTTGCGCCTCGGTTTCCCTCTGCTAGAGGTTGACAGCATTCTCAAAGCTGCTTAGGTACTACTGAAAGCTGCAGAGTCTTGAGTGGAAAGTTCTGCAGAAATAATTGTTGTTTTGGACTGGGAAGGCAGCCCAGGCAGAAGGGGAAAAGTGTTTAGAATGTTCTAAACTGGCCTGTTGAAAAGCAGCAAATTACCCGTATCAATTACCCGCTTCTCTTCCCCATCATTCCCTGGCCAGAAGAGGGACAAAGTATGGGGGACAGCGCCTTTATGCATGTCCAGTTTATTTGTGCCAGGCTGGAAAGATCTGTGAGCAACCTGTTTTAGTGCAAGGTGTCCCTGCCCACGGCAAAGTGATAGGAATGAGATGAGCTTTAAGTTCCCTTTTAACTCAAACCATTCTCTGATTCTATGATTCCATGATTCCATGTTTCTATGTTCCCTGCTGCATGATCTCAAACTTTAGGACGTTCAACTCCACGGCTGTGGCACTGACCTCCCTCAGGCTGATGCCAGGGCAGTGTGAAGGGGTGATTCTCTCCATCTCACGCCATGTCCTTTGCTCACCCACCCCATCCCTTCACCTGGGCACAAACCCTTCCTCTCTGAGGAACTCAGCTTGGTGCCCATCCCTGCCGCAAACCCCTCTGGAAAAACTTCTAAGCACCAGTGTCTCTCTCTCTGTCTCTCCCCTTGCCCATATCCACCCACAAACACACACACATACTCTTATCTCTCCCATTGCATGCGCAGAGCCAATGTTGGCTTAAAAAAAATCAGGCCAGCTTCGCAGCAGATGGAGGACTGATACAAAACCGTACCGGTCAAATGATCCCCCCCCTCCCCTTATCCTCTCCCATTCCTCCCCAATAAGTGAGCAACAAAGAGGGGGAGAGGGAGGAGAGAAATGGCCCATTTTCCAGCTTGTGAGATGATTAGCACTGAAAAAAAAAAAAAAAAAGAGTGCTGCACCAAAATATGCCTGGAGGTTGTGCAGGCACCAGCTGCCATCTAGTGGAAAGCTGGTCTGGTTTGTCACCAGCAGACACTGCCTCATTTACCTCCGCAGCAGGAGGCAAGGGAAGTGTGTTCTCCTAAATGTGTTAACTTAGCAGTGTTATACACTAGAAACAAATTAATATATAATTCTTCTGTGTCTTAAGGTCATTACTGCCGAGGCATAAATTAATAGAGCTATTCCAGTTAATTCATTTTGGCATTTGCTTCTGCATGTCTGAGCACATATGTGATTGGGGCCTTCGTCTCGTTTCCGCTGGTGGAAATGATGAAGTCTTGAAAGAAGCTTTGCCATATTAATGTCATTTTTAACCTAAAAGTCAGGGAGACGTGGGCTCTGTTGCTTTTTTCCCCTGCTTGCACTCCTGTGAGGCTGGCTTCAAGTGCGGAGTTACTTTTCCAACAAATCCAAGATGAAACCGAAGGACACAGTATTTTTCCTCACAGATGTGTGTGTCCTACGTATAAGCAGGGCATTAGAGCACTCTTCTGAGAATAGCAAAGAAGGCTGTAATGCACATTATCCGATCACGGATGCATTAAGCTGTCCTACAGAAATATAGATGTTTTCCTTTCAGATCAGAGAGAGAACAGGCATAATCAGTGGAGAATGAGACAGCAGCTTTAGCATCCTTTTCCACTTCTTTCATTCCTCTGCTTTTCTTCTTGGGGACACATTCTGCAGGGTGTCGTGTACCCTGGACACCCTGCTTGGCTGTGGCTGCATCCTCTGCTCTCAGAAGGAGAAGAAGGAGCTTGGCTCCTTGTAAGGCTGGGCCATTACCCAGGGACCCCTCTTCTCCCTACCCCAACACTAGGAATATTTCAAAGAAGCAGGTTTTGTTGTGGTTTTGCTTTGTTTTGGGTTTTTTTTTTGCTTTCTTTTGTGTTTTTTGTTGCTGTTGTTTTTTGGATTTTTTGAGGGTTTTTTTTGTGATTTGTCTTTTTTTTTTCATGAAAATATTCTGAGGGAAGAGGGTTTAGAGGATTTATTTTAGTTAATGATAGAATTCCCCACAAGACTCATAGGAAAAGAAAACGGGTCTGGCACTGGTTCTACCAACATATAGTTCTGTCACAAAAACAGGGCTCACAGCATCAAGCTCCTGTATTTTTCAGACAAAAGGGAAACTTGATCCTACCTTCCAGAAGCCATAAGACCATGCTCTCTTTTCTTTTTCTTTTCTTTCTTAATTAAATACAAAAACCAGCAACAACAAAACCCCAAAATAAAACAAAAAACCAAAATACTTCTCAAATTCTTGCACAAATTTTGTAGAGGGGTAAAAAAGATCTTTGTAGTAAAAATATCATTGAAGTGTCTGCTTGAGATATTCTTCCAGTAACCGAAATCTTTCCTGGATGAAGAGAAGGGACAAAAATCGTGTAGAATAGTTTCAGGCTGAGGTTTTTTCATGGCTTCTTGAGTCAAAAGGGCTGTCAATAATGCATTTCTTTACTTTCTTTTCTGTGCTTTGGTGATCAAGGGATTGCAGTACCAAAGGTCTGTGCAAAAGGTGGTTTGCAGCAACATAGTTGCTGCAAAACCACTATGAACTTTACTACTGTTTGTACTGCCAGCTTCGTATAGATTTGAATTGTTTGGGCAGAGAAAAAGCATGTAGGCAGAAGGCAGCAATTTAAAGTGCCCCAGGTGCAGCAGATACTGCTGAAAAAAAACAAAGGTAGGGGACTGTACTTTTCCTGTTCACCTAATAATGATGTAAACCAGACTAGGTCCCATGGATGGAAGCTGGAATCCCTAAGAGCCATTACTGCCTCTTCCACCACCACTATCCTATCCACCACCACTATCCTATCCTATCCGCTCCCCTCTCCTTTGCACAGACATAAATCATGCAAAAAGGGTTTCTTCACACTGGCACAGCCCTCTCAATGAGGACACAGAACCACACTGCTACAGAACAGACACAGAGCCAGTACCTCCCTTGGGAACCTGCTCTGTTACTCCTGTAAGCAATTTGGGGTGAATCCCCCAACTCAGTCAGTTCCTTCAAGTCAGTTTCTGAAAGAAGCCACAAGAACACTGAATTCATAACACCCTTATGAGGAAGACCTGTGCTGGCCTCTGCAGCACTGCAGTAAAGTGTCGAATTTTGCACAATGAAGTGAATGGGTCTGCTGAAATCAAGGAAGAAGAGTGCTGGTGCTAAAATAGCATGCCTCTGTTTATGTACATGAGTGTGGGTGCATGTGTGTGCTTTATTTTTCTTTTGGTTGAGCTTGTAGGCTCAATGCTGTTAATGAGTGTTTTGTGTTTTGTTGTTTGGTTTGGTTTTGGTTTTCTCTCTGGTGCACTTAACTGTAGTAAATTCCTGCAGGAAATTGAAATCTGCTGCTTGCCAAGGAAAAGACAAACACAAGTCAGACGTGTGGTATTGCTCATGCATCTGGTTCCTGACCCACCCAGCAGAAGGAAACTCCTCTGGTGTGGGTTTGGCTGAGGACAGGGGAGTGCTGGCACTGTCGGGCTTTGCAAATCCTTGGGAAGTCAGCTCCAGCCACACAATGAAACCCACTGAAATCAAAGCTTAAAATTTCATTCTTCAGCTGAGATCCCTTAATCTTCCACTCTCCATGGGACAATTACTGTTTGGGATTAAGATGAGAAACTGTAAGGTGGAAAAAGTGAGATGAATATGTTAAAATAGGGCTTTTAGAGACAGAAAGAAAGAGAGGGAGAGAATGAAGGACAGTGCTACAAGTCACCATGGCATGCTGGACAAATGTCTTCATTTCCTTTTCTTCATGTGAGAAGAAGACAGGAACCCAATCCTGCATCACTCCCTTCTTTAATAAAAAATATGCTTTATCCCTATGGAGGGATGTGTTTCTTCCTGTCAATAAGTGTCAGCAGCTAATCTGAACCTTTCAATAAAACAATGCCATTAAATAATTTAACCTGTGAAGAAACACTGATGGCTGTGAAATAATTTATGGATTTCAGATGTGTCAAACATTAAAGCAGTGAAGGGAAGAAATGTGAGAAACGGACCAGTGTGAGATTCCCCAGCAAAAAGTAAAGGAGTTTGTGAGATTCCCCCACTAAAAAGAAAAACCAGGGAGAATGAAGAGCCATCTTGAACACAGATCAAGTATGAACTAATACTATATATCACATAAAAAAGCATTCTTCATAAAGTAACACATATAAAGATACAAGATATGCTTTCTACAGAAAGATCTAAGATGATTAAGAGAAGGATATTAAGGAAATTAGTTAAGGCAAAGAGGTGGATTCTGTTACTTGAACCAATGCCTGCATAAAATTTCTAGTCCTGTTGCTAGACATTAAATAAATATGTCAGAGGGAAAGCAGAGACTTCACCACAACAGTGAGTTTCAACAGCAAGTTAAAGGTGACTTTGCAAGAGAAAGTGACAGATGATTAAAAAACAGCTATTGCATATATTTTTATAAAAAAAGAGCAAGGGGGAGGAATGTACTTAAATAGAGCTGGGTATTGTATAGTCTTTTAACCTTATTAAGTAAACATGCTATTTAAACCCCTTTGGAAATATGGGAATAGAAAGAAAACAACAGACTGAATGTGTGTAAGTACATGGATCTGATACTCCAGGGCATTTCCTTTTTCTTCTCTCTCTTTTTTTTTTTTTCCCCTTCCCTTTTGCTATTTATTTTATTTTATTTTCATTTTCATTTGGCAACTTCTGCATTCAAAGCCCAGAGCTTGGAATTTCATACCTATTTAACACCTGGTTAAGCAACACTTAACCATTGGCACCAGCTGACTGCATCCCCATTAAGCAGAATTACTCTCATCATAGGCATTGGAAATGGAAAAGACCTACCCGGTCATGTAGACCATTATACCACAACCAATGCAGGATTGTTCCATTTAGTAGGAAAAGAAGAAGGATGGGCTTGTCAGGGAATGATGACTCAGAAGAGTTTGGTTCTCTTCCCAGCTCATGTTAGACTTCCCAAGTGACCTCCAGAAAGTCACTTGACCTCCAGAAAATCACTTAACCTTGTTACTCCTTGGTTCCCCGTCTCAGCTGCAGCTTCCTTTTTTTACATCCCCCCATTTACTTTATAAGTTCTTCAAGGCAACATTTATTTGCACTTAGGTATGTCTGCAGTCGGTATTAGAAATGCTCCCTGATTTCAGACGGAAAGGAAAAGTGCGGTTGGAGCATCCATAATAGCCTCTGCTCCCTTTAAAGCTTTACCTCTGAGTAATAATATAGGGTTTATTCCTTTCCTGAACAAAGGGAGTAGCAAGAAAGCAAGGAGATAGAGACAGATCAAAGATGACCTTTAATTTGAATTATGCTCTATTTCTTTCTTAAAATTGATTTAACAATAGAAATTATAAGCTTGAAATCCTAACTGATTTCTCTACACAATAGTTCTTTTCTCTTAAGGTCTCCTTGCTTTTACAGTGAAGCTGCCTTTTTGGGGCCACCATGAGGTACAATCTAGGATCAGAAAATGCATCTGTCACAGAGGAATATAAACTGTCAGCTAAAGAAACCTCCACAGGAGTCAGACAGTCAGAAGACTTACCAGAGCCCCAGAGTTTATGTTAAATAATTCACATGCTAACACTTTCTGCTGGTAGCAGACACGGGGAAATCCCAAGCTGAATTTAACAAACAAAACAAAACTTTCCACTCATCCCTTCTCCCTTCAAAATGGCCCCTAGCCAGAACCGCTCGCCTGCAACGGCCGGCAAAGCCAGGTGCACTGGGATTTGCCTGCAACCCCACCAGCATCAGCTCCTGCTGGTGCCATGGAGGAGCTCACACTGGTGTGATGCCTCTGCATCACTGTGTCCCAGGGCAGTGGGAAGTTCGCGAAAATATTTGGCCAAGCGGAATATTTGCTCCCCTGAAATTAGCTGTTGTTTTTCTCTTCTGCCCCAGCCTCGGTGGTGGGCAGCAGCAGGGTCATCGGTTGGGCTGTCGTCAGCTGGGATCCAGCAGTTTCCACATCTGAAAAGTGTCTCTAAATCACTGTTGTGGGCTGTGCTACCAGGTGATAGGACATCAGAGAGGCTTCTGGGTCCTTTTTCTTGGTGTGTGAGTGAGCTGAGACTTCTGAGAAAGGCAGCAAAGGCACTACTGGCTCTGTCTTTTGCAAGGTGGAGATTTTTATGTTTATTTTATACAGATGCCCACAGTCACTGTAGGAACCGATATTCTTTTTGGGTTGTTTCCCACATGACAGGATTGTTCTGCATGCTGACTGACAGCTGAATGTCTAGACCAGTCTGTAGGTGGAAAGAAAGAAGTTATTTTAAGAATAAACTTCGCTCCTTTGGTGATTTTTTTTTCCTCTTCTGTACAGCTAATGAACCAAGTCTTACTCATCAGTTATTGTTTGATAGAGGGGAAGAGGCTAATGGTAGAGGTAGAGGCAACTTTTTAAAATGTTATTTAAATTTATAAGGATATTGTTGTTAAAACTGTAAGGACATAAAGGATTAGTACTCTCCATCTTGGAAACACTAAAATACAGATGAAAATTTGTGTAAATATATATGTGTATATAAATAATGGTAAATCTAAATAGCTGCTCTTTAACTTCTGTGGCTTTATATCAAGCTCAGAAAGAGATCATAAACTAATATGGGATCTTCTAGAAAAGGATAAGATTAACCTACCAAATTCTTTGCCTGCCAACTTGATGTGTCAAGCTGAAGAAACTAGAAACAAAACAGTGCCCTTCACACTGCAGTGTCCTTTACTGACTTTTTTTTTTTTTTTTTTTTTTCACTTTTCCTCTTCTTTTGACTAAGCTAGAGCCTCACAGCCTTTTTCCCCATCTGGCATAAAATGATATCAGACCCACTGCATGCAATGATATATGCTTCTGCCTTAAGTCAAGAGAAAGTACATCACTATTTTATTGGATGCAGGTCTCAAGAGCTCATGAACTCAACAAACACCCCTATAAATTACTGGAAAGCCACACCAAAGTGTAACAACAATAAACTAGAAATGGCCTAAGTGGCTTTGCTCAGCCAGACCTTCAAATACCACTCTGTAAGAGATTCCCATGCTGCTTTCTTACTCATTGCAGCTATTACTACCTTCTGTAAAACCAGATGTATGAGGTCACATGGAACAAACCGCTTGTGCCTTCCCTGTTCAAGAAACAGCCTGACAGGAGTTATTTAAAAAATAGTAGTATCCAACAAAAAAACTCCCTGTAATGCAACTTTTCCTTAATTGCAGCTTTGTCTGGGATGCTGAGGAAATACTCTAAATTATTTGCTTTGCAAACTGACAGGATTAGGTGATGTGGTGGTGGAGACGAGGTTCAGAGCCCATGAGGTAAGGTTTACCTTCCTAATGATTTCACTCTAAAGGTGAATGTGCAGGTCATTACTATTGTCCACCCCCTTTTGGATTTCTTTGGCAAAATTGTCAGTGTGCACATTAATTTAATGCTGATCCTGCTGTTCAAAGCTTTTCTAACATAAGCACATGTCCAATAGACAGCAGAAATTTGAGTGAGTGCATTAACTCATGTCACACCTTCTACCAAGCAGCCACTATCTGGTGTTGATTTCCAGTCACTCTGGACCGAAGGTAGATTTAAACCAACTACCTCTGCTGGAAAACTATTCATCAGGGAGTATGATAGTGGCCACATTGCCAAAACTGCACTTTTGGGGTTTCCAGCAAGCTCACTTCGTGCACTAAATTGAATGTAGGAGCCTTCCCCCATCTCCTCTCTGGCACAGTTTTGAGCAGCAAGTTTTCACTGAATTATCTGGAAACCGTTCCTTTTAAATGGCTTCTCACACCTGGCTTCCTCTGAAAGCTCTGATACCTTTTGCTTAGAAATACTGTGTTTCTAAAGCTAATTGTTGCTGATGCTTGTATCTGCAGATTCTCTGGGAAGGAATTTATAGCTTATTTGGTTTGGACTTCTACATCTTGCCATATTAGACTATTCTACAGCCTTTCCACTGAGAAGTTATTTTGATGTTTATCTTCTTTCTCTTAATTTCAGCCCATTATCCTAGTTATTTCCCCCTGGGGTAATTTTGTTCCTCCCTGGGTGTTTGTGCTGTTCAGGCATTTGCAATGGGCTCCCTCTCCCCCTCAGATGTTGCTCAGCCCTGCTGTGCATATTGACAGTTGTTCTTGTAAAAACTTTCCTTGTAAATCAACCCCTCCAGCTCTCTAATCATTTTTGTTGCACTTCTCTGAACTCCCTCCAGTTTGTCTTCATCTCGCTGGTAATAACTTTGCCTATGTGTCATTTGGCATTTTCTCCTTATCACATTCCAGCAGAGCATCAAACCTTTTGCCCTGTTGCTGCGTGCTGTTGTCAGGTAGACTGGACTTGAGTGATTGACGTAATCCCTTAATTTGCCGGAGGGGCAGTTTTAGATTTTTGTAAACCAGTAAATTGGTGATTTGAGCCAAATATGATGCTGAGGAGGGGGGTTATTCACTCATCTTGTCTAAACAAAACTGGAGCTGGTTTTGTGGATTTAAATCCAAGGGAGCTCCTGGGTATTTTTCCCTGCCATTTCTGATGTTGGAATAAAACATCAGTGCTAATTTGATGACTTTCCAAGCATAATTCAAAATTCAGAGGAACAAATCCTCCTTGTTGCTGGGCCTGGGAAGCTTTGTTTTTGTCAGTGATGGCAGAGGGAGGGAAAGCCACAGTTTCATGCGAGAAGAAGCAAGCCCTGCACAATCCCAGCTCTCTAGTCCTGCTCCCAGACATTCCCTGAGGCACAGAACAAGAGAGAAGGAATAGTCTTTCCTGGTGGACATGCCTTTGTTCATTCTCTGTCTTAGACTAATAGGTCTCCCTTGGCTTCTGCCTCCTACCCTCATCTGAGTTTTACATTCTGCTGTGATTATACCCTAATTTTTTTCAAGACTGCCTTGTGTTTTTCATAGAAAACAATCCCACTCCTGAGCAGATCCTGCCCATTGGGTGAGGGAGCTGGAGGGGTTTGCCTCCTACCACATGAATCTCCTGTTGTATTATCGAGCACCTTTTAATGGGCAGTAGAGTTGATTCAGTGTCACTGTCATTTCTGAGCAACGTGCCTGTCTGAAGATGTCCTGTAGCTTGAATATCCCTTCCATGTTGAGAGCTTGCAGTCTCCTCACTAAGGTTTTAAAAAGACTGAAGTCTCTGAGCAAAAGGTCCCTATGACAAAAGATTGCCTACCTTTCCCATGATTACATTCCCAAAGGTGAATGCCAATGTGTCAACAGAAGGAAATATTTCTCCTGCTTTCTTCAATAATTTATTGGCATTCACAGCTTTCCCCTTCATGATGACTGCTCCTGCAGCTCTAAGAATATCAGCTCCGCTGAGAGATTGAAATTTGCTTGTCACAGCTCTCCCAGGCAGTTACAAACAGCGTGGTGTGGGCAGGTTCCTGATTAAAAAAAATTAGAGAGAGGACTGGGAACAAAGCATGGGAAAAGCATGCAGCCAACCCAGCCTGGAAAACTCTAAAGGCCGACCTAAAGTCAGGTGTGCCATTCTGCAGATAAAAAATTTTATCTAAAAAAATCCATTCTTGAATCCATTCGTAGATCCAGCTGCCTCCCAGCACTGACAAGTAGGAGGAATGGACTCATCATCTCCATGATGTCTGAGTGGGATGAATCATTTATTTCATGCCTCAACCCATTGATTTGCTGGCCTTTGAATGAAGACATGTGCCAGTAGGCCTGAGTCTGTTGGAGTCAGTGATTCCCAATGTGTTGTGCTCAATCAAAAAAAAATCCAGATAACAAATTAGTAATCTTGAAGGAGAGAGCAAGCCATCTCTTGAAATTCATAGTTCATTACTGGAAGATGCTTGAATGCAGTCTGGGAAAAGGCCTTTTAAGTGCCTGCTTACAGCAAATAACCAGTATTTTAAATTACATTTTCCTTTTTTTTCAAAATCCCAACATAGACCTTGAGATTAGAAGCCTCATACTTATTTCAGCTCTCTACCTGGGATAATATGTCCTGCATTCCATGGTAGCAGCCCATCATTAACTAATGATCTCACAGCTGGACAGACAGATGCAAGGGCAGAAGAGCCCAGAGCAGCCTGTGCTCACCTGCACTGAGGTGCAGTTCTGGTGCTGCAGCAGGTCGTAGCCAGCGCTCACTGCACACAAATGTTCCACTGGCACATCAGGAACTAAATCGATCAGCTCTAAGTTCACACCACAGCAGGTCAGCTCTATTTATCAGTTTGGCTTATGTACTTTTGTCTATACGTGTTTCCCCAAGAAAAAGATGAGTTTTTGGTTAAGAAAGCATTTGCAGAACTTTTTGTTATACTGAAAGATTGTGTTTTGAGGGTAATTTCAGGGGAGAAAGGAGTTTGCTTGTTCTGTTATTTTACTTTTGCTTTTTTCTGTCTTGTTTTATGAAGGCAAGGAGAAAATAGCTTCTTAAAGAGGTCAGCACTTAGTTTAAACAGATAAAATCTGGAATTGATTTAAACATATTTATATAACTATACACTAAGTTGTCAAAAAATTAAATTACAAGTAGTTTTGTAAAATCTTTTTTTGATGAAACATAAATGAAAATAATATTTTTTTTAATATATTCTTTCATAAAAGGAAATATTTCCCTGTTGTCATGAGCTGGCCATCCTTATTCCCCTTCTATCTCCTTCCCCTTCTGTCTCCTCCATGCTTCCTACTCTCCTCACCACCCACTTCAGTTCCAGGCTCCACCTGTCAAAGTGCTGAATACTTAAAATTAGCATTACATGGAAAACAGATGTCCGTTTTCATTAAGCACATTGCAAGACTAAAACAGTTCTTTTTCTGCTTTGAATTGCAGCTAGCCCCTCTCCTACCTTGAAAAAATATTTTTCTGGAGAAGCATAATTTAAAAATAAAGCAAAACAAAAGTTTTGGTCAATAAAAGCATTTCTAACAATAAATAGAAAATGTTTAAGTTTGTTTTTAAAACATTTTACATGTTTTAAATTGCTGTTATACAATAACAGAGTGTCCTTGTGAAAAGCTACTTTGAAGTAATAAAAAATGCCTCCTGTTCTGAAAATCTGAGACTAGATTGCCTGCACTTTATTGAAAAGATGGATTTTATTTTTAACTGCTCTATCAACATGTCATTATACGGACTTCGAGTTTTCTGACAAAAAAACACATCATTTTGGTCTGATCAGCTCTACAAACAACATTTAAGGCTAAAATATCTCCCTTAAAGAGTTTTCTGACTCAGGGTACGATGGGGAACGAGGGACCTGCAGTGCATAGCTCACCCTTAATGTTCTGATGAAAACTGAACAGGGACAGATTGTCCTTGCCTGCTGTAGACAGCTGCCCCGACAACTTTGCCATGGCCAGTTACTGGTGGTATTGGGCACTTTAGAATTCATGCATCCTTGATGTCAGATTCCTGTTCTCTGTATCTCAGAGCAGCCAGTCACAGATGGGAGCCATGACAGCCCCTTCTGCAGAGCCACAAGGAGGGAGACCCCAAAACAAGACCCAGCCTGACCCTCTGGAAGCGCAGAACTGCTTTGGAGGAGTGTGCACACTCCAGAGGATCTGATCATACCTTGCTTTTGACAGTAAAGAGATTTCCCAGGATATTTCTTGCCTGGGGAGCCACTTCCCAACCTAGACATAGACTAGCAGCTCTTTCTCATCACTCCTTGGTCCCAGGATATAAACCCTTATGCTTTGAGGCTTTAGCTAGCCTCTAATTAGCTGAGGAAGAAACTTCCCTGTAGGCCAGTTATTCCATATCTGCCTTCTGCAGGGTTTCTTGTGCATGCCTCTGAAGCAGCTACCAGGGCCACTCCAGGGGAAACTCCAGGCAGTGGCTCAGACCCCTTATCTAGTCTAATAGGAAGGTCTGGATCCAACAGTCCTGTTACCAGAGTCTGGAAACCCCAACAATTTGCATTACAATGTTCACTTCCCACCTGCTCCAGAGATAAAAAATCATCACCTACTTTCCCTTTTTTTTTGGTTTGTTTGTCTGCCTTTTTTTCTTTATCTCTTTTTTTGTTTTCATAAGAAAAGCCAGGCAGATTAAATTGGACACGCACAAGTAAACCAGTTTGTAATGATATGTCGGACTTCCCGTAGCAAGAATAGGTAATTTGGCTCCATTCTGTATTTAGATTTTTAATTTTCCTCTGTCACAGAAAGGATTTTTCAGTAGAGACTTTGGATGCACAATAGCTGCGGGCATTTAATCTGCAGAGGTGCTCCTGAGGATACACGCTGCAGCATCTACTGTCTTTGGTTCGAATCCAGAGAGAGAAGACAGAGG
Source organism: Chiroxiphia lanceolata (assembly GCF_009829145.1). NCBI lineage: Eukaryota > Metazoa > Chordata > Aves > Passeriformes > Pipridae > Chiroxiphia > Chiroxiphia lanceolata. The sequence continues at coordinate 4,642,708 of NC_045671.1, read as the reverse complement.
TGAATTTGGAAAGGATCCAAAGAAAGAAAGAAAAGAAAGTGGTGTCCCTAATTTCACACATTTCTGTAGCTGTAATGTGTGTCTTGCAGGCAGCAGGATGCCATGAATGTCCCCATGGCTTAGGGAGGTCCCTTGGCATTTAACCTCAGCTATTCCATTTACCCCATAAGCACAGGACTTTCATTTCCAAATTGTCTGGTTATAAATGAATTCTTCAAAGAGGTACAGGGTAAGGAAATGTTTCAACAAATATGTAACATCTACCTTATTCATCTGTTTTATTATTTTGATACAGAGAAACACCTTTAAGCATTTGAGCCCCCTATTTCCATGGTAGCAAAATGAGAATGAACCTCTCTTCTCCTGAGTTGCTGAGGTCTACTCACCAGCAGCAAAGCAAATGTTTTTATGAATTAATCATCATAGAACCCCAGAATGGTTTGAGTTGGAAGGGACCTAAAAGATCATAATTCCAACCCCCTGTCACAGGAAGGGACACCTTCCACTGGACCAGGTTGCTCCAAGACCTGTCCAGCCTGGCTTTCTACACTTCCAAGGGTTGGGCAGCCTCAGCTTCTCTGGGTAACCTGTGCCAGGGCCCCACCTCCCTCACAGGGAAGATTTTCTTCCTAATATCTCATCTAAACCTACTCACTTTCAGTTTGAAACCATTCCCTCTTGTCCTATCACCCTATGCCCTTGTCCAAAGTCCCCCTCCACCTCTTTTGGAGTCCTTTTAGGCACTGGAAGGGGCCCTAAGATCTCCAGGGACCCTTCCCTTCTTGAGGCTGAACAACCCCAACTGTCTCAGCCTTTCCTCTCAGGAGAAATACTCAAGCCCTTGGATCACCTTTGTGGCCTTCTCTAGACTCTCTCCAACAGGTTCTGTGTTGAGGACCCCAGAGCTCAATGGGATCCAGGTGGGATCTTATGAGAGTGAAATAGAGGAGTAAAAAGACTCAAGATGACAGAAATTGGAAGAGCTTCAATTCCAGTCTGTTTCAGGAATGATGCAAGGCAAGTTTACGGCACACAGGCTCCAGGACTCCCTTAGGCTGTACACTGATTGTACAGAGTTTACCAAAGTCTTGTGTTGTGTAGGAAACAGCCTGACAGTGGGGATATTATTCTCAACCCATTTTTGTAGATGAGAGACTGAGGTCTGACCAGATATGATTGGACTCGATGATCCCCCATCCCTAGAAGTGCTCAAGGTTGGGTAGGGCTTTGAACATCCTGGTCTGGTGGTAGGTGTCCCTGCCCATGGCTAAGGAGTTGGGACTAGGTGGTCAATAAGGTTCCTTCCAACCCAAGCCAGAGGTCCAAGGCAGTTTAAGTAACTTGCCTTAGGCCATGGAGGCAAGCTGTGTCAGCAATGAACCAAAACCAGTCCCCAGGCCAGGGCTGCATCCACAAGGCTCCACCTCTGGAGGCAAAACCAAGCTCTGCAGTACCAATGTGAGAGCAGAGCTTCACTGCTCCAGGTAGTACAAATAACACCCTGGTAAAGGTGTCACAGTGATTTGTGCAAGATCTTACAGAGAAGAGCACCCTGATTCCAGAGCTCCTGCTTCAAAATATTTTCCTGTGCCCCTTTAAGTCTTGTAATGAGCCTGTCTTTACTTCTGGCTTTTGTTACTGCTCACTTTTCTCTTGAAACTTATTTCTCTTCAGCAGTGGTGGCCCCAAAATTACTGCTAATTTCCTGCAAGGAATTTGTTCTTTGAAACATACTGTATGGCACTTTTCATTTTTCTCTCTTTTCTACTTCTTTTTTTTTTCCCTCTTCTATCTGAGACTGGCACTGAGTCTGTTGAGAACATGTAAGTGTAGTTGCTTTTGAATGCTGCAAGGTAAATGCTGAAAATGACAGCTTAAATGGAATCATTAAAGCAGATGTAAGTATTATCTGAATGCTTCTGAAGTCTCCTATGCACAGCAATAGTGTCTTTATTTTCTCTCATGATGCATGCACCTTTTTAAAGAGAGCTGACAACCTATTATTTCTTTCTTTCTCCCCATTTTTGAGCCTGAAGTTAGGGACTACATTCATATCTTACAGCTGTAACCTGTTTGCTATGAAATGTCTGAAAATCTGACCAAAATAGAGGCATGGTGCAAGAATGACTATGATAGATATCTACTCTTTTTAGGCTACTAAGCTGAATAAAATGCATAGCAAAATGTTGACTACTGGCTTCAATGAAATAAAGCAAGGTGCTTCTTATGACTCGACAAAGCACACAGATTGTGGTGGCTCCCATGGACTCCCCCAGTTTTAAAATCTGATTCCTGATTAAGGTGGGATTCATCTCACTTTGCTACCTGCTGTCAAATAGGTCAACCAGTCACTGCTACTTTAGACCTTCCTTTAAGTAAGGTAGAGAGAGTCCTTCCCATAAGATGGTTCACAGTCCCTTCCTCAGGGTGGGATGAGTCTTCAAAAGACCCTTCTGTCCTCTAAGAAAAGGACAAAGAACTTTCAGAGGAAGCTCATGTCACCACCCTGGACCAGATGTCAACCCCTCAGACAGTGAAATCTAGGAGGCATCCATCACACATGCTGATTTTGTGGTTGCTGTGAGCCCAGGAGTTGGCCCTGCTGCCAGCGGAGCCGATCTGCTGTGAGCATTGCAGGAACCATTGGCACTGCAGCTCTGCTGGGGAACGGCTGCCCGGGGTGTGCTGCAGCTCAGCTGCTCACCACTGGAGCAACACCAAGTCACGAGCGCAGAAAGCTCAGGCAAGGTAACAGATAGACCATTTGGCTTCAGAGATGCTGTGATCTCTTCTGCCCTCGAGCCTAAGCTCATGCCTGTACATCGGCCAGATTGGGAGCTCCTCTGATGGGCATTTAGCCCATCCCTTTGCTTACACTTGTGAGGCCCAACAGCAATCTGGAGACACAGGATAACTCCTTTTCCAAGTGGTCCAGATCACCCCAGGGAAACAGATAGTCTTCTGTTTGCATCTGGGTGAAGTAAATGCCATTTTATAGTGTTTAATCTAAACAGTGCAACAGAACACTAGTCTGGAAAGCCTCTTACAATGTTGGTGCATCATCAGACCTCAGCCCTGAAATGGCTACATTAGTTCTGTCCCACATGCTCTAATCTCAAATCAGGTACACGTGGCTTGGACATGTAGAATAAAACATGTGTGGTTTGTGCAGGTGTCTGGTTAAGGTCATCCAGTATGAAAGACTAGGACAACAAACAGAAGTAACAAATTAAATATCCAGAATCATGTAGTCAAAGGAAAGGTGAATAACAATATTGATACCAGTAACCCTCAGATCACTGAGTGATGGACTGTGGAAAGTCCCACTCAAAGCGTTGAGGAGGGTCAGCCAGAACTTTTTAACTTGTAAGAAGAGGGAAACAAGGTTGCCATGGGTCTCATGGCACAAAGCAAATGTACTGTGAAATATTTGACTTGTGGGACTATGGGATTGTGTAACGCTTGCCATGCAATGTTAGAAGATGCCCTAGAGCTCTCTGGGTCACTTGTGGATTGGCCCTGACACTTCGCTTTGGGATAACAAATCTTTTTTTCCATTTATTTCTAAGAAGCCCTAAGCAAGTTCTTTTTTGTCTTCAGACACAGATATTTTATAATTGCTGTTCTTTCTTGGGACTTACTAGACTCATGCTTATCTCCTTGGCTTTCCAGAAAGTCCTTGCATAGCTCTGTTGCTGTAAAAACCAGGTAAGTAATGTGTCTAGGTGTATTGCTAATGGGTGCCAGGAAAGAAACTATAACACTAAGCGACCTAACTTTTTGGCATTCAGACAGCCTGAAACCTGAGATTACTGCAAGTTTCATTTATGTCGTGCTTGGAAAGGATTGTGTTTGCTTACTTGACTGTTGTTTTCCAATAGAGAAAAAAAAAAAAAAAAGGAGATGCTTCAAAATAAAGCTGAGATTCTGTCAGTTATGGAGTATGTGGAGATCCTTGTAGGCATATATTTGACACTTCTGATACACTGAGAGGCTACATCTACACTTACTGAAACCGACAGGTCTTAGGAGCAAACCTGCTTTGATTCTGGCCCTGGACATTTATACTGTCCTTGTAGAGTCAGATCTAAGTATATATAGACATCTGATTCATAACCTATCCTGCGCCTCACTGGAGGCATTGGTTTAGGACCTGGGTGGCCTTGATTTTATTATTAGTGCTTCCACTGGCCTGCTGCTCAGCAGTAGGTAAATGAGGTCATCGCTTTGTGACTCTGTTCCCTTTTGCAAAATGTAGATAAAAACTCTTTTAATCCTGCTGATGAAAGGTGGTATGATGAATAGCATTCTTACCAGCCTTACCTTCCTTATAGTAGGGGTCTTTGTGAATCCATTCTATTAACAGCTCTAAGGACCATAGAAATCCCTATATAAATTAAACACAAAACCTTGGCAGTGCCATGAAACTGCAATTAGGAAATGAAAAAGCTATAGTTTTCAGAGTAACAATAGACTTGCCCACATTGCATATCGTGCATAGATTTAAGTATGCATTTAATAGTCTGACTGGTAATAAAAATATTATATAGATACAATATGTTTGAATTATTATTGCTACATTGGAAGAACCACACTGTTTCTGTACCCTGGCTCTTGTGTGCTTAAATTTGTAACTTCACTGCTACACTCTCAGACTTGTTTGCATTCAATTTCTTTGAGCTTTCTAAATTAGATATGTATGTGATGCTCTGTGTTAAAACTAAATCGATTCCTAATAGTCATGTGGTGTTAATATTAAGCCAATTAGGTTCAAATTAACATACACATTTATTTAAGCAAGGTCTGATCTTGTAAACGACTTAAACGTGCATTTTGAACTCTGGCCTAGCAAAGTTCCTAAGTACACCAGAAATATTAACCCTGTAAGACATAGCTCAGCTGTCTAAGTTAATTACTGCAGCAAACTTGTGACACCACAGAGAAGCTATACGAATAAATGCCATCTCAGGTTAAAACAGAATAAAATAATTAAAAAAAAGGAAAAGGTAAAGGTAAAGTTAAAACTTTTATGAATTCCTTTGGTAGCTTCAGATTCAGCAAACAAGATGTGCATATTTATGAATACCTTTGGGTTTCTTCTCAGAGATCTAGTAGAAGGAGGCACACCAAGAGCAATTCAGGTTGTTGTGAAGTGAACATTTACCCAAGGATGGGACAAACATCTCTGGTTTTCACTGCTTAAATCTCCACTGACTCCAGTGGGAGCTGAGGCATGAGCCTGACCTGCAAACTGCTATTTGTAGATACAGATGTGCATAGAGTCATTTAGGTATCCAGACTGGGAGCTGAGCCATGTCTGTCACTAGAGAAGGATTCAGTGGCAATTCCCTTTGTGGAACCTACGATGTTTCCACTCAGACAAATCTTACCTATTCAGCTGGAAGCAGTACAGGTGACGAAACTCTGCCTCTTCCTGAAATCACACGTGGCTTCTATTAAAACTGGCCTCCGTGGCTTTCATTTTAGTATGACCACCATTTCTAGATGATTAGAATTTGTACATCCTTCTCCTGTGGCTTCTCCAAAATATTGTTTCCCTCCTTGGCTAGATGCTGCCAAAACTCTCAGCATCAGGATATATGCTATTTACTTTCTTCTTTAAAGTTTCAGACTTGGACATACAATCAAGTTGCATTGGCTTAACAAAATTCTACCTATCTGCCAATGTGGCTGTTTCCATGTTAACAGCTACCTATCTAGATGTATGCTCGTAGCCATCTCTAGTCATGAGATTACCTGAGATGGCTTAACACTGCGTAACATTGCCTTAAGAGGGGCTACTGGAGTCCAGTACATGTTCAGTTCCCTCAAATACAGTCATCTGTCTGATCCAAGATGAGTGCCATGAAAGGTTTGTATGGAGTGCCCCTGTTTTGTCAGTGCACAGGCAGCAGTACATAAACACACAAATCTGAGAGGTGAAGGAGGATGAAGCAGAGGGGCAGGTTTGCTCAGGGGCTGCAGAGGTAGAGTTTGTCTCTGCAGTGACTATTTGCACAGCAAAACACAGCTGCAGAGAGGTACAGGCAGGGCAGCAAGACCTCCGGCTGTGTTTTTTGTCTTCTCTAGCTGTGGAAATCTTCGGGGAAGTAGTAAGGCCATATATTGGCCCAAATGTTTGTGGTCAAGAATTTGTGCTCTCAAAAAGAAGCAGTGCATAGCCCTGTTTTATGATCACTAGAATGAATGGTGTAATTCATCCAAATTCATTCCCAAAGTAATTCTGCTGCAGCCTGTGGAGAACTACTCTGGATGCATTTAGCCCATAATCTTCCTCCATCAAGATATGACTATACCCTCCAGTGGGCAATAAAGTGCTTTGGGGCATCTAATTGAAAGTGTGACAGTTTTACACTGTTGGGAAGCAGCAGTTGTGGGTGGCATGTGCTCCACTGGCATCTGAGGGTAAATACAGCAGGATATGTGGCAGTCTACAACTGGGAGCTACATTATGCATGTGCTGGGAACAGCAAGCCAGTGCCACAATGCAATTATAGCTTTAAACCGTGCCCAGTGTGTCTGTTCGGCAGCAGTAGACAGACAGCTCCAAATCATTATTTTTTTTCTGCTTACTTAGCTTCTGGTGATTAGGTTCCTGTTTTGCAATTGTGGTGACTAAACCAATTAAGGTGCAATTTAAAGAAGGAACTCATAAATACTGTACAAAGGTAGTATTGACATATCTAAACTTTATAAAAAAAAAAGAGAGGGGGAAGGGAGGGAGGGAAGAGAGGAGGCTAGGTTTCCAAACTGAGCAATTCATTTTAGAAGACTCTGCTATGTGCAGTAACTTCTGCAGTATGAATAAATATGCATAATCAAAAAGGGAGCAGAGCTCGCTTCTCTCTATTGCTCATTTGATATACCTCTTCATGTCATATCCACTTTCACATAAACAACACAATAATAAAACATCTGCATTGCTAAATAACACTGCTGTGTTCTAATTCCTCTAGAATGACATGAATAAGAACATCCTACTCCTGTTTATTAGAATTTATTGATGACATGAGTGTGTAAAGCAGCAGAAGGCATAATTAATCCTGGTACAGCCCCAAGTTACATGTCCAAACTTGACAAGTTTCTCTCTTGACTTGCATTTCTTCCCCCTGACACATGGTAACATCAGGGGCTCTGACAAGGTACAGATGTCCTGCTACAAGAGTGGCAGGAAGGCAGTTTGCTCCCTGGTTCCAGCTTCTGCAGATGCGAGGGACGGGCTACGGCTCAGCGAGGAATGATGGGGGAAATTGGAGAACTTGGTAAAAAAGAAAACAAGAAAATAAGCTGCCCCTTGCTTGAGACAGCAAACGGCACGCTAATTAAGCTTACAGATGATGTTCAATCAGGAGGACTAGTGAGCCCCGTCAGGATAGAGCCGCAATATCGGCAGATTCAGAGAAATTAGAAATAAGAGAAGAAAATAACAAAATTAGATCAATCTTGGGGAAGACAATTCGAAACACAAAGGCAGCTGGAAGGAAAAGCTGAAAGCAAGCCGTAGCACTGAAATAAGTCTAGAGGGAATAATGGATGTGAAAATAAACATTGTTTGGAATGTGATGTGGCTATGAAAACAGTGGCATATGTAGAAATCTAACCCCCAGCTCAGTTCACCTTATCTATCCCCAGGAAACTGGTGGAGTCACCACCCCTGGAAGTGTTTAAAAAATGAGTAGACGTGGCATTTTGTGATATGGTTTAGTGGGCATGGAGTTGATTGATCAGAGGTTGGACTTGATGATCCTGGAGGTCTTTTTCATCCTTAATGATTCTATGATTCTATCCCTTTCCTGAGCCACAGAATATATGAATTTCTTACATCTCTGGGCAACAGAGTTTGGGATTTGAGGTACATCTTTAGGAGTTTAAGCCTGTAATTTCAGGTCCCTTGGGACTTCTTTCATGACCTTTGAGGCACTGGTAGGTAACCAGACCTACAAGGGTACAGCCTTGAAGGGCCCATATTCTTTCTAATTTTACACACCACAGGTTCCACTGTGCCCATGGGGACAAAGCTGGGAGGCACACCCACGGATGGGAGAATGAAAAAAACACCACTGCATGAGTGTTCCCCGGTGTGATGGCTATAATGCTCACTAGAGAAGAGAGGGACCAAATTCAGTGATTTTTTTTTTTTTTTTCTCCTTTACCTGATGGGCTTGCACACACATCTCTGAGAAAAGAACCTTATGTGCTACAGACAAATGCTCCGGAAGGGAAACTTTACAATTAACCCCCTTTGCTTTTTGTACAAAAATACATCAAATTCTCAGCATTGTAATATCAGAAAGCACCCAAACCTCAGCCAACTCGGGCATCTTCTTTTCACCCTTCCTCCATCCTATTCTCCAAGACATTTCTTCTTCTGACTTGGAAAGAAGAAACCAAGGCTATTCCTACAGCCCAATAACTAGAGCACTTTCCTCATTGAGAAACCCTGGAAACTGCTTCCAAGAGGAATGAGTATGTTAACTCCTAAACTATGGAGCAATCAAGGTGTCTCTTCATTGCTGCTGGAAATGACTGGCCTGCACTGGTGGTTGTCCAGACCCAGACCAACACCCTTGGCTCAGAAACACAGATAGAGTGCAGTTTCTAAGGATGATACATGTTTATGTCCTATGCTTTGGCTTTTCCTTGTCACTGCCTGTCCCTTTGTTTTGTACATGATGTTGAGGCACCAGAGAAAGAATGCTGTGGACTTCACTCAGCATCTTTTTCAGATGCTGCAAAGCTGAACCAAAGCTGAACTGTGGTACTGAACCATAGTATGGTGAAAGTTGTAAAAGGTTATGTTACTGGTTCTGAGAGCTCCTGACTCAAAATTTTGCCATGACTAAGACAGCAATTGTTGCACAAAAATAATGCCAGGAAGAAGTATATATCTTTATCTTCTCTATGTATATATACAAGCTGGGAGGACAGCCACATCTGAAACTGTAGGTTTGCTCTTGGGCAAGGACTATAAAAATGATTTTGGAAAACTAGAGGGAATTCAGAGAAGAGCAGAGAGCTGGAGGAGTTGAATTACAAGTGAAAATCTTAAAATATATATCTTCTAAAAATTGTGGTTTAAGAAGGGAAAAGTCCTCCTTGTATATCCCCAGGAGATCTGTCCAAGCACCTATTTTTTTCTTTTCTTTTTTTTTTCATGTGTATACATTCTTTTCCCTCTCCTTCTGCAAAGCAGTGCAGCACCTTCAATCAAAACTGCATTTATTTCAAAAGCTTGCATGATGATTAATATCTCTCTGCCCACAAGCCACTTTATTCATATGGGATTCATATGGGAGATTTCATAAATTTAACAAGGGTGCTTCTCAGAATCTTCCTGTCTCTTATGAAACATTATTTTAATATTTTCGTTTCCAGGGAACTCATCTGCTAAAACTGCAGCACCTGTCTTTCCTCCCCTTGACAAAATGCTAGGAAGATTTTGAAGCACACAATTCAAAATGTGAGGATATACTTCTGATAGGTATATATTGAGGATATATAATATATATATCTATATGTATATGTGTATATATATGCACTTCGGCAGTTGCCAAGGCAAGCAGCTCCAGTGCTGGCATGACTGGCAGTGGAGAGCTCTAGCTTGGGGTTTTCTGAACCTGGGAAGACCCCCAGGTCCCCACAGCTCACACAACAGTGTCTGATGGGACCCGAGTGGGGCCCAGAGAAATGGGGAGTGGCCAAGTCCCTCTTCCCTATAGAAAAAGCCCTTTGGGAATGGGAGTAACCATGAGTGCAACCCCTGTGCCATGCACAGGGACAAAAGGATGACATGACCAAGGTCAGTTGCAGGTCACTAGAAGGCCTCAGTCCCTACTGGAGCAGGTGCACATGCCACAATGTGTCACAAAATGCCAAATGCACCTTGCCCAGCCATCAGTTTTGGCTTTGACACAGAAAAAAATGGTCTATATTTTTAGGTTAGAAAAGTCTTGAGACGAGTAAACTGTTTGAAAGTATAGTAACATGTGTCTTTGCTTGAGAAGTCTCACACGGGAGCAGCACAACAGGATGGACCAGGATTATTTAGAACTTCAGATCCAAAGTTTCGATACAGCCTCTAGTACTGTCATCAGCAAACTCATTTCCTGGCAAATTCATCAGTGAAATACTTGATTTTTCTAAATTCTGTATCTCCCATTGTTGCAGCAAAAAACCCTCTTGTGTTCTTTACCATTGCATTATCTGCATTTTACTGGAGAACCTGTAAAGTCTTTGCGGATTCTCCTGGTTTAATCAGAAACAAGAGACTCAAGATGCCTTCACACATCCTATGCATCTGGAATCTACCAGAAAGTGTTCTAGATCCCACACTACCTTGGCTGTCCTAAAAGTTCAGGAGAATTTTGCCATTTTGAGGGTTGGAAAATGCTCATATTTACCTTCCTAGTCCCACCTAAGTGCAGACACTTTCTGAAATCAAGGAGGAAGCAATGAGATTACATGTTTTTTCACAATTGGTTTCTGAAGTTCTAATTCATTTTTCTTTATATTACATTTTCAGCTTTAATTTATTAATGTGTATTAGTGTCAGCGTGAGACTTCCATACTCCAGAATCTGGAATAGTTCACATTTGATCTTTCTTGTCTTTTTGCAGGATGGGGAGATCACGTTGCAGAAAATCAACCCACCAGCCAAGAGTATTATGTACCAAGAGCAGGCAAACATCCAGTGGCACAGGTAGCAACCTGCTTGAACAGTACTTGTGGGCCTGTATAACTTTAGGTCCAGTTTTCCAACATGAAATTTAATGGTTCTTGTCATAACGTGGTATTCCAAGGCAACAAGGAGAAACACTACCTCCTACCCATAACTCTACACCAGACCTGCTATTGTTTCAGCTGTTTGGGGGTTTGTCTCTTTGCACAAAGAGCTGTTGGGAGATGTGTGTTAAGTTCCTGGTCCTTGCATAGACTTCTCCAAGCAAAGTGAAGCCTGATCCAGGACAAGGACGAACAAATTTCCGGGCAGCTTCTGCAGAATCTAGATTGCTGTCTCTGTCACTGATGCAAGTGTCCTCCTAACAGCTCAGTCATCCAAGAACCTGTAAGAATCTCTATTTTCCCCAGTGAAGTACCATAGAACCCTGAAAGAAGACACTTGAGGCTCTCCAACAGCCTCAGACTTTGCTCTCTCTAACCTGTGATCCTTGCATTGAACGCACATAGCAGTTCAGCCTCATCAGCAAAGCCCAGCTTTGCAAAATAGGTGAACATCAGTGATGGGATAATGTTGGTTAAGTGTTTTGCTCAATTTAGAAGATCTAAATTTTCAATTCCCCCTTCTTTAGATTTTTCTCTCATCATCAAGTCCTTTATTGTAAAATCACTTACTTGTGAGTAAAGGGGAAGTTTGCCCACTTAAGATCTTTGATTCTTTTTCTGTATTTGCTCAGATAAAAATCTCTTGGTACCTGTCACTACAAAAGGAATTTTACCACTTCCTTGGTCTCATTCTTTGTCTGACTCATTTAAAATATGAGCTTTCATGGAAAGGGACTGGCTTTTATTTATGTTTGATATAATGCCTAGGAAACCTCATCTTCACTTGTGTCTCTGGTCTTTCTTGATGCTAAAGAATAATAAGCAATAGAAAGGCAAATGTCTTTTTAAGACAAAATTTCCTGCTCCTCCCCATTTTGAAATCTATAGATCTCACTTTGCATAGCATTTTCATAAACAGAGATAACTCTCTATAGCAATGAAATAAAATTAAGATACAGTAGTGCCCCTCAGAACACCCATCATACTTTCAAAATAGACCATTCACTTACTGTAAAGGTTATTTCAAGCTAAGAATCCATTTATTTGAATGTATTTCCATTTTAATCAATATCCTTTAGAAATAGTCTCTTTCTTAGTCATGTAAGGTGAATTGATATAATTTTAAGGACATGTATTTCTTTTCTAAATGTTCTTATATGGCAAGGACATATGTGAGATTGGATTTTCACCTCTGGTAGATATGAGTCAACAGCATTTTCTTTACCTTAGTGCAACAAGAAGATGAGTGCCAGAGGCAAGACTTTTAGAAGAGGAGACATTTCTACAGCACCTGAACACCACGGTGACAATCCCTCATTTGTAATCCCAAAAGATCTCTGAGCAGCTCTGCAAAATATTCCTTTCCTCCTGAAAGCCTGAGACCTCTTTCACCAAAAACAACTGAAAGACTTCCATTAAGTTCAACAGATTTTCAATCATGGTCTTACCCAAGATGAGTGCTTTCTTTTAATGTGTGAATAGAAGGTAATTACCTTTCATTACATCAAGTGCAGCAGAAGATGGGCAAGTAGTTTTTTCTGCTTGGGCTTGTACATTTTTGTAACATTTGCAAAATGCTGACTTATGCACACGGTTACACTCGAAACACAATTACTCATATATAAATCTGCATTTGTGTTTAAATGTCACTGGTAACAAGAACGCTTCTGGTAACAAATTTGTTTATCAAATATACATCAGAAAAATGGCACATTAAATAACAAAATGTTCAATAAAGGATATGCTCAGCATTTTTACAGGCAGTCTGGGCCTTGTCCAACATACCTGATGTAAAAAGAAACACTGTCATTAATGTCTAAGGGTCCAGATTAAAACCATAATGGAAAATTCTCAGATTTTTGCTTTCTTTACACTTTTCAAGTGATGTTTTTTCACTCCAGGACCTGATTGTAGGTCTCCTTGTGCAGATCTCATAGACTGAAATCAAGAGAAGGATTCCTGTGTATTTCAGGGGAGTCTGAAGAATCTTACATTCAAAAAGTGATTTTTATTTTTATTTTATTTTTTTTATCTGAGGGGCCTCTGAAATTCATTATTGTGTTTAGACTTCAGGAGGATTATTAGTTTGATGACAAGGAATGCTCAAGGATGACAAGGATGGCAAATTTCAAATTTGTGAAAGAATTCTTATTAAAGAACTGCAAAGAAGACTGGGACTTATCTTGAGGAAAAAGTAAAAAAGGAGGGAAGATATGCCACTGGTCTTAAAATCAGGGATGATGACATGGCAAAGGTAAGCAGAGAAATTTCATCTCTCTTTCTAAGGCTAGAATTGAGAAGCAGCAAGTGAGGCTACCAGACAGCAGGGGCAAAGTAAATAATAGCAGGGAAGCCTAAACCAGCCCTGGGGATACTTACGTCTGTTCCCTGGCTGAAAAGGGAACACAAGGTTTGAGTCCAGCTTCCTAACTAAGGAAGGGTAATAACATTTGGGATGCACTAAGGTATCTGAGACATCCATATGGAACCATCTACACCTGCAGAAGAGCAGTACCCCTCTGGAGCGGCACTGAAGGGTGGAAGAAGACCCTGGAGCGTTTCCAGTGGTGCTGCAGATGGGCCCAAAGCACTGCACTTTGAAATTAGTCACTTTGTTGCTATAGTTTGTCTGGGTCTGGTGGCAAATCGACATGTGAATTCGTGCTTTGCACTCTTTCCCATTTCTGGGTGGCAAATCTCTGTCCTCCAGGTTTATTGAGGCATCCATGAAGTCATTCTTTAATACTGGTAACAAAAATAGGAAACAACAGGTGGGTGCAGAGATTTGGCAGCATGCAAAATCAGCACGACAGGGAGATGATTTTCACCTCTGTTTATAGCACTGGTGAGATTGATATCAGAACACATTTGAAAAGATACTGAAAAATTGTCAAGGATGCAGTGAAGAGCCAGAAAAAAATATTAGAGAGTTTAGAGAAATGCCTTGCAGTGAGAGATTTAAGCAGCTCATTCTGTCTAGCATATCAAAGATGTATTTTAGTATAACCTGAAAGTCAAAACTGAATGATTCAAAATGGTAAAGTCAAAAAGCAGTGGCTTTGTTAGGAGGCCTAACCCTCTGCCTTGATGCGACAAGGCATCTTAACACAATTACAATGATTTATTTGTAGGTTGGGACAAAGTTACATGGCCCTTTCCTAAACTTGAAGAAGTGTTTATATATATTTATAAATGTGTGGTGCTTAAGGAATAATAAATATTTAATACTAGGTTTAGAGGAATTGTTATTTTTTTATTAAATGTTCTATTGAATGGGTTGTTGGAGTTGTCATTGTTTAACCCCAGTCAACAACTGAGTACCACAGAGCTGCTCACTTCCCTGTCCCTGCTGGAGGGATGTGGAGGAGAATTAGAAAAAGGTAAAACTTGTGGGTTGGGGTAAGAACAGTTTAATGCTTGATATAAAGCAAAATATTGTCATAATAATGATAATAATGGTGATGATGATGATGATGACAATAGTAACAACAATAATAAAGAAAAGGGGAAGAGAGAGAGGGAGACAGAAATAAAAACCAAGAGAAACAAATAACACACAACAAAATTGCTCACCACCTACTCATTGATGCCCAGATCAGTCCCAAGAATTGATCAGCCCCTCCTGGCCAGCTCCCACAGTTTTTATACTGGGCATGACGTTCTATGGTGTGGAATATCCCTTTGGCCAGTTCAGGTCAGCTCACTTTGCCATGCTGCTCCTTGGTTACTTGTGCACCTCGCTGGTAGAGCGTGGGACACTGAAAAGTCCTTTAGAGTGGGCAGAGCTGAGCAACAGCCAAAACATCATTGTATTATCAACATTATTCTTGTATTAAACCCAAAACACAGCACTGTACCAGCTACTAAGGAGAAAATTAACTCTATTCCAGCCAAATCTAGGACAGGAATAATTACAGAAATTCATAGGGAGAGGAACAGAAAAAAATCACATTTTTATTAAGGAACATTACAAAATTATTTTTCTCAGGATCTTGTAGACAGAAGATACATAAATCTGTTTTCCAAGACCAAAAGAGCTGCCTGAGTTTTCTTTTCTCTCCTGTATCTCTCCTCATGAAATTCACAAGGGCAACAATCGTAAAATTCCTTGAAAAGCTCTATCAATGTTATTTAAAGGGATTTAAAACATTTGAATGTTTTAACATAACAGTAAGAAAAACATGGATAATTGCTCTTCTCTATTACCCTCTGAACCTTGTTTCTACACAGCACCCCTGCACTAGTATGGTGTCTCTCTGACTCCTCATCCTCACAAGCTCATTAGTCACTAATCAGCTGCATCTCCACGGGTGGGGACCAGCAGAAAAAGTGATGCCCTGGTATGAACAGCTCCCAAGAGACGTGAATCCTGCTCTCCTCACTGCAAGGCAGTTCTGATGGCAGAGGGGTCCTCAAGCCACTTTACTACCATGTATTCACATTGCAGCATTTTTCTTTCTTGTAGACAGATTGAAATGAAGAGGAAGCCCACTGACACTCTTCAGATGGCCTGACACTAACCAAGTCAGATGGACAAGCTTTATAGCCATGATAGCACATAGTCCTTCCCAATCCATGAGCTCATACCAGATGACAGAGCCCAGTTCCACGTGAAACACCATCTGCCCAGCTTAGTGAAATGAGCTCGTGTGTTCTTGCACATGGAAACATTAATATATTTGCTTATTTGGAAGTGTGTTGTATTTAAATGCAAGTTCCAAGTAGCAGACACATGATGTAATTGCTGTATAAATAGGAAGGTGGTTTGCACACAAATATAGCAGGACTATTAGAGGTGATCATTAGTTACTAATATAAGCAGTTATTTGAACATTAGCATATTGTTATTCATAGCAGAACTCATGATGCATTTAACAAGTAAGTAATAGCCTCCCTCATAAGCTTAGGAGCATAAAGAATCTGTTCTGTAGATTGCTGGATGGACAATGACATCAGTGATTATTAAAATCTGAAACTTTCTAACAATTATCCATATTTAGAAAGACTATTTGATTAAAAAAAAGAGAGACTTGAGAGTATTTTGACCTATTTCAAATAGAATTTCCACTTATATTAGAAACTGCTGAAATTAAATAGACAGAAAAGAAAATGGAAAGAACGGAAGGAAGTGTTAAAACTCTAAAGATATGCTGAATACGTCCTCCCAAAGAGCAAAAGCAATTAATTCCCTATTACATGTGCCTTAAAGGATTCTATATTCATAAACTGACAACTCAGAAAGGACTATCCCATCAAGTTTTTGAACCAATCAACTATGACAGAAGCTCATATTTAACCTCCCCACCTTGTCCTAAAACAAATGTTGTGCTCCACCACTGAAACTATACAAGAGGAGACTCTAAACCTTTCTGATTCCAGTGTACTCCCATCTTTCCAATGTAATGATGTCTTCCTGCTCAGTACTTTCTCTTCTCTCATTCTGTCAACACTTAAAAAAAAAGCAGCAAAGAGATTAAAGTAGCTTGACAAAGCAGCAAGAAAAATCTGCTTTCTGATGTGATGCTCCTTGTAGGACAAGATCAAGGCCAGTTTTGCCCTGCAGTCACGGCTCTCATTGTGACTCGACAGTGTTAAACTCTCTTGTTGGGTGATTCCAGGGATACAGCTGTGACAGCACTAAATTAAACACGGATCACTAAAACCCTGTGAGATGCTGAAATAAGCCCAGGTCATCCTGGAGACTCTCCAGGTGTGAGTAAGCTTCTTTAGAGATAAATTGGAGGTACATAGATAGGTATATATGATATGTGCAACCTTAGTCATAACCCAGTCATAACTGACTTCATCAATACTAGGAATCTTACTAAACATTTTCAGCAAAGTCTATTTGAAACTTTTTCAAAAACTCTCCTGTGTGATGCAGTAAAAGGAGTATTGTAATTTAATTTGTTTTCACTGTTTCCAATTAGTTTCCAAATGATTTCAAGTATGGCTGCTAAAAGGAAAACAAGCTCGTTTGGGTTAATGCTGACAAATAATGAAATTTAATCATGATTTAAGATTCTTAATGTTCATTGATTAGTCCATTCAAAACACTTGAATAACCTCTTTTAAATTACAGAGTTTAAACACTTTTCTTTAGTTTTCTAGGACTGCACTTACGTCACTCACCTCTATTACTTTCTAATGGTTTTGGTTTTTCTTTTCCCACTCTTTTATAAAAATCTTGTTCATCTATAAATTGTCTTGGTTATGTATAATTCACTGAAACCACACTGATTTGGGGAGCAACATACACTGATGGTACCCTGGATAGGAACATCTGTAGGTGTTCACACAGTGTCAAGCTTCCTGAAAGAGCTTGGCAGGGTGGATCTCCAAAGAGACCAGAAAATCTTGTTTGTGCAGGAAAGGGAACTCAGGAAAATGGGTACTTCTGAGCAGCTCCATGTCTTCTGAAATAAATGTGTCTATTTGGTTCCATTTAAAAAATAAACAAACCACCATAAAACAAATAACAAAACCAACCAAAAACCAACCAAAATCCACAGCGTATACTCATAGGGAGAAACCCTTGTGAAGGGAAAATTCTTTTACTTTCTTGTTCTCTGGGGTCTTTGTGGGGGTTTTTGGTTTTGTTTGCTTGCTTTGTTTGGGTTTTTTACTTAGCTCTTCATTATTTTTCCTTAAATATAAATACAATTCTCATTTTGAATTCCAGATTTCCAATAATTCTTCTGCATCCCTGCTCTGTAGATTTCTCAAGACACATCAGAGGACCCCATATATGTGACGCAGGGAAAATCATGCCTGAATTGTCTTTGGAGGAACAAGCTGGGGCCCCACCATCTTTCCATACTTTAAACTCTCTGCTTTACAAATCCTGAAGACAGGATTACTTGGCGCTCCACAGCTCTTTCCTACCGCATTGCTGAAATGAAATGTTTCAATATTCTTGAAATGAAACATTCTGACATTATCAAAATGCAAAGAGAAGATTGAAATGATTCATTTGGACTTACTCCCATAAAAATGTCACTGAAATCAGCACATTTTCACAACATGTTTTGATTTGGGTAAAGCTGAATATATTTTTTTTTTTTCCCCTTGGAAAATGATTTCATTAAAAACAAATGACCAGCTCTAATTACAACTCACTGAGCCTTTGCTTCAAAAGTCAAAGCCACTAAAACAGCACTTAGTCTGTATGTACTGGGAGACAGATTCTCTCTTACAGGTTGCTATGAAAAACATCTTTCTTCCCCCACGGAAGGGCTGCTATTTGATGTCCCTGGGACTGCAAGCCGAATTTGTGTCTTGCCTTTAAGTGGCATCCACAATTTGTCAGGAAAAAAAAAAAAGTCAAGAATTTAATAAACAAGTCAAAGGCAAAAGGTGAAGGGCACATCCCAACCCTTTGAAGAAAATTACCATTGACTTTCAAGTTTAGTTCTGGAAATGGAAAGCAGGAGCTAACAGAGCCATGTCTGCACGGCACTGGGGCCTGAGTGGAGATCCACGACAGGACCAACAGAGCCACGTCCCGAACAGGAGTCGATACAGCCACGCCAGAGCAGCCCTCTGTCCAAACTCATTAGGTTGCTGAAAAGCTGGACTTTATGACTTTGTCCATGCTCTTAAACTAAATGTGCCCCAGTCCACAGCGTGACACCGAGGCCAGCTGGCACACAACAGCTCACACCAGTGTGGAACCCTCCATCCCCCTGCATCCTGACTGCCTCTTGGGAGCGACTCCTGCTCCACGCTAACACCCAAAAAGAGTACAGACATGGTTTGTGGGAGTGCCTGCTTGCTTGAGATGAAAATGCACTGTTAACTTATTAGTGTAATTTATCAGAAAAGTTGCAGTGCCCAGCGCTGTTTAATTTAGTGATATAAATATGGCCAGTTAATCTGCCCATGTGACTGACTGAAGTGCTCATATCTTTTAATGAGTGAATATCCCAGCACTTCCAGGGCTGAGGGACACATGGCTTTGTCACAGTGCCTGTGGCCTGAGAGAGACCTGCCTGATGCCAACCTGAGCCCTTGGCTGGTTACAGGGCACCAACACAAGACCTTCTTCAGGGCAAGGTCAGCTCTGCCGTCCCACTGCAGCTTCAGGGGCAGATGCTGACACATATCTCTCACTCACCCTGAGCTGTGAAGGTTTTATATTGCTTTTAAATCAGCTTTTCACCATGTCACAGGTCAGTTATTTTGGGTTTGGGTTCCCTTAAGGGAAATTCCTTTCCCTGGCAAGCTTTGGTGGTGTCCTTGGTTGACCAGGACCACGAGCCACAGACTCATAGAATCATTAAGGTTGGGAAAGTCCTCTAAGAGTATGGAGTCTAACCATTAACCCAGTACTGCCATGTTCACCACTAAACCATGTCCCCAAGCACCATATCTACACATTTTTTGAAAATTTTTTGAATGGTGATTTCACCACTTCCCTGAGCAGCCTGCCCCAACACTTGAAAACCCTTTCTGCTAAGAAATTTTTCTTAATATCCAATTTAAACCTCCTCTTGAACAGCCTGAGGCCATTTCCTCTTGTCCTATAACTTGTTGCCTATGAGAAGAGATCAACCCCCACCTGACTACAACCTCATTCCAGGATATCGTAGAGAGCAATGAAGACAAACCCAAATCAGGAACAGGACTCTGAAGAAAAGCATGATGCACTTTGTCCTCCCTCCTACTCACTGCCTGTTCTTGTCAGTGCAAAACTAACTAAAACCTCCCAAGTCTGGGGGCAAATTTTGTTTATTAGTCAGAGATGGGCAGGAGAACCATGGGATTGTCTGTAAGTCAGGGACAGGGAGGAGGTTAGGCTTTAACTCTCTTGGTCTCTGCTTGGCTCATGCCTTCTTCCTCCTTCCCTGCATCCTTCCCAGTGTGGCAGGTGCAGCACAAGGCAAGCAAACACCAGTCACCTCACAAGCTCCAGGGATGCACACTTGGAAATCAGTAATATTGTCTCACCAAACAAAGCTTTGAATAAGGCCCTAAATGTATCATTTCTGTGGAAGAATAACTAAATGAGTAGCTGGGATGGCAAATAAGGAGGTGGTGATCAAGATGTGCCTCTGGAGCGGTGGGGAGAGGAGCAGGGCTGGTTGGGTGAAAGGGAAAGAGCTGGCAAAGCAGTTGATAGAAGAAGCATTTGTATGACATTAAGGGAAATTCTGTGAGAAATTAAAACCCGCTAAAGATTAAAGTTGAGTAAAGAGCTCCAGACATCCAGCAAGGCTTCAGTTGGGTGTCTGGAGTCTTTGACAGAAGAAGTGATTCATCGGCTCCCACACACACCTTTTTTTAAGTATGCATGCTCATTTCAACAAATGTGAGATTTCCAGGAAAAGCAAGAGCACAGCACACCCACTCAGCCCTGAACAGCCTGGCGTGGGAACACTGACGCCATGCCGGGGACGCCTGCCAAGCGCGGCAGAACCGCCCTCTGTCCTTCTCCCAAAGGGTGGAAAACAGGGAGCTTTTCCCTCTCCTTCTCCTCCCCTCCACTGTTTCACTTGGTAGAGGTTTGGGTTCACTCTGCTGTGGGTTGGGTGATTCATCTCTTGCACACATATGGGGAGGGAAAAAAAAAAAAAGATAAATATCTATATGTATATTGATATATATATTCTTATAGATATATGTATCTATATATAGGAGATAGATATCTCCTGTTGGACAGCTAAGGTCTCAGGAGACAAAAGTTTGGTGGATAGATCGGCATGCCTGGAGATCCAAAAGGCCTTTGAATAACTGTCCAGAGGGTGCTGAAAGACTGCCACATGCTGCAAACTTGTCCTCCCCTATCCACAGTTTGGTTTCACAAAGAGTGTTTCAGAGTTCACAACCACGGGGGAAGAAAAGGTCACACAAACACCTGATATGGAAGATGAGTGGGATAAGGTGTAGTAACACCTGCCTGACTCTTCAGCGGGCTCATACATCAGCTTCAGTAAGTGAGGACTGGGCATATCCATGATAACAGACAGCTCAAAAAGAAACATCAGAACATGAGAAATATAACCTGTACTAAAATGCTTCTCTTTAATAATATTTGACCAACACTCATATGACCCCTGAACCCTCTGCTCCCTATCACACAACTAAAGTGCCATGATCACTTAGAAAAAGCCAATTTCTCCATCTCTGTCCCTCATAATCCAAACACATGACCAGTAATTTAAATACAGTAAAACAAACAAACCTTCTTATACTTACATAGAAAAATAAATATAGTTAAATACTCAGCCACTTTTATACTACCCTCTTCATGCTAGTATAAATAATTTAATAAAAACCGCTGTCAAAAATAACTGAAGCTGCTCCAGACTTTTCATCTTCTTGAATCTCATGCTGCAAAATTTAGGGATCTTTGACTCGGAATTTATGTTTGACTTGCCACCAAGTACCATCACCTCTGTGGTGGTGAGAACATCCCGAGTTGTTCTGGCTATGAACTGGACTAGATGACCTCACAGGTCTTTCCCATCCCCACGCTTTCTGAAATTCTATTAAAGGCCTCTGTCAAAACCCCACCTCTGCTTATTCTGCGAAGAGGGAGGGGGCATTTGGGTTTGCAGTCAGGGCACAAAACTGCAATACGTGAAACTAAATTTCTATCCTTCCTCCTACCCCAGCTGATACAGGTATGGATACAGATCAACAGGAGAAAAAGTAACATTCCTCAAAATGGTCAAATAGACTTGGTGACTTAGACTCAGTCTCCAAAAAAAAAGAAATATTGAGAAAACTCAAAGACTGTTTTTTGGGTTTTTTTCCTATTTTTTCTATTTTTTTCTGTTGCCAACCTGGTTCACACCAAAAGACTGAGAGATGGATTATTGTGTGGGACAAACATTTTCTTTCAATTAGAAAAAGAGATAAATCAGAAAAGATAATTGGTTTAAGTATCCATATCGTTACCCCAATATATTCACTGTGTCCAAATTATGTGGAGTGTGGGTAAGAGTTTGAAAGCTATGGACACAAGTCAGCCCACCTTAATTGCCTCCTTCCTGGGTGGGGCACAAAGTCAATACCGTCTCTTTATAAAATCACCCCAAACACCTACCTACAGTCAGTCCAGTATAGGATAATATCATCAGTATAATATAATCAGTTATTTTCTCATAGAATCCCAGAATCATAGAATGGTTTGGGTTGGAAGCTACCAGAGAATACCTAGTTCCAAGCCTCCTGCCATGGATAGGGAAAATTTCCACTAGAGAAGCTTCCACCAGAGAACCTTCCACATTTTTTGCCCAGTACTGCATTTGCTGCAACAAATAGGCTTCATGTTCCTGGGCCTGAATTTCTCATTCATACCTTTATGAATCATTTTGGAGACGGGTCACTTAAGCTTTCTCTACAAGGATCATGGACCAGTGCACTTGAGATGTTCAGCTCCCAGAGTGAGCCATTCTGTGGACAAAGCCACCCCCTGTCAGACACCAAAGGTGGACATCACTTGCTGCAGAACTTCAGGGCAATTCTGTGACTCCACGATTTGCATGTCAGGATTTTGTAAGTTTGAGTTACGGGATTAGGTAGGTCCTCGACTCCAGTATCTTGAGACACTCAAGTTTCTCAAAATGAGATAGGTGGATCAGTTTTACAAAAAAGAAATTTTTGGGGAAAAAAACAATGTTTTCTCCTTTCTCTCTGTTTTTCAAGGGCTTATGTAGAGTTCAGACGCCTCCAGATCATAGCAGAGGATAGATGGAAGCTGGGATGTCCATCTTGCCTAGACAGGCAGTGTGTCATTTAGACATTTTGGGTACAACTCAGCTAGATTTATACAACTGCACACTACTGACAGACACACTGTAGGTATCTAAATTCAGACACAGTCACAGACATTCAAGTTCTCACTCAGGCTGAATCCCATCCTCAGGGATCTCCAAGGGAAGATTGCAGTGGAGTAAAGGAGTGGTGGATTTTCCCTTCATTGCATTTAAATTTTCCACAAATATATTTCATATCCTGTTTAGAATCAAAACCTCCATTACTTTCAAAAATTGGGCAGGTGTTCCTTCATGCTTTATAGACATCTGATGTTTTATATCTGGAGAGCTCCCACAACACACACACATATTTCCGGACATTGCCACAATCAATGCTAGACAAGAGTTAAACATTGCTGAGTATTATTTTTAGTTGCCTTGAGAAATGTTCAGGAAAAAAAAATGACCACAATATAGGACAATGTGTTGCAAAAATAAACACTTAAAAAGAACTAAATGAAACTGAAAAACAACTCTGTGCATATGATTACCATTTCAAACAGGGACAGACTGACCCATTGGATACTCCTGAGAATGCTCCCTCCATGGAAAGGTATTCATATATATCAGCATTTATAAGATTCAGAACAACATTGGGGTCATTTTGTTTAAAATATACTGTGAACTCAGCAGGATGCATCTGCTTTATATTAGTCTTGTGGAAATACTATAAAGGGTTTTGGGGGGTTTTTTGGTGTTGTTTTTTGTTTTTACTTGGTGGATAATTGGGATAAAACTGAACTTGTGTAAAAAAGAAAGTAACTCATGGCAGAAATATCTTAGTAGACGAAGTTATAAAAAAGGGAAACAGAAGTCTGAAAACTAATTATGCACTTTTGAGAAAACATTTATTAAAGTATCTAATGATATTTCAGTATTTGTTTTGTTGTTATATTGCAGTATGGTGGGATTTTTTCTATTCTGGCAACATGAAAATTTATATTTTGACACTTAATACAACCATAGCTCAGGTATCAGATCAACTGATCACTTTTTGGGATTGAGTCAAGTCTGTTCACCTTGTACTGTCATTAAAACATGTGCAAAGCCAGGAACTGGTTTAAACTGATCTGATTTGTGGCATCTTTGCTGCAATTTGTCATTCTCCTTGCACAGATGCAAATGACAAAGGAAGGGAGAATCAGGCCCTCTGTGCTGACAAAGGGCTCTTATCTTCCCAATGTTTTGCTAGCTGATCATACTGTTTCCTTGTCCTCTCATTTAAGGGTCATCAAGATAAAAGTGTTTGTTTGAATTCTTTTTTTTTTCTCTTCCTTGCTCCCAAGTCCTGTGATACATAATGTTCCTACTAAGGTCGTACTTTGGTCCCCTAAATATGTTTCTGTATGGCTTCATGGACTGCTCTGCTTTTGTGGTTTTGCTTAATTATTTAAAGAAATTGGAATCTTTCCAACCAACATAATTTGGGGGGATGTCCCCCTCCTATACACCCTGTCCTAAGGCCACCAGCCCCAGCTCTGCTTTGAGACAGAGCAGAAAGGGTTCATCCGAGCAGGGTCTTACAGCCTCAGTTTCAGCATCTTGTACAATCTGAGATCAGGAGCTGCTACAGTAATCTGTTTACTTTCTTTCTCAACTTAAATAAAACAAGAGGGGGAAAATGTTCTAACGAGATAGCTCCTGCTTATGTGAGAGATTCACGGGGAATAAAAATAAAAATCTATTTACCTTCCACCACTTACAATGAATTATGAATACAGCGGTGTCACCAATTTGCATAGAGCACGTACACGCAGCTCATTCTTGCTTAATCCTTTTGCTTGAGCTTTTTATTATTTCTTATTATTATAAATTCAAGCACAGAAGGCAATTTCAGCACCTGAACTATTTAGAGAGAAGACTGATTATGTTATTATGGAGAAAACTGGTTTTTATCAATTGGTTTGGCAAATTCAGGCTCAGACACTCTCCAGTTCCCTGGTCTCCCATCTTGATTACTGTGACATCCCGCTCAACTTTGATTCGTATCCCTACGGTATCAGCCATTCAAAGTACAATCATCAAAGCACAAAAATGAGCCAGCATTGCCTTACTGGCAACATTTTGATTTCTGTTTCTTTTATTCCTTGTATATCACATCTTTTCCAAGGGTTCGGTTTCAGCTTCTTTAAAACTGCTTGTGTTTATACCCAGGATGACACTGGTGCTGAAGAAAAGCTGGATTCAATGGAATGAAAGGCAAAGGATGATTCATATTCTGAGGGTAGAGATTATTTCAAGAGTTTCTCAAGCTAAGAAGGTTGGCAAAAAGGTCTTATGGCTGGTTTGTAGAGGAACATGGAGATTGCATCTTTGCAATCTTAGAGAGGTTGCTGCACAGAGTAAGTTGGGAGTGACCTCTCTGTTTGATCAGTCCTGGTTCACTGGATTCATAACCTGAAACTTGACTGGATACTGTTGCCTTTGACTGCAGTGCTGGCATACATATGTAACACAAGGATACAGAAGAGGGAAAGAAAAATTAACAAAAATAAAATTAAGAAAAAAAAGGCGCTTAAGAGAAAATAAGGCAAAGAATGGGAGCAGAAGAAATGCAGATGGAGCCAAGCCTGGGAGGAAGAGGGGATGTGTCTGGGGAGTGGCAAAAGGCAAGGACAGTGGGAGTTGTCACATGGTTCTAACCACGAACTTGAATGAGGCCAAGAGGAGGGACGAGGGTGTGACAATGGGGCATCTTGTAAAAGCCGGCAAGATGCCAATCTATAAGCAATGGAATTAGGTGCAAGAGCCATGAAAAGGTACTCATTGATCTGCAATGAGAGTCATCAGTAAAGTGGAAGCAGAGAAGGAGGAAGCAGATGAAGAGAGCAAGATAGATGAAGAAAATTGAGACCAGAAAAATCACTTTTTGGTTTAGCTCAGGCCAGGAGGTCACTAATGGCCTTGGGCAGGCAGCTTTCAGCAGAGGGGAGGATTTGGGAGCCAGCAGAGAGGTGATCAAAGGGGAAAGCAGGAGCAGCAGAATTTAAGGCAAGATGAGTCAGTGCTCTGGCATTTTGGAGAACAGGTAGGGAAGGGTGGAAAGGCAGGGGGTTTAAGAGGCAAATGGAAGGTGTAGGGCATTAGGGCACCAAGTGATGCTGATGTAGAGAGCAATGAAGACATTGCAGTGCCATCCTGAGGCACTGCAACCTTGGAAGAGCCTCCTGTTCCTTTCTTGCTTTTCACATCCCCAAGCCTCCCTCTTATCGAAAAAAAAAAAAAAAAGTCAAACAAACAGAAAAAGGAGAAATTATGACTGACAAAGCGGTAAAATTAATGGTATCAAGCAGAGTAAAGCACTGTCACGGCCCAGAGCTCCGTCCTGTAATAAGTGAGTGGCCCAGATGTCAAAGGAGTTGGGGCATTCCCTGCCGACACAGACAGGCTCCTGAGGGCAAAAAACATTTTGTCCTCATTTATGGTGTGGTGAAATAGGAGAGGGGGAGAAGGGAACAAGGTAGAAGATAACTGAGAAGTAAATTGATTTACATTTAAATGTTATGTTTTTATTACTATTTTTTTTCCACTCAGTGTGAAATCTCATCCTTTAAACCAGACAAACCAGGGTAAACTATTTTTTATAGTGTGAAAAAAAAAATGATTGACATTCTGAGGTAATACTTTTTAAATTCCTCCAATTAAACAAAGCGAATTTAATTTTAAGTTTAATTAAAAGGAAATTTAATTAGAAAGAAGATTAAATTTTAATTAAATTTCTCCAAAATCCTTATCCTTGCCTTTACTGCTAATATTTCTCTCGGAACCAAATCCCTTTTTAATATTCTTAAATTCTATTCTAGTAAACTTCCCCTTTATATTAAAATTATATCTGCCTGGATGTACTCGCTACCAGGAAAAAAAAAAAAAAAATCATTACCCCTTTTAAAATACTTGAAGAGTACACCTGAGACACAGAGTAACTCAAGAGCGACCAGTGGAACATTTGGATACGCTCTGAGTGCGACATCGCTAAATTAACCCGCCTGCTGCTGAACGCTCCGCAGGCAGGGAAGCATCTGTGTGTCACAAGACATTCCTTTCCTGCACACAGCTCTCTCTGCTGCTCAGCACACCCACGGTGTCCGTACGGGCTGCACTGATCAGCATTTCACGTGCTCTGCTTGTGTGTCCTCTTTTCTTTTCTTCTGCAGAGAGCTCTTCTGGTGGGTCTCTGTTTTGCTTTGTTTTGTTTGGGTTTTTCAATGTAGGATAGTTTGGGTTGGAAGGGACCTTAAAGGTCATCTTGTTCCTCCCCCTGCCACGGGTAGGGACACCTTCCACTAGACCAGGTTGCTCCAAGCACCATCCAGGCTGGCCTTGAACACTTCCAGGGATAGGGCAGCCACAGTTTCTCAGGCCACCCTCTGACAGCGCCTCATCACTCTCACAGGGAATTTATTCCCAATATCTAATCTACACTTGCCATCTTTCAGTTTAGAGCTTTTCCACTGCCCTATCACTGCAGGCCCTGGTCCAAAGTCCCTCTCCAGCACTCTTGGAGCCCCTTTAGGTACTTGAAGGGTCTCTAAGGTCTCCCTGGAGCCTTCTCTTTGCCAGGCTGAACAGCCCCAGCTTCCTCATCTGCTTTCTTTTCCATCCATTCTTGCCTTTTGGAGCAGTTTGCCTCAGTCGCAAGCACTCAAGATGGGCCAGTTCAAATCTGCCTTTTGCTTACTCTGTACTCCTTTGACATCAACTCCACCTCCAGAGTGGCCAAAATGTCTGATAACCAAAAATCTGTTGCTATAAGGTACCATAAGGGTTGTATAAAGGCTTTGCAGAGCTCTGCTTGGTGGGTACTGCAGATGGACAGGAGACAGATGGACCACTGATGCATCCACCCTGCCACCAGACCATCCTCCTGAATCTCCAAAGATACATCTCCCGTGCACAAAGCAATGCCATGTGGGAACAGGGACCGGACACCCACCCAGGAGACACAAGATTGGAGGCAGCCATAGCAGGGCAGTGCTTGTCCTGAGCCACACATCTGCACTTCCAATTTTGCTCTTTTTCCAGCAGAGGCAATCACATCTCATAGCAATGACCAGGTGAGCTGGCTGGGCTAGTGGACAAGCAGGATGGCACTTAGTAGGGCTTTCCAGAGCACCTCTGGCAGTCATTTCCCTGACTGAGGTATGGAGTCACAGCCCCCCCCGTCCACTGCCATGACCCCACAGCCCAACATGGACTGGTGGGTCCAGCACAGGGTCACAGGGTGGAAAAGATGCTGTGAAACTACGTCAGACCACAGTTTGTGCTGGAGCCTGGCAGAAGGGGCAGGAGAAGGAGTGGGAGGACAGCCAGCATTGGCTCCTGAGCTGTGCTCAGGGTCTCTGTCCCCAAGACCTTCCATGCTCATAATGAGCCAGTACGTGACCCATCGTCCCAGATTCAGAACAACCCATGCTTATTTAAACACGTTGTCATGGTGACCACTAGTCTTGCCAGTGAAGACTGACTTGCAAAGCAATCATTATTTATGTAGTTACTCTTACACGTAAAATCTCATCTGCTGGACTCATATGTTGTTATACCTGGCAGCCATATACCTGCTCCAGCAACTCTTTGACAAGAATCAGGACCAGACATTTCAGAAACTCCGTAACAGAACACAGATGATGCTTTGTCTGCACACTTGTCAACTAGAAAAGTCACATGCCCACTTTGAAAAAATACCACAGATGTTTATGCTCATAAAACTCAGATTTTCTTGGGGTTTTTTGTCTTTTTTTTTTTTTTTTTTTTTTTACCAGACAACTCCTGCATGGGTTTCCAAGTGGTGCTGCAGAGCACTCACTGAACTTTGGAAGGACAAGAGAGCATTTTGCAAGATTTATAGAGCTCTATTTGCTTTGAAAGGGAATCCAAATAAGATGCATCTTCCCTGCTGGAATTAAAGCAGAGATCCCAGGAAATGAGATGTGTGCAAGGCCAGTCTCAACTGTCTCACTCACAGCAGACCCACCGTAGTCCTGCACACCCATGCTGCACATCTTGAGAAATCCTCTAACCTGACTACTTTGTTCACATCTCTTCTACTTGTTGACATTTGTGAGGTCATTCAGGTTGCTCCTGAACAGCAGCCTAGGGGGTTTTGGGGGGATTTTTTTTATTAACTAATCTTTCTATGTTCCCTTACCCTAAAGTCATCTATTTTGTCTGGGGGCACCCTGCTCACCTCCTGATCTCCACGCTCTCCATATCTCTCTCCCACCCACTGCAAAAGTTAGCAGGAGTTGACCTTTCTCCTCACCAGCTGTCGGACCTGGCAGAGGTTCCTGAACAATGGAATTTTTGCCTTGTGGGTTTTTTTTTTTTTGTCTTCCCCATCTATCTTAAAAATAAACATGGACCAAGTGACAAAAATTTATACACTACCAGTCTGTTCCGCAGACAGTTACACAGTTACGGTGATTGGAAAAGACACAGAGCAAAGACTGATTAAAATATGATGGGCCAATGGCATTATGCATCTTATTTCTTTCACAGATGTAGTCCTAAAAGTATTCTAGGACAGGCTTGAGAACATGGTGATAATCTTTTATTTATAGTGATTAAATTGTTAACATGATGGAAATTTATATTCTTGTTTTTGCGTGCCACTGCTCATTTCCAAAATCTATCTTATGAGTGGAAGGTATTTTTATTACTAGCTTCACTTACACTAGGATCAACACAGATGAGGTCTAATAAGCAATGCTAAGATAGAAATAGAAACGGAAACAGAAAAAGGAAATAACTTTATCCTTTTTTTAAGTGAGATACTGCAGCATAGAGAAATCAGCTGTGGGTACTGACCCACCTGGAAGTGCACTCTCCAGTCAATTTAAAGAGTTCCACAAAGATCACTTGGAAAATCTGTGGTGAAACAGGGAATTCAATGCTGATTTCCAGAGTCCTAGATTGCTACTTCAAGGAAAAAATAATCCCATTATTTTAGATGCAAAACAAAATTAAGAGATAACACAAGACAGAACATTTGTATTACTAATGGGAATGTTTGGATAAATCTGGTATCGTCCCAGTGATGAAACATGATACGATCCAGATATCTTGGATAAAATCATTACATGATGATGGTATAATTTTAACTGATGGATAATTTGAATTCATCTTCTGTGTGAGGGCTCAGTCTATTCAGATGGATCCCTGTGAGCAAAGAGTTGCTCCAGCAGGGCAAATACAAACTACCCAACACTGCCAGTGTTAAGTGCTATTTCAGTGTGCAGAAGACATGTGCTGTATACACCTGGAGATCTCCTCCACCAAGGAGTCTGATACTGTCATGTTCATGCAAAACACAGCAGAGGAAGAGAGCAAGTTCTTGTGTTCATCACCTTATTAGAAGATGTTCCTTGAGATAATCATGGTCTGGGTCATGTTCTTAGCCAGGGGGTGTTGTGACACTGAGCTGCAAACTCTTCAGCACAGTTGGTGCTGTGTTGGGGTAAGTTATGCCTCGTGAAGCTTTGCTGTTTGAGAAGGGGAGGCTTTGAAACAAATCACAACACCATATATGAAACTAAAAACAAAAGCCCAAGAGCACACCACTGTCTCCATTTAGTGGATTTGGACTTTTCCAGGTGATATACCCAACCTGAAGATCTGAATTTGTCTGCAGAAAAGAGGGGATGCAGGCAGTGCTTGACTGCATGAAGCCTGTGGTCAATCTGATTGAGTATGCCACCTGGCAGGAACCAAGGAGGCACCACAGGAAAGTTCAAGACATTTCTCTCACAAGGGAACTTTCCTACTTTCCCACAGCTGGTTAAGGTCTTCTCAGTCCTGGAAGTGTAAGGATTTATTTCCTGTTTCTTGCTCCTGTTGAAAGAAAACTGTTCTTTACTGTTTAGTGTGTTCTGCAGACTATCTGGAGAGTAAGGAGCTTTCATCACATAGACACAAAAATAGAGAGAGTTTTATGGGGTGTGTTTCATTCCCGTTGGGTGCCCACCAGCCATGACTAGTGCCCTTTGGGCCACACAATCAACCTCCTCACTCACGAAGATAAATGTCGTATCAGCCCTGCAGTAAGCCATCATCTATTCTTGAGAAACAAAGAGAGTATATAGCATGACCTTCCTTGAAATATTGGATCTATTTACACGGGTTTGCGTGGACCACATTACTTATGAGTCACCAAGGGGAAACTGAGCTCCTTGTAGATAAAGCGATCAGTGCAAACCACTGTAAATAAATCTGAAATTTCTATGAAGGTCGCACTGTGTCTGATTTATACTTCAGCACCCTATGAAATAATGTTGACCAGGTAAGTGGTTTTCAATTATTTTTTTTTTATTCACATAAGAAAAGAAAAAACCTCCTTTTTTGTAGTATAAGGGACTGCTCAATTTTAAAGTGCATCTGGTTAGAGAGATGGCACATGCCTAGGAAGTAAGTTATTGTCTGGCATAAGGCTAAATGTTCCTAGACCTGATTCTGCCATCCTAACTAACCAGGATGACTTGAATGGGCATACAGGGCAGAGTCAAACCCAGCAACAGCAACAGATGATCCTTAGACACTGAAGCTTCATTTTTCTGATTAATCTATACCTTTGTTTCCATTATTAACCCCAGTATAGGTCAAGCCCAAGTGAAGCCTTTGTATCACTAACATAGGAGTTACCATAAGCACAGGCTTTTGGTCTTGGAAGATAAGTAATGCTCCAGTGGTCAAATTATAGGAGTGGAAGTCAGGTACTTTGTTTCTGCCATTAATCTGCTTTGTGACCGGTTTCACAAAGCAGAGCTTTCTCTCAGCTTTCATCTGACCTGTCTGCTAAAGCAGGTGAACCCCTGGTGTCAGAGGAGTCTACCTGATGCAATTAGGAGCAATAACCATGAGGACTCCATTTTAGGTTGAAAGGAGTCTTCTGGCTGAATGTGCAATCAGTTGCTTCAGTTTGCAAAATCAGACAAGAAATCTATGAGCAGATTGTCCAAGAATATTGTTAGGTTTTCTACTTGCTGCTCATGATGTTACTGGAAGGTTGAAATGGTATCTAGCAAATCTGAACTTGATCATCATATATTCTGCTGAGCCTCCAACTCATGTTTTAGTGTTCTAAACAGGGTGAAATAAAAACACTTTTGGAGTACCTAAGCTTAACACAGGAAGAACAATCTTTTGAGAATTACAGCAAGGTTGAACTTGCCTGAACTGTTACTCATTCTCACAAAAGTTTTACTTTACACAGTAGGAAGTTAAGATTCAGAAAGTCTGAGAGTCTTCAGGGACACTAAGCAGCCTCAGCGATCACAGCAGATACAATTCAGACCTGGTAAAGACAATAATGCTCTCTGGCAAAAGAGAAAAGTCGAAGTTACTTCATGAGTCTTCCACAATGTCAGGAAAACATGTCTTTTTTAAAATTTCCTGGAAAATACACCCAGCACCCAAACTTCAGCTCAATTTTTAAACTTTGTAATAAAATGGCTGGAGATAGAAGCTGGTCTGAAACACAGCCTTCCAGGAAGTCTAGGTACAATAAGGTTTTTCTAAACCAGACTGAGATTTTAAAACCAAATTGGTTAATTTAAACCTGAGTGGGACCAGCCTTTTGTCAGCGTCAGCAGTTCTGCCACACCTCAGGACCTTTTATCAAATCTATGCCTCAGCAAATTTAAATGCTAGTTTAACTGCAGTTGCTAGTTAAATGACAGTTAATTACATCCTTGTAGCTCAGATTAATCACTTTAGCATATGAGTAGCTTACATATTGGACAGGATGTATACGAAGTGTCTCTGCAAAAGTTGAGAGACCTTTCTGCCCCACAAAGGGAAATCTAAGCACCCATCAGCACTCCAGGACCATCCTCAGCCACAGGAGGTGGCTCAGCTCAGCTGGTCACTGCCTTCTCGAGGGAAGGATCAAGAACTGCCTCATGACTTACAGAAATGGCAAAAAACATTGAAACCTTAAAAAGGTAGTGGATGCCCCATTCCTTTAAACATTCAAGATTAGGTTGAACAGGGCTCTGAGCAGCCAGATCTAGTTGAAGATGTCTCTGCTCACTGCAGAAAGGTTGGACTAGATGGTCTGTAAAGGTGCCTTCGAACCCAAACTATTCTATGATTCTACAGGATTGGAGCCTTAAAAGTTGTTAAAGTAGAATGATCACATTAAACAGGTGGGTTTTTTTGTTGCTGTTATTAACACTATCATGATTGTGACAGTTCTTCACAAAAGTACCACACAGGAAGAAGATCCAAATTGTCCTAGTCCCTGTGTAAACTCCAATCCACATCCTAGAAAACTGCCACTTAAACTTTACAATTGAATTACATCAATGCTATTCAATTTGAATGTAATGTCTTTAGAGTAATTGCACTGCAAAAACCATCTATGCAAAATATTAATTCATATTTTTTATTTACTTCATTTGGCAGTTTGTCTTGCTGCCTCCTCTTCACTCAGATTTATCAGTAGTCTGGCAACCATCAAAGACCATTTGAGAAGTGG
This sequence comes from Chiroxiphia lanceolata, assembly GCF_009829145.1. Lineage (NCBI taxonomy): Eukaryota > Metazoa > Chordata > Aves > Passeriformes > Pipridae > Chiroxiphia > Chiroxiphia lanceolata. Next base: position 4,609,672 of record NC_045671.1, on the reverse strand, counting down.
CACAGTCTTGGCAAGGACTGGATCCTAGCAGAAGACTCTCTGAAACTCACAGTAAAGCCCTCCCATTCTGTTGTTCCACAGACCCCGCTCCACCATCTGCCTCGCGAATTAGATTTTTTTGTTGCTGCATTTCACAAGTTTAAAAATACGGTTATTATGATCCATAAACCAGCTTTCACGGAGATTATTAATTAAGTCCCAAATATTGTACTGACGTGCTTTGTGAAACATGCCTCCAACGTCACAGCACTGCTGCTGTTACAACCCATCTGCAGAATGTCACATCAGAGCACTTAAAAGTTTCGTGTTGCCTGCAGGAGAGGCGGGGGGGGGGGGGGAGTTTTGTTTTGCTATCCCTTGTAGCAGTCCGAGAAGTAAAACCTGGAGCCTTAGAGTCAGGTGGATGAGATAAATTGAAACGGATCTTATTGCTCCCAAACAGTCTCCTGGAAACAATGGCATCTTGACATTTTATCAGTCACTCATGCGGTCATTCTCAGCGGTATCAGCCAGAGCTTGAAGGATAGAGCCGTAAAGAAAGGATTGTCAGCCATAAACATTCCTCAAAACCATGAAAGCCACAAATGAAAGCTTAAGTAATGGAGGACGGAATACCCTTGATATTTCAACAATTACCTGCAACAACAGGCTTTGTTCAGAGCCCCGGCCATTTTTTTCAAAAGCCTTTAGTTGTCATGGCCAGAATAGGATAGGGGAAGGGAAAAAAAAAAAAAGGCAAGAAAAGGAAAAAAAAAAAAAAGAAAAAGGGGGGGGGGAAAAACAGAAGAAAGAAAAAGAGAAGGATTAAAAGTTCCTATATGAAAAGACAAACTTGAGTGGCTGCATATATGAGGAAGTTTATGGAAATTTTTCATTTTTTTTAAAAAAATCAAGATTTATTGCCAGATATTAGAATTATTAGGCTGGTAGAGAGATACTTTTTTTCTTCTTCTTCTTCTTTTTTTTTTTTTTCTTTTTTCTCCAAGAGATCATTAGAAGAACATTCATGTTGCTGAGCTGTTACCTCTCTGGTCATTTCTGATGTCAAATTATGGAAGAAAAAAATGACACTTGTAAGCACATAGCAATTGAAGGAGCTTCAGTGATGGACAGAAGTGAGCAAGTGGGAAAGCAGAAGTGAATTCAGCTTCATTACACTTTGGGAAAACTATCATATTTTTGTGCAGGAGAAGAAAAAGAAAATCTAGTTTTAAGTAGTCTTTGTGCCAATATTTTAGCAATTTAGAGCTCATAGAAACTAAGTAAAATGTAGTGCTTGGTATCCAAGTCAACCCAAACTCTGGAGGCAGCAAACATGAAAGGTTAAATGCTCTAGAAATTGCATTTGTAGAGTTTCTCAACTTAGGAGATTAATAGTTACTCAAAGCAATGGATAAATATTAGCAAAGGACCATTAGCAGAGAAAAACACATCAGTGAATCAGAGCTCCCCAGCTTATCAGATCAATTTTAAACAGGTTTATCTTGGACTTTTCCAGCACCTTAATGAGGAACAAATTGGTTTTTTACCCCTTTTTGTTTCCTGAGATTTTGTTGACTTTTTGTTGTTAGGTATTTCCAACCATTAATATAAATGGGTCAGTGGCATAAGACAATTAATTCCCTCTTCCCTTCAAGTTTCTGAATACAGGCATTTTATGAAAGTTCCCTTTTATTGCTCTGCTGATAGTTACCTAAACTTTAAGAACAAAAGAGTTACTCTTGTTTAATGATTCTCACAAAGGAGGAAGAGACCAAGTAATAAATGGAAACAACACCAAAAACAGGCTATTTTTTTTTTTATTTTATATATGTACATATATATTGGTAGACAATAATGTGAACAGCTGAGTTAGAGCTTGTATACTGACATGAGTAATTCTGTGGCCAGAGAGAAAAGAATCATACCCTGAACCACACCCTGTGTTTGCAAGCAAATATTGAACCAAGTAGTTGAATAGGAAAGTTTTATTTTACCTTTCAGACTTCCAGGGGATTAGAGGGAAAAAAAAACCAAAACCACACACATCAAAAAAAAAGAAAAATGGAGAGGAGAGTGATATTTAAAATATAGTCCTTGCTAGAGCAACAAAACACATTCATTATACTTTATTAATGGCAGAGTGGGGAACAAAGCAAAGGCACTCTTTTTTAAAAGAACTCACTTGCCTATGTAGAAATCTGAATTCATTAGAAATGCTCCAGGAGATGCCTGTGGTCTCTCACTGTCATTCCAAAAAACTACAGGTCCCCATAAATCCTAGACGATTTCTGACAGGGTGATGTGGATCTCTTAAACACCCAAGATTGTCTCAGATGATTCAAAGCACCCAAGGGAAAGAAATTGGAATTAACTCCGAGAGCTAAACCTTCCAAGACATGCAGACACCCGCCTCTGGGCCAGGCATCTCGTTAACTATTGACTTCTGTGGGCTTCAAATGACTTTTGGCACCTAAATGACTCTGTGGAGCTGACTATAGGATCCTTTTCCCTGGGGTACCTCTGTCTGGAGTTCATAACATTGCTCTGCAGCCTGGGGGCTGGGTTTTGCTCCTGACCAGTTGAGTAAATCTTGATGGTCCCTTATCCACCTTTGCTTTCATTTGGCATTGTAGGAGTTTGGTTTATTTAAATCTCTGCCTGCAAGGCCAAATTTCTCTGTGCCACTGTAAACAGAGGCCAGACTTCTCTGGGCACTATCAAAGGGCTGAGGTAACAGATTAGTTTTCACAGCCTTTGGATACAGTTTGTCATTTTGGAAGGGTGCTGGAAGCTGTCTATGCCCTGAGGTGTCCATGAGATGGAGAGTAGTTACCCTGAGGAGCCGTAAAGTCTCATCGAGAAACTTGTCCTCACCTCCATCAGCACTTGTATGTCTCCTAGAGGAGGGATATCATGCAATCCCCTTCTACCCACAGACCCCACAGACCAGAAACATCTGCTCATTCTCCTCCCTTAATTCCCTGGCCATATAAACCTGTTAGGTTCCTGCAAAAGTCTTAGTTTAGATGAAGCATAACTTTTCACCAAAAAATCCTAACAGGTTTTGACATCAGCAGTTGGTTTTATACATTATTGGGATGTAGGAGGTCTAACAGGATAATGTAGGAATCTCTGTTTATACCAATTGTAGCTGACAAGCAGATGCAGCTGCTCTTACAAATTTTTTCTTACACTTGGCATTGTCTGAATTCTGCAAATAATGATGCTAGTAAGTTTGGAAGTTTTCTAAACTCTATTCTTTTGGATTCATATATTCATCTCATTTTCATGACAAAACAAGTGCTTTTTCTGTGAATACTTCAAGCTTTTACAGAGGGAAGAACAGAGTTACCATGAGGTTAAATGTTGCGGTGTAGGTCTGAGCAAGTTAAAATACAGAGCAACATTTCCACTTCCTCCAATGAAATATGCATTTCATCTTCTATGAAGACTTGTTTCTTGCTAGTCTCTGTCAGCAGGAGCCATCAACATAACAGTGTTTTGCTGACCTGTGAAAGAGCTTCTGGTAACCACTACTCAAGAGCTCCATTAAGACAAACCATTTAAGCTGATTCCATAACAATGTGAAACTTTTGTAGAATGAGGTTAGGAGGTTGATGCATTTTATATAACCAAATGCAACCATTTTGGGCCTGAACTTGTGAGCTGCTGAATAGTCTCAGCTTCCATTAACGTCACAGACATGCTCAGCATTTTATGAGATCAATATCGATGAAAACTAAAATCTTAAGATAATGTTTTAGTTACAGTAATAGCAACAAGAGGTGTGTAGGAATTTGAAGACATTTCCAAAATAAAAGAAACAAAACCCATGGCATGTTTACTCGTTACTGATGACAGTTTCTAGTTAAATCTTTGCCTTGGTTTGCCGTGCCTTGCCTTGCCTTACCTTCCTCCCTCTTTAATCTGAAATCTCTTATAGTACCTAGTAAAGCTAATCTGATTCATGATGTAATACATTTTTTCACACTGTTCCTCAGCAATTGCCAAGTATATTAAATTGTTAATAATTAGGTGGGTAGCTCCAGTTTTTTAATAAGTACAACATAACATGTTCAGCCCATTAAACTTAAAGGTAAGGGACAGTAACCAATGTAGATTAATCAAATCAGAAATCTATCCTGGAAAGAATCCAGTCCAGCTCCCTGTTTGGGTTTTTTTCAGGAAAGTTTATAGTTTAGTCATACATATAAGTGTATGGAACACTGTTGAAAACCTTGTTGAGTCCAGTTGACTCTAACAGGAGGTAAGTTCCACATCCATATTCCTCTAACAGGTATATTTTTTATCTCCTTTTCCATGTTAAATATACTAATTTATAGTTCACCCTATAAAATAGATCTTGGTGATACCAGTAATGTCGATGACATCTAAACCCTTAGAGTTTCTTAGGATTTTTCTGAAGGATGTTTGAGATCCTCCATTCCCACTGACTGCAGAAGGCCTGAACAGAGCTCACCAGCAAGATCACAGCTAGGATGCCTCCAAAATTAAATTCCATCAGTGTAAGTAGAAACAGCACCGCTAAGAAGCAGGTTAAATTATAGTTTGTGGGAAGTTATAGACCATTTCCCAAAAATATCCTTTCATCTTGAAACTTCTAGTACTTGAACACACAAATCCCTCCTCTTTCTCAGGCTATTTATCATTTTTAGAGGCTATAAATTATACACACCGAGCACCAATTTTATACACCAACAACCATAACAATGCAGTTGCAAAACAGAAGACTCTGAAGGGTATGTTCCCCTTTCAGAAAGGATCAGAAAGGATAATAATGCAATGCCTAGGTCTGCAGTAACATTTTCCATTCAAAGATTTCAAAATGGTTATAAAGGAGCCATTAACCTCATTAAACACCTGTGAGACAGGAATCCAGCCATTATCTTCATTGTTTTCCATGAAGAGGAAGAGTGGGGAGGGTATCTTACATCTGTGTACCTTAAGGGGAAGTTTTACAAGTGTTTTCCAGTCCTGTTATGACTTGTTCAACTCCATCACTTTTAAGCAAATTCGGGAGCAATATATTGATTGTTCTGAGCCAAGACAGATTACATGATATATAACATGCTGACAGCAATGCTGGATAGATCAGGCTCCTAACACCAACTGACTGAGTGTTGTTAGTATTGACATCAAGTTAATTCATCGGGAGGAGAAGTTGTACCACAGAAATCAAAAGTGCACATCACCAGCTTCTCTCTGGTGGAGTTTGGGGTCTTCCACTGCCTGAAAGGGAGCACAACTGTCTCTTTGGAGAGCTTGCCACAAACTCAAAGTGGGAAGGTACCCTGGATTCCCTGCCAAGAGGGACATCCTGAGCGGAGAGGAGCAAGTCACAAAGCCAGGGCTGGCAGAGTAAAACCACAGGGAGACATGCTGCGCATCTGTTTTCTTCCTGGAATAGCTCTTGGTGATCCCCACTTAGCTGACCTCTGGATCACAGACCAGAGCTATCTCCCTCTAGTCACTGAGGAGTGACTATGACCTGGGAGAAGTATCAGGCCAGATTCAGGCTTTCACACTTGTTGTCTGGCTGGAAAAGCCTACAGCTGAGCCTGGCAGTCTGAGCTTTTGTTATATTCAGCTGCAATTCAGTCAGCAGCATATGGAGCACCGGATACTGTGGCCTGAATGTAAAGCTGAATTCCACCCTTATTTGCACTGCTGCTCTTAGTCATCTATTTTTTCAGATATTGAGATGCCAGAGTTGGGTGTCTCAGTCTTTCCCTGTGTGTTTATAGTCTGTGTGACATTTTGACTCCTGCTTTTGCTTTATTAACATTATTTTTTACAAAGGTTTCTGGACAAACAGGTCTAGAGAGGCTCAGCTGCTTACTCAGGGTCACCAGCACAGAAACAGAATCCAAATCATCTGCATCTTCTGACCACAGATCACAAGGCATCACTTCCACGTGTGGAAGACATGTTTTCCATCAGTTACTCCATTTTCCACACAAAGTCTTCTCTGAAATGTCTCCTGTCCCAGAGTCCAGTTATCTCCCCTTGAAAATCACTCACCTCCACTCTGACACAACCAGTGCTATATTGCAAGATGCTTACCCTTCAACTTTATTGCCTTTTCTCTTTTTAATACTACATCTAGATGTTACAAATCGTTCGGAGACCACAGATATGCTATATTCCCCCAGAAATACAAAAGTTAATAAGTAATTTCATAAATATCTAAACATTAAGAATTATTTAGTTTCAGACAGTACTCAGGAGGAAATTTCCAATTTTTGTTTTGCTTCACAACCATTATGAAAGTCAGCCTTTGTTCACCCTCGTTACCAAGTATATTTCCTGACAAATGCCAATATTGCAGCATATGCAAAATGTCTTTTGCTTTACCTGTGTCATCAGTTTTCAGTTCAAGAGATGTACTCTGTGTGGTGAGGATATTTAGGGAGTTTGGGGTTGAAGGATGTGAGAGACCAGTTCCCCAAACTCCAGCACAGCCATTGTGGTAAGAGCTACACATGCCATGAGTCAGAGCATCCCTGAAGCACTGAGGCAAGGGAGACAAAAGATGAGTAAGGCAATGTCCACAGAGGCATCTGGCCAAAGTTATAGGATAGGTCAAGGGGAGAATGAAACATGGATCACAAATCTCTCTGCTTCTACTAAGTGTTCTTGCCACAAGGTGAAATACAAAAAGGATTTACTTGTTCATCTTGCCTTTCTATTTCAGTACCTATCACCACATGAGACTCTCCTACCCTTTTGCCAGACTAATTAGATTGTTTTAAAATTCCCAAGGTTTCTTCTGGACTTTCAGAAGCCAGAATGAGATGCAAAACAAAACGAATCAGGAGAAGAAAAATCCATTTTCTTAACCCTTACTTTAGTGATGTTCACAGGAAACATACATGTTATCTGCTGATTTTACCCAGGGAAGGCCACATCACGGTTTTGCACTGTGCTCTTAAACAAAAATCCTTTTCTTCCTCCCACCCTCCAAATGCATATAAAATCCAGAAATGTGCAGTCTTTGTGCTTTGTAAATATGCTTACCTGGAATATGAATTCAAGTTTGAGCCTGTGATTTGCTTGATCTGGAACTCACTTTGCCAAGAGGATGCAAACAAGAACATATAAGTGCTGACAGCTCTCCAATGCCATTTCCACAAATCCTCCTCCAGGGACAGATAAATAATGAAATGACTCAATGGGAAATAACACTAAAGCATCCCAGCCCACAGAACCACAGGATATGCACCAGACACACATGGGTGAATGCTGAAATGCTGAGAACATTTAGTAACACAGATAGGACTTTGGGAATCCTCATGCTTGTCTAGGCTAACTGAAGCGTAAATCTGGAGTAAATGGAGCAACAGTGATGCAAACTGTCATAACAGATTGAGAACCAGACTCAGAGCTCCTACCATCTACCTACATGATAGAAAAAAATCTTCATCATCTCTATATCAAGGCATATTTCTTGATATTTCTCTTTTGAACACCTTCTCTGCTGTTTTAGTGGCACTGAAATGCAAAATATTCATCTTACATTTTCCACAGCTCACTCCCATTCTGCTAATTCAGTTATGCGAGATTTGACCCAAATGACTCCTCTCTTTTGATTTTTTTTTTATTACTTTGCTGATATTTGTAGGAAGTCTTTATGTCCAAGGCTGTCAGCGAACTGAGTTTGATCAGGCAAATCTTTACTCCCAAGACTGTGCTGCTGAATTAGAATGGTAGAGTGTGCTCTCAGCTAAGTGCATTAAGTAAAACAGCATAACAGCATGCAGCAGTTTAGACTTGCAGCCCACAATTTCCCCTCCTGCCCAGAACTTATCAGGGAGATCTATTAACATCCTGCAAGCACAGGGCTTTTCCATTCAGTGACCATTTCCTTTCCTATTCGTTACTAACACGCTATTAACCATTTCAGCCACTGCTGAGCATTGAGTTGATGATTGCAGAGAGGTATCTAAAATGATTTGAGGACTGCCTTCCTGATTGTTAAAGATTTCCTTCAAGATCTTTATAACTACTGTAAGCATATTTTTTTTTCCTCAATTATTAGGTAGATACCTCTAACTGTAAGGGAACCATATACCACCATATACGAACTCTAGGACTTCTCAAACACATCAGGGTCTCCTAGATTGATGAATTAATGCTTGTTATTGAAAGGATAGACTTCAGTTTTCTCTAAGCAAAAGACAACTGGAGGACCTATAGCCTTGTGTTGCAGTCATTAAGCTGTGTGTCATCCTCCTGTTCCCATTCAAGGGCTGTCTGTTGTCTCTGCTCTTCTCAGCCAGGGAGATGCTCTGATTCAAGACAATGTCATCAGTGGCCCCAATTTCTACCTTTGGCTTTAGAGATAACACGTCTCTTTTAGTTATCTAGTAACATTTTTCCCCCCTTTTGCTATCAAACAAACCATAGGTTTCTTTCTAATATGATACCTGTTGTTCTTTGGGAGTTTTTCTGATTTTTATGAGAGACTGTCCCACTCGGATCCACCTTTCAACAACAAGAGGGACGAAAGGGTCTTAAACCTCTTAAAACCATCTTAAAAGGGAAATGCTTTTCATAGAGCAGCTCTTCAGTTTTCATATGGTTCTTGCTCATTGTGTTTTGATCCTATCGACGCTGAATGCTCTCTTGCTATACCTCAGTGTGATATAATGGAAGGAACACCATGTGGTAGTCTGCAGAAAAGTCGATTAAACTAGCAGACATAAAACTGCAAACAGCTTTCACGCGTCACTAATGGACTGGGACTGCTTGGCTTTTATGATAGCTCAGAAAACCTTACACACCTGAGGTGCTGTAAAAATGAGTAACAGTTAAAAACAGGAAGAAATGTAAAGGACAAGGTGCAAAGCTAGATGTCTTTTGGCATGAGCTGTTCAACAGTGTCAGACCATGGTCTGTTTACAGGTGCAAACAAAATGAGCTCTCTTCCTCATGAGAGAACTGCCATGATCCCAAATGTATCCTGCAAACTTGGTGATCAAAAATTTGACTATTAGCAGAGTCCCTTTCCATCTGTTAAAAAGAGGAAATGGCTTTGGTCAACAGGGGCATTTAAATTGTAGATTCAATGTTTGGCTAACTAAGGATGAGAAGTGTCATTTTTCTCAGACTTAGCAGAAACACTGGTCATTAAATACTTCCCCACGTGTTTAGCTCTGGCTAGTGCTGCCTGTCTTTTACTTTCAGACCCTCAAGGCTTTTTGTGTCATCATCATCTTGCCACATGTAATGTCTACATGGTGCTGTTTCCCCTTTTAGAACCCAGAACTCAGAAGGACAAAAGTTCTGTCAAATCCTTTTCTCCTCTCCTCCACTGGCAGACACATGGACTAATTCTCCAAGACAAACTTAACAAAGCAGTATCAGAGAAATGACAAATTTCTACTAAAAATGCTGAATACTGCAAATGATATGCCTGAAAAATCACTTGATCATTAAACAATAGAAGATGTCTTCTGTAAAATAAATAAACCATGAAAGGAGAAGGTATACCTGCAATTTAATATTAATAGGATCTGAACTGTTCAGGAAGATCTTGGCCAAGTCTGAAGATACTCTTTGTGTCATACACTTTTGACAGATGCTGTCCCCAAAGCAAAGCTGAAGCCAAGTCTGACACCTGACTCATACCAACAGGGAAGACAAGAGAAATCTCCAAGTATGGTTCAACTAAGCAGGAGACAGCAGGGTTTTTTATGGCAAAATCTTTTGACTGTCATAAATTTTCATGCTCTATGCCTAGATGTCATGGTGAAAGGCAATAGATTATATCCATTTGTCATTATTAAAATTCCTGCTCATAGTTGGAAGAAAAAAGTTAACTTGCAGATAGTATAGCTCAATTAAGTGGAAAAAACACATCCTAAAGCAAAGTGACTCTAATTGAAGAGCTTTGACCTAAAATGAATCAGGTTTGGTCTTAACTGCCTGAGCATCAAAATATATATTCTATTATTTTTTATTTTGCTGTGATAATTAATGTAAGGAATTTTTCATGCCAAGCTAGCTTTGCCTGTAATGTCCTCAGATTAAAGAAAGTGGAAATAGCATCTCTGTCAGAGTGGTTGCACAGTGTTCTCATCCCCTGAAGGAAATCCAAGCTCTGCTGATTAAGAAGACTTCAGCTTTTGATCGTGAGTTATTGGATATTGACCCATCATTCAGTCAGGGCTGCAGACTGACTGTCCTGAGCTGAAAGGCTTGGAATCAGATCACATCCGGGGGGAACAGTTCTCCGAGCAAAACTTCCTTCCCATCTAAATCAAGCCTACAAATAGCAACTCACGTTTGTCAGACATTCATCAAATGTGACATGCTTCGTGGAGCCAGGCCACAAAAACACAGGAACCTGTCATAATAACCTCATGCAAGACAGTGGATGGTCCTGATGCTGTATGACATCCTGGGTAGCAGATATTGTGCTTCCCGAGCAGGTGAATGTAAAACTCAATCTTGTAGAAAGAGAAATTGTCACTCATAAACTGGGGGGAGGGGGCAAGGAAAAAAAAAAAAAAAGAGAGTATCTGATCTAATTAAAATGCACATTGATTACTGTCAGGTTGTGGAAATGCTGACATGCAGGGATTGATCCTGCTTGGAGATGGTGCGTGAAGCAAGCAAGCCCCAAAACTGGGAGCTATCCGTCTTTCCAAAACTGTAACAAGTAGATGCTAAACCCAGGCAAAAACAGTCCTCCAAAGTTAGGTATCTCAGCCTATCACTTAAAAACATTACTGGTCTGGGCAATGATTATCATTGTTCTCGTTAATTTTCAGTACAGAATGCTGCAGTTTAAACACTTTGGTACAGAACCATCCACATTCACCGACCCTCGTACAGCACAGAGTCTGCAAGACTTCAGGCTATTCAAGGATCAGCTCAATAAAAACACAGCAGACAAGATGTGATGAGCAAGAGTAGGCAGTGTCTATCCAAGCCCAGCTTGCTTACACAGTGCAGTAGGACAGTGCAGGAGGGGAAGGTTTTGAGATTTAGATGAAATCAACAGTGAAGGAAAAGTAAAGTTAACACAAAACTTTTCAAAAAAAAAAGCCTCCAACAAATCTGCCTCCTTTTCAAAGTTAGAGAATGAGAGAGAGTACTTTTAAGTAGCTAACAGGAAGAAATTCTTGATGGTGAGAATGGTGAGGCAGTGGAGCAACCAGCCTGGAGAAGCTGTGGCTGCCTGATCCCTGGAAGTGTTCAAGGCCAGGCTGGACGAGGCTTGGAGCAACCTGATCTAGTGGAAGGTGTCCCTGCCCATGGCAGGGGGTTGGAACAAGAAAATCTTTAAGGTCCCTTCCAACGCAAACCATTCTGTGAGTCTATGAAAAGTATTTTGCCCCCTAATGATTTGTTTCTCTGGAAAAAGTTCCCTTTTTAAGTGGACATTTCCTCCCTCCACCATTATTTTTTAATCCCTTTCTTCCTGTCTTCATCCTCCTACTATCCCATTTTTCTATTATGAAAGGAGAAATTAACTTAGGAAAAGGAAATTACAGCTGAACACTTTTAATAAAACTTTTGCAACAAAAATCTTAAATAAACAAATATTAATCTGGTTTGGAAAGACAAATTTTAGTAATATATATATATATTTTTCCTTACTTTAGTAGATTTACTGGAAATCCCCTATAGGCAGTAATAAGTTCATTTATTTTCTTGTCCTAAAAGAAAAGAAAGATCAATGGTTTTGGTTGGTTGTTGGCTGTTTTTTTAAATTTTGTTTTGCTACATGTCCACATTCCAGACTGAATACATGTTGGGAGAAAAAGCCAAATAAGGACCTAACTATGAATAAATTCACAGTACATGCATTGCTGAGGTGAAAATACGTGAGGGTTCCCAGTGAGCAGTTCAGGTGCCCGTTGTGTCCGGTTGTATCACATCCAGACACATCCACAACATCCACAGGTGGATGTTGCAGTGCCAAAGACAATAAAAAATGATACCTACATTTATAAAACTCAGACTGTATCCCCTTAGGTAAAATTACATCAATTTTCCTTGTGTCAGTTCACTCACCTTCAAAAAATAGGAAATTAATACAAGTTATGATCACTTAAAAAATTCTATTTAATCCATTGACAAAATTATAGACAGAAAATATTAAAATACTTTGACCTATCTATCTAATTTATTGATACATTTTTGATCAGTAGATAAAGTTATGCTATACACCAGAAAAATAACCCAATTCACTGGACAGAAGGAATGTAAAACTCAGACTTCCCTTGGAAAAAAAAACATAACTGCTCAACTTTGACTTATATTCTTTAGTAAAATAGATAATTGCTGCAGTAGAATAGCTTACAGTTGATTTTTCAGGTAGGACAATAGATGTCACTAGTTTATGGACAGAAAAAATTTCCCTTTTGATGGTCAAGTTCTAAATTACTGTGACAGACATTTCACTGACAATCCGTGATGGTCAGAGGTGGGTCACAGTGCCCATCCAGTTTATGTACTGGATGTAGCTGTCTGTGAGTTTGAACTTAAAAACCTCCAAAACTGCAAGTCATCTTGGAAAAATCTCCACATAGAACTTCACACAGGCACATCCTTCTTCCTAATACAAGACATTAGAGATCTTCTATACCATGACAAAAAAAATGAGAAAAAACCCCAAACCCTGAATTATTGATAATTTGCATCTGGAATGAGGTGCTTTATGATCAATGCCCTGCGAGGAGGATGCTGTAAACAAAACATTATTTTGTATTGCAAATAAATGGGTCTGCTAAGTTCTGTGTAGATCCCCCCAGGTAGCAATGGTCCATAGCTCTGACAAAAATGCATTTAGCATCAAGAAGTACCATCTCTTGGTGCCAAAGGGTTAAGAGTCTCTCCAAATCAGAGGATAAACTCATTAAAATGGGCCATTACTAGAGAAAGAAGAAGCCCCAAGACTCCTTCCCCCTTTCTTTGCCAGGTTAGCAGGAGGAACCAAAGAGTATAATACAGGTTTAAATGCACATAAAACAATAGTAAGCTCCATAAGGAGTGAGGATTCCAAAGTAAATAGAATACAGAAAGTCAGCAGAGGCAAAAGTTAACTTAATATAAAATACTTGACTCTCAGGTAAGGCATTAAGATGCTGTTTTGGCAGCCAGAACTAATAGCAGACTTGCTGAAAGGGTATTGGCTTCAGAAAGAAGACAAATACAATCCTAATCCCTTTTTCCTGCCACACACTGGAGATGAGTGAAACCCAAGGGGGAAATTCTTATTACAGCAAATAGGTGCAAGTCCACAGGAAAAATTAAGTCAACTTGACAATTTACAAATTTCCTTTCAAGCATGAAAGGTGGATGAAAACAGAAGGTTATTTTTAAATCCAAACCACAGTATTTTATATCTGTTAATATCACGGCCGAAGAATAAGGGACACAGGAAAAGAGTTCATAATGAACCTAAGCTTCATCTCCCTGGCACGAAGCCAGGACAAAATAACTTTTGTCAGACAAGCAATATTAGAAAATCTAATACCAGGAAGAGACATTTTTCCTTCTTCCCATCAGGGGCAGTGAGACCTGGCAGTTTATCCACAGCTTTCTGGGTGAAGATGCAAACCAAGGTAAAATCTACTTATCCCTGACTTTGCTGGGTAAGGAATATACAGCACAATGTTCCTCAGTTAAAAAAAAAAAAAAAAAAATTCCTTTGCTGTGTGCTTCACGTTCCTCCTGATTTATTCCCCTGCAGACAAAAGAGGATTAGGGATAATCAAAGTTTGCCATCAGCATACCTGTACTATTCCACAAACGAAAGACCTTGAGCTTTGTGGAAAATACCCATACTGTTAGGTGGGCATCTGCTTAACTCTTGTGGACCTTTAACATGTGTTTTGAAATGCTCAGGCATGCCAGGACCTAGCAGTATTAAATCTTGCTTTTGTAGGTGGAAAAAATTGCAATCCATGCTCTGTTACAGTCAATTGACCGTACAGATAAAATTTTATCCTACCCACTACATAGAGATGGACACGCTCCTGAATATTGGGCTCAAGTGCTCCTAACTCCCTTCTGATGTCCAGCAATCTGCACATCCACTGCTCACTTGTGGAAAATACCTTCCTCTCCCAATGATTTTGGTTTGGGTGTACAGCAACACAAGCATGTTGGAGTCAGTGAAGATTGTACCTGGGGCAAAAATAGGTAGTCTGAGGGCAAAATGACAACTGCTAAAACCACATCTTTCCTTGATTTTCCAAAAAGTGGTTGCTTGGCTGTTTTTCTCCATCATAGATCCAGATATCTCTTCCTGTTGAGTGAGGAAATCAAAGCAAACCATTCTGTTCAAGGAGTTCCAGGAACACGTGGCTGCCATGACAACGTGCTCTACAGAAAAGATCTGATGCTGAGGGGTAGAGAGATGCTGGAGGAAAAGAAACTGCATCTCAGGCACCGGAAGAAGGAATTTTACCCTTTCCCTGTAGACCACAGAGAAGTTGAAGGGGATGAGAGAATTAGTTTGGAAATTTGCTTTGTTACTTCTCACAGAGGTCACATGGGTGGAGATACATGTTCATTCCTGGGGGCAGTCTGTGAATTTAAGGCTGAAACTGAACAAGGTGAGTCTTGCAGAGATAATTGCCCTGAGGAGAGAACATCAATTAAACTTATGAAATGGAAGACACCACAGAGGATCATAAACAAAACAACATTTAAGTGTCTCTGCCAGCAGATACATTAGATTATCATCTGCTACCTCAGATAGGAAAAGGGTGACCAGCCAATAAACACAACAAAGATGCCCAACCACACAAAATGCTACTGGAAATTTCCACACCAAGACAGGAGTCCACCTAGCAGTACTTTTTTATGATTTTCCTCTATATGACTTAAAGCTGAATGTAATATAGCCAGTGCCCTGGCTAGTCTGATGAGATCTAGTGTCATATAGAATAAGTTAATTACATAATTGCTACCATGAATTCCACTGTAATGCTGTTAATATACAAAAAGTGTTCACAGGATTGGGACCTAGACTGCCAGCTCATGAAACTTTCCCTTAATTCTTTTTGTAATACTTTTCTTCTTTGACAGCACCAAATTTGAGGATTGCTTGGTGAGAGATCTATGTGACTGTCTCTATGACTACATAAATATTCATATAAATAAACGTACAAATATCTACAGATGAATGTATAAATATCTTTACATACAGAGATTTGAGCAAGCTTTAAAATACATATTTATTCCAGCAATGTCAACAAAATTATGACAGATGAAGCACAAAATTTCAGTTGGTGTGGTTTTTAAGATTTTTCAGTACAGATTTGTACTCTCTAATTTTATATATTTAGTTAATTGCTGTAAGCTAGGTCTTGGTCACCCTTGTATTTCTCTACAGTTGAAACAGAGAAAGAAATGAAGTTATTCTTTGAGAAGGTGACTCTGATCTTTTTGGGTTGAATCACCCTCTGAAGGTGCCTATTGTATCCCTCCCTAAGCAGCCAATATAGGAATGCTTCTTAATTAGCATGCTGGCTAAAAAAAATTAAAGTTGAATTTGGTCCCTAGTTCCAATTCCTTGATCAGCCAAACAAAACAATGCTTTTCTTTTTCTGAGGCAGATCAGTAGAAAGCTGTTTGAAGTCAGTAAATTTCGCCTGGTTTGCACAGTAGTTGACCTTATCTGGGAACAGGCATCTGGGACTTGTGACATCAATTCTAGAGGTGTCAGCTCAACATGACTGGCCTCAGACACTAATGTTACAACTTCTTGACAGCTGAAGTTACATGAGGTACTCCTCTCCCTCCTCTTTTTAATATATGCACGTTTCCACTCAGCTGGGTAAATATCAGATTTCCTTGCAAAATCACCTCTTAAAATTCAAACATAGTCAGGATGAAACACAGTGGGTTTTTATCAATTTCTTACAATGCTGTACCTACCATTCAGGGCAGAAAATTATTTAGGTCTGAGCTAAACACCTAGGCTCCATGACAGATAATAGAAAGAGGTAAACATCTTCAGAGAGCAATTAATCCACAGGCTCTGTCTTGCTTCTGGTAAAGTGAAAGTCATCTTGAAATGGGTATGAAATGTAGGACTGTCTTGCAACAGTGATAAATAGAAGGAGAGATGTTATGAGACAAGAAGAGTTAAGATAACAGTACAGCTGCTAAACATCTGAACTAGGAGTGCACAGGCTGGAATCCATCTCATTCAACCTCTAGGTGATGGAGAGAGCATGACCAGAGGGTCCACTATTGGCAGCTGAAACACTCATGGCATCTGCCAACATTTGCCATCAACTTTAGCAAAAACCTTGATAACTAATTATCAGGTATCTTACTTTTAGTCAACTTAAGTGGAATGAGATGGATTCCATACCAGATATTTCCTATGGAGGTATATTTGTTCAGTTTAACTGTTGAGTTGGGAACTGGCCACAGTCCTTCAGAAATTCTCCTGTGCTATAGCCTCAGGAATTTTAAAGCCTGGAAAAAGAGTATTAGCTCACCTAGTCTAACCACTTGGATACCATCAGCTATTTACTGCCACAGAATTACAACGGTACTAAACCCAGTCATTTGCTTTTGCTTAAACTTAATCTGTATTTGGCTACATTTACATTTCAGTTTTGAACTGAAGACATCAAAAGCTAGAGAATTTCCCTCATCTCTGTAGTTTGTTCTGAGAGTTAATTCCCTTCTCCACTATAAATGTGCACCTTTTTCCCCATCTGAATTTGCCTGGCTTCCAGCCACTGACTCTTGTTAAGACTTTATCTTCAAGATTCAAGATCCTTTTACAACCCAGTATATTTCCCTTCGGAGGCAACCTGCACATGGTCACAGAGGAAATATATAACAGAGCAAGGAACCAAACCTTACACTCTGAAATCTCAGGATAATGCCCAGATCATCAGCTCATCCATGCTGCTGACAGCACTTTGGAGAATGGGGATGGATAATAGTTATTAATGCAGCATGTATAAAGGGTTTTACAGGTGGGACTATGAGAAAGGACAGTGCTACCTCTGCCTCCTCCAGTCATACACACTGCATGTGGCAGCTGCAGCTCCACAGAAGAGACTGGATATACAGCACGCAAACGTCTCAGGAACTCAGCAATGTGTGGCTCTGGCCTCTCATGAGACAGAGTTTCCCACATTTCGGCTTCAACCTGTTTCTAACCCAATAGCAAATGTCTGCCTTGATTGTACTCTGACTTTCATGGACCAGATGATGCTCTCTGCAACACTGCAAGTACTAGGTGCCCATGAGCCATTCCTCCTCCTCCTCCTCCAGCTCCCCCTCCTGGCACCCTGAGGTTATTATGGTAAAGACACAGGAAAGGACACACAACTTATATGGAGAGTGGCAAAATTCATATATGAGAAAGCACCTCCCTGGAGCTTCACCTTGCTGTTGTGAACTGAAGCTCTGCTCTCTGTCTGCTGCAGTCCCACATAAAAAGAAAATTGTTTCTCATAAATTACTTCAGAAATGCACATTGCATGTTAATTGTAAAATAAACAGTTTAAATTCATTTCATTGAGCACAACATCAGAAAGAAAATGAGCCAACTGCAGTAGATTATTTTTGTTGGATAGGTTTCAATCATCTTTACTGATGCCCTTCATTCTTCTCCTGATTACCATCACTAAAAAACCCCATAGCAAATTTCATCTGAGTATCTAAAAATAGAGATATTTATAACTTAGCTGTTTTTGTCTCACACTTCTCCTCCCCCTTTCCTCCTTGCATTTCTGATCAGATTTACTTCAGAGCCCGGTGAAATATGTAAAACATCCATCCAAAGACTATGTACAGAAGGGACTCTGGGGGCTTCACCACCTTCTTTTCTATCTGTACCAAAGGAGTAGCCTCAGTCCATTCCCATTTGCTCTGCCAGAAGTTTTTGTCCCACAAGACTTGCTCTCTCAGCTGCTTCTGTGAAGAATACCTGTCTTCACTGAGATTCAACCAGGTTAGTAAAGAACTCCTAATTAAACAGATTAAGCAAACCCAGTTTGCTTTCATCAAAAAAAAAAAAGAGTGAAGTGGGCAACACAAACAGTCCATCCTGCAAGCCAGCAAGAGCAGAAGGGAATACATGGGGCAGAACAAAGAGCAGCATCTTCTTCAGCTATTTGCACTGCAGCTAGGAGATGTGTGATCAAGGCATTAGTGCAAATTCTCATTTGGAATAAAAGTGCCACAGCTGCATTGACTTCACACCAGCAAAGAGCCACCTGATAAGGCGGATGAAAAAATAGTAAGTTGCTTTCACAAGTCTCAGAGACGGGCGAATGTCACCCTGCTGAGTTTGATCTTTTGGTTGACATCTCAAAAATTAAGCAATTCATATTGAAGCCAGGAGTCTACATGTCGAGCCTACATGATCACTTTGTAGGTTGTAAGTCACACCTTAAGGCACAAGATAACTTGAAACTTAGCCCAGGCTTGTTTTAAATTCAGCTCACATTCATAGAACTACAAACCTCAGTGAACCCTGTGAACTTGGCTCAGTTTTAGGGTTTGAACAGTCCAGGTCTAAACACATTTAAAATACTTTTTCTTTTTACAAAAGCAGCCTGGGCAACAACTGGAAGCCTTGGGAAAAGTTCCTCTGCATAGGAAAATAGCTAATGCATCAAGTTATGGTTTCTTAATGGCATTCAATTAACACATCACCGTTGTTAGTTGATTAAAAATTAACTGTGAATACACATTTAACATTTAGTACTTATAAATGTTCCTTGATTTATTAAAATTGTCAGGAGTTAAGGAGTCTTGGGATAAGCAAGGAATATTTTCTTTGCCTATTTTGGTAACTCTGTAATGAAGCAAGCAGCTTTTAATAGAGAATTCAGACTTGCTGAAAACTTTTCTGTAAAGCACATTATAAATCATTCTGCAGATATTAAACACTCACTTTGCTCAGTTCATATTGTTTGTGAAAGTGTGTGTTGACTAGCAGCAGTTGCACTAGAAGAAACTCTCTATTTCAGAAGTGTAAAAGAAGAGAGTGTTGTTGGGAAGATGAGCACAGATGAGTTCCTTCTCGTAGTGTGTTTGCTGATGGTAAATCTTCTCCACACTGACTTTTTGGATTGCAGTATGGCAACAATTGTCACCACGGGCCTTTTGCTGCATGGCATCCCAGTGCCAGTGCTACATTAATAAGGCAGGAGGCGACACCCCCAGCCTGTGGTCTGGAGCAAGCAGCCAGACAGCCAAGCTCGGGAGAAGCACAGCCACAGGGTGGGCACGATGAGCATACTCCACGCAGAGGGTTTTCAAGTGACTGGCAATCCCACTTGGCCTCTGATGTGACTTACAGGACCGCCTCAGGCAGACCCATCGATGCATCCAGCCTGTATTCCCTGCCATTTGACACTGGTATAGTTCCTCCTCTTATGTGGGATCCTCCTAAACTCGGACATGTCAGTACTGATACTGCGTACAGGGCTGGCTCTGACTGCACGTGCAGTTACTGCAATCACATGTTCAAATAGACATTTAAGCCTCTGAAGAAATATTTGTACTCTCAGATGTGGCTAATGTGTTTATTGAACCAGGTCCAGGCAATGACAGGCATGAGGACACTGCGGAAATAGAAACAGTCCAACCAAGAAGCAGCAATAGCAGTGCAAAACGCTCAACATTTCAACTAAAGAAGTCAGGGAAAAGAGGACTTTCCTCCTACCTGAGCACTGACATTTCAGGTCTGTCTGCTTTAGTCCACAGTCGTGCCTCTCTGATTAAGTGTGTGACATATGGATGCAGATCACGAAAACAAGACCCCTACAATGTGAGCATTTGGTCACCCTGCTTATGAGATGCTGACAAAAATCTCTTAAACACAGAATTTGATTTCCAACACCATAATTTTATGGTTTTGCCCTTCTGCATTGCTCTATCCCCAGTAAAAAGCAAATGAGAATAATTAAAAAAAAAAAAAAGATAAAAGAAAATAAGAAAAGAAAACAAGCTTGGGAGCACTTTTTATCACGTCCCCCTCTGACTTGCTCCCAGGGAACACAGCAGTGTTTTTCCCTAGTTCTGCACCTAATGAAACTCTTGTCATGATGCAGGGATTAATCTGATTATTTATTATTTGCATTAGGATGATACCATCTGCCCTTCCTTCCCCTCTCTTCTCTTCCTCCCTGTATGATTAGAGATCTGTTGTGTTGAGCAAGACGGGTACTGTGTTAAGAAAAAGGTGGTTATCCTTGTTTCAAGGAAGGGAAGTGAGGTGGGGAGAATTTAATGATTTAGATGGAGTTCGCTGAAGCACAGTCAAAAGCATCCTATCCATTTCTGTGGGCTCTGTATCAGGCCCTAAGCATAAGCCTGCTCTGCATAAAACATCACTGTGAGATAGAGAATTAAATTGGCTCCAAAATAGCTAAGTGTCTGCACTGCAGCATCACCACCCAAGGAGAGGCTCGTTCTGGTTGTGGGAGCAGACTGGTCATCCCAGCCTGGTGCTGGTAAACTAAGGTCCTGCAGCCTCCTCATTCAGAGCCGGTTCAATGTACAGCACTCCAGGGTGTGTTGAACACAAATGCCCAGGATAATCTTCCTCAACCAACACAGGAAGCAGTAAAATGAGAAAATAGTGTTTCCATCTGTAAACCGTACTTTACCACCATCCAGTCTTAAAGCATATCTTGCCATGCTGATAAAACAGGATTCAAGATGAATTGAAAGTTAGACATTGTTTTTGATTTTGTCTCTTCTCAAGTCTTCTGCCATATTTATCATGTCTCTCATCATGTCTAAAAATCCAGTTTATCAGAGATGACTGAGAGGGAGTCTCATCAATGTCTATAACTATCTGCAGGGAGGTGTCAGAAGATGGATCCAGGCTCTGCTTGGTGGTGCCCAACAACAGGACAAGAAGCAATGAGAGGGTGTGGAGTCCCCCTCATTGGAGGCACACCATCCTGTGCCATGTGCTCTGGGATTACCCTGCTTGAGCAGGGAGGGTGGACCAGATGACCCACTGCAGCCCCTTCCAACCTCACCCATTCTGTGATTTTGTGATAACTGTTCCATAGAAAAAGCACTTATAGCATATCCTGTGTTGGAAGGGACCCACAAGGATCACTGAGTCCAACTCCTGACCATGAACAGCACAACTCCAAGAATCACACCATGTGCCTGAGAGAGAACTCTGGCAGGAAAAGCATTGCTTTATGATACCAGCAGTGTAACTCCTAAATGCTCCACCAGAAATACTTTTTAGTGCTCATTTTTAAAATGAGAGACTTTCTATATAGCAGTTCTCAGACAAGTTTTTTAAGACATCTAGATACTAAAAGATGCTAATAAGTTAAAACTGAAGTTAAGATGCTTGTCTTCTGCTGAAGTTAATGAGAATGAAACACATAAACACTTTTGAAAACCTTCCTTTGTGTCTGCTGATCTTTAATCTAAGCATCCTTGAAAATCTGAGTCTTGTGTGCTTTTAAAAATGAGATGTCTGTGCATGTCTGACACCCTTAACTGTCAAAGTATTTTGTTAGTGTTACTCAAAAACAGTGATGTCCCAAAAAAATCTAGCACTAATAACCTTTTTTGCCAAGTGGGGATGCTGACCTTCACATGGTGACACTGGCTACACCCCACTCAACTTACCAGACTGGTCTTGTCTTACCATCTGCCCACATGAACCACATGCTGCTGTTACCAGCAATTACTGCTTAAGTCTGAGCCTGACATTCTTCAAGGAAATGAAAAGAAAGGGCTTACTCACCCCAATGCTCTTTGTGTAACAAGTAGGACAGAGTTTATATGCCTCAGAGACAGAGAAGGATCTACAAAAATATCTCACATAAAGCAGGTATTTGTCAGGTTGTGAGATAAAAGGCTCATCTACACACACATAGAGGAGCCCAGGGTATAATAATGGGGAGGGGGGGAACCCAAACAACTTCAGGAAAGAAATGCACTTCTGTCATGCCTCATTTCAGGGCTGTCCATAAGGAGCATCACCACACCATGGTGAGTCACAAGAGCTGCTCCCTGGAGCCCCTCAGGGACAGAGAGGGGTTACTACCCAGTGACACTTTTGGGAAGAGTGTTTTGGATAGAATGAGACTTACTATGGGATGTTTAGGGGAAGTCAAGAACAAAAAAAGATGGGAAAGAGAGGACTGAGTCAAATGTTGGTAAACTGGAGGGAAAGGGGACAAAACAGACAGCTGTGCGTAAATAGGACTGGCCAGTGCTCTTAGCTGGATCCTCCGTGTGTGTGTGTGTCTGTGATGTTGTGTGCAAGGTGCCTGTACCACCCTGGAAGGGGGCTGCAGGCTCAGGACCTCCTATGTCCAGGTGCCAGCAACATGGGGAAGATTGGGATTCACAGGCAGCTACTGGTCAGATTGAGTGTCTGAGCCCAGTTACTGGTGGATCCATATTTTATCCATATGTGCATATTTTGTGCCGAGAAGGGGGGATGTGATGGGTTGTTGGTGCTGACGGTGTTTGTGTGAATGCTCTGTGTGTGTGTGAGGTGTATGGATCTGGATCCACCTCTATATAAATACTTATGGTGTATATATGTGTTTGTGTGCCTGCTGGGAATACATGCTCTGTCTCTGTACTCACTGGATCTCTGATGTGGATCTGAGGCAACCTCCACCAGGCTGCTGAATTTGGTCTTTCCCTAACAATATTCTCAAGCCACTTAAAAATGCAGCAGTGCCATATGCTAACCTGAAACAAATTCAGCTATCTCAGATCAGATTTTGGAGGTTTGGAGAGACTACTGCATCGTAACGCTCTGTTTGATAAGCTTTGCCAGCCAGATCCGAGGAAGGGAAGGAGAAAAGGAGGTACCTTTGGATAGTCCTGCCAGGCAGATGGACAGGGGAGCTTTTCTTTTCAGTTGAATGATCCCAAGCACAATTGTAGGGAACAGTTTATGGTGCAAAAGGAAAGATAATAAGAATCTAATGTGGAGGAAATTTTCAGATTAACAACTGTCTTCTCACTCTCTCCACAGGCTGATATTGCTTGGTCCTTTCATTTTCTGTTACGCTTTAAATCCAAGCTGACTGTGATCTCTATTGATGAAGGCACTGAGACTAAGAGCAGTTGGGTGCCTAAATATCTCTGAATATCTCTGTGGACATAGCTCTGAAGACCCTGGGCATTCAAAATTCAAAATGGGGTTAGATTCCTCCAGCTGCAGAACAATAACTTTTATAGCCCTTTTCCCCAGACAGTCTCAAAGTCTGGAGTTTGAGACTATAATGAGAAGTTTAGAGCAATTGAAGTCTCTTATTTCATATTCATCTGAATGAGGACAGCCTGGAACCTGGGATATCTCACTTTTTCGTTTAAATAGCTAGACCTTTTTTATCTATGAAAGGGGCCTTGAGTAAAGTAAGGCCTTGTGCTGAACTTGAGGACATGAGGGGTGGTTCAAATTATACCTATCAGACTCAGAGGCTTAACTTTGCCTAATTCATGGATCTCACTGGGATTTAGGCTAGAGTTAGTCAAACCACTGTTCAAATTTGGGGGTGTCCAGGGTATGTTTTCAGAGTAAAAGCATGGACACTCAGAGAGTTTATGACTCCCATAGATTAAACAGCTGAAAGGAGGTATGGTTCAGATGACAATTTAAATGTATATTTGGCACCAAATTTCTTCTTTGGGAGTGATCCTGAGATAAATTTATGAGGAACAGAGCAATGAGCTTTGCTGGCACTGTTTGCAACTGGAAAAGGTTTCATCTCACCTAGTTTTTCCCATTCCATCAGGTAGCACTGAACTTGGGCTCCTTCCAGTGATAGAGATAAGCAGAAGGGATCCCCCTTCTTCTGCACGCTATGCAGCATGAATTACTCTTTCATAGTTCTGCCTTCCTCTTTCACCTATCAGAAGGAAATTGGATGTTCAGCTTAAAATAAGAACAGGGAAGAAAAGATGGACCTTGCATTGAACCACACTCTTTCTTCCCGAAGCCCTCTCCTAGCTGGCAGTGAGTTTTAACCAGAAAAGACTCTGTGAACTGACCACTTATTTCAAAATCTTATTCTGTAATTGGAAGATGTTCACTAGCATGGTGCAGCTTGTTAATTATGAAGCATTAAACATGCGAGGCCAGATTTTGACATCTTGACAATGATGGCAATCTTGTATACAAATAGTCCTGCTGTAATAAATTGGACCATTTGTGTAATGGGATCTACCCAAGGCTACGAGTGACTCTGTGAATCCAAATCTGACACCTAATATTTATAACAAGGGACTAGATGACTCAGGGCTTCGTAACAAAACACAGAGTTTTCCAGCCTCGGGCTACCTGCTTTAATCTCACCGCTGTCAGCTGTGACAAAAAGTCAGCACCACATGACAGCTGTTCAGAGACATCCTAATGAGCGGGTGATGTCAGGGGTCCCAGCGGACATCACCCCGGGAAGCAGAGCTGCTCCCCAGCCCCTGCGCTGGCAGCCTCCAGGTCAGGGTCGGAGCATGTCGGGTGGCACAGGGACACCGGCACTGCCGCCACTGCTCCTGCGGCAGCTGCTCCAGGAGAACGGCACGTCCCGGCACTCTGGGCACAGCGAGGACAGCGCTCCCCATCAGCATGCACAACCAAAAATAATCCCCTCCCCCTCCTCCCCAACAACTTTGGCTCACCAGTGAGGCCTAAACCATGTATTCTTTGGGGAGCGCAGTAAACCCGGAGACCATAATTAAAATATGTTAATCTACACTGGGCACTTACCCATGGATAAACACTTCAATTTGGCACAGTTTCCTGCAATCTTCTGAGATTTGCGACTGATCTCAGAACCCCACTCCTTTCCCTTTTGACATTTTTAGTCTTACTTTTGAGCCAAAAATAAATAAATAAATAAAAACAAATAAGAATTTAAGGAAATAGGAGGGAGAAGGGAAAAAAAAAAGACACTTGTTTTCCTCATAAGCTTTGTAATTCCAGTACATTTTTACTGGGGGTGGGGGAATGCTGTCGCTAAGCTATGTGTTCATTACAGCCAGGGGGAAAAAATGAGGTTGGCTCCCAGTTTTGCTTATGTTGTTAAAAGAGCCTCTGAAGCTGCAGTTCTGGAACAGGTCTCCTCTTTCTTTGAAAGCATGCTGTTTGATAGACTGTCATTTGTCCCCTCCTTTCAGAAGAGCCAGCTGGCAGCTAAGTGCTAAAGCCAGTGACTTGCATGTGTTTTTCTGACATTTAACAAATGGGAACAGCTTGCAAATCTGCATTAACTCACTCTGTCTCACAAATAATCATCGGCTACGCGGTGTAGACATTCAGAACATTAGCGCAAACACAAAAGGGAGCGGGAGTCTGTGGGAAAAACAAGTTGGCAAATAAAAGATGTTTCACTAAGGGACAGATAAAGCCTTTTGGTTCAGATGGAGGGTTCGGATATAGATCCTGAAGTTGGGGGGTGCATGGAGGTATGAGAGGAGTGTGGAGAAGGTAACTAATCCTCTCCCTCAATCCTCATGGGAAGCTATCAGATTTGCACCTGAAATGATAGTGTCTTTCCCCCACCATTCACAAGTGTTTATCAGTGGAGCATTTTCATTCTGCAGCCACCACCTGAGACAGTCTAAGGAAAACACAGAAAGCACACCCAACATCAAGTTGTTTCCTCATCAGTCTTTCTATGTAGGAGCTTATGGATGTCCCCAATTTTTTCTCTTTGTAAGTTAACATAACAGTCTGTTACTAGGATAATGAATACCATGGTAATAAAGGTAATAAAGGGATTTGTATAAACTCAACATGTGATCGGTTCCAAGGCTAAAATACAGCAAGTGAAACATTTACCTTCTAGGCTTAGGTCTGAGATTTGGACTCTTCACTTGAAAAAGAAATGCATACTTAATTCCTTTAGCCTCTCTGAAAACTATAGCCACAGATTTAGGGAGTGAAAGAAAAATCCATGTGTTACTTCATCTTAACCTCTCTTATTTCTCCCTTCTAAAGACTGAGAAAGCCTCATGCCCAGGTCACAATGTGGACATTTTCCCCTGCTGTCAAAATATCCCCTTCCTTTGTAGGTTTACACTCTTATAGTGTAATAATAATGGGGGGAAATGAAGCACATGTAAATTTATGGGAAAGCCTCACATACAGACCATATCAGTTTGGGGTAATCATCTTCCTTTGCAATGGCACTCAGGCCAGGACTCCAGCATTTAGACCAAAACCCCTCCCTTACTGAGTCTAAGTATTAAGTTCTGTGCCTCAGAGTCATCACAGACTCATGGCACCTGCAAGTGCATCTCTTGAGGCTGCAAATAGTGAGTTGCAGTAACAGAACTGGTCCCCCTCCCAGGGCAAAAGAAAACTCCCACAACAATGGCACAGTTAGGTGGATATGATTTCCAGACAGTACTTGATGGATTTGAGTGCCATTAAAAAATGTTTTGTCTAGTGAACTCAAAATACTTTGCATTACCAGTAGCTGAAAAGGACACGTCTTGGCTGCCTCATGCAGCACAGTAACATTTCAGAAAATATCACTCTATGTGAATGCACCCGTGTTTCTGACACAAGTTAACCAAGAGGATATAAACTATATACTGCACCACTTTGTCCCTGAATATCCTGCCTCATGCTAATGACAGTCTAACATATTGGCTATATGCAAGTTTTTCACTAGTCTCACTAATGCCAAAGAAAGCCCAGGATCAAACCTTGTGCCAGCTTTTCCACTAGGCAGAATTCATCATCCTGTACAACCCTATGGGGACACAGCCTTTCAGGAACCCGCCTGACCTGTAGGCCAAGACTTAGTGTGCTCATGACATTGTAGACAGCTGGACTCTTCTTCCACTGGGAGCAAAAGCAATCCCATACTTTCCTGGGTGTGCAAATCCTGTCCCAGAAAGAGCAGCAGAGTCACAGGTGCTGGCTGGCTGTGTCTCCCTTCACCTGAACATCTGCAGGAATGTTTTTTTTGTCTTTTGGGGTTTAAAGATTCAGGATTCATTGAATCAGAAACCTGATCTACAGGGTGGCATCCCTGCTTATGCCAGGGAATTGGAACTAGATGATCTTTGAGGTCCCTTCCAACCCAAATCATTCTATGATTCT
Organism: Chiroxiphia lanceolata; assembly: GCF_009829145.1. Classification (NCBI taxonomy): domain Eukaryota; kingdom Metazoa; phylum Chordata; class Aves; order Passeriformes; family Pipridae; genus Chiroxiphia; species Chiroxiphia lanceolata. Next base: position 4,582,614 of record NC_045671.1, on the reverse strand, counting down.
AGGCAAACAAAGAATTATTATTTTTACTTAGCTATGTTCCTCCCCTTTCCCTCTCTGCTTGTCTACTAGTAAAAATCATCTGGTCATTCCAATCAGCTACAGGAAGTTCAAGACCATGGATAATAAATTATGTGCACCATCTCTAATTACTCTGTCATCTGTTTTCCTGTAAGTACTGGGCAATTTCAGTGAAGCCTGAAGTAGGGAACTCGAGTCACACTTCCTTGTCACATGTGTACTCTACTTTGCTTGCTTCTCTGAAATACAAACGCTGTCATTTTTCCTGTAGCATCCATATTTCTTTTCACCACATCCCTCTTCCTTCTCTCTCATTCTCTCTCTCTCTCCCAACACTTGGCAAGTTTCGTCCTGACAAAATGTCCATCTGTAAAAAATAAATGGAACAATAACACCTTGTAGGCATGATGTAAGTGTTGCTTGAGTTTTATTTTTGTATGAATACTTATATATCTAATTAAACACAGTCCTGGCAGCTTTGTAATTGCTTAAGAGTGTTCCAACAAAAGCCTAACTGCTGAAGTGGGCAGAATTGCACATTCCTTCATTTTTCTTGCTCTCCTTTAGCGCATTCTATGCAGTGCAGCAGCAAGTGTATGATTTACTATTGTCCTGGAAGAGTCTCTGCAAAACCTTACCTTTGATTCCCTTCCCCACCTCGGACTGTTCATACACAAAGGTACACATTTTGTATCTGCAGTGGTCCCAAGGGAAGATCTGATTCATTCCTTAAAACTACCTGCGGTCAGTGAAGTTTCACCATCACAGATGAGTTTGGCCCCTTCAAGCAAAGCTCTGTAGTGGTTACAAGATATATATGAAACAACCCAAAAGGTATTCCCTTCCAGATTATGAAGCAGCAGATCAGGCAGACAGATGGAGCAGCAGGCAGACAGGAACAGATAGGATTTTATCTCAGAAAAAGAAATGGCAAATAATTCCATGGCTGAGCTAGGAGCAGTGCAGCTCTGGAACAAATATTTGAAAGGAATTTCAGGGACTGGGAGGCAAGTTGCAACTAATAAAATAGATGTTACCAAGTGAAGGGCAAAGAGTTCTGAGGCATGCTTATGTCAGGTTCTGCTCCTTGACCCCCCTTGATGTTATAGGACACACCTGGCCAACAGACATTAGCAGTGTGTGACTTCTAAAGATGTTGGGGTGCATTTTTATAAAACAAGAGGGAACAAAATAAAAACTGCCCAGAAGTTTACTTTTGAACAACCTTCATCCTAGAAAATAAGTAACTCCCGGCCAGCAGCTGGTCAAACTGAGGAACTGCAGGGTAAAACTCACATTCAGAGATTTCACACAAGGTCTTATTACCAAAGCCAAACCCACTGGTGCAAAGCCATTATGCAAGAGCAAATCTCAGTGACGAGATCAATGCTACAGCCATTCCTGAGACTTGGTTTTTGTGAAAAATGTTCCTGCTCACAGGGGCTACCATGAGACTAATGAATAGACTTTGTCCTCTGGGAGAACTTGTCCTGTGCTCAAGGAGCTTTAGGTCAGGCCCAAAGCTGTTGGTTTTCTGTGATGAGGCTTGTCATGGACAAGCAAAGAAATGTGAAGCAACATACAGAGACTCACCTTTCCTACAAAAAAGTTAGGCCTAGGTAACAAAGTCTTTCCCTACTAACTCTCTGTATCATTTAAAACCACATAACATTTTTAGATGCACCTTTTCAACCTTAATGTTATTTACTGTTGTATAAAGATATTACAGGATTGTTTCTGTTTGCCTTTTTTTTTTAGTTGGATAATCAGAGATACCAAACAAATATTTAGAGGTTTCAGAGCTCAATGGCACAGAATACTTCAGAGATAAATCGTTTGAGATACTTTTAGAAAAGACCTAGTGGTAATTTTTTTTTTTCCAGAGAATAAGAATCAGCCTAACCTTTCCATGTACATTAAGCAACAGTATCGATCTGCAAACCTCCAGGGACAGCTTATAGGCAGGAGAGGTCAGGAAGAAATGCTCCCAGTTGCACAGCAGGGTGTTCGTCAGGAGGAATCCAAGAGATATTTGTTATTCACAATTTCCTGGAAAATCTCACTGACCTCTCCGGTGCTACTCTCTGCTCTAAAAAAATTTGGGGGAATGAAGCCAAACTAAAGCACCAGATTAAACTATTGTGCCTGGGATGGAATGGGAGAGGTTACCCAGCACAAAGTGAACAACAGGTTTGAGTCAATGCTATGAAGTCAGTTAATGCTGAAAGTCCAAAATCTGCAGGCAAGAAGGTACATTCTCAAATTTCCAGGCACCCACCACAACATCATTCCCATGGCTGGAAATTCCTCCCCTCATTACCTTGTGAAATAGATTGTTGTTTCTGGAAACTAGAAGTGGAAAAAGAGAACTGCTGCAATTGAGCTGTCGTTTCTCTAGACCTGCTCCCTATCTCTCCCAGCCCTTCCTCCAGAAAATGTAAAAATTGCAAAAAGTCAAAAAGTAACACACAGGTATTTATGCCTATGCAGGCATGTGTTTGCATGCATGTGAAAGAGACAGATGAGAAGAGGATTCCTGACCCAGAAGTGTGATTAAATCCAAAGCAGGTTGATAAAGAATCTACTGTAGTAGGACGTATTAAAAAAGAGAGTTATTGTATCTTCTGAAATGATCAAGGTGATAAAGTAACTGATCACACAGAAGAACTGCTGGAACTGCACCCAATTCTACTCTATGAGTAAACAGAGTCCTGTGGCTCATTCAAGAGGCTATAAATTTAAGCTTAGTATTTCAAGTCTATATCTAAAGAGTGACAGAACCTCATATCTCCTGATTCATCCAGAAAGAATGCATCATCTTTTTGTACCAATCTAATCAGGAACACTTTTGCCATGTCCATTTTTCTTTTTAAGTCAGAAGAGGCACAGAAGAGATTTAGTTTCACTTTTTCTTTTTTTTTTTTTTTTTAACATTTTTTTTTTAATTTTTTTTTTCCCTTTCTACTGGATATGGAGAAAATAAAACCAGCCTCGACTTTGCTAAGCCTCTGACACAGGCACCCTCACTACACATCTCACAGCAGAGCAGCTCATTTCAACCCTGTTCTTTAAGTACCATCTAGTGGTTACAAATATATTTGCATTTCTATTGTTGGAGGATCTTCAGATTCAGATTCCTGTATCTTTTAGAGCTGAACTAGCAAATTCTGAAATGCAATAAAAAGCAACACTCTTCCACTTATTATTCCTCCCCTTTTTTAAAAGAACATAAAATCTTCATGTCTTTTTACCCACCTTGTTTCAGTCCCACTGCAAGCAACTTCAGAGAAAAAAGGGCTCAAGAAAAATGTAGCTGTGTCTTTTTTTCTTTTACATACAGAAGATAAATGTCAAACCATGATCCTGCATTACCATATTTAGGTAATTTTTTTCCACTGAGACCCCGACCCATATGTCTCCGAATATTCATTTGAGAATTGGCCTTCAATTTGAGCCATTTATTACTTTTGAAAGTATTGCTCCATCTATCTGCCTGTTTTAAATTAATATCTCTCTTTGTGTGTTCCCCTTTCCATATTGCTTGCCATCTGTTATGTGATCACTGAGAGATAAGCCTGGTTTGCTTGTTCGATCAGTTATCCTGCTTTCTATTTCAGTGGACATTGGTTAAATGTACCCTGGTGTTGCTCAGCAAAGTTACACCACGAACAGGGAGAGGTGACCTCCTCTTCTCCACCAAATCTATGTGATTCTCTTCCAGTACAAGGCTCTGAATGTCAGTCCCCTTCAAACAATTGTTTAGGAGAAATTAGATTTTGTCCCATTCTGAAATAGGTGTTTATGACAGGGTACATGAAAATGTTGCTTAAGGCACCTGTCTTGCCCCCGATTATGAAGGTTGCTCATCGATGCAGGTCAGATGGGGCCCCTGGACCATGATTCAGTTCCTCGCCGTCGATGTCCAGCATTGGTCATGCTCCTTATGGAAGAGCCCTCAGGAGACCTCTCCTCTGCCTGATCAGGGCTGGAGGGAACAACAGCAGCTCAAAGGGCCCAAAATCAGGTATGATAAGTTGCGTCCTGGTGTGCTCAGGCTTTATGTGCAAGGCAGAGCTGTCAGGGCAGCACGTGGAGCGAGGGGATGATGCTGCTCACCCAACTGCAGGCTCCAGGACTGCCCCAGTAACTCCCCAGGAGCCTCCAGCAGCCCTCACTGGCTCCTTACCGGCTACAAGGACAACCTGAACACCAGCCTGGGCATAAACATCCCCAGGTGTCTAAATTCAAGTGTTTTACTTACACACAATATCCCACTCAATACTTCAGTCAGCTAAAATTTGGCAAGACAAATTCCACCACAGAAGGTTACTAATTTCACCTTGTAAGTCTAACTGGCAAGTGATGTGAGAAAAATAAAGACAATAAAACATTTATCATTCTCACACTGCCTCAGCACGGGTTATTACCCTCTCTGAGTTTGTCCCCACAAACATTCAATTTGGTGTTTGTCACAAGTGATGGAGCAGGATCCCATAAAGAAGGTCCTGTTGCTGATGGAAAATGTTTCTGTTCCTGGTTCTCAGTCTTAGCTGCTTATTTCCTCTCCTCCACACAGGAGATTTCCAGCCAGATCTGTGTGTAGCCATAATCTAAGTCTGGAGATATCAGGAATATGTGCATGAGAAGAATTCTTATTATGACACTCTAAAAAGTCAATAAAGTTCCTGAGAATAGCATCATTTAACTACTTTCCATTTGAAAAAATTTAGAGATTCCCCCCTTTTCCTGTAAGAATACTACTCATGCAGCTTGTATCATATATCATAAATTGCTGCCTAATGTTGAGCTGTGAATTTTCATCCTAGAAATTCCGCTGGAGACATTTTGACATGAGCACAAGATTTATTGCTGGGCAGCCAGTGGATCTGATGTCTGCGATGACAGATATTCTTTTTTCAAATGAGTATAATGACACTGAAAAGAACAGGATCAAACTTAATGTCCCTGAAGTCTTTTTCTGTGAGTTGCAGATGTACCCACAAGCAGATTTCTGAGGAATCCCCATCAGCAGAAGCAGCAGCACCATATATGTTCATTAAGCAAGAAAAACGTACATGTTTGTTTTATCAGGCAAATGTATTTTCTCTGCAGGGCTGGGGGCAGGAAGGTGGGATGTGGAGACCTTAAACTAAACTAGTGGGGAGACCCTGTTCTTACACAGGAAGATATGGTACATCCATGGGCTACAGCACATTTCTGTTACGTTACCCAGAGTGAATAGTTTATAACGTATCATTACCTCTGAACAACAGATAATCAATTTGGATGTGTCCTTATTTACCTGGACAAACACTGGAAGGCTTTGCAATTTAATGGCCTAACTGTTTGTTAGAACAAATAGACCTATTCAATTCCGAGATCACAGTCAATCTGACGGTTTATAGCTGGTTGGTTTCTGCTTTCAAACTGTGAAACTCTGATTTGTTTTCAAGGTGTAAAATTAGCAGTAACATTTTCACATGCTAACAGATAAGTCCCTTATTGAAACATATGACTGCACTTGCTCATTGCAGAGTGAAAATAGCTTTGCTCAAAACCCCAGCACAAAGCCTGCGGCCTGCCTGAGTTTCACAAAAGCCCTGAAGTGATACCAGGTGTGAACCGGCCCAGGCGCTGGCTGTCTGCTCAAGAGTACATTTCAGCTACTAATTTACAGGTTGGAGCAGGATGTTTTCCACTCGTTATTAAATTATATTATTTGTATACAGCTCTGCAGAGTAGCAATGGAGTGCCTGAACGGAGCATGGGTATTTAAAACAGTAATTCTTCATTTCATCTCTGAAATGATTAGCCTTGGTAAATCATACCAAACCCTGAAAAGGGTTGTTAAATCATCTCCCCTTGGTTTAGTAATATATTCCATAGTGTAATCACACTAGTGTAAATAATCACAAGATTAAAAAATGAAGGAATACCTGAACTCAAACCTCTGGCTGCAGATCCCTGAAACCAAAGGAGTGGGAACAGCATACAAGGAAGGGAAAAGCAGCAAGAGAAGAAAATGTATTGGTTATTTTTTCTGTTTAGTTGGGTAAGCCAAATTAAATCCTCAGATTCAGACAGTCAAGGCAAATTTTGAAAATATCAAAACGAACTACAGTGAGAGAGCTGAAGATGGAAAAAAGTCTGGCAAATGGAACATTCTGTAAATCTGGCCAGTATGGCATGAGTTGCTGTTTCCAGTACAAACATCACCTTATCCAGCAATATCCCAGCATGAATCTGCTTGAAAGACTTAGTGGAGTTTGGAATTATAAAAATGACACCTATTAGGACATACTGAAAAATACATGTGGAGTATATGTGACAAAGGAGATACTCCAGAACACAGTGACGTTCAAAGAGGATGCTTCAAAGTGGCATGTGAGAATGCTTCCAGCCCTCTCTGTCCAGAGGACACCTCCACCCAGATGTGCAATTTATCTGCACCTATCTGCATTTCTCACTGTTTTTCTTTAATTTGAGTATCATTTGTTCCTACAAGGAGAGGTAATTATACAGTAATAATATTATTTTCCTGCCTTGACGTTGCCCCTTTTGCTTTAAAAGTCCAGTCTCTTTCAATCTCTCCACATAAAATAGGTTCTGTGTTCCCTTGATAATTTTAGTAGTCCTTCTCTGTAGACACTCCATTTTGGATTTCTCTTTTTGTGGCCATTAGTGCCTGCAAGATCCTGACAGAAAACTCCTGTACTTGCCTTCCATTTAGTTGCATCACTTTAATGATTTGCAGACACCACACAACTTCTATAAAGCCCAGGTTTCTCCCCCTATCTCAATGATTACTGATGATCTATTTACATCAGAAATGGATTAGTTAAAATTCGTCCAAAGCTTTTGAATGATATCAGAGAATTGGTTGAAAAGAGATCTTATCAGCAACCTGAAGGAAAGATCCACATCCGACGCAATATTTTTATAAAGTCCATTTACACTGTGGCTATTTCACCCTTGACCATGCTGAGATGGACTACTTTTTAATTAATAAATATTCCCACTTAGCTCATAGAAATTCAATATAACAATTTTCTGAATTGTGTGTTACTTAATCACCAACCTACAGACAGCAAATGCCTTTCAGTTCCCAGCGATACCTCTAATACCTCTGCTTAAAGACTTGATTACCTAACAACAAAGCTAACACATATTGTCACTTAGATTTCCACATCTCAAAGCTTCTAAAGCCTTAGATTTGTTTGTTTGTTTGTTTGTTTTCAGCTCTTGACATAACTGATATTTATTAATCTTTTACTGCATTTTCAGTTCAAAGTTTCCATCAAATGAAAAAAAAAAAAACAACACAGTGTATCCTTCTCCTTCTTATTACCATTAACATTAATATTATCGTTCTCATTACTTGACACAGAAGTTCATTCTTTAGCTTCTTACTAAGGCTTCTTGCCTTGGGATATTTGTGAATGACATAGGAGGCTTTTACTGGAGGTCCTGAATAAACTTCCAGAAACATTTTTGGACCATGATGCTGTGAGGATTTATTCAGTTATTGCTAGGGATCAATCTTTAAATTAACTGTGCCTTTATAGTACTAAAATTCTGCTTTTTCATTAGTGACATAGCTTAATTGCTTCACAATCAGGGAAAAAAAATAGAAATAAGAATAAAGAAAAAAAGAAGAGCAGCAAATACCTGCCTGACTTAACCACATTAAGCAGCATGGTGCAGAATATAACTTAACAGTCCAGTGAACTGTCAGTGGCAGAAGTAATTGGAAATTGGTGGGATAGTTCTCCATGTGATGGGGATAGGAGTTTTTCATGCCTGTTTTTAATGGGCAAATAGCTCTCAGGGCAGCTTCATATTCTGTCATTAATTTGTAAAGATCCTTTATAATGTAGAAAAGTTAAGATAGCAAAAAAAAAAAAAAAATCCAATTACATGTTTAATGACTTGGCATTTGTGGTAATGCTATCTAGCACTAATTCACCTGTTAGAAAACAGTCTATCTTTTAGCCCCTGGGGTTAATAGAGTGCAAAAGCCTAGTCTTATCAGAGGGTGGGAGAAAAGTGAGTAATTTTTTCCTACCAATAAGAAAGAAAAGCAAGAATGACAAAATCGATTACGAATTTTCAACTTGCTTTTTTAAAGCATAGCACTACTATTTATTAAACGCTTTTTAAAAGGAAATAACAAATTTATAAAAGCTGGTGCCTAACTAGTCCTTGGGATTTTGCAGAGGCACGTGGGGCTCCTTTCCCTTTGTGCCCAACATGAGCACCCACCAGAGTGAGGTGCATACCCAAATCTTGTCACGGTGCTGCAGTGGTGATGCTGCAGAGCCTGCCCTCGAGAACAAGGCCTGCTTCACTTCTACATGGAAATGGGATCTGTAATCAAAAATACGGTTTGATCAGTCAATAGGTGGATGGATGGATTTATCCTGGCCTCAGCTGCATGTTCATAACCACACTGAAATCAACAGCGGATGGAACTAAGAGAATTTGTTCCACAACAGCAAAGAAATACAGCTTATGCAAACATACATATTCATTTACATGTCTCCCTTTATCAGCCACTGCTTTATTTGCATCTCACGCTGCATAAAAGGTTAGCAAAGGCCTTTGTAATGAACACTTCCATTTTAAAACATTTAAATAGTCTGCAGTATAAATTGCATATTCTAACTAACTGCTCTGGTGTGAATTTCTAAGTCCACTAAAAGGAAAAGAGGCAGCATTTACCGTGTTTATGCAACAACTTCTTTGCTTAATACCAGATTTGTCTGTGTCATGGCTAAACTAGGATTAGCAGCAGAAATATTAAATGATGTTAGAATTCAAACAATTTTGTGTAGTCCATGTAGAACACGGAAATACTGGTAATGTAAAAAAACCCGAAAAACAAAAAATAAAAACCCCAAACAAAACAAACAACTGCCATCGGTCCAGTCTCTAAACCCAGGAGTTTAACATTAAAGATAAGTTCTGTCTAATGGATGGAACACAAGCCCTGAAATCAAGGCTTATCACCCCTGTTCCTGGTTTGTGGTTCATCTGTCAGGAGCGAGCTGATCCAGGCTGAATACTGAGCATCCAGACTACTGAAATCCAGCGATTTCATCTGGAATTCTGTAACCTCTGTGTTTTCTGAATAAGAATGTCTATAACTTGTACCTGAACCCTTTCGGGTCAATAATGGGTTTTGTCCTTAATCTCATTTGGACCAGGAAACATTGAACTTTATATTACCTGTAGTCCATCATCTCTCATCTGGGGCACAGAAGATACAAAATTCAACACATCTTGAAAAAGTTGGATGTGTTTGATGCTTAGAGAATTAACACTTCCAGTGTGCCATTCAGGGATCTGGAGGTTACAGAGAAAATGCATTTATCTCAGCTAAGGGAGGGGATTCACCCCATTTAAAATTAGCTTATAGAAACAGGGCTTAATACAAGTAGGTCATGTAAGTCAATTTTTTGAGAAAAACAGGACTGCAAGTGGTGGTACACCCTGACCTCACACAGTTATTGAAGGTAGGTGTGATTATATTGCTCTTGAATGTTACTGTTGCCTTACCTTGACTCCAATGCAAGGGGAAGCCAGCCCAGACAACGTAAAATTATGTATCCCAACATAACAATTTAGTTTTAAAGAAATTAACAATTTTTTTTTATGGCCTGAATCCTTATTTGGACTAGGAAGCTATGAAAATAGTCTTCTGTAACCAGATGGACAGAGTGATGGATGGACTGTAACTGGATGGATGGATGGATGGATGGATGGATGGATGGATGGATGGATGGATGGATGGAATAAATTTCGTCTTTCCTGTATGGTCAGAACTTATGTTCGTGCTTTTTATGTTTGTTATTTTCTTTAAGTTGTTATTATTGTTGCTTCTTATTTAGAACAACCTAAAAGAGATGTTCAGCTACTTTGCAGAAGCATGGGGTGCAGAGTCAAACTTGTTTTCCCTAAGTTAGTTGAAAGTGATGTGCCCTCATTCCCATGGCAAGGAACATTTCCTTTAGTGCAGCTGACAAGTTTTTCAAGGTGTTTCTGCACATCCTGTAGGGAAAGCAAATTGTCATCAAAATTGAAAATTCAGAATATGTTTTTTTTTTCCCTGAAGGTCCTTAGGGCTCTTGAAATGCTAAGCAGAAAACTGAGCTCAATGCATATGGAGGAGATTTTCATATTTTAAAAGTCAGACAGAGTGTCAGCCGGCAGACGCAGCAACTCCAAGAATCTTCAAAAAGGTAGAAGCAGGAAAGTTTACTGCTTGTTCCGCGGACACATTATTTTAGCCTCTGTTCTGCAGATTGAGAGGCAGATTGCCTAAGGTCAGAGGGTGACCCTGCCCTGCAGCTTGAGTATTACTCCTTCTTTTTCTTTTTTTTTTTTAAGTGTAAATTTACATTTGGCTGCAACCTGCCTCCTTAATGATGGATCGGCCTTTTGTTCAGGTATGAGCTCTGATTGATGGGGCACAGGGATAGGAGAGGAGAATGGAGCAAACAAGTTTATAAATTTGACATAAGATTTGAATCGCAGCAGGAACTCTGCCAGTCTCCTTAGGCATAAAATTGGACTGGCTGGAGATAGGTACTGCATGTGTGATGTTTCAGCACTTATTGCTTTCATAATATCTTTACTTACTCAGTTAACAGACTACTGAACTTGCAAAATCTGGCAGACCAGGGTTTTTTTTTTAAAACAAATTTTACGATGGGGGGAGGGAAAGAAAGAACTGAAAAAACTAAAATTACATACCAGGTCTTCATCTGGGGTAATCTAATATAATTTACTTGATTTCACTGGAATTACACTGATTTTCCCTAAGTGATGACCTGCCTCAGTATTCTTATTTTGATTTAGCTTTTTTTTTTTTTTTCCTTCTGAACAGGTTGTGTTGACATTTCATGTTTCCTATTATTATTATTCTTCCTTCTCCTTCTTTGTTTTGGGAATTATATGGCTTATTGACTAAACAGCACTAGAAAACTAAAGTTAATGGACCAAACTCTTCCCTAGTGCAACTTTATTGAGTTCAAGCTATACAGAGTTGAATGAGTTCAGGGACTCCTCCAAAGGGGGTTATTGCAGAGGCTGATTCTACAACAAAAGGGAAGTCCACAGCTTTGTTGTCATTTCAATGCAAATTAAACATTGCAAGAAGTCCAGCGCTTCGTATTTAGCTGATGGGATGAAATCTGAGTGTACTGAGCACAAAAAACGTAAAATCATACCTTGTTTTAATGGATTAGAACAAATACTTCAATATTATTAAGAATTCCTTTAATAATACACCTGTTCATGTCTACCTGTTCCATGGAGAATTCTGAGTTGTATGGCCAACCAGAATGACCATCTTATCCACCATATGATTATGCCTGGAGAGATTTTAAAGACATGTATATGTGGTACTTGGGGACATGGGTTAGTGGAGGGCTTGGCAGTGCTGGGGGAAGGGCTGGACTTGAGAATCTTAAAAAGCTCTTTTCCAACCTAAAAGATTTTGTGATTTTTAAATTCTATCAGTGGCAACTGAGGGAGGGGCTGACTGACTGGCATGACAAATGCCCCAGGAGCAAGGTGAGACTCTTGTGGTTTCGTCAAAATAAAGAAGGTGGTTTCTAATCAGCACATTACAAGGACAACTTTGTTCCAAGGTTAGAACTGTGAGAACAATCAGTTTTTAGATCCAAATGATACTACAAGGTTTGAATTTAACTGCAAAATAACTGTTTTTTGTGGACACTTAATATCATTCAGTATCTGCAGTATAAGAATCAGTGACCTTTTAATGCCGTTATAAATAAATATAAAACATATATTTGAGGAACAGAAAGGTGTGTTCTTTTCTAAAACTCCATTCTTATCCATTTTTAAAGGAAATACAACAACCACGAGTTAAACACCTCTCCACTGTGGTTCTGAAAACCCGGCCATCGCAGTGGTATCCAAATAGCAGAAACTCTCTCCACTGTACATCCAGCGTGTAAAGTCTTTCTCAGGATATTACTAGAGGGAAAAAGGCAGTTGCCAAGTCAGTTTTGTTCCAGTTCATTAGTGACCGAAAGTCATTATCGTCTGACAGATGTACTAAGGGTTATGTATAGTTCCTAGTTGTCTCAGTCCAGTTTTTAGTGGACAGATGTCCACACTCAGAAAAGATAAAACAAGTCTGACAACAGAGCAACTTGGCTGAAAATCTTCACCAAGAACATGGGCCCTGGTTGAACATATGAACTGATCAGTCCTCTTGTGTATCGTGGTAGTCCCACTGGTAGAAAATAGATGGTGTACAAGGAATCAGTGTTGTCCTCTGGAAGATGGTATATAGTTCTTGGTAGGATTGAGAGGTTACATATTTCTCTGTGGCTATCAATCGAAAATGAACTGCAAGTGATAGTTTTGCTTCAAAACAAGAAAAATAGCTCCATTCCCTCCAAAGAGAATCGTGTCAGTAGCAGACCTCTCTATTGCTCCTCGATGCTTCACCTCACCAGACTTCTGAGACCTGACAAACTATCAGACTGAAAACCAGAAAGGGACGGGGGAGATTTTAACGCATGAGGAAAGCAATGAAAAATGTCAATCTCCTGCTTGCTATATGTTTTCCAATGACAAGAATGGCATGATATTAGCAAATAACTAAATCTAGGTGTAGCTAACCAGTTACTGATAGTCTTCATGAGAAAAAAATAGATTCCTCTTTGTATACTTTGCTCTTAAAGACAATGTAAATGCTCACATGTGTTAAGTTAAATTGGTGTTTCAAGATCAGGCACTCAGGTAAATGCTAGGTCACTACAGGAACATGTGGCTGGGCTGTGCTGTGGCAGAAAGCCAGAGCCTGTCCCACTGACAGAAAGCAGGAAGACCTGTGGGGCAGCCAGGTCAGGTCCAGACCTGGGCATCAGGGATCTCCATGGGGATGGGTCATTAGTCCAGGAGTGGGAATTGGCTCAGTGGAGTCCATACCTGAACCAGGCAGGGTTGGGGTGGAGCACAAGACTGATTTCTATGGCCCTGCTGGGACACAGAACTCCTTGAAATGGGGTCCTGGGCCATAAGCAGGTGACCAAGGCCTATTAGTCCCTCACATTGCTTTCAATTTCACCCAAAGTACAGAAGGGACAGATGCCCCTTCTCCTGCTGGCATGACAAAGGTCAGAATTTGCTTCACAATGCACTTGCAGCATCAGCACTCTTGACACTCTGGTTCACTTCCAGAACTTGTTCTTGCTATCACATGTATGCAGTTGCCTCTACAGTGTTCACGCTAGTTCACTCCGGGTCTTCCTTTTGGAATATAACAATTAGTCTCCTTAAAGAAGAAACCCAAGAGTTTCCAGGAGAGTTTGCTTATGGAAGAGCTACAGATCAGCAACAGCCTTGTTTGACACCCAACAGTAGGAATAATTCTGCCCTACTTCAGTGGGCCAGAAACAGAAACACTCAAACACCACAAAGTGCCCTCATGCCAAGCCTAGATGTGACACTATAAAGAACTTCCTGCAGGCAGCCAAACAACCCTTATATCATAAAATCATAGAATCACAGAATGGTTTGGGTTGGTAGGGATGTTAAAGGTCACCATGTTCTAACACCCTGTCATGCACAGGACCTTCCACTAAACCAGGTTGCTCCAAACCACATCCAGACTGGCCTTGAATGCTTCCAAGGATGGGGCATCCACAACTTCTCTGGGTAACTTGTGCTAGAACCTCACAACGTCTGACACTACACTTTGAGCTGCAAAACACACATATAAGCAGTCATGTCTTTTGGGCACAGGAGTGGTCACTGAAGCTTAGAGAAGAGACAGACCAAATATTATTGCAGTTGGGATGTGGATGGAACAGTCTGCAGGGGCCAAGTCAAGAAAGGGCAGGTGTGACACACAAACTATCTGACTCAGGGGCAACAGCCCACGGTGGCTATTTTCATCAGTACAGACGATGCCATAAATGCTGAGTGCCCTGAAGGACAGACAGAAGTGGCAGTAGCTCTGTACCAAAGGGCCCCATTCAGCTTTCCTGTGCTGTAGGTTTGTGGCACTTACAGACACTGTTCCTGCTCAGACACCCGTCACCTCCGGCAGGGTCTGCGTCAGCAGCATAGGCGACGACTCCCAGACATGTACAGTATGCTCATCACTGCCTTTTCCAAGTGCCTCAGTATCCTTCAGGTGAAAAATACTCTTTCTATCTGCATCTATGGCAGTATCTGATAACCTATAACTGTAACGTTATTAATATGAGACAGTGGTATAAAGTGATATTTCTGATTGAAATAGCATCTTTCCTCAATTTTATTGTCAAAAATGTCTTTCTAAACATTTTTCTCTTCTTTTCCTTCACCTAATTTACCTATCTAGTTAGGCACACTGGAATCTGAAAAAGTTAGGAAATAAACTACTTCAAAAACTTTTTTTAATGCCGACTTCTGTAATTTTTTTCCTCAGGTTTTTTTTCTCTGATAAATAAACAAAAGTTCAACAATGATCTAAAAATGTCTGTACTGGAGAGACAGACTGTGAGACTGTTTAACTGATACTAATCATTCGATTATTTGAAAAATAATCTAATTTTTCCTGAGAAAAAATAATGCCAAAATAGGAACATGCATATCATGGTACTCAACTGTTTGTGTACACGCAGAGATAGCTTTAAAGCTGTGAGATTGATTTGTCTTTTAAATTTTTACAGTTTTATGTTTTTCTTTTTCTCCACATCCAGGAAGAACAATATGCTTATCTATTTTTGTTACGGAAGGCAGAGATTTTATGTAAAAAAAATGGGCAGAAATGAAACTAACAAGCAAACAGAAATCAACAAAAAGTATGAGGCAGGCAATAAATGAATGGTAGCTGCCAGGGCTGCTGAAACCGTAAATGTGATCAAAAAGCGACAAATTCAGAAAGAAAAAGCTGGGTAAAAGATCACTTTTTGTGTGTAAAGGAATTTGTTAATTTAATTATGTTTCAGTTACGTTTTGGTCTCATGATATGTACCAGTGAGGCAGTGCTAGAAAGCAAAGACTTCATTTTAGTGATATATGGTTCTGGGTCGTGGTCTTCTCTAGTTTCCTAATTGTTTTGGAGAAAAAAGGAAGAAAAGACTACCTGGTCATAGAACCTGATGGGAAAAAAACAGTTTTGAGGTGAAAAAGTCCTTCTTTCCTAAAAAGAAGCATTCCTCCCCTGTCTTGGTCTCTTCCTTCAGAGCTACTGGTTTGTAAGAGAACAGGATTAGCTAACATGTCCTTCCACAGCCACCCATTAACTCATTCTTGCTGTGAAAATGGAAGAGAACATGGTGGTTCCAAGTGACAATTATCTCTGTTTTTAGTAAGAGCTGTGCTGGGAGAGAGCACCTTTGTCTGCATGCTTCCTCAGGACCAATCATGCTCTAAGTTCAATGAGCTACAGCAAAACAGCACTTTCTATACTTTTGTTTATCAATGTTGAGAATTTCAGCAGCTATGGTGGAACATAAACCACAAAACTCCTCTTTGTCAGTGTCAGCTGCTTTGCCTATGTTGACAGAATAAGTGTAGGATAGCAATAACTACTATAACTACTATAACTACTAGTACACAACATCTATATTTTTGTCACTTAAAGATGCCCACAACCTGTATTAATACTCAAAACATTAAAGATTTTTTAAAATCATATGAGTATTTACAGTATGTAAGTTGGTGGTTTCTGGTTGCCTGTGTCAGATGCAGATGCATTCTGTACTTACATTTTACCATATTTTCTGTTAAGTGCTGATTGCTGATCACCTACTGCTGATGATAGATGAGATTTCAGGAAAAAAATTTTAAAAAATGAGAAAAAATCATCCCAAAGTCAGCATAGTGATAACAAAATAATCACGATGAATTCAGCGATCAACCTGTCCTCTGGTGGCAGAAGGGCACAGTCATTTCTGCTTGGTGTCCTTCAGAGAGAAGAAGAAAAAATTCTTCCTTGTGAGGGGGGTGAGGCCCTGGCACAGGCTGCCCAGAGATGTGGCTGCCTCATCCCTGGAAGCGCTCAAGGACAGGTTGGACGGGGCTTGGAGCAACCTGGGATAGTGGAAGGTGTCCTGCCAGTGGCAGGGGGCAGAATGAGATGAGCTTAAAGGTCCTTCCAACCCAAACCATTCTATGGCTGTCTGAAGGAGGCCACAAGGATGGTGAGAAGAGCCTTGAGAGGAACCTGTGTGAGGAGTGGCTGAGGGCACTTGGTCTGCTCAGCCTGGAGAAGACTGAGGGGAAACCTCATTGTGATCTTCAACATCCTCACGAGGGGAATCAGAGGGGCAGGTACTGATCTCTTCACTTTTATCACCAGTGGCAGGACTCGAGGGGACAGCATGAAGCTCAGACAGGAGAGGTTCGTGTTCGGTATCAGGAAAAGGTTTTTCACTGAGAGGGTGGATGTGTGCAGGAACTGGCTCCCCAGGGCAGTGGTCACAGCACCAAGCCTGCCAGAGTTTAAGAAGCGTTTGGACAACGCTCTCAGGCACGTGGTGTGATTCTTGGGGTGCCCTGTGCAGCGGAAAGAGTAAGACGGCATGATCCTTGTGACTCCCTTCCAACTCAGCACATTCTTTGATTCTGTGAGGCTGCTAAATTGCTCTAACCCTCCCCGCCCGCAGGCTGCACACGAGCCGTCCTGCACACCCCGTGCTCGCTCTCACCTCACCGCCCTTCTGGAGGCTCCCCCCTTGTTGCGCTGGGGGCCGCGGGGGAGGGTGCGCCACGGCCCGGCGGCCATTTTGGTAAAGGGCCGGTGCCGCTCCTTCCTCCCTTACTCAAGATGGCGGCGGCGGCGCATGCTCGGAGTGGGGAGCGGTGCTGCCCGCGGGTGCTGAGGGGGAGCGGCGGCCATGGGCGAGACCGAGAGGCTTTATTATGTGTACAGCTGCGACCTGGACATCAACGTGCAGCTCAAGATGTGAGTGACCGCCGCCGCGGCTCTGCTGGGGAGCGGCCGCTGCCGCCGTGGGGGGAGGCCGGGCCGCCCGCCCCTGTAAGGGTGCGCTGACCCCGGAGTCCGGCGGTGCCCGGCTGCGGGCAGTGCTGGCCCGGCCCCGTATCCCTCACGACACCGGGGGCTGCGGGTGCCGCTCTCCGGGGAGGAGACGGGACGGGGCGGGCGAGGGGCCGAACTGGAGCAGGGCTGCGAACTCAGATATCTGTGTGCTCAGGTCCTCTGAGGCAAAGATTGGTTGCCAGTGCAGTCTGGTAACTTTTCACCTGCCGGTGTCATAGAATCGCAGGATGGTTTGTGTTGGAAGGCACGTTAAAGCTCATCCAGTCCCACACTCCGCACCCCCCCCCCCCCCCCCGCTGCCCTGGGCAGGGACACCTTCCACTAGCCCAGATTGCTCCAGATCCCATCCAGCCTGGCCTTGGACACTGCCAGGGATGGGGCAGCCACATCTTCACTGGGCAACCTGTGCCAGAGTCTCACCACCCTCACAGAGAAGAATTTTTTCCTCATATCTCATCTAAACCTATTCTCTGTCTCAGTTTGAAGCCATTTCCCCTTGTCCTGTCACTCCAGGCCTTTGTGCACAGCCTTACTCTGTCTCTTGTGTAAGTTCCTCTCACCTGCTGTAAGGCCACCACAGTGCCACAGCTTGATCCTCGGTGATACGGGAAGGACACAAACTGGTGACACCCTTCCTGTTTCTTCCCATTCTCCCATGAAAGCAAGATGCTCTTAGCCAGGTTTTTTATTGGAAGGTCCAAGTGCTGCAGCAGCATATGTTCCCAGCTGCATATGTGGAAGGACTTCCTTTGAAGCTGGAATTATCGTTCACTGGTGTATTTACCATTTTTTAAGTCACTTTTCTGCATCACAGCAATGGGATGTTTACAGTTGTGCAGGAGGGATGTAGCTGGCTCTAAAATGTAGCGTGCCTGATGGTGATACATTAAAGTACATTACACTTTTCTGGCAAATGAACTTTGAGAAGGTTATTCAGAAGTTATTAACTTCTGAACAGGTGATAGTAGTGGAAGATGTCCCTGCTCATGGCAGGGGTTTGGAACAAGATGATCTTTAAGTTCCTTTTCAACCCAGCCTATCTGTGATACCTGAGTCAGATACATGTGTCCTCTTTGCTGTTTCATTCCACCAAACAAAATTAAATTAGCATTTTTTATTTTATTTTGCATTGGACTCTATCTCATCCTGGAATGTGCAGTGCTAGTTTCTTGCAAGTAGCTTGTTCATTTGCTCTGAAGTGTTTTTGTGGTACAGATAGATCTCTCTTTGCTGGAAGGTTGATCTTACGTGTTTTCCTGTCACCACCGCAACAATTCCGTTTTTGTTTTAACATGTGCATCCACTGTCAGATGTTTAATGTGTTTGATTGTTTTCATCGTGGTCTAGCTGAAGCCTAAGAAATTCTGTCTTAACAGTAACATTGTGCAAAGTGCTGCAAGTTTTTTTTTTGACAGTCTGCTTAATTGAAATTTGTTCTATTGTTAATTTGAGAGATGACTGACATACAAAGCCAATGATACATTTCATAAATCTTAAAAATTAAGATTTACTTACCATTGCTGGTTTGGAGGTTTGTTTTTTCCAAATAGTGTTTTGAGTGCATGTAATCTGATGTTTAGTTTGGTTTGTTGATAATAGCAGCATATGGCATTCATTGTTGCCCTGTTTAAGGTTCCTAATTTGAGAATCTGCAGGTTGTACTAGGAGAAGTTATCTCCATTGAAAAGGCAAACAAGTAATTCTTGCCCTGCTTTTCTCTCCCACCTCTAAATCAGAATAACAATGCGTTCTGTTCCTCTCTGGTATCTAGATTTCACTACCAGCAAGTAATGCAAAGTGAGAATAGCTTTAGTACTGGGCAATCTAAATATGAGCTGTGGAACTACAATAGCATTTCTACTATGGATAAAACAAATTCTGATTTATCTATGTTTTCTCTTTCTCTTTTTTCTTCTCTGTTCCTCCCGTAGAGGAAGTCTGGAAGGGAAAAGAGAACAGAAGAGTTACAAAGCTCTCTTAGAAGATCCGATGCTGAAGTTCTCAGGACTGTATCAAGATACCTGCTCTGACTTGTATGTAACTTGTCAGGTGTTTGCAGAGGGGAAACCTCTTGCTCTTCCAGTTAGAACTTCCTACAAGGCTTTCAGCACTAGATGGAAGTAAGTGACTTACCTTTTATTTCCTCTTAGTTGCTGGGGCATCAAGTAGTATGGATAGATATATATATGGTTTTTATTTCCGTCAGAAAGATTTGTTTTCTGTTGTCTTCTTCAAATGAATTACGTTTTTTCAAGTGTCTGTATTGGTTAGTGTTACCCTGACAGCACAATACCAATATTTTGGTGTAATAGGTAAGTGATAAAATTGTTACTTTTGTTGTTACTTTGTTGTTTTTAAAATTATTACCTGGGCATGTTTTACTATCTAAGTGACTACTGAGGCCCGGACTAGCACATTTTCGTACTGTTTCCTGACAGCCTTGTCACTTAGTCATCAAGCCAGACTATTTTTCTTTTTGTCTCTTGCCTTTTAGTCATGCTGAAGACAAGTATTTGAATACTTAAAGCCTGCAGGAAAATAGTCCTTCTGCCCTTGGAAATTCATATTCTGAAGAGAATTTGGGTTGCGTAAACTAATACAGAGTAACTTGAATTCTAAAGCTTTATGACTAATAAAAAGTGTTTCTCTGCAGCTGGAATGAGTGGCTGAAGCTGCCTGTGAAGTATCCAGACTTGCCTCGCAATGCACAGGTGGCTCTGACCATCTGGGATGTGTATGGCCCTGGTAAAGCAGTTCCTGTGGGAGGAACAACGGTCTCGCTCTTTGGGAAATATGGGTAAACTGCTTTTGCTTCTGTGGTGCACTTTTGAAGCTTGCTTGTGAGTAGTAAGGTAGCAGTGGTTATGAGAGAGACATTTTTAAATCTTTCCTAAACCAGGTTAACAATTACATGTTTGAAAAATCAGATACGTAGATTATTTACTCTATTTGTTCCTGACTCTAATTTCATTCATGCTACAGCATGGTGTGAATGAACTCTTCTTCTGCGTAACACCAAAATTTAGGCTTTTTTTGAGATCTACAGGTTTGGATTTAAAGGTAGCAAATGCTGAAATCACTTCATATCTATACTTTTGCAACGCCTGGATGCCAGTACTGATTACTTAAAATGATTGATTTAGCTGGCTTGCAATTGGGTGGCTAATGTAATGTTTATAGGGAATAAAATATCACTCAGTAAATCAGGGGGTTTTCAAAGGTAATATTCTATGGTCCAATAGAGGATACCTCAAAAGGATCTTGACTGAGTGCAGAGGAGACTTAAAAAATAGGATGTTGTTTGAGAAAAATTACGAGGCGCTGATACTTTTTGTGGTTTAGAGTGAATGTTAAATTTTGGATAGTTCAGCATTGTAGTGTTCCTGTAAAATGTGACATGAACAGTTTACAAATATATGCAACAAGGGATGCTGTTGTATCCTTTTCCCATCCACTCAGCTGGGATATGTTCCCTTCTATACAACTGCCTTTAAGCAAGTTTCTGACTTCTGGGAGTCTGTATCATACTGGGAGTATTTAGCAAACAGGTGTGAGGGAGGAGGTGTAAAGACTAATGAAGTGAAAAAAAGAGTGGGAACACTTTCCTAGTAAGTACATAATGTTGGAAAATGGGAAAAAATAGCCTGTTTTAACCAGTGGATAAAAAATAATAAGGTTAAACTGAAGTGCAGGAGAAGTTTGGATTAGCATTAGGAAAGCTGTTCTAATGATGCTTGAATGCCGAAAGTGATTGTAGAGGGAGAGATTGTATCTCTATCATTGAGGATACTGCTTTGACAAAAATGATTGACATAGTCTTAGGGCAGAAAATTGTACTGAGTAAAATGGACTGTACCCCAAAGACTGCTGGTAGAGCACAGCACATGGAAAAAGGTAGAAGTAAAGTAAATTTATAAATCTTATTTGCAGCATGTTGGACCTGGAGGAAATAGATGGAGAGACAGCACTAAAAAACTTTTGAATTTTGTAGATTGTAAATGGAAACCTTGGTAGTTGCATTCCATGAAGTGATGTGTAAATTTAAGGTCAGACGGTCCTTCTCATTGTTATTTCTCATTTTTAAGGGTTGACTTTTTAAGGTGTTCGTTTCAGTTGTATTTACCTGAAGTTGTTAGAGTTAAGTGATCAGCTATGGCAAAGGTAATGCACTTGATTTCTTGGAGCGTCTTTTATAGGTGGATCAGCACAAATATGCAAGGGAAGCAGGGTTTTGCAGAGAGAAGACGTGGTCGATTACCCTGCAAAGTTCTGTTCACTGCACACTTTCAATTATCAATTCAATTTCAAGCATAGATGGAGAAAATGGTGTGTGGATGGTTGTGACTTTTTTTTTTCTTCGTGTGTTTTTTTTATTTGGCAGCTCAGAAGGCTGCTTTATGTCAGTTGACCTTCAAATGAAACTTAGGTAGCTTTTTAGTTGATGTTTTTGGGGGTTTGGCAGACCTAAAGTTACTATTATAATTTGCACATCAAGAGGAATACTTTCTGCTTCATTACAAATAATAAAGCTACGAAGGTTGAGCTCTGTCCTCAGTTTGTGTTTGTACCACCCCACTGACTTTGGGAATTACCCATTTATCTTCCACTTGCCAAATAAATTATCTCAGGCTTAATATTTCTTCTAAACTCTTTGTGCCAGTAAAATGAAGGCTGTAGGGGGCACAAGGTGCAAGTCACTTTTGCAGTAGAGTTCAGTTATGAACTTTTGTAGTTTTGGCAAAGCAAGCTGCTTCATTTTGTAGCAGCTGCTGATGTATTTTGATTCCTGACAGCTGCATTACTTTGAATTTACTGAAGTGATTCCGCATTTTCCCTGCAGGATGTTTCGACAAGGAATGCATGACTTGAAAGTCTGGCCCAACGTGGAAGCTGATGGCTCAGAGCCCACCAAAACTCCTGGGAGAACCAGCAGCACAGTCTCTGAAGATCAAATGAGCCGCTTAGCAAAGGTAATGGAATAGCAAGTAACTTTTAAAATGTATGTGACACACTTGCACTTCACTGGAGTGAAAGGAAGACAGGCTGCCCATTCTGTTTTCTCATGTGAAGGCTCCCTTCCTTTGGTTGTTTGGGTATTTCACAGGATTTATATGAAGGAGCGAACTAGATCATGCTCTGAAGTGTTTTTTGAAAGGGGGCATACGAGTAACTTCTATTACACAGAGCATTCTGTTGCAACAGCTTAACATCCG
Organism: Chiroxiphia lanceolata; assembly: GCF_009829145.1. Taxonomy (NCBI): domain Eukaryota; kingdom Metazoa; phylum Chordata; class Aves; order Passeriformes; family Pipridae; genus Chiroxiphia; species Chiroxiphia lanceolata. The sequence continues at coordinate 4,560,345 of NC_045671.1, read as the reverse complement.
AATTCCATCAGATTTAGTAAGAACATCCCTTACCAGTAACTTGTGAGGACACTCTAGTTTCTTTCTGAAGCCATCTTTCAGCTTTAAAGCTGTCTGATGTGGTGTTTACATGTGTGTGACATACCTCTACATTAGAAAGAACTTGAATATATAAATACATATTCATTTCAGGTCATGAATATGTATTTATATTAGTATTTTATTCTCCGAGCTTTTGATGACAGAGTATATTCTTGCCATCAAAACTACTGCTGCAATTGATCAGAAAACGTTAGTTATTGAAATGTTTTGCTAGCTGATCTCTTGATTATTTAGGTAAGATTACCTCAAACTTTGCAAACCACTCAATCCACTTGCTCTCTGAGCTTTCTTCTTAGTCTTGGTCTCTTAGTTTTCATCCTCACCTTTGTACAACTTCCACTGAAAATAAGTCCAGTGCCATAAATGCATTCACTTTCTCATCTAGACATTTATCACAGCAATAAATTAACTTTCATCTAGGGTCTGTCTTTTATTAGTTCACATAGAATTTATAATGGAAAACTCATTAAAGCCACTTGATCATAGTAGAATAAATCCCCTCTGGCCTGCAGAATCTTTGTAGAGAGGCACTAAATATCAGGGCTTGCTTACAGTTCATCAAATGGTTACATGATGTATGAAGTGGGTTTCTGAGAAAGGGTTTTACAGTGTAGGCCTTCCCTTCCATGTTAGTTCTGTTAAGCAAACCTTAGCTCTTTCTTATTTATACTCTCTAGCTCAAGAAGCACAAATAATGTGGACTATTTCGGTCTTAAAATAGCTGGTTCTGCTGTAGCCTATTCTTTTTCTCAAAGCCTCTGAACAATAGGAGGGAATTCTTCTTTCACATCCCATCTGAGAGTTGTAGTTAATGGCTAACAAAAAGCTGATAACATCACTGCCCCCATTCTTTTCTTCTGAAAGCTGTTTTGGGAGATACTAATTTCTGAAAGATGAGAGTGTTCTCACTGGTATTTTGTTGTGGTCTTTTATAAAAACATTTTACCATCAGATGCCAACGAAATGAGTAGGGTTTTTGGGTGGTGTGTCTGTGGGATTTTTCATTTGCACAGCTGTTTACACCACAGAGGAGGTTCTTGTGATGTGACATTCCTAAATAGCCATTGTTTGAGCACAATCAGCTTCAGTTTTTCTAGGACTTACTCATCAGTTGCTGAATGCCTCCTCATGCTATTCTGTGTAAAGGTATATTTAAATATAGGTAAGAGGAAAACAAGTAACTCTTGAGAAGAGATTGTTGAAGGACCTTTTCTCCATCTAAAAGATAACTTTTTTCTGGACATGCTCTTAGTTCATGTCTGTATGTGGTATTTATTATTACAGGGAATTTTTATAAAATCAGTGACTGGCTGGTGAAGGAGTTGCATCCTTTTACCTTGAATAATTGGTACTATGGCAAGTCTCCCTTTTCATGTTGAGGCAGCATACCGTTGTGCTCTTACAAAACACGTGAATCTTGCTGGTAAAATTGCTACTGATGAAAAAGCCATGGCTTGGCATCCTGGAGGCATTGTGAATGCAGATTTTTTTGTGTACTAAGGAATATTAATGAGAAGAGTGTGGAGTACCTTACCATGCTCAAATATTAATGACATTAAGATATCCCTCCCATGAGTGGTGTGTTAATTTATTCTGCTTAAACTAAAACTACTCTTAAGTTCTTTCTGATCCATTCATTTCCCTCACACCTTCTGCTGGCTGAATGAAATTAAACAATAATAATGTTGAGACACTATCTAAAGGAATGCCTCTTATTTAGTAGGAGATGATGAGTAGTTCTTTCCCTGAAGGGAATGCACTACCTTCTCTCTTATTTTAAGCTTTAAATATTAATCCAAGAGAACAGTTCTTCATGTGTACATATATGCCTACAGATCTCCTGGGTCTTGTATGCAGACCTAATTAATTGCTGTATTATGACTTTTTTCCTCTATAAGGGAGGCTTAGAGGTTTAAGATACTAATGATTTTCTTCTAAAACATACAAAATTACTTTTTTTTCTTTATTCTCTAGTGCAGTGAACAAGAAAATGAACTAAGAATTTGTGACCAAGTTATCTAAATAACATTTTTTTCCCCAGGACTTTGATAAATGCTATCCTCAATCTTTGTGTCAATGCTATATGCAAATATGTGGTATTCTGAAAACTTTGATGCTTTGGTTTAAGATGGGGCTTAGAGGGGCTACCTTGAATAAGTAAGTAAGAAAAATATTTTTCTTAGATAAAAAAACCAGTGGAGAGTAACTTAGAAGTGGTAGAGAGGTGGACATGGAAGGGTAAAGAATTTCTTCATCGCTAAGGAATTTCTTCATTGCTGAGAGTGAGAAGACCTGTTCTGTGCACTATATAGGACATTTCTGAATGCATTAGGTGATGGTGTCCAGCCTGTCTGAAACAGCATTTTGGGTTATAACTGGTGTACTTGCTGCTGGTTCTCTGCTTTTGAAGTGTATTATGAAGTTGCATGTGAGGCAAAGGCCAAGTCCTGTATTATCCTTTTAGTACAATCCTGCCACATTCTGTCTCTGCAATATTGCTGAGATGAAATTTGATGAACTGGCTGCAGAATATAGCATAAGATGGCAAAAAAATTATTACTGTGTTGTGCTCCTGTTTACATTACATTCAGCTAAGCTGAAAGAACCCAGAGACTGAATTTTTGTGCTTTGTTTACATCTAACATCCTGAAGTTTTATTAAGGATTAGACTTTGCCATGCCCTCTGTCTTGTCCTTCCTTTTCTTTTTGTGCTGTTAAGTTTCTGAAGTTTGTGGAGTCTGAAGATGAGCTGTTCCAGAGTTTACTGGAGACAAACTAAATGAGAAAAGCCCCTACTATATACTGAATGGAGTTAATTCTTCGAAGTTGCAATGGTCTTCCAAACTTTGCATCAAAATGTAACTCCTTGTATGAAGCTGTACTGTGGTCTAGAGCCTAAAGAAATGCTAGGTGAATCAGCTGCTGCAAGCAAACGGTCTCGTAGTTGTTACTGGATTGTGTTTCTGTGTTTCATGGAACAGGTTCAGAACAAAGGGCATCAGGTGCTCATGGCTAGTTTACTATTTAGTGCCTCTTGAAATGGCCAATCCCGAGCAAATCTGGAAATCAGTTAAAAAAATAAAAAAGGCAGAATTTTTCTCCCAGCTGAATAGCTTTTCAGTTGCTTTTTAAATTGTGGCTGCTTTTGATTAGTCCTTTACTTTAGTAGAGCCAAGAACTATAGTTGAGGATTAATATTCAGTGGAAAATTTTAAACCTCGTCTCTAGTAGACTTAAGAATCAGAAAAGCTATATTAGATAACATGTTTGTGAAATGAATGATTGTTGACATTCAGAGCTAATGTCGTGCTTGCTTTCATTAGTAATCTGCCTTAAAATTTAATTCCAACCTTGAGAGGGTGCAGAGGCCATGGTGTGGGCTGTAGCGTTTTCTGGCTCTTTCTAGCATAAACTTTTTCTAAGAAAACTAAATTATTTGGGAGTTTCATTTCCTACTTAGAGGTAGGAACCAGTATCCAAAGTTTGCTAGACCCAAATTAAACCCTGGGGAGTTGAATAAGAGGAGAAAGAACCCAAAGGACTTGTTTTAAATGTCAGGATGTCAGTGGGGAAAGTGACCAAGCAAGGTGGTCTGTTGTTCGATATGAAGGGGCAGTTGATAGGTGTGTGAAAAGACAAGTCTTAAATCTGCTGTGTCTTGTTTTGCTCCTGGGTGGATAAGTTGACCACAGAACAAAGCTAATGAAATAGTAGTTGTAATCTTTCCCTTAATAAGAACAATTCTGACAGGTCTCTTCACTAGCCATTTTCTAGACAGATACTGATTTCTTTAAGACATGAAGAAACTTAGTCTTCTAGTCCCTCTGCATGTCCTCTTGCATACCACAAGAATTACTGATTTTTTGAAGATCGCTTGTGATTTCTGAGGAGCTGAAAAGATGATCTTATTCGTATTCATGTGGTCTGCTGCTGAATGTCGTGTAAGCAATTACGTGATAGTACCTCTGAAACTGCAGTTAGTATGTTCACATCTTCTCTTCCACTCCTAAGTAATCCTTCAAACAAATCAACATCCTTTCTAGTACTACAGCAATTTGTAGATGTAGGAGCAAAACCTGAACTGCTTATCAGGTGACTAAAACAAAGAGAGAAGAAACTGTCTATGACTTGCTCTAAGTCTTCAGCTGACCCTTTGTGATCCCAGTCTGGAAACTTGTTTAGGTAAGGCTGACAAGGGCAGAATTATTCAATATGGATAGTTTTTGAAATAGCTTATATTTGTTTGGCTTGGTAAGTTTTACTGTATGAAACACAGTGACACAAAATATCTTTTTTATGTGACTTTACTTCAAAAATGGTTTCGATGTGTTAAAAATGCAAAGATGATGTGCTTGGATAATGGTGTTTGTTGTGACTGGTATTTTAGATAGTAGAATTATTTTTATGGCATAGCTTAGCTGTTATCAAGGATTTACTATGTGTACACTGTACAATGTTTTGTGGGGTTTTTTTCCAGTTCCCTTATTTTTTCCCCTGATTTTGTGTTAGTGTCTCTGTTACATTATAGCTTTGGTATTCTTTTTCTTGCTCTGAGCAATTTAAATGTTATCATTGTGTTTTTTCGTGCAGCTCACGAAGTCTCATCGGCAAGGTCACATGGTGAAAGTGGACTGGCTGGACAGACTGACCTTTAGAGAAATAGAGATGATCAATGAGGTAGGTCATCGAACATCAGATTTGTAGTTTTGGGGGGTTTTAACTTGCTAATATGGAACCTTCCCTTGCTTAGGAGACCAGCTCTCAAGTACTTGTCCTGTTTTTCTTTAACTGCCACTGTATGTGATAAATAATTCTGTAAGCTTCCAAAGATGTTTTTATTTCAGCAATAGTAAGAATAATAGGATAGTTTGGGTTGGGAGGGACATTTAAAGGCCATCTAGTCCATCCCCCCTGCAGTGAGCAGGGATATCTTACACTAGATCAGGTTGCTCTGGGCCTACCCAGACTGGCCTTGGATGTTTCTAGGGATGAGGTTTCTACCATCTCTCTGGGCGACCTGTGCCAGTGTCTCACCACTCTCACAGTAAAGAACTTCACCTAATATCCAGTCTAACCAGGGTCAGTGCCCTTTGTCAGTGTGAAGCCATTTGCCCTTGTCCTGTCACTTCATTCCTTGTCCAGAGTCCCTCTCTAGCTCTCTTGGAGCCCCTTTAGGCATTGGAAAGGGATCTAAGGTCTTCCTGGATCCTTTTCTTCTCCAGGCTGAACAACCCCAACTCTCAACCTGTCTCCATAGCAGAGGTGCTTCAGCTCTCACAGCATCTTAATGGCCTCCTCTGGACTCACTCCAGCAGGTCCACATATCTTTTGTGCTGAGGTCCCAGAGCTGGACACAGCACTTCAGGTGGGGTCTCACCAGAACAGAGGAGCAGAATTCCCCCCTCACCTTCTGCCCACGGTGTTTTGGGTGCAGCCCAGCACACAGTTGGTTTCTGAGCAGCGAGCACACGGTGCCGGGTCATGTCCAGCTTTTTGTACACCAGAACAGACAAGTGTCTTAAGTGTTTTCAGCTTCAAGTAAACTAGATCACAGAAGACAGACTTTATCAATAATTTGGAACAGCTTGGAACAAACGCTGTTAGGCATGACTAACTTAGCTCTAGGATTTAGGTTGTAATGGGAAGCTTTTTAGACATATGGTCTGCTCCTTGACTTTAGACCTGTCCAACTCTATTTTTTTAATTTTGGGTACTGAGGAAAGACATTTGTAAGATTTGAATGAATATTTAAAAAAATAATAATCTTGTAGCTCAATATCTGAGTGAGATATTAACCCTGACTGAGCGAAATCACCTTCAAACTGTTAAACTCATACATCCCTCTTGTACCACAGAACTCTCTTTTCTGCTTTGTGCTCTGAGATTTTTGTTGTCTAATTTATAATTAGACCTTTTGGAATCAGATTTTTTGTTTAACTGAAATTTGTGTTTTTATAAACTCTTACGACTGTTTTAGGGTTTTTTTTAGAAACAAGCCTATAATCTTTTTTTTATCCCCCCCTTTTTTTTTTGTTTTCCTCTCTTACTGCAAACGTACAGAAAAATAAAAGTTACTAGTTCCTAGAGCAGTGCTTTAAATAGAGAACCACTTTACCTATACTAGAAAGTCAATCCATTCTTAATACATTAAATGAACTGAAATTACTCACTGTTGAAAAGGATGTGTGGGTTTTTTATTAAATATACATTCCTGGTGATGGTTATGTATAATAACTTCTTTCTTGTTTCCCATCTAGATTCTAAAATTCTAAGCACTTTTTCTAGGTAAAGCATCTAAAAAATGCATACATGAGCAAATCTTCCTCTGAAAGTGAATGAGCTGCAAATCTAATCTTGTAGTCCAGGCTCACTCGGCCTCTTTTATGGTGTTGTCTTAAAAAGTGATTTTTTTTCATATCTTCTGTTTTTTGTCTTAGACGTGCATAATTGTATGTAATGGTTTGGGGGGGGAAGAAGCAAACACCAACAACCTGGTGGTCACCTGCTTATTCTTTGTTGCATTTTTTCACACCTTTAGCCCACAGTTGGAAGGCTCTGATGAAAAAAGGTTTTTATCTGTTACATGTGGATGTTTGTCATGAAGTGGGAATGTGAGGTAGTAAGAATGTCAGGAAAGAGGTGATATGGTCTCGAGTAGTGCTGTGAAATGATTAACTGAATAATTGCTACAAAACCTGATAACCTAATTAATCAGTTACAGCACAAAGGAAGTAGGGTAATTGCTGTACTGAGAATGCTGAAGATTGATGCCCTGCAATAAATGATACACATCTGTGTATGGTTCTTTTCTCAGAGGGAGAAGCGAAGTTCCAATTTTATGTACCTGATGATTGAATTCCGCTGCGTCAAGTGTGATGATAAAGAATATGGAATAGTTTACTACGAAAAGGTATGTGCCTTGCAGGCTTTATGGTCGTCCTTAAAAAGCAACATATGCACCTAAAATAGATGGGGTTTTTCTGCTGAGGTGAAATATTCTGCTGCAGGATAGCAGCAGACAGCTGTCAGTGGCAATTGTTTATGTATGTACAAATCAAACAGTATAAATGCAACAGGATTGCAGAAGTCAGTCATTTGTGTAATAGAGTTCAAGATTACAGAATTTAACAAGTGTGAGTGATTAAAAAGTTTCTGATTTATAGTTCCTTCAGCCATCCAGCAGTACTTTCAGAGTAGCTGTATGTAGAATTATGACTGAGATCAGGAAGAAACATACCTGTATTGAGTGGTGACTTTCTAAAAGATGAGTTATTAAAACTTTGCACAGGATCTCTGCTGGTGAATATTTTCTGTAAAATGAACAAATATAGAAGCTTAGTCTTCTATGCTGAAAATACTGTGGAATTAATTGAGTAAAACACTTCTGAGCTGTAATGTCTTGCACCTTTTCTTGCTGTTTACGAAGCAGATCTCCAAAGCAATGCCTTCAGTATTTTTTTTTGAGTTATAATTTAATGGGGTGAAGGATTAACAGTGAGATTAACAGGCAGCAGTGTGGCATTGGAACGCATTATCATTACTTTTACGGACCTGTGTGTTGTGGAAAGACCCACTCAGATAGAAAAAGCAGTATATCTGTAATCTCTTCTCAGAGAAAAATGCCTCTTAAATTTTTCAACATGTTTAGATTTGTAAGAAGTCAGAAAGTTACTGAGTAATGCAGCTTCATGAGAAGGAGAAAGAGGGTAGAAAAAGAGGCTAGAGTCCTTCTGAGATCAGAATTACTAAGTTTAAGGAGCATCTATTCTGAGAATTCTAGAGAGTCGTACTGTGATTCAGTACACAAAAACGTTAATACAATAGGAAATGGATTACAAGTATTTCTCTGTTTGTGGCAACATTACCAGTTGATGTGGACAGAAAAGCTGTGATCCAGCTTAAAATTCTTGGAGAAGGTAGTGAAAAATACAGTAATAAATGGCAAAAAGCAGGATTCCAAAAATAAAATAAAAATCTGAGAAGATACAGGTTAGAGTCTGCTTCAACTGTATGATCTGTTGCAAGTTAAAGCTTGTTTTTTGTTTGACCTTTGGGCGTGTTTTTTGGGATTGGTTTTTTTGGTGTTAGTTTGTTGGGTTTTTTTTGGGAAGGGGCAGTTGATTTGATTTTCTTTTTGTTGTTTTGTTTTTCTTTTAGTTTAGTTTTTTGGTGAATTTTGGTAATTGTAGTGAAACCGTGCCTTAGGCAGATGTCTAGGTTATCTCTTTAGCATTTCTTTTTGTGGCATGTAGCTGACCATCCAACCTCTCTCCATGTTTTAAAAATCTTTTTGCTCATTTCATAGTGCTTCTGTACACTTATCCTAGAACCAGCAGTTGTAGGGGACAAAACTCCCTTCTCTTACAAATCACAATGAAACCTACAATGTATCAGATTCCCCCATGAAACAAAGAAAAGCTCTTTACTTCCGTGGAAGTCAAGGAAATATTTGTCTAGAGAGCATAACAGAATAGAATAAAAACATTTAAATGTTTTACTAACAGTTAGCTTTTTACGTAAGAATGTTCTGTACGTTTCTCAGGTGCAAACAGATGAGGATGCCTGCTGTGTGGTTTTGTGTCCTCTTGACTCTTTTCATAAAAGAACATGACATTCCTAAAAATGACTTCTCTCCCTTACCCCCAGCAACCTGCCATTATAGATGAATTGTTCCTGATTTACACACATGACATTTCCCCCCCCCCCATCATTATAGTTTTACAGATGTGCAAGGTGCAGGAAAGAAGATTCAGACTTCAAGCATGCATCTTTCTTCTGACAGATGCTTCTGAAGCATGTTAAGAGTGCATGGAACAGAATAACTGTGAATTGTCTGCTCTCGTGGAAATAAAGTAATTGAATGTGTAATAGTACATATTAGAGCTATACCTAACTGCAGTTTGAGGGATTTGTTGTTATTAAGTAGCTTTTCAACAATTTCTTGACCCTTTTCTGACAGCAGTAGGAAATGGTACATAAATTAGTGCCTGTTTTCTCGGTTTTGTCATGCTTCCAATTACAACCTGCAGTATATGTATGGGGCATCACCAGTCCAGTGCACTGAGCATAATGAAAGTGGGTTCTGTTGTCATCTGCCTGTGACCGATAGTCAAAGTGGAGATTACTTGTCACACTTTTGTTGATGTATTTGTTTTCAAGTGTTTAGGAAGAAGTAGCCTGTTAAACAGCGGCTGATAGAATTTGAGATTCTTTGACTCGACATTCAATTACGATGAAGTAACAGTGTCTCTTTCCATGTTCTCTCTTGACTTCATTTTAATACAGCACCCAAGACGTGAGGGATAGAGTCAGCGAGTAATGAGAGCACCTCTCCTGGTTCTCCATTTAGGCAGAAATTCAGTGTGACTTACCAAGAACAAATAACATCAGCATTTATCATTTATGTGTTTTTGGGCAGATTTCAAGTGTAACTTGTGTTTGAATAAATGATTGCGCTGCTGCATCCAGTTTATTGAAAAGAAAAGGAGAAGTTTGATTATCAGAGACCTTTTCATGGATTTGAAGAAAGAAAAAGTAGTGTCTGCAGCACTGCTTGTCCTTTTATTTTTTGTGTGGGAGAAATTGGATCTCATTGGTGTTACTTGAAATGATGTTTTGGTTAAATAATAAGATAATTAGAACCTCCTTGTTTACTCTTGTTGCAAGACTGATTTTCAGGCAAGTACAGACGAATGATGTTGGTTTGGAAAATTCTGTAAATTTTGTCAACTGTCTTAAATGGACTCTAATATTTGTATAAAGTCACACAGTTACCTTAATGTAGTGAAATACCTCTATAGCTCTCTAACACAGCAGTTTAAAGCAAGTTAGTGCTGTTTAGTGTTGATGTTGCTTTTCTGGTGGCAGAATAGCAGGTCATCCCAGGTTCTGGTTGCTGTGGGGAGTGATGCAGCCAAGAGCAACAGATTATGGAGTGAGGAGGTTGCTGCAGGCCCAGTGTCTGCACCATGTTCTTGTTTTTGGGAACTGGCTTTCATCACGTCCCACAGGGCTGGATGACTGTTGGCAGGTGGAGGATGTCAGGGATTTCTAAAACTTCCATGATGTGAGCTAAAGCTCACTACATGGGAATAACAGGAAAGACACTTCAAAAGCACACACCTGACCAAATTCAAGTGGTAATTTAGCCACTGCTGTGGTTTAGTAAGTTGGTCAGGGTTGTGGTGCTGCATATGATGCTCTCCAGGTATGACAAGAGTATATTAATCCAGTCAAAAGGGTAGTTCAACAGTTGACATCCTTTAAAAGAAAATTCATGTAATTGTGCCTTCTTGAGGTTTTCACAAAACAGTCTTCTGGAAAATGTTGACTCCTGACACAGTTACTTGTCCCACAGATCTTGGCAAAACTTGGTTTCATAGCCTTTGGTTGAGGCTTTCTTCTGTAACAAAACAAAATACTGGGAACAATTTTCCTGGTGCTTGACCTCAGTGCTTAGAACCTTTCAGCTTTGCTGTTAAGTGTAATCTAACTGCATTCAGGGATTTTAAGGAGCAGTCATTATAATTATTCTTTTAAAAGGTTCAAAAAAGAGATGCCAGCAATGAGTGTAGAAATCATTCTTCTAACACTAGTCTTGGAAAAAATCCCCAGTCTTTATTTTAGAGGGTGTTATAAACATTTGGACATGAGGCACTGGAAGGCTTTGCACCTTTTTTTAGTTTTGTAGGTAAGCAGACTTTAGGTAATAGTGCTTTTGTCATTCTCATCCTGATGAGTTCTGAGTTGTTAGTAGCTGTCATAGGCTTCTGATTGTGGGATAGGTGTTCCACTTTCATCAACCTATAAGCTTTCCTTTTACAGTTTACATATCTGAATTTTTTTCACTGAGGGAAAGATGTAGTAGTATAGGGTGCTTATCCCTAGGGAATCCACATGGGACATGGATGTTAAAAGTGCCTTAGTAGGATTTTGAATGCTTGTGTTAGTACTGAATCCACTCCTGCGTCAATTTCTCATGCAGGGTTTTTATGTGAAGGTTTTAAACGGAGTGGAAACTTGTCACTGGGGCATTGGAATTCTTTGTTGTTACATTAAGGAGAAATCAAACTGCAGTCTTATTATGGTTTTGAGTTGGAAGATAAAGAATTAGTAGATAGAAATCTATCTACTTGTTGTCTCTTTGTCACCAGATGCGTTTATGAAGATAAGGATTTCCCACCCCCAAAACTTCCATTGTTTTTTATATAGTTTGTAAAACTACATCAGCATGATCTGAACATTCTGTCTGATGAGATGGCAGAGGTTTAGTGCAATGTGAATGCTGATCTGTCACTGTGGCTCCAGCTCAGTTCAATCTGTTGTTACAGTGAGGCAGCAGTACTTTGTTATTATAGAAGTACTTTGGAAATACTGTTAATTCTATGCAATTAGGTCAAAGCTAAGTTCATTATTTAGGCAGTATGGTTTTAGAGCAGAGAAACTGTAAGCAAATGTCCTCATGGTCCTCTTCAATGTTTGCATGCATGCTTTTTTTTAAAAGACTAATTGGAAAAGCAGTCCTGCTCACGTTTTGGGATCGTTACCAACCACATCCAGATTGTGTGTTTATTTCTCTTTACTAGGAATGATGTATGTGTTCTTACTGCTTTTATTTTGACTGTAAAATTATTACTTCACAAAGGCATAGAAACATAATACAAGTGTCTTTCTGAACGTGCATTTTAATAATAAGAGATATTTAACTGTAGTCAGTGACACAAAATTTATGTAGTTGGAGAAAAAATGTTTCTCCTGGAAGGTTGATGGCAATTTTAACTCATGTTTCTCATTGGTGATGAATGATTCTTTTCTTCCCCTTGAAATAAGCCTCTCCTTTGAAAGTTACCTCTGAAAATTATAGGAGCAAAGCTATCCCAAGAGGCATATGTGATTGGAAAAAGAAAAGAAAAAGGAGTGTGGGGGCAGAAATTACCACAAAGTTACCTCATAGTAACATTACTGAAGGAAACAATAGTATATCAAAAGAGCCTTATTCTGGGCTGAAATTTGCAGCAAAGAAAATGAGGACAAACTAAGTATAAATAGATCATAGCACACATTATGCTGGTGTTGTCTTGTTTTGTGTTTTACTATTTTATACCGTCTTCTAAATTAAATGTTCTTTTGTAACTCATGGTAATTAATGCTTCTTTACACTTCTAAGTTTAAAAAGCTCAAAACCACACTGCTGTGATAAACGGAGGAAGAACAACAGAGTTGCTGGCTTTGTTATGTGGTAGCAAGCTCTTAATTTTTTTTTCTTCTCCCTGGTTCAAGCAGGAATCTTTTACCTTCTCCTTCCTTTATTTATGAAGCACAGGTTAGACCCATCTAAGGAAGGCCTCTGGAACCCCTATAGATAGGTACTTATATATCTTCCTAAATTTGTCTGTGTTGAACTTTTAGGAAGTTTTTTTCTGCAACATGGCAGTTATTTCTAGGATATTATTTTGTTTCGGTGGAAATACAGAACCTGGTTTAGTTTCTTTCTGTGCTTCCACAGGACATGTGTAATGATAATGGCAAATTTTTCCACTCACCTGTGATGCCAGCAGAGTAGTGAGTTACCAAGCTGTATCTCCTCGGGTGAACTTCCCGTCTCTCTTGCCACAATGTGTATCATCTGGGAAAAATAAAAATAAAAACATTCCAACTTTTATTTTCTTTTTTTCCCTTTATAACTGTCAAATAAGGTGCAGTTGCATCATTCTTTCACTGTAGTACAATTCACTGTGCAATAATAAGATAAGTTGGTTAATGTGGTTAATATGTCTTTAACTTTTTGTCATTCAGGATGGTGATGAGTCATCTCCAATTCTAACAAGTCCTGAAATTGTTAAGATTCCAGATCCCCAGATGTCTATGGTAAGCATGCTCCATGTAATGCCATCTGTATTTTTGTTGAACTTTTCATAGAGATGAAAGCTTGCTGTCTTGAATACTTTAAAATTCCAGTGGAAAGATGTATTTGACCAGTTGAGAAGTATCAGTGGTTTTGAATTTTATAATCTCTTTTTCTACTGCTGCTAGTTTAAAATAAAGAATTGATTTAATGCTTATGTTCATCTACTCCTTTCCTTACTTAATGTGCTTGCTTCTGACGTGTATGTAAGAAAGCAAAGAAGGGGGACTGTTGGCAAAAAAGGTCAGAGGGTGGGAATGTAAGGTAAGAGGGAGCTGAAGAAGAGAAAAGTAGAATTTAGAGGCTGGTGCAGTAACTCTTGGTCATTTCATCTGTTAAAATATTTTCTCCCTACACTCTCTTGTATGTTGTCTTTCATGTAGACAGTGCCTAAATACAGTTCTAGAAAAGATTTCCATTATTGTGGATGCCAATTCAGTGGGACTGGTATTGGCAGCTTTGGGAACCTTAATGTAAGTGGGCTTGTACTGGCAACACTGTTTGAGCACCTTGTAATCTAACACTGCAAGAGCAAGTCTGACAATGCTGGAAACTGCCTTGGCTGCTGAAATCTGGTTGGCACTGTGGCTCCTATTGTGTCTCCTACTGTTTCTAACATGGTATTAACAGTGGGACAAGTTTTTGAGATGTTTTTCTTGCATACAAAGCTTTATGCTGCAAACATCATCCTGAAGAGATGTTTTTGAAGTGTCTAGCACGTTTGAGTGCTGTCAATCACGTATGTGTTGACTGAAATGCTTACATTTTGCAGCAATTCACCAGAAGGCAAGGTAGAGTTTGTTAACTGTGTGAAGTCATAAACCAAAACAAACCCTCAAAAATCCCGACAACCCTTCACCTAGTAAAAGCAGTTTTTTGTAAAACCAACAAACAAAAGGCCAGAAGGCGCTGTAGTTTTAGATGTGAATTTTAACTGCCATGCGTTTTCCAAGAGGCTGGTGATCTTCACTAGATGGTTTCATTTCAGTAGTAATTTTCTTTGACTAAGTATTTATAAATACTGACTTACCCTCTGCGTTTAGGAGAACTTAGTAGAAAGCAAACATCACAAGCTTGCTCGAAGTTTAAGAAGTGGACCTTCTGATCATGACCTGAAGCCTAATGCAACTACACGAGATCAGCTTAATGTAAGTCAGACATATGATGCCTAAATTCAGTTTTATTAGGTAGGTTAGTGATAATATATTTGATAATATATTGTTAGTCATAATATATTTAATTGATGGCAAGTTAATTTCAGTTTATAGAAAACCATTAACAATGAAATGCTGTTAAGTGTTTGTTACAAAGGCTTAGTTAGAAGGGTCCAGCTCAGAAAGGAACAGAAGGTACTTGCTAATTTTTTTGTAAAACAGTTTTGTGTGGGTCAAAATGTGTCTTTTGTATGTACCATGTAGGTGTGAATGGTAGTCTTAAAGTAACTGCGTATGTTTACCTTCACTGCTAGTTCAATCAAACACATAGCTGAGGAGCATCACCTCGATAGCATGAGAACTTTGTGTTGTTGGAAAGCTCTTTTTTTATCCCCTGGCTGTTTTTGTGTGTTGTCAGCGTTGAGCTTTGTCACTGTATACTCCGTTAACTTGGTGCTTATTTGCCTGTTGATGTTTATAAACTCACTTTCTGACCATGTATCTAATAGATCATAGTGAGTTATCCACCGACAAAACAGCTAACGTACGAGGAACAGGATTTGGTTTGGAAATTCAGATATTACCTTACTCATCAGGAGAAGGTAAGTTGAATCACAGAATGTTTTGTGTTGGGAGAGACCTTAAAGATCATCTAATAATGATCTAGAATTGTTTGATAAAACTACTTAGTGCAAGAAGAGCATCATCTGTCAATCTTTCTACAACATCCTGTCCTTGCAGACATACAGAGCTTCAATGTCGTAGAAGCTAGTCAAGATTATTCTATTTTTTCTGTAATGTTACTGTTTTAAAAATTAGTGACTGAAAATGTTCCCATTAAATCATGTGAACTGGTTATTACTGCAGTAGTCTTTCTACAAACACTGACTGTCAGCTTAAAATGCCAGTTTTGGCAGTTTTGACTTCAGCAGAAAAAATTACTGAAGAGGAGCTTCTTCATCCTTTTTAGACAAAGGTTAGCATTACCAGAGTAAGGAGCAGCACACTGAAAACCTAGAGTAAATTGAATAACAAAATAATCCCTCATCAGTGGACTTTTTTTATGTAGTGGTAGTTGTGATAGAACAGTAACAATTATTTTTACATTTTCTTTGGATAACTCAGCTACTGTTTTTTGGGACATATTAAAACAACTCAATATTGTATTGTCACTTATATCAACAAGGTCTGTGCTTTTCTAAATATAATCTGAATCTAGTTCTACCTTAATGAAAAACATTAATTTTTGAAATAATTTGTTTAGTCTGACGTTTTACTGATTAATTGTCCCATCTCTTTCTGTTTAGGCCCTGACAAAATTCTTAAAATGTGTCAACTGGGATCTACCACAAGAGGCAAAGCAAGCCCTGGAGCTGCTGGGCAAGTGGAAGCCCATGGATGTGGAAGACTCTCTAGAGCTTCTGTCATCCCACTTCACCAACCCAACAGTTCGGCGCTATGCTGTTGCCAGGCTTCAGCAGGCTGATGATGAGGTATTCATTGGTCTGTGGGTGCAGGGAAAAGTCAGCTGGTCTCAGGAGTTTTAGTCTCATTGAGTACTTGAAATGTTTGCTACTTCTCAAGGCATTCAAGGGAGTAATAGTGAAGGAAACACAAAATAATTCACTCTGTTGCTATTTACTGTAAGCTCTCTGAGGAGCAAAGTCTTCACATTATTGAATGTCACTCACTGATAATTGTCTTAGCATGAAGAGCCAGTAATAGCTGGTTTAGTCAAACAAGATAAAACAACCGTTGGTTCTCCCTAGAAACCAGTGATAAATTTTGATTGTTAACCTGCATAGAAGTTCTCTGAACTTAAATAGTCGACTAAAGGATTTTCAGCAAATCCATCTGGTAAAATGAAGCAGTATATTGTTATACGCTTTTGCTAAAGAAAATGAGCAGAAGAGCATCTGTGGAAATAGGGTGTTTCTAGTTGTATACTGATTAGTATATGATAAGCTATGATCTGAGAGTAGAGCCCACATAATAGAATCTGTTAATTTTCAATGATTTATATATTTTGTTTTCTACTGACATTAAAAAAAAAAAAAAGCCAGGTTTGAATATATTACCATAACTCTTGAATCCTTGGCAATCAATAGAGTTTAAAATAGGAAGCATAAATATATTTTCTCAAGCCTGCTTCAATAGCCAAGGTCATAGTTCTTTGACTTATAAATGTACCTTTTACAACGTGTTTGAAGGTAGGTAAATGAAGCAACTTGAATAGTAGAGGTAACAAATTCATTTTAAACAGCATGTGATTAAAATTCTGTTCTTCAGTCTACAATAAATCAGATATGTGGTTTTTTCTCTTTGAATCCCTAATTACACAAAGGATTACAATGAAAGTCCATAAGAGCGGAGACAATCTCAGTTCTGGATACCACGGCCCAGAGTTTGTTTGAATTTTCTTCTTGGGAGACACAAACTGAAAGGATTTTTTTTTTGTGGATTCTGGCAACAAGTAGGGCAACTTAGCTAAAGAGAATTTTAAAGTACTAGTTGCACTTAAATATTCACTAAATTAGCATTTACTGTCTTTGAGTAACTAAAAATAGTATGGTGATTCAGTATCTTTTGGGAGTCAAACTGCATCCAACACCAGTTTTTCTGTTATATATTACTTGTTAGGAAGACCTCAGTTTCCGTGTTTACAAGTCACTAAATCCTGACCATGTTTTTCTATAAATTAGAATTTTGAAAACATAGTGGAGTTCTAGTTTGCTTTAACTGACGCCTTTAATTTACTTCCTTTTGTGTTTGTTTTTTTTTTCTTTCCTCCGTAAGGATTTGCTGATGTACCTGCTACAGTTAGTCCAGGCACTGAAATATGAAAATTTTGATGACATAAAGAATGGACTAGAGCCTAGCAAAAGGGACAGTCAAGGTTCAATGTCAGAAACTATGTCAACGTCTGGAACTAGTGCAGAAATAGACAGGTAAGAAGCTTAGACTTCCGGCAGAAAGTCAGAAACATGTAACATTCTAAGCAATTAAATTATTTCTTGGTTTTTTGAGACCTTTGTGTATTCAACCCATTATTTTATAATCTGAAGCAGTGACAGAAAAAGAAAATTAATGTGCTTCCTGATTACAGATAGTTTACAGAGCAAACATTCCTAATCTTGAAGTTGTGACCTTTACTACAGAAAAGGAAGACAACTTCTGGAGAGCAGGAAAAACGTTGTTACTTCCTTCTGCAAAAGTTAGGATGTCTTCAGTGAAGTTCTACTTTAATTCACAGAACGCGTATCTAAATTTCAGTCAGTCTGAAATGGAAAGAAATTTCATCCTACTCCTGCAGAAGGTGGTATAGGGAAAGACCTGGGGAATCGTGCTTCTTGTTCTTACAGGAATGCAAAAGAAAGACTGAGATATCTAATTAATAAAGTATTAAGCAAAGTGTAAACCAACCTAGTTAACCAAAGTCTCCTGTGAATATCTATTACAAATTGCCAGGATTTTTAGTCTTAAGCTTCTCATCATTTGTATCATTAGGGTATATTTTCTGATGTTACAATTCTGCAGCTTTTCATTGATCTTGCTGCAAAGCTCTAGAGTGAGTATCTCGGAATATATGGTGTATTTTGAGGCTGCCATGATACTTAGACATTAGTAGAGCTATTTACTTACTTCCTTTCAGGTAAATTTACTCTCTGAAAATTTTGCCTTGCAAATATTTCATTTGTCTGCTCTGTTATGTGTAGCTGCATTCCAGAGACGAGTGCTTGCAGGTGTTGTGTATTAGCAGCTTCATCTTAAGCACTTTTGACAACAGCTTCTCCTGAAAATGCAGATCTGTTAAATTCTTATCCATGTCTGCTTATTTTGTATGGAAGATGAAACAAAATGCAAAGTTTGATGTAAGTGAATATCCTTCGCAGCCATAAACTGTATACAGACACAGACAGATTTTTGCTGTTTTCAGGAACTGCAGCTGTCAAAGTTGCTGTTTAGCAGTTTGTTCTGAAACAGGGTTGGAATGCTACCTTCAAAGATACTTCTCTTTCAGTTTTCTGAATTTATATGCTGTGGAAGTGAAATTCATTGTTGTTTCCAGGCATGCTCCCTGGCCCCCAAGCAAGAACTTTGAATCATGCCAATTACATGCTTTCCTTTGTGTAGTTCCCAGATTATGAGTCCTATTCCACCTGTCTCCTCTCCACCTCTTACTTCTAAGACAAAAGAGCTTGCAGAAAATGAAAACCTTGATGTAAGTCAGATTTACCGTGTATTTTTGATACTTTTTGTTGACCTGGTACTGTTTCTAACTTTCATTAGTGAATATTTTGGTCTTTCTCCAGTATCATGCTGAATATTTAAAGTGCCCAAAGAATATAAATGTAAACTAGATGCCAAGAAAATAGCAATACAGGCCATCTGTTTCTGTACATGGTCACACTATCTGAAACTGGGGAACTGGGCATTGAATTTTTCATAAAATGAAAGTCCTCTTCTTTGAAGGAGAAAATTACTGCAAAGGCTACCACATACTTATCAAAAATTGACGCTGTGTTCAAGGTGTTGTAAAGCAGGTTTTTTTAATGGAAAACAGTTATCCAAATGTTTTAGTCTCTGCAGTCTCTTCTTCTGTAGCCATATTCTTTGGCATGTCATCTTTTTTGAACCTGAGACACTATGTTGATTTATTTCTGCAAAGGATTATTCTCAGTTTAAACCACAAAATGAGAATAGTAATAGAAATGGGACTGGACGGAGGGAAAGATAAAAGGTATAAAAAGTTTGAGGGAGTCTGAGTTTAATATGATATGGAGATTAATTGGCTTTTGAACTAAAGACCTATTCCCTGTTGCAAATTGTCCTATTTGAGTCTCAGTACTGCATAGAAAATAAACCTCAAACTGAACATATTGGTAAAGATACACAGATTTCTTGTTAGTTGAAATATTAAACCTTAAAAAAGCAGCTAAATGCTATGTAACCTCTACATTTTTTTTTCTTAAAATGTAGAACATCTTCAAGATTTTTAGATTCTCTGGGTGCAAAACAGAGTAGGAAATTTCTTTTGGCATTGAATTTTACAGAAAGGGATAATTGCATAAGAGAAAAGTAACATAAATAGAAATTTTACATTAAAGGTTTATTTTTGGAGAACACCATGTACTTTTGAAATGTTGGTAAATATATTACTGGAGTAGCAGACCATTTTTTCCTTCTAATGGTGTTGATGGATTTGAAGTAATATTAAAACTAATTTGATTTGCATATTAGGTTGGGTCATATTCTGATTTTATAAGGGAATATATCTCTCAAAACTCCCTTATATTTATTTGGGATTTTTTCTAAAGTTTGTCTCTCAAGTGCTTGGGACTTCTTTATAACTTAATTTTGCTCTTCTTAAATCTCTTCTAGCAAGACCTTTGCACTTTCTTGATATCACGAGCATGTAAAAATTCCACATTGGCAAACTACTTGTACTGGTATGTTGGAAATGGTTTATTGTTGTTACCAATGGTTATTTATTCATACTGTATCAATATGTAATTGAAATCAAAGTAAAATGCCCAGAGGGATGCTCAGCAAAAGATGACCTGTCTAGAGAACTAGAGAATATCAGTTTCTCTTAATATAATAATATGTGTATAATAATATGCATTTGGACATTATAGTTATTAAAAGGAGGTTTTTTAAATGCAAAAATATCCTTTACTGCTAGACAAAGAAAGGTAATGTCTTGGGAATTAAGTACAGCATTACAAGAAACAGCCCAATTACAGGCTGTAAGTTGTCATTCAAATTGTTTATGGTGCTGGGAAGGAGATAAAGTTCATCTTCTGCTCTGCTTCTCTATTTGGTTTGTGTTTATGGTTTTGACAGTGTTGGGTAGAACACTGAAGTTATGCACTTCAGTATTAATCAAGAGTGTATTTTATGAAGATTCATAAAGCACTAATTTTTTTGTTCTAAGTTGTTGGGTTTTTTGGATTCCATTTGTGGTTATTCCATGAGCACAAACAAAATGTCATTGCAGATGTATGCTTTCTTAAGGGGGAACTGTAGCTGTGAATAGTTCATTTAGACAGTGGAGACGTAGGATTACTTATCTGAGGATCTTGTGTCACCTCACTGGTTTAGGAATTAAATTAGATGCCTAAACTAGTCGTCTGAAAGCCTTCTGAGTAAAAATTTGGAGATAGAAGTTACCTCATTTGAAGGAAGCTGAGATGAGTAGAGCTGTGCTCTGTGTGTGTGTGCGTATCAAAGTACATATGCACAGCACACAAAGCTATTTACTTGTATATACACATGCATTTTAAAAGTGAGAGCTTATGTGCCTTTTACATGGCTAAATCCAAGGCACATGATTCTCATTTGTATCCTCTGTAGCTGCATCTAGTAATTAAAAATACTAATATACATGATCCTATGTTAATGTATTAAGAGCGTTAACCACAGAGAAGTTGTGAATTAGGAATGCGACATAAACATAGCAGATTGTTCTTACAACATTCTTACAAGAATTCTACAACCTATCCTGAGAGAGACTCCATTTATAAATGTAATTTCTAACTTTTATTATTTCATTATTTTTTTACTAGCTTGAGTTTGAAGACATTTAAGTCCATGATTTATGTACACTTGCGAAGAGTAGTTAGTTCTGTTGCTGTGGCCAAAGATAGTGTTTGGCTTGAGTAAAAAAAAATGCTGTTAAATTCAAGTAACTAAAATAATTGCAGTACGAAATGATGTGAGTAGAAACCAAGTGCTTGACCAAATCAAATATTCTTCATTAAGATACATGTTGGTAATCGGTATGTTACCATATTTCTATCACGTTGATAGAAACTGTACACTTACATTTCCACAACATCTCAGATATTCAGGCTACAGAAAGTTCAAACATCCATAACTCTGAAGTTTTTGACTTATGATTTAAAAAAATTTCAACAACACAAACAAAAAAAGCCCACCAAACCAAGAACCCCAGTCAATTTATTCTTAGTTTTCTTTCCAGACATCTCAGTTTCTCAGTGACAAAATACAAATGTCGCAGCCACTGTTTGAGCTGATGTAGCCATAAATCCTCATGGTTCTTGATCAGTTGTATGTTTCAACTATCCAGACACAGCATGCACCTAAAATAATCAATGGAAAAAGTACAATAACCCTTGAAAATCAAACCTTCTGCTCAGTCACTTGTCACTGTAGAGCTATCCTGTACTTTAACAGCAGCCTCAGAAGTCAGTGCTACTGCTTTTTCTGTCTCCTCTGTGGACGTGTGAGACACCTATCCAAGTATGAAGCATTACTCTTAGTCCTTATTTTAAGATAACTTTGAGAGACTGTCTGGGGCCTTTTAACAAATGAAGATAAAGGTGGCATGTTTCAATTCATTACTTCTAGTGTTCCATGACGTTTAGGTGTACAGATTTTATAAATATGGACTTATTTTCATGCATGTATTCATGTATAATAGTATATTAGCCAAGTCCTAGAGGGAATCTTTAGTTACAGATTCCATGAGATAATACACATGGAAAAAATTACCTATGCCTTAATGTATATAATATATTGAGTATTTATAAATAAGCCTAGTCAAATCTGATCATCTGCAAATGACAGACCTCTAATCTTGTCCCATAGTCATTCAGTGGCAAAGAGATTCTGCACAATTATATAAGGAGAGGGTAATTCCAGCTGCCAGTGCAAAGTCTGAGTCCAGTTATTGAATGTGTCACTTCCTTGAATGAGGGAGGCACTTTTAAATCTGAATGCAGTGTTTGCAAATCGACTGACTTGCTAATTTCTTATTTTTTTTTCACTAATGTTTATTATATTATATGTTTCTACTTTTATTATATGTTTATTAAAAGTTTTTAATTGGTAGTACCGGGAGAAATATTGACCAACAGAAAGACCTTTAATGCAGAGCTACTTTTTGCTTGTCAGTGCTGCAAAAAGAAATAAGCACAAAAGCATACCAAGTGACTTCTTAATGTCAAAACATAAATTCAGTATAACTGTCCCAAATTGTACTGTTTAAATCTTGTACCTGATTGGTAATTTTATAAATGGAAACTTACTTTGAAATGTAGACTTTTCAGAGCTGCTTTAGGGGCAACACCTGGCTCTTCCACCACTGCTAATAGTAAAACAGGGCACAGGTAGTGTGAGATTCTCGTTGGTCTTGCAGGTGTCCTTGAGTAGGAAGTTTTCAACCACTGTATAGAGGGTGTTAGTACAGTGGAAAACCTACTCCTCTTGTTGTACTGTTTGGTTGGAGTGTTCATATTGTTTGAATTTCAGACTTGTCCTGTTTGACTGATGGCACTCTACTGTAAGTGAAATATCTCAGCAACTTTACAGGCTCTCCTGATCCAAGTGGGAATTTGGGACTATGCAATTTTGAAGGGTTCACCTGTCAGTTGAACTAGAGATCTCATTCCAAGATCGACTTTATTTTTAGTTCCAGGTCTATAATACAGAGCTAATGTGTTTCACACAAATTGTGTAGGACAGGAGTACAGCATAACTTGGGTTGTTTTTATACTGCAGGTATGTAATAGTGGAGTGTGAAGACCAAGACACTCAGCAGAGGGACCCAAAGACTCACGAAATGTACTTAAATGTGATGAGAAGATTCAGTCAGGCTTTGCTGAAGGTAATGCTTCTGTGTAAGGAAATATGTGGTGGTTTCAGGTAGTCCTTTCTTAAAAAGGCAGAGGTGTCTAAGAGGATGAGACTTTTATTTTGTGTCGTATGTATTGAAATTTTATAAAAGCTTCTGCTTTTGCTTGAATTTTGAATTTGTAGCAAAACTAAAGAAACTACCGAAAAGGAAAAGAACAGATATGGAGAACACTTCTTTCTTGTTGCTTGTTCCTGGTGGTAACGTACTGTTTCTAAAATCCTCTGCCTTATTATGGGTCTAAAACCCTCTAAAAGCCTTGTGTAATCAAGCTGGTTTATTTACTGTTTCTTTATTGGAGACACTTGTCCTTGAAGTAAAAATGGAGAGACCGATTTGTTGAATTCACAAGCAGTGCTTGCTGTTCTGTGTGTCGGCAGCAGAGGGTGCTGGAGCAGCGGGGAAGAATAGCTAAAACAAAGCCGAAAAACCTTCTGTGAATTGGAAGTTATAATTTATAGCAAATGTGCAGTCTGTCCTGATTTTCATATATCTCACACTTCATATTATTTCCAGTTTTAGGGGCGTTACTTCAATCTGACTCTTACGCTTCATAAGAATATTCCACACTTATCCTTACTATCTTACTTTGGCTGTGTGAATAGGTTTGTCATGCATGACTGTTCACCACTGAAGTTGTGGATGCAAATTGAAGTGCACTGTTAGGTCAGATAATTGATTGCCACCTGCAGTGACTCTGATTGTGTTTTACAGAAAATACCTTTTGAATTGACAGGAAATTGATCGTTATTCACTTAGCTCTTAAAAGCACAAAGGTCTAAGAACAAAGGAATAATTTCTAGATAAAATAATTATGGAACAAGGAGCTAATTCTGTTTCTTTTCATTCTCTTAGGGTGATAAGTCTGTCAGGGTTATGCGCTCGCTGTTGGCAGCCCAGCAGACGTTTGTGGACCGGCTGGTTCATGTAATGAAAGCAGTGCAGCGTGAAAGTGGGAACCGCAAGAAGAAGGTAACTAAAAGCTTGGAAAACCTACCTGTGGCTTGAATCTGACAATGAGAATGTTAGCTTTTCATTAAAAATTCTTAGCACTGAGATTTATAACAGGTGTCCATTGTCCTGTAATAATTTTGCTTAATGATAAACAAACTTTGTAGAGGTTTCAGTGGGCCAAAGTTCCGAAGTGTTCTAAAAGTTTGTAGATGAAGAACAGAAGAGGCCCTTGAGAACACTCTTGGGTACTTTGGCAGAAGAGGGATGTGAGGATAATTTAATAGCTGATAATACAACAGTGAACAAGCTGTGGGGGACATGGGAAGGTAACAGAGGTTATTGTGATGTATTGTGTGGGGATACATAGTGAAATTTAGTTAGCAGCTGTATCTGTATTTTTTAAAATTGCTTGACTATATAAACACTAGATAGAATATCTCCTTTCTTATTCAGATTACTACAAATAGAGAATTTTTATTTCCCTGGATTTTATGAGCGAAAGCTTGATTTTTGGACATATAAAGAATTGAATAAATTGAATATTTGTTAATAATGCATCCTTTCTTTTACATGCCTAGTATGTGTTTTATGTTTTGTAGGTTTTTTTCTTAAACAATTTTTCATTCTTTTAGAATGAGAGGCTTCAGGCATTGTTAGCTGATAATGAAAAGATGAATTTAGCAGATATGGAACTTATTCCACTTCCTCTGGAACCTCAGGTGAAAATTAAAGGAATAATCCCTGAAAAAGCCACACTCTTCAAGGTAAGTGAGATCTTCTGAATAACTGAAATACAAACCAGTCTTGTGACATCAGTTGAAAGATTTAAAGGGACAGACATAGTTGAGGCAAAATGTAACTGTAGCATGCTCTGAAAGTGATTAAACAGCTCTTTATGTTCTTTTTTTTTTTTCAAGTTCTAAACTTAAAAGCAGCTTTTATAAGACTGATACAGATTATGAAGTTCAGAATTTCCCAGAACTTTCTTCCTATGTTCAACAGGAATACTTAGGATCAAAATGATGCAAATCAAGGCAGATGTGCCACCTCTCAGCTACATGTGCATGTCTGTTCCATTACAAAATATAACTTAAATTCATGGGCAGCAATAAGCAATAAAGTGGTCTTGTCCTGCAGTTGCAGTAAGCTGACAGGTAGATCCTGTATCCCTACAGTTGGTAATTCCTTAAACCAATCTGTAGCAACTGCTTGTGATCATGTGGCCATCCCTTAATCTTAACAGCCAATGTACTGCTGAAAGGCTGGGGTTGTTTTGTTTATTATACTACTTCAAATGTAAGTTAATACCTGTGGTGTAAGTTATTAACTGTGGTCACAGTGATGTAGGGCCTCTTTACAAATTTGGTTTCAATTCATAGAGGTGACTGTAATCTAATTTTAAGATGACCAAAATATGCTTTACAAGCTGGACTTATGTCCAGGAGGCATTCTCTGCCAGTTAAAAAAACATACAAGCTGCTGCGACAGCCAGCATCTCTACTGGGTCCTGAATTTATTATGATCAGTAGTTTTAGCAGGCTGCTTGTTGGCTGTGATATGATTTGTGTTTACTTAAAATCGGAATATTTTTGCATAGTTTTCTACCAGATTTAGCTTGCTTCTTTAGCTACCTGTTAGTCTCTTTGAAGGGTATGCATGCTCCTGCACCTTTGATTGGAGGCAACATTGGAAAGATTTTGTCAGGAAAGCAACGTTTTGCAGATTTGAGTCAGCATTTTTTGTGAATGTGATTTAAAGCTTGAGGAAAGAATGTGGACAAAAAGATTGCTGGAACAGCATCTAAATGTTTCCTATCAATAATAACAGCTGAAGTTGTTCAGAGCAAACTTGAATCAGTCTTTTGTATATTGGTCTCGTGTAGCAATGCAAAGACTTTAGGACCAAAACCATAAGCTTGTTTCAAAATCATATATTTTTTCTTCTCCTGATTCTAAAAGGTTACAGATTTCCATTTAATATCCCACTCTGTGCTGTGGGATAAAAAAACCAAACAGACCTAAAAAGGGAAGAATGACTAATTTCTGGTGCCGTGGACATTACGTGTTAGCTTTTGTAGGACTACGTAAAGAATAATTTTGCCTTTATTTATGGAACTTAATAGTTTTGAAATATTAACTGTATAGGAAAATCTAATCTAACTACTCAGTATTAAACCCTGTATCCTCAATTATTTTTGTTTGTTTTGGTTTGGAGGGAAGTGACTTGGTCAGTTGCAGTGGATTATATCCTTCATGTAGGTAATTGATCCTCTTCAACCCATTTTATGCAGAAAAATATTAAGCAATTAAATGGGCTTTGTCAAACAACAATGTAAAAGGCATTTTTGCTTTTACTAAATAGGTTAAGGAAGCAATTAATTGTTTAAGATGTCTTGCCCCTAGCAATTCTTTGTTGCTTATCCTATAATTGTGTCTCTTCTTATTCTGGACAGTTTAAATTTGTTTTGTTGTGACCTTTTGTATACTGCTTCTTTGTTGATTGGAATTACATGCATACAGAAAAAAAATAGAATACTTCTTTCCTGTTCTACCACCGTCGGAAGTTCAGAGGGGGAATGTATCCTTCATATTCCTTGATTTAAAAAAAGAAGGAAAGCCTTAATGTGTTTTTCTTTTCGAAAATATGGTTAGAATCAGACTTTCGGTAACTGGAAATGGTACACTCTTATCTGTTGAGTCACTACAAGTGCAATATAAAGACTTGTATTTCAGAACTCTGTTGTAGCCATGTGTTCATATGAGCATTGCTGGGAACCAGCTTAGTAGAATATTTCCTTTTCCAGAGTGCATTAATGCCTGCTCAGTTATTCTTCAAGACAGAAGATGGAGGCAAATATCCAGTAATTTTTAAGCATGGTGATGATTTACGTCAAGATCAACTTATTCTTCAGATTATTTCACTCATGGATAAGGTGAGAATTATTAATCGCCATCCTTGACTTTCAGTTTTCATGATTTTCCTTGTCAAAAGCAAGACTGTTAAACACTGTTAATGCAGCTTGTATTGCTAATACATTACAGAGTTCTCAGATCTTAGATGGCTTTTTTCTTTTCATTATAGTCATGCAATTATCCTGTGTAGATTATATTTTTTTTGTTTTTTAAATTGCCATACAAGCTTTCACTCATTATCAGTTTGAGTGAGAAACAGTGGATATCAATGTCCAGTACATATCCTTTCAGAAATGGAATCTGCCTTTCTGTTTAATTCATCTTTGCTTTTTTGTGTTGTTTTGTTTTTTTTTTTTCCAGCTGTTAAGGAAAGAGAATCTAGACTTGAAGCTGACACCCTATAAAGTGCTGGCAACTAGTACGAAACATGGTATGAATACTGTTTTTTCCTAAAAATACAGTATGGAAAAGAAACTTATCCCTATGTTCATAGACAGTGTGTAACAAAACTTGTTGCAGTTCAGGTCCTAAGTGACCACATTATTCCATGGGTCAGTCAGATACCTTCAATAAAAGAAACCTGGTCTGGATTTTGGAGTAGGTGACAATCAGTAGTGTGTCAGTCTTTGTTGGTAGCTTGCTGTGTGATCTCGAACAAATAACACTCATATTTAGGGATGTTTGCATGAAATTGAGGAGAAAAGCAAAACAATATCAAACTTGGCTATGCTTTTAGATACATTCTTGATAAATACTTAGAAAACCATTAAGATTCTTTCTCTTCTCACAAAAACTTGGAACAACAGACCTTTTGCAAGCTAATTTGATGTTAGTAACAAGTTGTTTTAAAACTATTGAAGGCAGAAAATTGGAACATGGGACAAAAATGTGGGGGTTTTTTCTGATGAGAAGCAGTGTGTATTAGCGTTGTCTGTTCATAAACATACATTATAGAGTAACTTGACAGTTTTGTGTGTTGGAAACCTTCTGGTTGTTTTCTGTCACAGGCTTCATGCAGTTTATTCAGTCAGTACCAGTTGCAGAAGTTCTTGCTACTGAGGAAACAATACAGGTATGTGGTGGGCGAATTTTAAGTCGTCTGCTGATCAAACAGTGTAGCTTGCAGGTGTAGATCTTGTACAAAATTCCTTCAGTCTATCAACTAATTTTTTTTATCTGTGGTTAGAATACAAATTATGGCTTGAAACATCAAGAGTATTTACAGCAGATGTTTTGCTTTAAAAATGTATACTTAAATGACTGCTTGAGTATCTTGTGTTCTAAAAGTAACATGATTTAAATAATTAAAGTGCAATTTAGTTGTGAAATTGAAATTCTAACTTTGCTGTAATGATGAATAGGAGATACTTGACACTTTTTTCTGAACTTTTTTGTTTCACAATGTTTGTCATTCATTCATTAGTTTTGATTTGACACCTTGTCAAAGTATGCTGTAACGGTTCTTTTGATGTAACAATTAGTTTGTTCATATTTCTGAAGACTCTTTCCTTGCCATAGTGGATGTTTAGATACTATAACTTGGCTTTGTTAGCAAACTTTCTGTAATTCTCATGGAATTGAGTAGGGATACATAGCAATAGTGGCGCATAAAACTCATGCTAGGTTGAAGCACACCACACAAACCAAGCTAGATCAGCTGGTTGAGATAAATGTAGATAGATAAAAACATACTGAATTGCCATATGAGGTAAATAGCTAGTAAGATTTTTAATGAAAATAGAACATATTTATGTGGATTCGATTTGTCAAAGTACCTGTTTTCAGTTTTTTGTAGTTGATACTGAAGTTTGCATTTGTTTATAGCTCAGTAACAGTGAGCCAAAGCACACTAGCTCCTGGCTCCTAAAAACTACATATATTAAAAATACGGAGCTTAAAATTTTCTTATCATTGGTCATTATCATTTGCTTAACAGATAAGCACATCAAATGCTTATCACTTATAAAAAACACTTGTCATTTATCAACGAGCAGCATAAGTTTATTATCAAGTTGCATAAGTTTATGTAGCTTTCCATTCTGTAAAGGTTATAATAAGCTACAGCTGCACAGTCGATAATCATACAGATCATAAATCTTTTGTAACCTTAAAGTTATCCTTTGTAACCTTAAAAGTGTACTATTCGTAATTTAGTCCATTATGTGTTTTTATAAAACAATATCTTTAGAAATCCCAGATCTTTGTTTCCGAAGCCTAGCCATGATCTTTAGAAATGCTTGTGAAATTGTCATTTTGCAATTACTTGTTACATCAAATTCCAATAGGAAATAGGTGTTTTTGTTGCTGTGGAGACATAAGAAGCAATTGTTCCCGCAAAGAATTATTAATCCAAATAGACAAAACACCAAAACAATGAGGTCTTAGTTTACTGCACTGATCAATGGCAAAATACATTACAGAGCTCAGATTTCCTGTGCTGAGGCATGACAGAATAGCTGGGCATTGTAGGCCAGGGAAATAAAAACTAAATGAACTAGGTGTTGTAAAAGTTTGTTTTACTCCTCCTGTAAATGTTCATTTTGGATTTCACAGCTGTTCTAATAAAGACCAGCATTGTATATCAACATTAACTTTTGAAAAGATTCAAAGCAAGTAATCCAATGCTGGCTGTTAATGCAGATCTGCAGGAAAGAAAAGGTGTTTTGATATTTGAGTGTTACTTACCTTCTATCAACAGTCTTAGAATGACAGTTCATGTTTTAGAATTTCATTGAAATAATTCTTAATTTTTTCATTATGATTTTAGTCACCTGTACACATCCAGGTGGCCACTATGCTCCTCTTAAGTGCTCCTCCTCAGTGCTTGCTTAGATTTTTCTTAATGGAACAAACTTGTGCTTAGGCTTGGATTTAATTTAATTATCTTTTCTCTTAGTCACAAAAAGACCAGTTTTCTTCTGGCTGTGGTTAGGACTGTTTTGGCCCTGTCCACATTTCACAGGAAATGTCAAGTTTTTATTATAATAAATTGGGATATTATAATAGCTTGGGTTTATTTTCTTTTTAAACTCAGTAGCAGCACCTGGTTTTCTTGAGGAATAGGGAAACATATCATGATGAGAAACCTTGTAGGAGACTGTTTCCCAAATGAAGTTACAAAGCAGGACCCTTAATCCTGGTTTAGTTTTTGTTGACCTGGCCTAAACAATTTGCTTGGAAAGTATTGTCACTCATTGATTAGTAACTTTTCAATGCATTGGTAATTTTATGAAACATTTAATAAAGAAAAGTACTTTTCAATTTGTGTGTTGAGTGTAAGAATGTGATGATTGAGACAGAAAATAAGTAAAGATCTTGAGTGGTCGTTAGTTTAACAGATTTTAATAATGGCCATTTGTGGTCTTGGTTCAGATATTTTTTTTCTAAAGATCCAGTTTCATATCATGTGGAATAACTAAATATCTTCATGACATCCTCTCCAGAACTTCTTCAGAAAACATGCACCTAGTGACACTGGCCCTCATGGGATAAGTGCAGAGGTGATGGACACGTATGTTAAGAGCTGTGGTAAGTTACAGTCTTACAGCTGATAACTTTATACCTGAAGTCTAAAGGATGAAGGGGATGAGATATGGAGACATTTCAGTTTAGATGACTGCAAACAGGACACTGTGCATGTACTTGCTGTCAGAATTCCTGGGAAAAGGATCATTTTGAGCCTGGCATGTCATACATGTCCTCTCTTTGTTCTTCTTATAGGTGAGGATAAGTTAAGTACTCTTTGCCTTCCAGCAATAATCTTACCTCTGCCCCCTCTGCATTGTGAGTTGGGGTCTTCATAATGCAGGGAGATCTAAAGCATTTTATATAAGAATTCTTTTGTATTGAAATTTTAATTTGTTTTGAAAACATTAGGGTCTTCAAACTGTTTTGGTTAATGGGTGAAAGTAACAGTTAAAAGAGTTTGCTCTTTATCACTGCCAGACTTACTGCTGGGCTTGTGAATGCTTCTGACGTGAACATTCAGATTCATATCAGTGTCTAATGCTGGTTTACAGTGCCCTTACAATATCTTCAGTTCGAAATATCTACAGTCATTTTGCTCAAAATATTTCAGCTTCCTTTGAAATATCTTAATCCCAATATTGAACCAATTTAGTCTTTTTAGTGTTAAAGATGTAATTGTGTATTAAGAAATTAAAATCTGGTCAGTACTGAGTGAATTTCAAGTGTTTTATTCAAATTTTCTTCATGGTGCTGATAATTTTGCTTATTCTTCACCAAGCACCATTGGTGCCTGAGTCTCTGTGCTATATTTATTACTAGTGAACAAGACCTAAGATAATGTCATATACTTTCTTTAATTGTGTGGAACTTGTTGCTCTCCAGGAAAGGTACTTATATTGATGTTTACAATTTACTTGTTACAGCTGGTTATTGTGTGATTACTTATATCCTTGGAGTTGGAGATAGACATCTGGATAATCTGCTGCTAACAAAAACAGGTAATTCTTTTTAGCAGTATAATTTTGTAGCAGCAGTTGTTTAATTAGTAATGTGTTGGCACTTTTTTGTTCCATTTTCCTTGTGAGTATAACCCACTGAATGTTGTAGATTAGAATATATTTTAAAATGTAAGTTATATTGTCTCTTTTAAGGTAACATTTGATCCAGTGATTAAGAAGAAGATTTCTTAACTAGAGGAAATGAAGGATTTGAAAGCTAAGCTATTCCAACTATTAGAATCAATGCTTTGGGAGGGAGGGAAATGCAAGTGTTTTTGTTGAAAATGAGTTCAGATGTATCTGCATAAATGTCACAAAGTTTTTACAAATAACATTTCTTATAGGAGACTTTTTTTTTCCAATTTTTGTCCTGGGTTTATTTTTACTTGCTTGCTTACTTTTGAACTACAGCTTCCCTAGGAGTTCTGGTGCCTTGAATACCTTCATTACATAGTGATGGAGAGTTGTGGTAGAATGTTTATTATAAAGTGAAATGCTTATTGAATGAGAAACATATAAATAAAAAGTGTTATTTGGAAAAAGAAGCACATCCACACAGGAGGCTTGTTAGTTTTACAGATAAGGCTGAAGCTTGTATTGCTTTGAACAGGCATACTCTCAAAGAGTAGAAAATTAACACTGGGCCTTGATTAGGGTAAAAGGTCTTTCTCTAAGCTCATAATGGAACAACCAAAGGAAGTGTATTTTTCCTTATCTGCTTGAAAATGTGCAAACAGTAGTTTAAAAATGTGTCTTGGGAGGTCTCTGTCATTTGTCAATGGTGATGAATATATATCTTTTCATAACACATTCTTCTTCCTGAAGTAGGAATAGTTTAGTGTTTTGATTTTGGGATAAAATGCATCTTACCTCTGTCTCTGTTAACAAAGAGTAACAGCGCAGTGACTTAGTGGAAGAGTTTAGGGAGTGCAGCAGAGGGCAGTGCACATCCACCATACACCCTGAGCCTGACTGCATGTGCTCTACCACATGCTGAGAGGTTTTGTGAGAAATCCTTGTGTTCCAAATACAACAAAGACTTGCTGCAAAGGCTTGTGTCTTGCTACAGAGAATCCCTTAGCCTTAAGTTGGAAAAAACTGATTTCATTCTTCTCTTGAAGGATCCATGCTCTAAGTACCTTCTTCAAAATTGTATAAGCATCCTTTGTATGTGCATCCTTTCTTGATGATATTTATTTAATGAATTGAAGACTTCCAGTACAGTAAAGAATGCTGGGTACCAGCTGTGGGTTCACGTACTTCTCTTGGATTTATATGGCAATAAATATCATTAACATTTTTTGGCTCTACCTTTCAGTTCCATGAATGTAGCCACATCTCTGTTTGACTCCTTCCGATAGAATTCATGCACCACCTTCTAACATATAGATGTCTATGCTTATAATAGATATAGTATAATTTAAATATTATGCAGTAGTTACTGACATTCATAAAAACCAGGTTGTTTCCTACTCAGTGTTAGGGATGTATTTTTTATGTGACCGTGTCAGTTATCTTGATGAAATAATTTCTGCTGTCTTTCATGACTCTTATGCCTATAGTTCTGGAAACAGAGTGACTTTTTTTAGTAGTCTTGAGCAGGACATCTAAATTTTCAGGTTTTTAAATGCTCTGTATCATTTTACTTCAAGGACAACTGTAGCAGTTTTTTTGGAAAGAGATATGGGAAACTTTCAGGCAAAACATCCTTATGTGTCAGTAATGTTAAAAATTGCAAGAGTGCTTGCATCAGTTTCATAAATGAGTCTTAGCTGGTGACCTGAAGGTCATATTATATAGTCAGTATTGCATAACAGGAATATTTATTTTCTCTGAAAACTTTGAATTTTCTACTTCTTCTGGAGATTAAATACGTTATTAATTGCTCTGTGTTTTAATTTCTTGTTTCCAAATCTTCAGCAGCAAATATTACTGTGTTTTGTAAACAGTAAGACACTTTCGCAGCTGAATGTCCAGTTTTAAGCAATATCAGTGCCTCCTTTTAGGATTACAGACTGGTTTATATGTTGAAGCCAGCATCTGAATCAACAACTAATGTTCCCTTTGTTGCCTTGGAAAGACAAGCTGGGTGGTTGTGAAGTGGGATTGTTATACATAAGGTGCAGCTGTTCAGTTAACTTTCATGGAAGATGCACTAGGCTAGTATGTTGCAATTCATGCCTTCCCCCAAAAACACTTTGTTCTGCATTTGTTCCACTCTCTGATTTTGACTGTAGAGTTGGGATCTAGGTACTGATAAAATACCCAGATATGGGTGTCTTCACGTTTCCTAAACCTTTTAGAAGAGTAAGACATCGGGACAGTCATCAGTAGTGTTTCAACTTTCACAGGGAAGTGTAGTCTCTCTTCCCATTAGAGTTGTCTTAGTAATTTCAACTTGCTTTATAGACATAAAAAGGTTTCCCGAAGGTCCAGGCTGTGTGTGGATATTTCAGGATATCCTAGACATTCAAATGGCTTTCTTGAGTAACCGGGCATGTGGTGTGTCTGACAAGCTAACCCGCCCTAGTGACTGGCCAGCTTCATCTTTCAATAACCCTTAAGGACCTACGTGTAGATTCAAGTTCCCAGTATGCGTTCTCAAAGTACAGGTGCTCTGACCTGAACCATACACCTGAAATTGTTCTGTAGCAGGAGGGCAAATTGCTACATGGATAAAATCAGGTTATATAAGTATCTTCAGAGCAGGTCAAAGACTGAGCAGTCAGAACTTGAAAACCACATTTGGTTTTAGCATCATGTTACATGTGCTATCATGTGTTGATAGGTGAAAGGGCAGTACTGTCGTCTGATGTAACGCTTAGAGGTAGAGCTGTGGTCTGTCTCCAGTGTGAAGTGCCCCAATGACATCAGATTTATTCTTCAGTCTTGGTTAGAAAGGGTTGCCAGGTAAGACAGCAGGGACCTAAACAGATCCACATATGAGCTGACACCATGTGTTTGTATTTCCAGATGGTCAAAACCATGTATCCTAAAGCAGGTTTGAAGATTACAAAAATGGAAGAACTGTGGGATTCAGACCTTCCCTCTATATCAGTGTTTAGATAAGCACATTGTTAAATCTGTTTATTAATGGTGCAAACTACTATAGTATGTAAAATGTAGTAGAATTTTTAAATGTGTTTTCAAATGTTACTGATCTTGATAGGGGAAAATCCTTATATAAAAAAAAAAACAACAAACTAACATATACTTTTATCATGTAGATTCTCCGTGCAACTCCATTTTCTGTGATGCTTATTGCAAAAAGACCATAGCTCTTAGCAGTTGATCTGCTAAAACTTTTTCTCTTTTAGGTATCTTGAACAGTCTTTCCCATTTAACAATATACATAGAACATAGTTTTTTTCATGTAATATGGAATTTTTTCTTAATTTATCGAGCGTATTTTGAGAATGGACAGCTTGAGGGGAGAAGTTGGAAGTTACAATCCTGAGGACAAGCTGAGCTCTTATCGATCATATGGATGACAGCGATAAGCTTTACCCCCAGCTCTTGCTGCATAATAACTTTAAAACCTGTATCCTGAATAAGTCATTAAAAACTCGTGTTACTTTCACTTTTGTGAAGTCTTGGAAAAATTGTAACATGCTGATGATGAAAATGATGACAATAAATTAGGAATTCTGATTTTTGTCATCATGGCAATGCTCTGTTAACAAAAAGGCAAGATTTTGACAGTAATGTCAGAATTTGCTGGGAAAGCCAGAAAACCACCCCGTCCATCCAACCGTTTTCATCGGAGGAGTTTTTATGCGATTGTTTCAAGTTTAAAAATAGGAATTCAGTTAAAATAGTCACTAAATTGTATTTTTTTTTTTAGGAACCGTGTTAAAATAATGGTGGCGCTTGGGGGTTACAGGAGAAGTACTGAAATACTGAACTTGGGGTTTATTGTGTTTTGGTTGGTTGTTTTTTCCCTCCAACAATGAGAACAGAGCAGTTTGAAATAATTTGTAAGGTTTTTTTACTGTTAAAAGACAATTGTCATCAGACTTGTTTTATTTCAGTAATTGCATCTCATTTGTTTTGTCTTCTGCCTTTCATTTAAGGTTTTCAGAGTCCACAACTGGTTTTCAGTAGTTTTTTGTAACTGTCCTCTAGTGAAATGGAAAAATTACTGCTATATGAGAGCTTTTTCCTCTACTAAATCTAGGTATTAGCAGTAAAAGTGATGGACAAATCAGCCTCTCCAGCTGCATTCAGGTGTTATTGGCTATTGCAAGCACCAGATATCAGTTTTTAGTCTCTAAAGGTCCATGCTTCACTTAATCAAAGATCACTCTCAAGGCTGAAAGGAACTCAGATGGACTTGGAAATCCCTGATGCCCTGACTGCTAGTCGGGGAAACTTTCTGTGTTTCATGCCATTTCCTTGAGGTCTCCAAGGGCCTGTCCTCTTTATTCCAATATGTTAGAAATCCAGGTATTCAGTAGAAAAATGTAATCAAACGCATGAAATAAATAAATAATTTTTTTAAAAGGCAAGCTTAAAAGTACTCACCGGTATCAGCTTTTAGGTTTTGAATGAAATAATTTTGTGTGCATGCTGCGTTATTACTTTTTTCTGCAAGCTTTTTTTCCACTTCCAGCCAGTAACTACCTTCACTTGCTTTTCTTATGGTAAAATACTTTAAATGGGGAGTTCAGAGTGGGTTTGAAAAATATAAAATATATTTAATGTATTTAAATGGAAACTTTGGATATACGTTACTAGGGCACTATTTTTAAGGTAAGAGACTCTGCAGGAAGTCTTTCCTGCAGAGATTTTTCCTGCTTCCTGAAAGAAGTCTTTTAGACTTTGAGGAGTGAGCCACTTTGAACATCAGAAATGTCTCTCCAGAGCTCTGTGTCTTGGACTCCTTGTGGGTACCTACAGTCTTCCTCTGAGCCTTGAGACAGAGCAGGAATTTCATGCGTGCCTATCTGTGGTCTTGAGGTGTTTCCTGAATTGTTTTCTCAGATGCCTAAAATCCCCCACTTTTATGAGGAATTCATATTTTTAAAAAAGTGTCTATATATTGAAATCCAAGGCCTTCTATACCTAACCCTACAAGAATTTAAGGAGCTCAGAGGATGAAATCTGTTTCACCTACTGTCTTAAATAACTCCTGTTTTTAGTTTAAATCATGACTGAAATGAAAATAAAATCTCCCCCATATGATTTAGCAGTCATTTGGGAACAGTAATGAACCAAAGCTAAAGGTCCAGTTTTGTCTGTAATTTATAGACATGTCTAATAATTAAGAGCCCTTTAAATTAAGATGTAATAAATCTGAAGAAATTGGATCATGATAAAACATGATGGTCTAAGAGATAGAAGTTTATGTGTTATGACACTCACACTATTGAAGGAAGGACATGTAATTGTTTTATAAAATGTGGAAGTTCAAGGCCTTTAGAGGAGGTGGTATTACACAAAGGTCACATGCAGTCTAATTTAGTGAGCAGTCAGGTGATAACTGTGTATAAATACCATGATATGTGTATGAAGGATTACAGTGAGGTGGCTGGTACAAGTTGGACAGTCTGTCCCTGGAGACATTCAGAAACTGCCTGGATGTGGTCCTGGTCAAGGCAGCTGGCTTGGGGTGGCCCTGCTCAACCAGGCGGTTGGACCAGGTGTCCTTTAGGGGTCCCTTCCACCCTCACCCATTCTGTGATTCTGTGAAATAAAAGTTGCATAGAATCATCTTCTAAATTCTGTTGAGAAGGTGTGCATGTGCTTCTTGCCAACCATATTACATAACTAAGAAACTGTCAAATACAAACTGCACAAAATTAATGACTCTCCAGAACTAAAAATTTCTCTGAAAACCTGCCCAAACAAGATGCTCATTCTGCTGTAGACTGTTTTTCAGCTATGGTTACGAGACAAGCATTGTCTTAGCTGGGGTTGACAAATTTCAAATGAGTAATGTTTTGAGTAATGTAAAAACAAACAAACAAACCCAAATATCTTTGGGTTAACCAAAAAAACAATTCATAAGTTGTTCCTGGCAGGTTTTGCCCCCATCCTTAAGACACATATGGGGATTGATGGCTATGTTACAAGACAATGAGCTTTTCACAGTGAAAAGTGAATTCTTACAGAATAAAAAATCTTATTAAATAAGATCTTGCTCTATGGTGAACTTGCCACCGGCTGCCACATGAGAGGAGCCCCAAAGAGGAGATACAAGGACTCCCTGAAACAACATCTCAGCCTTGGCCGTACTGATCATCATAACTGATCTACTCTGGCCTCCAGTCAGGAGGTCTGGAGACACACCAGCTATAATGCTGCTATGCCTTTGAGAACACAGACAGGATCACCCTTGAGGAGAAAAGACAACGCAGAAAGAACCGTGCCTTGCAGAATTTACCACCTAAGGAGTCTTTCTGCTGTGCCTTTTGCAATCAGACATGCCTGTCTCGTATTGGCCTTTTTAACCACCAACGTGCTTGTAACAAACGTGGTAGAGACCTTTCCCAAATCTTTGTTCGTGAAGCCCAGCCATTCAGTGAAATAGTCAGAGGGGTGACTAATTGAAAAATACTGAGCCTTTTTTTTTTTTCAGGAGCACTGAGCACCTAATCTTATGAAAATCTCAGTGAATACAGGTGCTGTAGGTTAAAGCACCTCTTAGCAAATGCATCCCTGTGTAGTGCTGTTCGGTTCCATAATTCCGAAACAAGACTCTGTGTTCTGTGCTGTCTCTCTGTCTAGATAACAATCGTGCAAAAATGTTCTACATTCTTGTTTAAAAGATCTTTTATCTTGTATCTGTGTGAATATCTGCAATCTCACCATCTTTTTGTGATGTAGTTCTGCTAGGGCCCAAGTCATTGCTTAAATTATACATTTCAAACTGAAAAAAACATTTGCAGAACACTTTGAAAAACATTTTTTTTGCTTTATATAAGTTAATCAAGAGTGTTCCTAGAAAATGGCCTCCTAAGAATTATGAATTGTTCTACTTTGATTTCTATTAACAACATTGTGGATTTATATAATATTTAGTCTTCAGTATATCCAGATATTTTAGGTTTTTTGAAGTTGCTGGTAAACTGCAGTTTACCAACTGAAGTTCAGTTGTCCATTTTGCCACCTGTTGTGTCTCACACCTGGCTCAGTACTACTGAAGGGAAATACAGTGAATTCTCCCCAGTGAAGGTATGAGCACCGTGGTGAGCAGTATGGCCATGTGCAAGCTCTTGATATGAAGGGAAGTTGCCTTGTGCATTTGAAGACAGCAGGTATATAGAAGTTTTTTGTTACATTCATGCTGCAGAAATGTTTTAAATGTAGTGAGTTGAAAGGGAGAAGGTAGTGATCAAGTGATGTAGCTCATTTTAGTACTGAAAGAGTGCATGACAAACTTTGGTGCATTTGCATTTGCAATACAATTTCAGATTTGGAGTTGTTGTGATGTTTCTTCAATGTATTTCCAAGCTGTTGATAAATTTTGACCTTACTCAACTCAAAAGACTTTTGAAACCACATTGAAGTCTTCTTTGGTGTTTAGTGGCTTCAAAAAGTTGTTGTTAGGATCCTGAGTCTTATTTTCCCTTTGTTGTATTAGTTCTTGTCAAGTTTACCATATTTTGTGCCGCAGCAACTGAACAGGATGCACACATTGCACTGCTTTTAGTATTATTTTAATTTGCTAATACATTCTAAAGAAAGTGGAAAGACTTAATAGTATCTATTATATAAATTGAGCATTAAATATCTACTAACCAGTTTCAAATATTGGTTCAGTCTTTGTGAATATACTCCGTGTGTTTAAAAATCAAAAAAGCAGAAAAAGCGATCTTGCCTTTTAGTACACCTACTGAATTTGAAATCAACTTTGCTTCTCGAAAACCACAATTTCAAGTCAACAACTGAGTATATAAATGAATATATAAATATACTGTTATAAACCTTACAGAAAAGAATTAATTTTATTTTCTGAGAGCTCCCTACTGTCTCTAGAGACTAGACTTAAAAATTCTATTTTTCTAAGCTTTGCATCAAGAACTATGTGACGTTTTTGCCTTTCTTTCCTCTGCAGGTAAACTGTTCCACATTGACTTCGGTTACATTTTGGGCCGGGACCCCAAGCCCCTTCCTCCCCCGATGAAGCTGAACAAGGAGATGGTGGAAGGCATGGGAGGGACACAGAGTGAGCAGTACCAGGAGTTCCGCAAGCAGTGCTACACAGCCTTCCTGCATCTCCGCAGGTAACAGGGCTCGTTTTGTGCTGGAATTTGTTAGAGCCGCCGTAAAGCAGGAGAGAAGAGGAGCAACTGAATCACTGAAATGTTTCTGTGGAAAATCCAAAACTTGCTTAAGTGTGAACGTAAACTCAAGAATTTGTATGAAACAAAGGAAAAGCGGTGGTGGAGCTTGAATGTAATTGTTCTTCAAGTTAAATCCCCCAGTTTTGCTTGTTTAATAACTTAAATAGCTTTATTTCGGAACTTGTATGGGGTGTCAAATTGTATATTTCTCTTTTGGGTATGTTTTTTCCCTTAAGTATGTTTTCCTCTGGTTATTGATGATCAAGTAATTGTCATTTTCACTCTTAAGTCATTACTCATTTGCTGCTTTATCCTCCTCCAGTTTAGATTAGTGACAGTCAAAAGCTTTGGCTTGAAGCTGACACACACACATATGCTTAGTTGACTTTAGGTCCTGTGGGACAAAAATTAGCTGCTTGTAGCGACAATCAAATATGTTAGAAATTTCTTTAGATACTCAGAACTGTGGCAGCTGAAACCTCTTTAGACTCTGTGTATCTACAGACCAACAGATCTCTGCTTTAAATTTGGAATCAGCTTCATTCTTTTGCAGTGACTGTATTACTTACCGTCAGCTTTCTGAACCAAGTAGCTCAGCTTTGTTCTGTTTAAACAGAACACAGGTAAGCACTCTTGGTCTGTCCAGGGATTTGATTTACCACATCTTCAACAGAGCTGAAATAATCTCACTTTAATATCAGGATTACATAATGCAAACCTCCAAATATGTGGAAAAAAACAGTAATATGGAAAGCATATGTGAAAAGTACGATGTAATATGAAAAGCAGTCAGTCAATGATATGAAATAAAATGCTGTATGTAGTTCTCCACTTGTTAAAAGGAGAAAGAGTAAGGAGTTGGTCTATTTAATATTAATGGCTTAAAAGCAATTCAACAACTTGAAAAAAACAGTGGCATGTTATCAGCAAACAATACTTGTGGTGTCAGAGAACAATCAGAAAGGCTAATGCATATTCCAAGTTCTGAATTGCTTAAAGCTGTTTTGTAATGCTTTATTTCTTATTTGTCATATATTGAAGTTGTTTTGATTGTTTAAACCTAGCTGTTTCAATGGAGAGGTCTGTTGTGTCAGTGAAGGATTATTCATTGAATTAATTTATGTAATGATTTGCTACAAAGATCATCAGTAGGTGTGGAGTATAGCAGTAATTTGGGTATACAACCTAAAGTGTAAATCAAGATAGGTTCATTTATAATGTCTGTGATTGTAGTTGTAATTATAGTCTCTCCAATGTTTGTTCAGCTTAATAGGGAAATATTTTTAAATGGTTCTGGATAAATATCCTTAAGGCTTTCAACAGAGATAGTGTAGGAGAATATTAGAATTACTGTAGCTATTACTTCAAGCAGCTAGAACTAAAAATTATTGAGCTTACTTGCTTATTGAAAAAAAAGAATAATTGGATGTGAAACTGCTTAGTTCTAACAGCTCTGCATGTTGGCAGAAACGCACTCACAGATACACCTTCTGGCCAAGTAGTGTGAAACCATAACTTCTGATTACTAAGACAAAATGCAAACTCTCTGTCATGTTCCCCAGTTTGTGTTTCATTTTTGTTCTTTATTTCCCTGAGGTATAACCAGTTCCCTACATATGTCAGGTACTGTATGTTGGTGTTCCACGATTCCTACTGGAATGGGTGTTGCATAGTGAAAACAAATATAAGGAATTTAAAAGTTACAAGTGAAACAGTGGTTCTGTTCATTGTTCCAGATTGTAAGCATTTTGGCATTATTATCATGATCATTATTTTGTGGTTTTTTGTTTGTTTGGGGGCTTTGCGGGAAGTTGGGGAGATGCTTTCTACTGCCTTGAACAACAGTAATGGGTTGTGTGTGTTTGTCAGCAGTGCTGTAATAAAGGAGCAGCCTCTGCATTCTGAGTGTGCTGCAGGGCAAGTTGTGGCTGATATCATTTATGAAAGCCAACTTGGACATGACAGCGTTTGGGGAGTGTAGGTGGTCTTGAGAAGAAGTGAGCCATGGGGCGATCCCAAGTCACACTGAAAAAAGGCAATTGCATTTTAAACTTAGGAATTTTTGACCAGGTAGACAGGGCCTTAGTCTGGGACTGCAAATAACTGTAAACTCTCCTGTCCTTGTCTTGTAGCTTCGAATTTGGTAGAGTATTTTCAGTGTCAACAACCTAAATATTTAGTTGCTCCAGGGCATCTATATGCAAAGGAGCCAAGTAAATGTTGGAAAAAAAATAAAGGAATGCTTAGGATCAAGCATTTATTTGATATATATTGATATATATTAAGCACTTAAAACCAAAAATTTCTGTTGTCAGAAAACACATCAGTGAGAATTCGAACTTCTGTCTGTTGTGCATTTCTTCCTTAGTACACAAGGCCTCTTCTATGTAGGAGTTTTTTTCTTGGATTTCTTAAAGTTTAACAGCACTTCATGTTCAAACTGTAAGTTAATCAACCTTCAGTGTAGCCAAGTGCTCATCTGTTTGGTAAGTTAGCTTCTACTGAGCTTTGAGAAAAGCAAATTGTGTGAGAAGGATTTGGGTTTGGATTTAGGTGCTTAATTGAACCTTCTTAAACCTAGGAATTCCTGTCTCCAAGTTTGTTCTGGCTGTGAATGGAAGTCAGCCATTCTGGAGGACTTTGTAATGCAGATGTCAAAGATGAGTGATACCACTTGCTTGACAAAGGTGTTTGTTTCTTACAGGTCAGCCTCCTAGCTCAGGTGAGTCAGCAGAATGTCTCCTCTTAGGATGAATTTGGGCTGTCAGTTCTCCAGCTGTGAACCTCATGGCATATTTGCCAAATATGTAGCCAGTAAGATGGATGACAGTGGACTACTGAGTTACAGAAATGCTGGGGTGAGGGGCAGAGGAGAGACCTGTGGATAGTATAGTGAGCAACTCTTTCTTAATCTGGGGTTTTTCTACTCAATATCTCCCCCAAAACTACTTTTTTTTTTTTTTTTAACGAGGTTCTTTATATGACCTTATGCTTCAAGAACCAAAAGACTTGATTGTGGGGAACAGAACCAGCTCTTAACTGGCACCTAGCAATGATGAGTAGACCTTTAAAAATCTTTTTTACAAGCCTCCATCACATAAATAACTGCAGTAACCACCTGCAGTGCTCATAAGCTCTTGTCCTCTATGCGTTTCAAGAGCAAAAGGGTCTCAGGGTCGGTTCAAAGGAAAAACTGCTGATGGAAGCTACCAATAACCTATGAAGAGACTTGAGAGCACATATGTGTAAGATTTAAGCATGTTTAAAGTAGATTTGTTTGTTTCAGACAGGTAGGGGAAAAAGAAAATCAGTACTGTCTGTGATGTCTGTTCCTGGCAGCAAAGCAACTTGACTGCCAGATTTCTTATCCAGGTCTGAAACAAAATGGTAGAGTAACTTTTCTGCTTCTCTTTTGACTTGTGGTAAAAGTAATTTTCCCCACTCCAGTCTCTCGCCCCTGTGCAAGTGAAGCAGAACAGCTGAAACAAAGTAGACACTGAAGATTTCTGGCCAAACAGTTTATTTTAAATGCTTGCATTATAAAACCTTAAATCTTATATGGGAATGTGTTAGGTGGTGCTAGTTCCAGATAATAATTAAGTATCATGAGTGTTTGATGGAATTACACTTGTCTAGAGAGATGGTTTTTTGAGCATGAAGCAATCATTTTGTATAGTTAAAATACTTTGTACTTGCAACTGTCAGCTTATATATGTTCAGCAGCTTCCTAATAAACAATTTTTGCTGCTAAGAATTCATTTTCTATCATCTGTGAAGTTCCTGATGCTCTTAGCAAAGCAATATTTCAAATTTTGAGGTCTGTTACATACATTGTCTCTTTAAGAGAACTAGACCTCTTTGCAGAGGAAGGGGAGTTTCAGTTTATGTTGAACAGCTTGAAAATTATCCTTTCAAAAAGCAGCTTACAGCTAATTTCCTGCAAGGGCAAAATGGTTTTCTTTAAAAAAATAGTCCTGAGTGCTTCCAACACCATTTCAAAGCTGAAAACTGTTCTCTGCCTTGTCTGTTTTAATGGTTATAGATGACATATGTACTTCATAAGTGTAGCATGCTACCACTGTTACTGGAGCTTAACTGAGCAACTGAAGACTTGGATCTGGTTAAATATTTAACTTGTGTCAAAAGCCCTTACAGTGACTTGAAAAATCATGTCTTGTAATTATGAAGAGTTCAGCTCTTAGAATGTTAATTTATATCATACTGCTGTGTTGCTTTTTAATAAAAAATAACCTTTGAATCAGTATTCTAGCAAATGTTTATCCTACTTGAGGTAGAAAATGACATTAAATCTTAAAATCACAGTTTATATTTGATGTGTCTCTGAGTAAATGTTCTGGTAATTTTAGAAAATTATAACTAAATCAGGGCAATTTATTGAGTTTTGGCTGTGTGAGAGAGTTTGAGGGCTAAACTTTGATGATTAATGTCAGTATCTTATGTTCTTAACATAAATATATTCAATTAAATGTTGCAAATGGATCTCTGAAGAATTACCAATTCACTCTTAAGATGATGAGTTCTTAAGTTGTTTACAAAAAATGTCTTTTGTGCAGTTTACAAAGTTTTTACGTAATTTACTCTTCTGCTTAGGTATTCCAACTTGATCTTGAACTTATTTTCTCTCATGGTGGATGCCAACATTCCAGATATTGCTCTTGAACCCGACAAGACTGTAAAAAAGGTAACTGAAAAGCTTTCCTTGTCTTTCTCTAACCTAGGTCATCTCATTAAGAAATGTTCAGTCACTTGTGATGACTTTTTTGTATCTGACCTGAGAACACTTACTCCTCTTAGGAAATCTTGATCAGTTTCTAGAATCATTGAAGTTAAAGATAGGAGCGTGTACTTTGAGATAATTTAGCACATGTGCCCATAAATACAGAATGGCTTTTTATCATCCATGC
The DNA here is from genome assembly GCF_009829145.1 of Chiroxiphia lanceolata. Lineage (NCBI taxonomy): Eukaryota > Metazoa > Chordata > Aves > Passeriformes > Pipridae > Chiroxiphia > Chiroxiphia lanceolata. The sequence continues at coordinate 4,516,002 of NC_045671.1, read as the reverse complement.
GGTGTGCACAGTCTGCCCTAGCACTCTGTTCCAAGGGGTATTTTAGGTAAGAACACTGTTCCCACCTTATCAAACCTTTTATAACCAAAGCAATCAACACTGACTATATCATGAAAGGTTGTTCCATCTAGTCTAGATTACTGTAAGTCATGGATGGTTTTATAAAACCAGTCTGCCGAAGGTTTGAAACCTGTAGGCTGGTATATCTTCATCACCAAGAAATTTTTGTTTATTGTGAAAACAAGCTGATGTCCCATAATTCTGACTTTGTCCCTCTACTCCAGCTTGAGCCATTCTTCTCCATTTGATGTTTGAGCAGCAGTTGACATGAAAAATACTGGATCCTTGTTCATCTAGATTTCATTGCACTTACATTTTAGACAAATGTTGGCTCTTTTATAACCTGGTTTATAGTGAAGGGCTATGTATTTTAATTCCACAAAGGACTTTGTGGAGCCTCTGTATCCAATGGAAATTAGTTCAGTGTAATTTTTATTTCAGCTGTGGATTTTCTCTAAAAAAGGTTGTTCTTCATTATTTTCAATAAGCTATGAAAGCAGAGATTCAGAATCTTTAAATTAATATTTCATGTTGTAATATAATTTCCCTAAAGAAGACTAAATTGTGACTCAAACAAAGTTTTTTTTTTGCCTTCAAGAATCTGAGCATTTCTGTTCAGAGTTCCTTGGTTTCAAATTGATACAAAGAGTTCCTGTAGCTATTCAATTTCATTTCAAGGAAGGTTGAGCTAGCCACAAATGCTGTGTTTTGTGGTAAAGGTGACAGTCCTCCCTCCACATGACTGTCTTCCTGAGAAAATGACATCTAATTCTTTCTCCATATCAATATTTGAACCTCACCTCTGTCCCTAAATACCCTACAAAGACTGAGTAGATAACTCACATAGAACATGGGAGGTAAAAGCCTAAAGTAGCCAGCTAAAATGGTTCAATACCTACCAAGTTCTGGGAGTAACTACATTTTTGTACAGACACCTTCTTTTGAAGGAAGAGACCTTCCTAACAGTATGCAACTCCTGTCTATGAATTTTATTTTTATGAAGAAGACTTGTTTAATTCTGACTACCCACTGTAAAAAGGCATAATATACAGTAAGGGAGGGGAAGATCTTTTAGATTGCAGAGTCTTCAAATAGATGCACCATAAATCCTAGAAAATTTGAAGTATGCAACTACAGGCAGAGGAGAGACTAATTTTTGGGAAAGTTTGTTGTTGACTGAAACAGTCATCAAGAAACCAAACAAATGGTTTCATGGAATCCCAGAAGTGCTGTTCTTTCATGTTTATATCAGTAGGTTTGAGACTTGCTGTGTCTTTTAATCTTACTTAGTATCTGTTCAGAGTTCCCTGTCGTTTGATCATAGAATCCCAGAATTTGGGTTGGAAGGGACCTTAAAATTCATGTCGTTCCAACCTCCTCATTCCAACATGGCAGGGACACCTTCCACTGGACATGTGGCATTGTTCATTCCTGCCTTGAATGCTCTCTTATGAGCTCTGATATGTTTTTATCAAACAGAATTTCCTGGTGCTTGCTAATTAACATGAAATATCCTTGTTTCTTGTTAGTATCTTGGCATTGCATTTTATGGTAGTAAACTCTCTAGAAGTGCTGTCCCAGGGTACATACTTTCTGTAATTAGTGATAGTAGGGCGTCAGATTCTGTAAAATACTTGGATTATTTTAATGTAGCGATGTTTGAGTATTTCAGACACTTCTAAAACTCTTTTACTCTATATAAATTTCCCGTATAATTTTCTTGAAATCACAAATCATGATACAGAATTAAAACCCAACAAGTCTTTTCTCAGCTGAGAAGTATGTTACAGTTCGCTGATGTGCAATAGTTAAAAATCAAGATTATGTAAAGCATAATGGCATTGTGTGCAACTGGAGATCATGGAAGGAAGCAGTATCTAAAAAGAAGTTGTGAGAACCATGAATTAGATCCACGTGGTTACTTCTAAATTCCGTTACAAAGTATAAATAATAGTGCCTTCTTTGCATGAAAAGCATAGTTGTTATATGACAGATCACTATTAGATCGAATGCAGCAATTAGTTATTGGGATTGTTAGCTCTGGCAGTGACTGCAGCTTGGTGAATTGTGACTTTTACCCTCATGTCAGTTCAAGGCTGTCTGTTCACAGAGGCTTTAAAATGTGTTACAAACTAGAACTGAAGCAGTAAGGCAAGTGCTTCTAACAAGGAATGCAAATCACTTTCAACTGCTTTGAGAGGAAAAGATCCTACTTTTCTGGGTCTCTGAGTTAATTTACAGTGTGCTCGTTCCTTTAAAAAACAAAAGAAGACTCACACAATAACATATTGTCAGAAAGATAACCAAGTTTTTCAGATCTCCCAAGTATTGTTATTTTATATAAACTCTTTTTTTTTTCCTGACTGCTCAGCTGTTTTTGACCACTATTAGTGGTTCAGATGTAGTCTTTTTGGTTCAAAATCAGCCTTTGAATATACTCCCTAAATTTGTGCAAAAGATAATATGTGATATGGGATCCCTGAAGACGAGGTGAACAGAGGAACCTTCCATAAAGCAGTGGTTGATATTATAATCTACTGGGTGCGTATGACAATGTTGAAAGCTCATACAACAGCAATTGTTTTATTTAGTTCTCAATTTTTGGGTTTACTGTTTTACTGGGGAAATGAAACCTAAAAAACCAAAAACCAAAACAAACAAAACAAAGCAAAGCAGAAAGAAACAAACAAACAAAAAAAAACCCAACCAAGAACCACAGGAAAACCAGACAACAACTGTAGAATCAACAATGGGCTAGAATCAGAATCATCTTAACCCGTTATATAATGGTGAGTAGGTCACTGTTGATTGGGTTTTTTTAAAATAATGTGTTAGAAAACTTATTTTGGGTATCTTTGTTAGCCCATCTCAAATCAGTTATAAACTTTGTTAGTACTAATAAAAGAAAGGAACAAGGTGTCTTGCATCTCTTGGGTTGAGTGGCAAGTTTGTTCAGTCATTTAACAAGGTAATACTGTACCTTGTTGTAGGAAAATTGAATAAATGCTTTCAGCATCTCAATTGATTTTTATTTTTTTCCTTAAAGCTTTAACAAAAAATCCATATATATATCAACAGACTCAAATTAGGTAAAAATCTATTTTGGACTGACCTGCGAAATTAAATTACCTTTGATGTGTGAGACAAGTCAATAGCCATTTCAGCCGTGGTATCACTTTCACCGGAGACAAAGGTGGAGATTTACAAATGTTTCTGTATCTAAGAAGGTGTCCTGGTAAACAGTGTAGGTGGAAGTTCACAGACAGCATTTTCCTCACTGGTGCTGCAGTACCACTCATATTCCTTTTTGCAGAGCCCTACTTTTGGTCCACGCTCACTGGAACCAGTGAGGCTCTAGTCCCACAGGCATCTGAAGTCAAGTAACTGGGGTAACTAGTTAGGTTACCTTTACCTAAATTTTGAGATTAATCAGAATACTAGTTTTATAATTAAACTGCAAGGAGAATGATGGTAGAAAAAAATTCTTTTCAAACAAAGGAATGCTTACTGAAGTATTGTATATATTATATATATTATAACACCTGTTGAAGTATTATATTGCAGTTATTTTGTCAAACTGTTTTTTTGGCATAAATATCTCTGATACTGAAAGTTTAATAGGTGTAGCTATACTGCTGTTATCAAGTAGGCATGAATTATTCCAAATGTTATTTCTGAAGAATATTTCTTTGCCATGTTAGATGGTAGCTCAAGTTCAAGTCTAATCTTTATTTTCACGAAGAGACATCAGGTATCATCCTCACTTCCAGTAGGCAGGGAGGTGCTTTATGTTGCAGAAAGTATCTGCTTGCTAGTAAAAATACAGTCAGATGTAAAAACATGCTGGCAAGTAAAGCTACCTTTGGAAATAAAATGTTTTTTGTGTTCCTCTTTCCTAAACTTTCTGCTGAGATCTTAGAGCCAGAATGTAGGTTTAATTTTAGTAATCACATACGTAATCTAAATAAGCATAAAATTTGCGTCTGCCATATGGTAATGATGGCTAGAGTGAAGTAAATTGAAAAAAGAATAAAGAATACTATCGACATTGTCCATGTCTCAATTTCTTGTACTCTCTCTTGTCATTTCCTGTGGTATATAGGTGTATTATTATGGGATGCTTGCTAGTTAGACTAGTTAAGAGAAGGTGGTTGAAAGTCAGCAATCCTTGGACTTTCTGATGTTCAGACAAATAAGGAAACCAAGTAAGATTGTAAAGAAACTTATACAGAACGTGTCCTCTTCAGTGAGGCATTGGATGATTTGAGTTATGGTTTCAGGTTTTTTTTCCTTTGCGAATTTAAGACTCCTATGTTAAATGAGAGTTTTTAGAAAAATCTGACTGCAGAAAGTATTCGTAAGGAATATCACTGCTAATGTGGGGAACAAAAGGGAAGGCAGGTTCTTTATCTTTTTTTCCAAAAATTTTTTTTTTCTTTTTTCAAAATACTGTCTACTATCTAGTAACAGCTTGGCATCCCAGGAAGCTCACTGACAGAATGTAATTGTATAATCAAGCTTAAAATCTTAACTGAAGGTATATTGCCCAGGTGTTGTTTCTGTCTAAGGGTTTTGGAAAGTCTTGGGAGAAATGCACATCAAATGAAGTCAAAATTGGAACAGCAGCTTCTGTCGTGTGTAACTTTGTGCAAAATAAGTATAGATTGCACCTCTGACATGGTTTATGGCAAAAGTGTGTTCCCGTCCTCCTTGAAGGTACTTTCACATCCTTCCTGTTCAAAAGAGAACAAACTCTACAGAAACTGATTTTGCTTATCAGAGAAAAGTGACAAGGGATATATTTTTTCCTGCTGGCGTGAAAAGAAACACAAACTCCCCGTGGCTTCAACTGGAGATGTGGATTTAGAGCACACCAAAATTTGACATTCCCTTCCTACTTGCATTGTGTAGTGTTTGTTTTCAGAAATTAAATCAGTGCTGACCTTAACAATGCATTCCCACAGATAAAATTGGACTGGCAATGAGTGAGTCAACATTGTCCTGAAAACAAACAAAGCTCTTTGAAGTTTCACAACTGTTTATCCACTGCTATCCGCTTGCAGTGAATATACCCAATATTTATAGATAGATAGGCTAGTCCCTTTCAGTTGTAAGAAAAGCTTGTTGTACTGACTTGCCTCACTCCATTTTCGATCACTACTTTTCCCCACAGAAAAAAACCCTGAAAACAGGGATTACCAGCTGCACAAAATTGTTTCCATCCTCAGACCTCTAGAAATCCTCTTCGAATTCGTCCTATTTAGTTTCATAGCAAAAAGCATATCAATTTTTGACCAAGAAAAAGTAGCTGCGGAGCTTAAAATTTGTTGTCTTTTTGATCCTTTCATCTCCTTTTGTCCTCTCCATACTATTTGTAAGGAGAGCTGTCAGTATAGTGTTTCATCTCATGGTTCACGACACCATCTCCTACTGCCACTCTCTGATTTAGGCTTTTCTGAAAACCTACCATGGCTCAAAAATGTCACAAAATGAAATTAAATTGAAAAGTAGCAGAAGATTCTCCCCAGTTTGCCTCTCCCTTTCTGTGGCCTCTGAGGTAATTGCCTTTAAATTTTCCACTCTTCACATATGTTTTTCAGTTTTCAGGAAGAAGGCTGAGCTGAAATCTTTATATTGACCTGTCAGTGCATAACTGATAATACAATGAAGTTATCCCCACGCTCACTTTTTTTTTTCCTACCAGTGCTCCTTGTTTTTCTGTTTCCAGCACAGCTGAAGTGCTAATTGCTAATTGTTGGGCTTTTTAAAATTAGCCAGTGCTATAAATCCTAAGTAGTAATGACTAAAATCTGGAGTCAATTATGTAGCCAGTTTTGCGTAAGGAAGAAGTAGACCATCACTCTTCAGATGTAGCTAATGGATTCAACATTGTCACCTCCTAACAAAAAAAGCTTTTGATTTTTCTACAGGAAAGCCAGATGGTTTCTATCTGTCCTTCATAGCAAATTTGACCTTTAAATGAGAAAACATCAGGGACCAGTGATTCATTGGCAGACAAAGGACTCAGCAGGCATTAAAGGACAGTGTCCTAATTGCCTGAGCTGTGTTTCAGATGCCCATTGATTAAAGAAGGTTCTGCAAAGACACTGCATTACAGGCGAGGTTGTTGTGAGCACAGGCAGCACAAATACCTGGCTCTCAGCAAGCAGGAGGTAACTGCTGTCTGTGAAAGCAGCCCCAGTCAGTTTTGACAGAAAAGGCTAAAATCAAACTGCTCAGAAGAGAGGAAGATCGTTCTGTGGACTGAAACACTGGGAGCACCCTCTGTGTTTCCAAGTCTGAGGAGGGCTCATCCCCCTTGATAAGAAAATGATCAGTGTGGTTATTTGGAAACTATCAAGAAGACGGAACAGACATTGTTTTGTTCTGAAACATGGACTATATCAAAGTAAAATTATTTTTATTGTACAGGTATAAAAGCTGAAGCAGAGATGTTACTGAAGGTACAGGAAGAGTTCCTGAGTTAATTTGTCCCTAAACCTGAGATAATTTTTTCCTTTTTTTTTTTTTTTTTCATCCGGCTTATAGTGAAACTCCTACTGCTCTTTTCCCCCTCCTCTTTCCTCCCGAGTCAGTCAAGGGATAATTGAGAGTTGAGTTCCCAAGTTAGTGAAATGGAAAGGACCTCTAAGTTGGAAGTTGACAAGCCTTTTTAGGCAGTGATTGTCCCTTTTCACCTGACTGAAAATACAAGTGTTGGTTAGAAGGTGGCACTAGGAAACCTTCCTGATGCCAATAGGAAATTTACATTTATAGGAGAAATAAACTCAGTTCTGCTTGATTAGGGTCTCTTTGCTTCACTAGTCATATTTTCTTGCTACTCTGGGGAGGTTTATTCTTTGTAAAAGTGTCACATTGCAACGGAGCTTATTTTGCTTCAACAGATATTCATGTCTGTGTCCATTTGGGTAATGATGCTGCAGCTGCACACCCAGCTTTTCTGTTTCTAGGCTGTTGATTTTTCATGTATATTAATTTATTTCAAAATACAAAAAAAAAACAAAAATTGGAATAAACATCACAACATGAACCAAGTGTGAGAACACTCTTGTTCTCCTGTTGCTTTATATTGCACTCTCTAATTGACTGTAAGTTTTTGGCCAGCATGGTGAAATTCTGAGCTGGAATAGTATAATCTTTGTGTACTGTAGCAGCTGAAACCCTGATTTTCACAGTTCAATTTAGAGACATTCTCTAACATCTTTAGTGCCTTCTACTTAAAAAAAAATATAGAGAGAAGCATACATGGGCTTATTTAGCAACTGCAGTTTGTTCAAATTCAACCCTTGAAAACAAAGGCTGTTGTTGGAATAGTGTTCCAAATGAAATTGTTCATGCAAATAAAACACCTGAATAGTTTGTTCTGTCAGTTGTTTAGGCTGCAAGCAACAGGGAAAACAAGAAAGTATTTTACTGAAAAAGATGGAATGTGATAAGGGTTAAGCAAATAATTTAATGCCAATTTCTGCCACATGAATGTTGGATACTGAGTACTGGTAATAATTATAAGGAAAAGCAGTAAAAATAATCATGAAAAGACCACTAAATACTGTTGTTTTCTTTTTTTGACTATAAATTGATTTTTGTCTGAGGTTTTAGTCATGATGACATCCAATGTGTATTATGACCTAATGGAAAAGGACACTGAAGTTTCTCTGTAAGCAGCTGATTTTGCAATGAGCAAGTCCATACTGGTGTGATAAAATTATATAAAACACAAGCAGTGCTGCTTAATATTACTGGAAGAATAAATAGCAGAGCAGCCACCAGTCTTGGTGGTGCATTCTTCAGAATGGCTGACTTGCAATTTGTCTGAAACCTAAACAGGATTGAGAAAGAGTTCTCATATGTACATCTCCTATGCCACCTTAAAATGCATTATTACCTTCCTCAGTAGTTATGAAAAGCAGAGCTTCATGAGTGTTGAGGATGCTGTCCTGAAGACGATAAAAGCTTCCACAGAATTCCTAAAATGTTTATCATAACCTTGAGCCCTAAGTACCCAATTAATTTTAGGTAATTTTTTTAGCAGGGAGAATATGATTTCTAGTGGAAAAAAAAATTGAGTTTAATATGATTCCCCTGGCCCATATTGTACAGTAGATCAAATTTGAGGACAAAGAAAAATAAAAATCCATACAAATCTGCTCTTTGGTGAGAGAGAAAAGGCAGTCCTGTGGTTAAGGAACAAAAGGCCTAAGTGAAAATCTTGCAACTTTACAAGAAAGTGCACTTACCCACATAAGCTCTGTTCCCTACTGGGTGTACGTGTCATATCTCAATCCTAAGTCTGTCACACTTCTGAAAATGCAAAATGCCACAAAAGGGTAAACCTGGGGAGATTCGTTCAACAGAATGAAGACATTGGCCTGCCATTATCTCAGACCTTTAACTACATTTTTTAATAAGATTAGTATTTTCTTGAGTATTTCATGTCTTCTTTTTGCCATCATGTTTTTTGTACTTTACACAACTCTATGGGCCTGAGAGTTTTCTATGAAATCAGCTTTATAAACACATTTGGTGCCCTTTTCCAAACAATACTCATTCTACTTCTCCTTGAAGACACTTCAAGCAAAAACAAAGTCCAAATTTATTAGCAGTTAACAATGCCCATTGTTCTGGTAGATGTTACGCTCTTCCCCTCTTAGTTAACTTTGTGCTGGGATAATGGTGTGAAGTAGTGTTTCTTTCTTTTTGTTACTGTAAAATATATTTTTCCCATGCTTTGGCTATTCTTACTAAGTTCCCATCCTATAGGGAATTCTGCTACAAGTGATGATCAGCATTTTTTTAGCTCATCATCAGTGCAACCACAAGTAATTTATATTTAAATGCTTCTCTCCTCACCCTCACTCCCCCATATTTTCTTTTGAACTGTCCCTCATGGTCTCTTCCCCTTTTAATTTTTATTTGTCTTTTGAAAAATAAAAGCTCTACCATGATAACTGACAGTAGCTTTCTTACAAGGCGCTTTAAATTTTACTGAAGGATAGTAAAATTTCTAGTTGCCCAGTTTCATATAATTTTGCAATCCTCTTGTTGTACAGTTTATTACTAAACTATCCACTCTGCAGGGGGATAGGAAGTGTATAGGTTTAATATTTCAAGTTGAATGTCAGTATCTGCATGGACTCTACTTGTTCATTCAGCCTTTTCATCCTTGAATGTTCAAGTTCTTCTGTTGAGACTTAATGTTGAAAAACAGTGTTTGTATATGGTGTGGGGTTTAAAACTTCCTTTTCTCGAAACAAAGCAAAAGTTTAACCAGATTCATCAAATATATTTATTTTCTATTTAACGAATACTAAACAAAAACAATGCTGTTGATTTAAATATCAAAGTGACAGCTTTAAGTAAATCTTCAGGTGGAATATCTTTGATGCCTTCATGGTGGTCATCCTTCATAAGTGTGTAGAATGAGATAGTTGTATAACTCATCAGAATTTCACCCCCCAAACTCGCCTGTATTTTTAACACTGTGCAAAAATCTCTTCCTAGTTGGCCTCGTCTGTGAGAAACTACTGGCTTTTAGAATACATCATTTACATTGGAACTCAGGGATTTCAAATAAGAGCTACTGTTGGTTTTCCTACAAGAACTAGAAGTCAGTTGCTGCTGTTGCAGCTCAAGAAATAATTTGTAGTTTTGCCGTGTTTCTTCTCATCTAGATTCCAGCAGTCAGTTTTAATGCAGGGCTGAAAAACTTCCATGCAAAGATCTGATACTCAGCAGCATTTGATCCTGCTGTTCATTGCAAACTGATTTTAAGATCTAACCATGGGTAAATTTCTTTGCACATATATCAGTGTGCCAGTGTGTTTTGTGGGAAGTGGGTTTAATTAGTCATTAATTCCATAGAATTAAGCTGCATCTTAATATCCCTAACTGCAGGAATTCTGAGAAGGTCTTCCATGAGCAAATTAGAAGATCGCTGAAGTGTTTGATTACTAGAGTTGTGTAAAAGAGCATTATGGTGATTTTTCCTTTTTTTGAAGCCTGGAGTGAGCAATTTTCCTGAATTCTCATTAACATCACCTTTTCTGTGAGCATGGAAATAGATCTGAAAGAAATCTGTGCTGTAATTTGGGGAGGTATTTAAACTTGTGCATAATTGCAAGCATGTGAATAGTCCATTAACTTCAGTTGGATTCTACTGCGTGCGTCATTGGCTGTCTAAAAACTTCTGATATGTCTGTGGGAGATAATAAACCTCCTTCTCATCGTGTTTGTTACGAAGATAAAAGTTCTATACTATTAGCCTGAAATATCTGCTGAATCTCTCCCTGGTACATGCTTTGTTGAAAGTTTGAACTTTTCCTGTTTAATCCATTCTTTCATGTTGATCAAACTTCTTTTTGAGAGGAAGTTGAGGAAAAACTCAATTTATGCTTACTTCCACTGTATCACTTATAATGATACTTTGAGTAAAGCAACTTTATGATCATAGAGCTTTTTTCCAGCCTAAACCGTTCTATGATTCCACGATCTTTCCATACTTAGCAGGCTAACTTAGGCTTTTATTACAGTTCTGAAGGGTACTATTTTATAGTAGGTTACCTTTGAAAGGAACACAGAGTTACGCTAAACCGCAATTTTGGAGCATTTTTGCTGTCATAAAGAGTGTGGTTGAGTATATGGTTTCCTTGATGCACAGAAAGCATACAAAATAGGAAGGAAAGGCAGTGTCATCTAACAAATCCAACCTTATTAAGTGCACTGTTGAAATAATTTGGCTCACATTTTTGTCAATGCCCAAAAAAAAGGGGAATGCATGGAAAACGTTCAGGAAAGACTTGATTCCATCTTACTGTTAGTCTCCTTAGTCACAGCCACAAGAAGGTTAAGAAGAAACATAAATCATTTGATATTTGCCTACATGAGGGGAATTTCTGTTAGGCAGCTCTTTAATAGAAAAAGTTTTAATGAGCTCAACTGTTTGAGATGGAAATTGGACAAATTCAGATAGCAAATAAGTCACGCTTGTTAAATAGGGCAATTAATCATTGAAACAATTTACTGAGGGTGTGAAACATTCTGTCTTTGTATAAAGATACCATAAAGGAGATTCTCATAGATAAAGTAGAAGATAAGTACTTGGTGAAAAAATTGTTTGATACCATTTTACCTAGTTCATTATGCAGGAGACTGAAGAACTTGAATGTGATGGTCTCCAGAAGAGCTCATGTCATTTGAGATTTATCTTTATGTGAATAAAGCATGTTACTAGGTGGCAGCAATAAATTTTCTGCAATTAATGTGGATTTGCTGGGCAATTTACATGTTGTGATTAACACTTCTTTGCAAGGTAACTAGTACTTTAAGGGGATAGTATTAATTGCCAATGCTCAGATCTAGACTTCTCAAAAGAGTTTTGAAAGGGGAAGGGGATAAAACCAAGCTCAGTAGAGTTAAGGTTAGTTAGCCCTATATGTTAGAGAGTGTTACCATCTGGATCAGTTCTGAAAAACTGCCATGAAATTAGTTGGAAGTCACAGAAAGGCCCCTTCATTAATGTTCTTGACTTTGCCAAGGTGGAAATAGGGAACTATGGATGTTGCTGTATTCTTAATTATAGTGCATTGAGCTTTTAATTCATACATGAATTGTGTTACTGGAGCAATGATTAAACTATGTTGCTGTCAAAAGGAAAAACAATGTGAGGTGTAGCAGTTTCTCCAACCTTATGTGGATGGTGGATACAATCAAAGTTAATGACCTTCACACCCACCACATAAAGGTCAGTTTTGAGAGAGTTGATTTGCTCAGCCCTTCCTCTAATTCTGTGTTCTTTACTTAATTGCCTTACAGTTTCTAAAAGATAGTGTTACCTGAAAATAGATGTAGAGTAAGGAAGTGTTACATCTTTTCAAAAATTATTAGGGTCATCCAGACTCTTCCAAATTTGTATTTAATATGCAGAGCTGTGTGTTTTTTCTCAAGTGGCATTTCATTTTTAGTAAAAGTTGAGTATTTTCTCTTTTTTAAAACTCATACCACTTCAGTTCTGCTTAAACTCCTATGTCCAAGTACTGCCCTTGACTTTCTGGCCTTGAGCTTTGAAATTAGTAGTTGGGACAATGAGATGTCAGGGTCTGTTTCTAGCTTATTTAAACACTAATTTTGATGAAAGGATTTAAAACAGGTGTTTTATATAGCACTGTGAATTTCCAGCAATCTGCTGCAACTTAGAAGTAAAAGAGAGATTCTCTACTAAACTGTCTTAGCTGAAATCACTGTGTCTGCTGCTGTATACACAGATAGCATAGTGCATGTGTTGAACTAATTTTAGCCATTTCTACCCCCATTCCAGGTGCAGGACAAGTTTCGTTTGGACCTGTCTGATGAGGAAGCTGTCCATTATATGCAGAGTCTAATTGATGAAAGTGTTCATGCCCTCTTTGCAGCTGTGGTGGAGCAGATACACAAGTTTGCACAGGTGAGATACCTTCTACTCAGTTGCTGGTTTGTGTGAAAGGTGAACAAGGTGAGAGGTTGCAAGTGCTTGAGTTTAAGACATAACTTCACTGTCTGTGACGTTTTAGTTCATTTTCCTACAGAATAAAACTGTTTTAACTGCCAGGACTGGAGAACAAACTAACAGTGATCCTAGAAAAAGTTGGGAAACGCCTTAGCAAATATGCAGGTTCTGTCACCTGCGGTCAGGATAGTTCCTGGTATCAATCCAGGCTGGGGGATGAGGAGATTTAGAGCAGCCCTGCTGAGAAGGACTTGGAGTGCTGGTGAGTGAGAGACTGGGTATGACCCAGCCTTGTGCACTCACCTCAGAAAGCCAAGTGTGTCCTGAGATCATCCCCAGCAGCCTGGCAAGGGAGGTGATTCTGCCCCTCTACTGTACTCTGGTGGGACTCCACCTGCAGTGCTGCCTCCAGCTCTGTGCTGTCTTACTGCAAGCCATTGTAAGACAATAAAATATTTGATTCTTGTGTAGAACAAAACCGTGTTCACAAAAGCATTTCTGCTTCAAATTTACAGTGGTTTTTTTTTTCCTCTAAAACCATCTGACATTTGGTTTGTGCTTGTCCAGGATTTAAGATACTACACTGTTTGCCTTAAGTATTAGACTCATGACAAGAAATGGAATTAAGAGGAAAAATGAAACTGCTCTGAAAAGTCAGTCATTATCCCAGTTATTTTTATTGATTCTTTCTTCAAAATGCTGATCAAATTCTGACATAACTGAGCAGAACTGTTTTTATGGCTATCCATTTTGCTAAAGATCTTCTGTTGTTGCCTTCAAACTTAGTTTTTATTTTGAAGAATTGCACTATATAGTGCAGAATAAGAAGGAAAAATGTCATTTGCATCCACACATGTATTGAATAAAGGTGATCTTTTATGTGATGTAAAAAAAGGGAGTGTAATTATATGAAAATGATCTGAAATTTGTTGTCATTTACTATGGATTACTTTGGTTTTGTAATTTCATAACACAAAGTGTGAAATGCCCTGCATCTGTCTTGGGGTTCAAGTAAAAAAAAAAGGCCATTACAAAGATTCAAGGTCAAAATTTTAAGTGCCTCCAATATGTGTGTAGGTCTTCCTTTTAATCATGTACAGTCACTATTTTAAGACATGTCTTTTTACTTCATTGGCCTTAGGTGACTACCAGATTCTCCCAGATAATTTATTATTGCATTTGTGAAGCTGTATTAGTAAGTCAGAGTTTACAGGTTTGATTTAGATAACTTTTACTTTTTCCATTCAGGCTTGTTCTTGCTTGATCTTTCTTCAGCACGTACAACTGCTTTTAAAATCTCAGGACAGATTGTTCAGAATATGGAAAAGTACCAAAGAATGTTATCCCAGGCTTCTATGGGATGGGCCTTAGAGCAGCTTGGTCTAGTGGAAATGTCCCTGCCCATGGCAGGGGTTTGGAACTAGTTGATCTTTAAGGTCCTTCCAACGATTCTGTGATTTCAGCTCGCAGGAATGGTGTTCTAAGCAACAAGCTGATACATACAGCAGCATCTTCCATTCATATTTTTGGGAGTTAAAAAGCAAACTCACAGTGTATATTACACTTTGGATACCAAATAAGCAGATGTGCCAGTCACTACTGTCACAGTTATCTCATTTTGGGGGTCTTACCTCTCCAGTGGCCCATGCTGAACTGCAGCACAGTCTTAAGTGCTGTGTTTACTAAGGCTCTGAACTCCCCTCGTGCACTGCTGCGGAGTGTGCAAGCTGTGTACTTTTCTGATTTTGGCATCTGATGCCTAGAATGAAAACACATAGTGTGTTGCTTTGTAAGTGCTTAGGGCATCTCTAGCCTCCATGTGATGTAGGATTCTTCTGCTAGTTTTGGAGTTCCAGTTATTGCCTTTATTCATGCTCTAAAAACAGTTACACTTACAGGCTTGCCCCTGTGAGGATACTGGATGCTTGCAAGTGTGAGGAGGATGCAAAAAGAATAGTCACAAATTAATCAGCAGTTGGCAAGTCTTAAGAATCTGAGGTCTATTCATGTATTTAAAAAAAAACTTACAAAAAATTCATTGTAATTAATGTCTATTCCCTTTATATTACAAGTGAAATAGGACGCTTTTTAGTGATACTTAGTACTTCATTGGTCAAAATCATTATCATTCCTTTTTGTCTGAGGCGGTCTTAAGAATTTGCTGCTGTGGTCTTCATGGAGTCTGTAAATCATTAAATGAGCAATTAACGGGTCATTGAATTTGCTGTAAAGGGGTCATCTCACACAATGGCCAACTGAAGCTTCAGTTTGTTCATTTATAATTCTGCCTTTAATTGCCAATGGTCTTGCTCTTAATAGTATTATAAGTTGACTGAAAAAAACCCCAGCACTACACAAGTGTTATGACACAAGTGTAAACAGCAGATTTAGCTTAATGCCACATAATATTTAATTTTAAATGCTCTTCAACACTTTTTTTTTGTTTATCAGTAGATATTTGTTCTTTTACTGCCTCCAAAATAGGCCAACAAGGAATCTGTGCAGTTTACTGCAGCACTTAAGAGCTTTTTAATAAGGTTGGTTATTATAGCAACCACGGTGTTTCAGTATTCTATATGTCACTCTGTAGTAAGTAAAATGCTTGGATAAAGTACTCAGGATGTTTTGGAATCAGTTCAGTATTGTTCTTTTGTAACAATATTGTAAATGGATTTTAGTTCACAGCTGTGTTACAAAGCCTTTGGTTTAATTTCTAATGTATCTCTAATTGTTATTTTATCAGATATTTTACAGACCTTTTTATGCACTATTTGTCTCCTTAACAGTTATCTAAGAAACGTTGTCTGAAAAGTAAATAAATTTAACATTTAGAATAAGATAATGGTGTTGTACAATAGTGCTCAAGAGGAGGAAGAAGTGCATACCAATTTTAATCGATACTAATGAAGACTGGATAGGCATTTCTTCCTGGAGAGTCATCTTCATTTTAGCAGCATTATTTATTTCTGCAGAGGCAGGAAACAATCTCCAGATGAAGTGTCTAATTTCACATTTTATTTCCTATATAAATTTAAAAATCAAGTCAGTTGCATTTTTAGGGGTGATGTTAAGCAGTGATTAGAAAAGTGAAAGTTTGCAGGTTATGAGATGTCCCACCAGAAGTGTAGCTCTCCAGTTTTGAGGTTTTATCAGTGCTTGACTGCTTTCTGCTTAGGAGCAAACTCAGTTACCAGTTACTACGCTGTGGAAGTTCATGGCTTTAGAATATCTCCAAACTGTAATCTCAGTGCTGCTGTATCCCAGAATGCAGGGACCTCAGGACAAGGCTTCTGTTTTCCTTCCTATTGGATGCCAAAATAAAATAGGGAATATCTACCAGCAGGATTGTGTGGATTAACTCAAATCATTTGTCATGGGGCAGATAGAGTTGGTTTCTGTGCTGTTTTTTCTCTTAGAGGTTGTGAAAATCACCTCCCACTAGGCATTTCACCGTGCTTTTAAGCACAGAATTCCATTTGCTCAAAACTTTTGTTCTTTGAGAGTAAACCAGGTTGAATAAACTCTGTTCTATGTTGTTTTTTTTCTTTTAGTATTGGAGAAAATAAGCCTTTTGCCTACACGTGGTGGAAACAAACAAATGCTCAAGAAAAAGACTTTCTCAAGCCCTTGTGGACTTCACCAAGCAGCTTTGGAAGGAAAAAGCTGCAGATTTAGGAATATGGAGCACTGAGAGCTCAGAAAGTAGAGAAGCTTTTTGAGTCTCTGTTCTTCACAGGTTTAAAACCAACCAATTTTTAAAGGAAAATGATTGTTTATACCATCCTTGGGGGCCTCAAAGGTCGAAGTAAGCAACTTCCTCTCAAGCCAAAGATAACTGGAAGAGGCTGGATTTGATGGGGAATTCTTGTACCTGTTAATATATTTTCTTATTTAAAATATAAGTACATACAAAGTTACAGCAGAGAGGCTGCAGTTCCTCGGTGCAGCAAAAACCCCACAGAACTATGGCAATCTCCTCTCATCCCTTCCCACCGACTTTGTTCCCCGAGTAAATTTTAAATGTAATGTCATATGATCCTTTATTTCCCACCTTGGGCAATGTTACCATTTAGAAAGGACAATCATTTCTTGCCTGCTTACAAAAATGTTTTTAAGTGTTGATAAGTTACCCAGCCATAGGCATCCAATTAAATCATCACTAACAGGCTCAGCAACCATAATGCACAGTGAGTGGTTCAGTATTTCACACTTTTACTCTCATTGTTTTCTGTACAGTGATTATGTATTCCTCACTCTAATAAAATCTTCGTTGTTGCAGTCTTGAAGTGTTCTGTTTTGTCTTTTTAATCTTACCTGCTGAGACATGGCGTACTGGAGGATTATGTTTATAACTCTTGGCTTTTTGTGAGGATTTTCACTTCTCGGTTCGCTTAATGCTGAAATAAGGCCTCTCTTGAAATGACTTTTGTGCCACATGTTGAGTTCATAATGAATCTGTTTTGTATGATCAACAATGTAATTAGCTCTCCATAAATGCGTGGCTCTCTTCAAAGGGTGCTCTTATACTCCTGTATTTTTCTTATATAACAATTTAAGCCAGAAAAAAATCCGTCCCAATTATAAAGATAAGAGGGACTGATTTGAATCTGAATCTAACTGATATTTGTGAGTGAATCTTGCTTTGTGCTTTTGCCCTTCTTTTCCCCTGTATGTGTCGCTTAAGAACTGCATTACCGTAGTTACTAGTAGTGTTTGTGTCAGCTGGGAACACCCAGTGCCACAGAGGAGCCACACTAGTACCTTTTATCTTTACCTGACTCTTTTTTGGAGAAGTAGTAATTACCATTTTCTTGCAGGTTTTCTTCTGGTCTTGCTTCATCTGGCGCACTTACATACTTCTCTGCTGCCTCTGTTTCTCATGAACTCATTCTACATGCAGTACTTTGTGGTCTCTTCCAAGTATGATTCTGAGAGTCTGGAATTTTCAGACATTCAGAGAAAATTCTGCAAAAGGTCTTTTTCTTTTTTTTTTCTTATCTGTTTTGAAGGTGCATCCTATATGCTCACACAACTTTTGATCTGTATGAAGCAGCCACACTTTATTTGACTTGAATTCTTGTCTCCTAACCCCCAGCCCTTTCAACTGTATATGTTATAGGGTTTTTCCTCTATTTTTCTTGAAGAAAACTTTCTGTTCTTCCTGCTGCAGACTAATTACCAGTTGCCCAGACAGGCCAAGGTTTGTCTCCTCATTAAAACCCAAAAGACATCATCAGCTCAATCATACAGCACATTTCACTTTGCAGAGAGGTTTATAAAGTGATAAATATTAATTTTTATGAACACACTACAAAATAATACCATGGTCGTTCGGTATGTTGTGTTTTAAAATTAATTAACCTGTTCATATGCTGGGCTATGCAACAGCCTATTAAAATTGTACACTAATTCAGTTATGAATGTTACAATGTGAGCCTGAATGGAACCTGTGCACAGTGGGGTAAGGCTTAGGAAGACCCTGATTTCACTGTAGATCACTGAAAACTTTGTAAATGGAGACTATCAGGTATACAACACACTGCATGTGAATAAATGTATCCTTTATGCCTCGTCTTCTAAATACCAGATATTGTTGAAAATTGTTCCTACAAGTCCACACATCAGTAAGTCTTTTGTTTGGTTGGTTTTTTTTTAATACTCATATACATGGTTCTCACTTTTTTTGGGTAAAATTTGATGGCTCTTGGTGCTTCATGTGGCATCATTTATTTAAAGTAAAACACACAGGAAAGAAAAGGAAAAAACCCGAACAAGCATTGGGGGGAATAAGTTATTTTGTTTTAAATTAAAGGTTTTCTTTTTAGATATGTTAGTCTAAAGCTTTGACTTACTAAATTAAATATGTGTGATAGATTATCTATCATGGCTCAATATCTCTATATAATACCATGAGTATATTATGTGTCTGTTGTCTCTAATATCACCTGAATCCCTTGAATAGCTACTGCAGATTTTGTCTTCAGGAGTACAAGTCTTAAAGCTGAAATCCTTATATGTTTCACAAAGGTAGACCCCTGGTTGGGGAAAGATCTTCAGGGGAGTGTCAGAAGTTTAACCCTGCATATTTATTTCTGTGTATGCATGTGGGGGGGGTGCACACACAAACACAAAATTCTGGATAGAGTGAGGCTGTGAGCTCCATCATGTGTATCAGAGCATGATGCAGTATTTGGTAGGAAACCAGGCTGTACCAGTTGTGTCACAGAACAACGTGTCAAAAGTCATTTTGTTAAGTGTCCCCAGGAAGCATTGCAGAGAAAAAGAAACAGAACAGTCAGTAATTTTGCCATGGGCTTGTTTTGCCCAGCGGTTGTATTTTACATAACTGGAGATAAAAAGTACAATAAATCTAGCTTGTGGGTGCTTTATTTGCCTTTCAGCATCCCTCTTGGCTTCATCCTGATTTTATTCTGGAATCTCTGGTGGTCTTTCTTTGGGATTGAGGGTGGGAGAAGCAAAAGAAATCATTCTTTTCTTTTTTCTTCCCTACCTATAGACTGTCACTGGTTGTTTTCAACTGCTGGTGCATCCAGAGCAGAAAGTGTCACAGTCAGCTTTTCTTTTGGGGATGAAGAAACAATAATCATCAAAGCAGAATTTTTGGGGAGGGTGGGGTAGGAGAGTTAGAAAGAGATGGATGGGGTCTTTGCTTTAATATAAAAGGCATGTATCCTTTTGGCAAGAAATGTTCCTGTCCTTATAGACAGTTGCCTGGCTTTGTTGTTCTTGTGTGCAATCTAAAATAAAAAGCACTTCTGAAAGGCTTTAGAGGGATAATGGCTTTGGGAAGGGGAAGGAGGAACAGAGAATGGGAATCTTAACACCTCCACTCAAGAGCGGGGATAGCGGAAAGAGAGGCAGTCTAAATGGGCTGCCTTTTGAACTCAGGAGAGGTTTTACTCACAAGACCAGGTGTCATCAGCAGAGGGTAAAATACTGTTCTTATTATGAAGTATCTGAAGCGCCTACATTTAAGGAGTCTTAAGGGAGTCATTGAAAACAGATTGCAGGTGGATTGTGTTAAAATAGATTTTTGTAACCTCTTCAGCTGATGTGATGATTCTGTGAAATAGTGAAGCTACTTGAAGTGTGATATTGGTGCCCTGACTTCTGTGATTTAGACTGGGCCCTACCAGGGGGAAAGAAATTTCACTTAGGAGAATAAAATGCCCAACCCCAGTTACTTCCGAAGTATTGAGAAGGTTCACCTGCATGGGTTCAAACCTGAAACAGCAAGAACATTGATTGGGGGGGAATTCATAGCTCGTCTACACACAGGCATTAATCAGTTAAGCTGTGTGTGGGACTGCCCTTTCCAAAGGGGATTAAGCTAAACCCCAGGGAGGTACTTAAATTCCAAATAAAACCTCTCCACAATTAGAAGCTCTGCAGAATTTAACAGATCCACTTTGAATTCCTTCCCTTGACAGAAAAGCATTTGTCCTAATTTTTTCCCTACTGCCTTTCTTCAGTGGTGTTGGATCAGAGAGTGGCAGCTTCACAGCCTCAGCCAAGGATCAGTGTTCACAACCTGCAGTGCACGGAAAGCCCTGTGAAGGTGTGGCTGAGCCAAGCTCTGGGGAGCTCTGGAGTCTGTTCTTCCATGGTGGAGCCATTCAGTTTGGTCCAGCCTGTGGTCCTCACAGTGATAATCAGATAATACCCCTTTCCTCCTCTGACTGGGTGCTTAGATGCTGATTGGAAAACGTAATAGGTGAATCATGCAGATCCACATTCTGCAGTGTCAAACTGCTTTTTCTGTACGTGATCTATAAAATGAGAAGATACTTTGCCACAATCCTTTTTTCGGTGTGTCTTCTTTCACTGTGAATCAGACTGTAAAGTTAATTGTAGCCAAAGGCTTTCCTTTGTTGTATCTGTTTAATAAAACATCTCTCTCTCTGATTAGAGACTGAAAGTTTATTTTCATTCTCAGGCATATGGAAACAGTTTCCTAGCACAGAAGATGGGAGATAATTAGGTAAAATCTTTACTTTTAACAAACCATTCACAAATTACATCCCTTTGAACTTTAGGTGGAGTAACTTAAGTTCCATGTCTGCATGCATGTGTAGAGATCTGTGTGGTTGTGCATCTTGCCTGTCTGGTGATGTAGTGCCTTGTGATGGGGCGCTGTGTCCCCAGGGCAGGGACAGAGCTTTTTTTCTTTTCCATTAAATGTTGGATTGTTTTTTTTCCCCATATCTGAGGATGTCAGTTGTACTCATTCAGTGCAGTCAGCTGCCTGTCACTTTTCTGATGCTGTACTGACATACATCGACTGACATGCGAATGAGAGATTTCAAACAAAAGCACAGCTGGTCTAGCAGCACTATCTATTCCCTGAAGTAGGCAGCTTCCATTTCAGCTTAAACTTGGAATTTTTTGCATCTGATGATGCAGTGACAGACTCAGGGGCTGAGTCTTCTGACCTAATGGAGGTGAAGGGGAGATGGTTGATGCTGTGATGGTTGTCTGAGTTATTCACCAGCCTCAGGGTTGAGGACAGCAGCTTGCATGGCTTGAAGCCCACTCTTTAAAGGAGTGGTTCAGCTGAGGTCTCTGATCAGGTTCTACCAAGGCTACATTACACTGGAAGCTAATTCAGCTGCTTTTCCAAGGGAAAGCACAGCAACAAACCTTGGGATGGTGAATGAGGTTTTCTTAAAAGTGAAGTACATGGCAGAGACCTGGCTACCATGAGAGCTGTACTTGCTGAAATCCTGAGTATGGGGAGAAATTGTGATTGTATAGTTCAGAGTTGTTTTGTGTGGTTAGTCCACAAAATTTAGTAAAACCTGTAGGTAGTATCTTCTCAAGGATGTTGGACCATATTGCACCTATCTCTTCCAAGTTGGAAACAATATGCCGAGTAACAAGGTGCTGTGGCATCTTACTCTGGAAACGAGGAGATGGCAGGTTTTAGCTCCTGTTCTGCTTCTAGCTTGACAGATGCTGCTTTTGAAACAAGAACTGAGAGGCTCTGTGTTACAATCATGTCTGTGGCTTTCCTTGTCCATCAGCCTTGAAGTTTTTTTTGCTTTATGAACTTCCATTTCCCTCCCGGCTCTATAAACTCAGCGGTGCAGGACCCATTTTTAACTTGTCTCACACAAGAAGTACCATAGCTGTGGGCTTTAATTTCAGTTGGATCTGGGAAGTGCCACTTGCCAAATAGCAGTGTGTTTTGATTGCACTTTGCATTCAGACTTGGTTCACTGGCTTGTATTTGTTCCATATCTTAGAGC
This sequence comes from Chiroxiphia lanceolata, assembly GCF_009829145.1. Classification (NCBI taxonomy): domain Eukaryota; kingdom Metazoa; phylum Chordata; class Aves; order Passeriformes; family Pipridae; genus Chiroxiphia; species Chiroxiphia lanceolata. The sequence continues at coordinate 4,494,171 of NC_045671.1, read as the reverse complement.
TCAAAAGTGCCTGAAGAAATGTACTCGCTGGAACCCCTGTGTCTGTCAAACAGTGTTCTGGCAGTTCTCTCCATTCTTCTGTCTTGGAAAGCTGTAGTTAAAACAGGAAAATGAAAATGTTTGTGTGTTTTCATTAATTAATCCTAAAGTTCTGTACATACACAAATAAAGCTTAACTGAAATACAGCAGTTTTTCAGCTCAAGCAAGCAATAGCCGCAAGACACATTGTCAGGCCTTTTTTGTCGGGGTCCATGTTTTCTGCATCTGCATTGCCCAGCTTAATGGGCACCTGATCCTGATTTAATGTGCTGCAACAGATAAATTATTTTATTCAGTTAGGAGATCCAGCCAGACGGATAGCTGGAAGCTATGCGGTTTTTTTCTAGTTTAACACCACATGGATTGTAAATGGGTGTGTACAAGAAAAACTGAGAATTACAAGTCACAAGCATTATTTTCTCATTTACAGTTTGAGACATATAACAAGCAAGAAGAACAACTCATTTAAGACTTGGAAATCAGCATAAATCAGAACACCCCCAGCTCAGTTTTGCATCTCCATTATGTGTGTACACCAAAGGCTTAGTTAGCATATGTTTTTCCAAACTATTTCATTGTTTGGTTACCCATAGTATTATCCCTGGTCATATACTAAAACTACTCATTAGTTTTAGTGCCGAGCCTTTTGTTCAGTCAGAGAGGTTGTTGGGTTTGTTTTGCATACTGAGTTCTAGTGTGGTTTGCCATTTTTCAGCCACAGTGTTTGTACTAATGTTTTCCGTGTTGTATTTACCACCCTGCCATGGAGGGGGTACCCCAGGCCATTTCAAATGACACTGTGTGTTTAGTTTTAGCCAAATTGAATCAAGGTCTATGTGCCTACTTTAGAGCAAGCTGACTCTGAAATTACTGAATTCCACTGGCTGTACCGCATAGATTTCCATGGACCATGCTGGGAACTTGAGTCAGGTATTTATATGAAGCTGAAATACACACGGGGCAGTTCTGTTTTCCAGTACTACCGTGTTGCTTGCAAGGGCCAAACAGAGGACATCCCTAAGTGGATGTCCCTGTCATGGGAAGTTTGAATGGTTTTAAGGGAGTCTGAAGTTCAAGGCACTAGGCCATCTCCATCTCAAAGAGGAGGTCATAGCCATGTCATGCAGACACGTTGCTCTCTGAGCAGTGGACTTCTCTGTGAGATGTGGATTAAGTGTCCATCCAAATCACATTTAGGCTTTGATTTTTTTTTTGACTGTATAGTCACACACTTGTTTTCTGAGAGGAACCACAGGTACAGGAATGTCTCTGTGTAACTCAGAGAAAGGGTTAATCCTGCCACATTTTCATCCAGCTGGTTACCTTGAAAAAATGTTTGTTTCCATGAGCTCAACTTCAGCGGAAGTTCAGAGCTTCACAAAGTGTTAGGAGTACAGCCCCAACACTGAGCACTAAGATACTTTTCCTGCTCTACACTGGTGCAGCCTCACTTGGAATATTGGGGCAGTTTTGGGCACCACAATATAAGGCAGATATTGAGCCACTAGAGAGTGTCTAGCAAAGGGACATGAAGATGGTGAAGGACCTTGATTTGAAGCCATGTGAGGAGTGGTCGAGGGCATTTGATGTGTTCAGCTGGAAAAGAGGAGACTGAGGGGAGACCTCATTGCAGTTACAACTTCCTGGGGAGGGGAACAGGAGGGACAGGGCACTGATCAGGGCACTGATCTCTGCTCTGTGTGACCAGTGACAGGACCTGAAGGATTGGCCTGAAGTTGTGTCAGAAAAGGTTTAGGTTGGATATGAGCAGAAGGTTCTTCATGGTTGGGCACTGAACAGGCTCCCCAGGGCAGTGGTCACGGCCCCAAGGCTGACAGAGCTCAAGGAGCATTTGGATGATGCTCTCAGGCACAGGGTGTGATTCTTGAGGATACTCCTGTGCAGGGCTAAGGGTTGGACTCAATGATCCTTGTGGGTCCCTTCCAACTCGGCATATTCTGTGATTCTGTGAAACGCCCAGGGATGGGGCTCTGAGCAGCCTGGTCTAGTGGAAGGTGTCCCTGCCCATGGCAGGGAGTTGGAACTAGGTGGTTTTTAAGGTCCCTTCCAACCCAATTCATTCTGTGATAACTAGAATGAACGGCCTCCCGCAGACCCATGGGAGATGGTGGTGTCCCAAGAAGACAGGCTGCTCTTCCTTGAATTTATTAGTGGGTGATGTGGCAGCAAAGAGTAGCACATTTTAGAAATGCCATCTTCTCAGAAGCTGGAGCAGATTCAAGTGTGTTTCACATAACTAGGCACAACAACCAAGCTTGAATCACGGAGTAGATAATTACATTGCCCCAGGAAATCAACTGGCTGTTCTGTTATGCTCAGCTTTGGGCTCCAAATCTTCACGTACCATCCAATTGCCATGGTAGCAAGGCTTCAGATGTGCTTGCTCTAATCTCTCTTATTTACCTGCTTTCAGGTATTTTGTGAAGCTTAAAATAACAAGTGTGTTTAGTTCCTGGTAGTGGAAAGATGCAAGGCAAGGCATATATTATTACCTTTTCTAAAGTAAAGTTTGCATGAATTATCTGATGTTAAACATTACTTTCTACTCATACTGCAGTTTTGAATGTCTCTTGATGATTTAATTGATTATTCCCTTCCTATTTTGTTTAATTCCATAAAATCCAGCATGATAGAGGGTGGGAAGGAGACTATTTTTCTTTTTTTTTTCTTATTTTTAATATCCTTATTTATTATCAAGCTACATAATTAAAGAAGGAAGCTTTACTTGAATTGGAAATCATTACAGTGAATTTCTGCTGACACAATAAAGGACAGACTTGATCCTGGTGCTCCATAGATACCATGCCAGCTGTTTGCCATTTCACATGTATGAAGAGTTTTTGCAGTCTCCTTTAAATCCTATATAACTGGCATCAGGGATCCAAGTGGTTCTTATTTCATCTGTTGCATCCATCTGTGTTGTCTTCTCTTGACCTTTTAAATTTGCAAGCTCTTCTGAGCTAGGACCATATCATTACATTTGCATAGTGATTATTACCAAAGGTCTGGAATCAATGAGCATTCCTATAATATAAGTAATTATGGAAGAAACCAGCAATCCAAGCCCAAATGGCAAGGCATATGTAAATAACAAAGCTAGATCTTGCTAGTTAAATCGACTGTAAAATGAGAAGGAACACTGGATAGATGCACAGAAGACAGGAGAAGCCCTCTGAAGGAAAAGTATACTCACACATTTTCGCTTTGGTCATCCTGAAAATATCAGAAGAGAAAATGATGGTTTTGTTTTCTAAATCAAAGTGAGAAGAACTGTCAACTATTTTTTTTTCAACCAAACTGTGTAAGCACGCAGTAAAAGCCTTTTAATCAACTTGCTACACTGCACAAAATGACTTCTGGTGGAGAACAAAACAGGTATTATATTCAGAGACCTTACCATTTCACAGGATAGAGGTGGAAAGAAATATCTTGTCCAAAACTTGAGTCAGAAAAGGTTTTATTATCAAGGCAGCAGTAATGCATTCCTGTGAATATCTGACTCCCCACCATGAGGCTGTGTGTTGGATTGCAAAAACAGTTATCCAAGATTTATCTGTAACAAAATCATAGAATGATATAATACTCTGGATTTACATGGATCTTTAAAGACCACCTAGTCCAACCCCTCTGCCATGGGCAGGGACACCTTCCACTGTCTCAGGTTGCTCCAAGCCCCATCCAACCTGGCCTTGAACACTTCCAGGGATGGGACAGCCACAGCTTCTCTGGGCAACCTGTGCCAGGGCCTCACTAGCCTTATTGTGAAAAAATTCATCCTAATACCTAGTCTAATACTTTAAAAGCATTATCTCTTATCCTGTTACTGCAAGCCTATTAAAAAGTCTGTTCCCATTTTTCTTACAAGTACTCAATGTTTTGAAATTCTACAATAATTCCCAGTGGATCCTTCTCTTCTCTGGGCTGAACACCACTAACTCTCCCAGCTTCACAGGAGAGGCCCTCCAGACCTCTGAGTTGTGCCTTGAGCCTCCAGGAAATTTTGAATGCTTCTCACCCTTTTGGAATGAAATTTGAAAATACTCCAAGTCCTACCCCTGGCTTTGAAAAACAAGTTACACAGAGGTAGGTAGAGTGGGTAGTGAAGGCATAGGTGTTCTTTCATGTTTCCTTCTCTATTGCATAAGCCAGAAGTCTTCAGCCCTTGAACTGTTTCCCCTATGTGTGACTAAAATAGTACCCACGGTGTTGACAGAGGTGTCTGAATTCTCCTGTCACTTCACAGACTAGACTGTAAGTGTAGAAGACATTCCCATAAGCTGTGCTGTAGCCATCTCAAAAATCACATGTAGGATCAATATATTACTTCAATAGTCCATCTTTACTAATACATTGCTACTATTTGTATCCTCTTTATATTCCTCCCTTCCCTTCTTTCACTTTTCTGTTTTGCCTTAGGAAAATAATTGAAAGGGGGTAAACATGCTAATGCAAAATAAATTGCTTTTTATGTTTTTGAGGAAGCAAAACCTGAAGGAAGAATAGTGGGAAACATCTGAAAATAGTAGTAGTATTAGTAAAACAACAACAGTAATAATAATACTACCACTACCATAAGGAAAGGCTGGCATTATACAACTCCAACTGTTAAAATGCGTATTCAGAAAAGAGATCTGAGAGTTCTAATACACAGAATATTTTTAGGAAAACATCTTTTCATGCTCAGTAGCAGTCAAAGAGCAGGATTTCTTGGAGTAGGAATAGAGAGAATGTACAAAAAAACATCCTCACGCTGCTGCCTATGTGCATCCACCCAACTGGGTGTCCCTTTCCAAAATGAATGTGTTGGGTCTAGAGAATGAGAAGATGAGTAGAAAGTATAAGCAAGGGAAGAAAATGCCTCCTAACGCAGGACGAGTAGCTGGACCAGGAAACTTCAGACTAGGAAAGAAATGGGTGAGAAAGGATGTGACAGAGGTCTTTAAAATCTGCGGTATTGTGTCCAGTAAAAGAAAGATAAAAACTTATTGAAGCAAGTTCATCAAAGGGACACAATGAAAATTCAGGGACTCATCCATCTTTCCTGTGAGGAGGGACTGAGGGAGCTGGAACTGTTCAGCCTGGGGAAGACAAAGTTCAGGGGGTTTTATCCATGTGCATAAATAGCCAGTGGGAAGGAATAAAGGGGAGTGAGTGTCCGATTCCTCTCAGTAGTTCCCTGTGACAGGACAAGAGGCTGTGAGGGTGGTCAAATTTGGGAACAGAGTGCCCAGAGGAGAATTGGATTCTCCATCAGTGAGATGCACAAAACCCAACTGAACAACACCTGCTCCAGGTGACCTTACTTGAGCAGAAGGATTGGACTGAGAGGTCTCCAGAGGTCCCTTCTATCCTGAGATATTTTATGAAAATCTTGAGTCATATGGGAAAAAAAAAAAAAGTGAACAAGAAATTATTGGTTTTTCCTCTTTCTTAGTGAACAGATGGTATCAAAAGGAAATTAGCAAGAGAAAGGTTGGAAACAAATAAAAAGAAGAGCTCTTTACACAGTGCATAATTGAACTATGGAGCTCCTTATCATGGAGTTTTGCGGATGCTAAATAGCAATTAGATAAATGCATGGAAGAAACATTCATCAAGGTCAGCCAAATGCAGTATTGCTCACAGTTCTTGAATTTCCTGAACCTACAAGTCATTGGAAGCTGAGAGCATAAACAGAGAAATGTTAATATATTCTTACCAATATAGTCTTACCCTTCTCGTCACTCCTGAGTTTTGTTACTTGTCAGAGTTGAGGACATGACATGGTACAGCTGACCTTGCATAGCTGGTCCTATGTTTAGAGGTATAATGCATGTGCACTTTGTGATCCATTTCATTGCAAATGCTCTGTTAAAAAAATAAATAAATGAAAGAAATGGGTGTTTGTCTTAGAAAAAGAAAATATGCCTTGAGAAGAGCAATTAGTTTGCATAGAGGTCAGATTTATTGAGCAAGAAAGTCCCTTTTTATATCTGCTTTTGATGATGCTGTATTTAAATTTTTTTTAATTGATATTTAATATATAATACAGGAAATTCCATATTGAAAACTACTCAAGCACAAGTCAATATTTAATATGCCTTTCAGAGGCTTGGTGTAGTTCTGAAGTACTTTACTTAAATGACACAATGTAAATGGGAATTAGGAAATCTGTGGCTTTTGCAAAACGCAAGAGTACATTAGGAGATTGAAAAGTTTCCTGTTTAAAAAAGCAAATAGTACAGTTTTAGGAAAATCTGAAGCATATGCTGAAGAAATATTTTCTCATAATTAATTCTTAGGCAAAATAACAAAAACTTGATTTGCACAAGCCAGAAAATTGGCAGTCTCTGTAATGGATAAAATTGAGAAGACTGAACCCTGTGGGTTATTTTTAGTTTTGATTATGACAAATCAAGCAAATAAAAAAGCATCTACATTATTGACTTGCAGTGCAGGGAAGGAAAATTCTGGATAAGAGTTTTCATATTTCCTTTTTGTCTGAAGACCTGTGTGCTCAGGCAAAGAAGAACAAGTGGAAGTGACAGGATTTTGTGCAATGAATCTGTACAAGGTTGAAAATGTTGAAAAATTAGGCAGCGTGGGGATTAATTGAAGTCTGGGCAAGAAAGTTCTCTCTTGAAGATGAGAGCAGCTGAAGCTGCCTTTGAACTGATGTCAGTGGGACACTGTGATTAAATACATCTTGTTTTTAAAGCACTGCTGGTCCCTGTGGAGCAGTGATTAGGAACCCAGATCAATTATACGTCGGTATTGGTTTAAGGCTGCCTTTTTTCCTGCAGTGCCAAGCCTTTGGAATGAGATGGTAAAAAAAGGAGGAGCTGCAGGTTACTGACCTAGGAATGCTGTTAGTTTTGTTTGGGCAGGAAAAGCCTCATGGAATATCACACCTATTCCTTCCTCTAAGTTAATTTTGGATATTCCAGGTTTGTTGGGTTTTTTTTTCCTCCATTTTTCTTTACCCCCACACCTGCCCCCAGTGAGCAGTGTCCTGCTGTGGCCAGCACCTGAGCTTCTGTGTCTTCAAGCTGTCATGAGCTTCACCTGGAGAGCTGAACACAGCTGTAACTGTTCTAAGTACCTTTGTCTGTAGTTTGGTTTCTTTGATAATATTCTTCCATCTTGTGTGATGACAATTAAAGAATATTTAAAGCATTGGACGCAAAAAGGGACAGTGCTGGAAACAGGGTAAAAAAATACCTTTATATAAGGGAAATACAAAGGAAGAACCTGAGTGCTTAAAATGGCTTTTAAGCAGAATTTGAGTGTCTGTGGTGGTGACACCTCCCACTGAGTTCGGCGGGACTTTGACAAATCTCTCAGTTACTCCCTTTGACCTTAAAAGTTTGTGCCTCAGGCTGAGCATGATATTATGTCTGTTTTGCCAGGTTTAAACAACACCAGCACGTAAATCAGGACTTAGGGTACCTTCTCAGTTTGTAGCAGCCTCATTCTGTTGGGTTTGCTCCAAAGAAATATGAAAAATGTGCCCTTCAGGAAACTCTGGCATGGTACAGGGTTTCACCAGCCGCATCACACCAGTTGTCAACTACTGATAAAAGTTCTCCAGAAGAAGGAGGGACAAAGCCTTGCCCTTCCTGGGCTCCAGGCTGCACAACAGGGGTTGTCATCCTTTCCCTGAGCACTGCTTCTTTCCAGGGGCTGTCCTGTGATTTCCCTCAGAGACCTCTCTACTAAGTGAAAGTGCCACCATACTCCAGGGGATGGAGCAATGAGATGGCCACAACCCCCTCTGTGTGGTGTAATCCCCCAAGCTGCTGGACTCCCCAGTCATTTGAGCTCACAAAAGCGGCTAGTTTTCATGATTGATTGATATTAATTACCTTTAGGATATAATCCCTCCTGTCTCTGACTATTCAAATACTCGCCTGAAAAGTCAAGAGAGAGAAAAAGAGGAAAAAATATCCCTCTTGGAAACTGTTTCCATATCCATTATCCTTAGCCCATTGGCTGTTAATTATTCACTGTGTGTGAGCTCACATTATCCTGCCTTGCAGAAAAGGCACCATGAAAGATGTTATAGATAGCATTTATGAGCACAAAGAGCTTTGAAAACCCACTTTTAGTCCATGACATTCAAGCCAAACCTACACCCCAGTGAGTCAATTGCCACATGCTTTGGACAGACTTTTCTAAAAACTCAGCACATAGTGATTTTGTTCTCTTTAATCACTCTTCTACAGAGGAATTTGCTATGAAAGCAAACCCCAGCCCTGCTGATAAATGGAATTGAGAGTATTGGGGTTTTCTCCCTTCTTGGGAATGTCAAAACTATAGACATATTTGCACATGTATGTTTCATTCAGCTTTGTTTTCAGAGCAGTGTTTTCAGCTGGTGGAGCTGTTTGATTAGGCAAATTAACTGTAATATATGGAAATAATGCCAGCCACGGGAAAAGACCCAGAGTGACACAGCAGGACATGAGAGGCTGCTCTGGAAGAAGTAGTTTTCCCCTGAAGGCAGTAGAGCTCATTTTGGGATTCCACTTTAATCATGTGCTGTGGTCTCTCAGTATGTAAAAGAGACCCCAATCAAAAAGGAATTACTGCCTGCAGGTCCAAGAGACATGAAAAATGATGTGCTGCTTCCATGGGGAATGATTTACTGGCTCAGCATAGGTCCATGAGAAAAAGGGCTTCTTTAATTCTATTTCTTCCTAAAGGATGAGGAGAGCACATTTGTGCTGTGGCTCAGAATATCTATTTCTGATCTTATTCCTAGTGCCTTTCCATGTGAGATTTTCCCTAGCAGCAAACCCAGTTTAGGAAATCCTTTCCATTCCATTGTCCCAAGGGCTCATTCCTCCCTCTGCATGACACTGTAAGGTTGTGTGTGATGAAATCATGTGAATTAACATGAAACACAGTGAAAAACCCAGGACTGTTCTGAATGAAGAAATTGGAAGAAAAAAGAATTTAGCTGAGAGAAGTGACAAATGTAGTTCGATTATTACCAGCTGAAAGAAAGATATACCTTGTTAGTACTTTAATGAATATAAATCAACTCCTGTGCACTGTGTAGAGCTCCAAAAAGTTGTGATATGAGTGAAAAAAGCTCCCTACATGATGAGGGATGTACATACCTGCTGAGCAGTACTATGGCAGGAAAGGCGACCCCAGGCCTTGGGGAGTGTCTCTATGTTTTGGAAAGGCAACTGAGCTTCCAAAATAAGTCCAGTCCTTCTAAGGAGTTTTTGTAAGGGGTTGAAATGCTTTGTAGAAATTTCATTGTGAGCTGAAGGTGGTTTAGAAGGTTGGTGCCCATTCATCTTAATGTCATTTAATTAATAATCAAATAATCTAGTGGGAAAAATGAATGGCATAGAGACTTTTAATGAGATGAATTAAAATTCTTGGAAACAAGGGGTTTAATAGCCATTAAAAGCCTTTCTTTATCTCAGGCATACCAGCAAAGTTATAGGAGGCTACTGTGGAGTTTGAATTAGGTGAACTGAAGTCGTGTTCTAGGAGACATGCACATGTGAAGGAAAGTAAGCAAATTCAGAATCCGGTACAAAAGGAGAAAAAAGATAGTGTTAGCTTTGCTTTCTTCTAAGTACAGATCAAATCCAAGCTGGCATTTCTTGGACACCCAAAATAATGCACTGGAACAACTCGTTCCTTGAACACTGAAAGTCTTGAAGAATGGAAGAGACTGGTCTGTTTGGAGTGGTCAATCAGCTGAATTTTCTTGTGCTTGCTAAAGTGCAAATAGTGACAGTGTTTCTCATTTTAGTTTTGGGTTTTTTCTCCTAAAGCTAAGGGATTTAAAGTTTTGGTGCAGCTTCTCTGTTTAATGATTCTTGCTCTCACACTGCAGCTGTTTTAATCAGCAGAGAAATTAATAAGGTCCCCTCCTTTCTTGATTAAAGAATTCATTTCCATGAAACATACATTCATAAAATCTCTTTGAGACCTCCCCAGTCCACCAGATACAGTTGAAATCAGCTGACAGCTTTAGCAGTTTTGCTGTGAAGAAGGACAGATGGATGAAAAGTGATAACATAAACCTCCTATCACTGAAAATGTTCTTCTTAGCTTTGATGTCTGTCAAATACAATTATGCTAGTTAATTTCTTCTCTACCAATCCCTAAAATAGGGCCTATTAGGAGCTTGGATTTTATTTTTTTAAAAAATCTATGAACCCAATATGATGTCTTGGTGAAAAATGCTGTTTTATCACTTTGGATAAAGGGTGAAAACATTCATCTTTGCCAGGAAGCTTTAACCCTCACTTCTCATTGCCTGAACTGAACAAACTACTTCATTACATCTTTTATTATTGTTAATGTCAAACTTACATCAACAAACATTGTCTATAATTTTACCTTTTGAATATGCCCTTCCCACTGTCCTTCAGTGTCCTTTTGAAGACCGTGGGGTAAATTTGGGCAGCAGTTTCATGGGTGCAAATGGAAAATATCCATGATAAAGCCTAGACCTACCCTTTGAACATCCTTGTCTGCATTTTATTGCAAGCAGCTTGAGCAGCCTGATCCTGCTGGGGTTTTCAAGTCCTGCTCTGCAGCTTGAGGATCATCTCAACTTTACAGAAAGCCCAAACAGGGCAAAGAGTTACACTTTGCTGGGATTACACAAAGTTCAATCAGAGTGAAACAGTTGTAACAGCCTTATCCAGCTTTGTGATTCTGGCTTCAAGCTTTCCAATAAATCACTATTTCCACAGCCTTGATGGTTTGTGATTTAACATCTCTCACAGAGAAACCATTTTTTTCCAGGTTTCAGCCTCTGCAGAGAAGCTTGAGTGGCTGTAGGTGAGACAAGGAGGCAGAGAGTGATCCCTGCAGCTCAGGCAGGGATACAGTTAAGGGCACAATAATCTCTTTCTCTCTGAGAGGTGATGGAAGAGCTCCATAATGGAGCAGACATTCCTTGAACTGTACAGATGTCACATTAATGCCGTACCCAGGTGTACAATGGGAGCTAATTGAGGCAATTGAGCTAAAGATTGGTGCATTGCAGAAGTTGTCAGTCCAGCACAGGGAACCCAGGTGTGCGGTGGGAACAAATTGGATCCGGGATGGAAGGTGAGACGAGGCTTCGACAGGGGAGTCAGGAGGCTCTTGGGGAAGGAAAGATGAAAGAAAAGGATAATTCAATTATAGAGTTTGGTACAGCAAGGAGCAGGGGGATAATGCTGAAAATAAATGCACAGCATGTGGCTCAGTGCAGGGCTTTGAGTAAATCAGTAGGATTTGATGGAGACCCCCTGGTGATGTGCAGGGAGGCTCCCAGGTGCTGTGGGTGCTGCTGGGAGGGGAGAGGTGAACTGTGGAGGTCCAAGGATGTGTGTACTCCACAGTCCCCATCACAGAATCGTTGAGGTTGGAAAACACCCTTAAGATCATCAAGTCCAGCCATTAAACCAGCACTGAGATGAGATCTTTCTTGAGCAGACACGCACAAGTACCAGTTCTGCCTTTCATTTGCCTCAAGCGCTCCTTACACACCCGTTTTGATGTTACTTTCCTCTGCTTTAAAGGCAGTCTGTGGCTGCTCTGAGCTGCTGCTGGAGAACAGACCTCACATGCACTGGAGAATGTGGAAAGCTGGGCACAACTAGGCCTGGGCCCTTCCCACCTTCGGTGCCAACTCAAGATGAGCTACGTCCCGACCCAGGGGTAATATCTGTTTCTAATCAAGTAAGTTAATCTGAAAGCTTTGCTGCATCAGGCTCCCACTGCTGATGTTGTAACATCTGCCTGGAGAACGTGTTAGCAATCCATGTGGTTACCCACTATAATTTTTGAGCTGTTTACAGACCGAGCGCGTGCTTTGCGCAAATTAAGCTGTTTTACTGCTTCTGTTTACTGTTGTAAGTTAACAATGATGTGAAAGTGGTGTCAGTTCTGAGTTTCCCATGGAATTTGGCTTGTTGTGCCACCATCTGTCTGTATTACTGACTTTCAAAACTGCAGGCTGTGAGACAAAGACTGATAGTTTATCAAGCCACCTTTCCTATGTTTAGCTTTTTTTTCAGCCAGACTGATGAAAACGTGTGTTAAATCCTAGCCTTATCTAAGAAGCAAAGAGTAAGCCCTAAAGTAATCAAATCGAGCCAGAGGTTGTTTACATTGTATATTAGGAAAATTTTCTTCACCAAAAGGGTGGTCAGGCAGTGGAGCAGGCTGCCTGGAGCAGTGGTGGAATCACTGTCCCTTGAAGTGTTCAAAAACTGTGTAGATGTGGGGTCATGTTTCAGTGGTGGACCTGGCAGTGTTAGGTTATTAGCTGGGTTTGATGGTCTTAGAGGTCTTTCCAGCCTTAATGGTTCTGTGATTCTAAGTAATAACTATTCTGTAATGCCTTAGAAAGAGGTAATGAAGTGGTTTATACCTCACTGCCCTGGCTCTTGTATGACTCAATCTTCTCCAAAGAAGGTGGTTCAAAAAAACCAAACAAACCCAAAAGGCAGGGGAGGGAGTGGTTTATTTCTCTGAACAGTGGTTTCTTAAAGAAAAGGATCTGTAGAGGGTATGATGACACTTTCTTTTTAAATTGGCCCTTTTAAGTGATTTCTGACACTTAAATATCAAGAAATACGTTCAGCTTCTCATTCGTGATGGTGCTGGAATGATTGCAGACCTATGAAGTGCTAAGGCCTCGATGTTTTTAGTTTACAGAAGACCCTGGCAAAGGTGAATTGTATGTTGTTTTATACATGAGTGCACTACAGAGGGTAGGATTTCTAGCCTGCCTTATACTTTGTTGTTTGGGGAGGCACAAAAGTAGTTAGAGCATTTATTTAATTCACAGTAATTTTCCCAACAGTTTGTCTTGGGTCTTTAGGTGACTCCTTGGATTTCCACTTTTCCTGTATAATTTCTTCTCGTCCTCATTTAGATTCTGTAAAGTCAAAATTAGATTAGAGGCTGTAGTTTTAAAAGACCATTCATGTACATTAACTCAGGGAAATAAAAACCCATCACACAACACTTTGGCACTGAGCAAGGCCCTAACTGCCATGCAATCACACTGAGCTGAATCTGTCCTAAAGTTTGTTCTCCCCAGGCAGAATGGTCACGGTAAACCATTGGACTGAATGGCTCTGCTGGGAGCAGTTATATCCTATATTTTTCCTGCAGCACACGCAGTTCCCTGCTGTCCCTTCAGCCATGTGGATACAGCCATGTGTGGGGCTACAGTTTAAACCAGGGCTGCAAAATTATCTTGGTTAAACCAAACAGCACAGCCTTATTCTTTGATTTATGGCATAGTTTTTATATGTTTTTGCCTTGCCCGGCATATCTCTAGGGTCTTTTGGGCTGGTACACTAGAGGGAAGGGAAGGAAAGGTTTGGGAAGGTTTGGGAAGGTTTGGGAAGGGAAGGTTTGGGAGAGGAAGGTTTGGGAAGGGAATGTTTGGGAGAGGAAGGTTTGGGAAGGTTTGGGAAGGGAAGGGAGGGGAAGGGAAGCTGAAAGAGCATCTGTGTTTTCATCCTTTCTCTGCACTTTGTTTTCTTGATAGGAAAGGATCTGAGCTAGGCACATTGTAATGACCAATTCCCTTTGAAAAGGCAAAAAGATGGACAGTGACCTCCAAATTATGAGGGAAGAACAAGCACAGGAATGTTGTGTGCATGCATTTTCCTGGCATATATGATAGATTTCTTTTTAATACCCCCAATACTTTGTAATTTGAGCTGCTGCCTGCTATTTGTTTTACTTTAATCTGTGTCATTTGTCTGTGTTTTTTATCTTCCTTCTCACTGTCCCTCCAGTTATGTATTTCTATTCAGCCTCCTACAATATTAGCGGGCCTTCCCATGAAAGGAGGATTGTGTTTGTGATGAGGGAAAGGTTCAATAAATTATCCATGCAATTTGTAACTGTCAGAGTACAAAATACAAAGTACTTAAAAAAAACCCCAAACAAACACAAATGTTTGCATTTACATTCCATACTGGGAACTTATATTTTCCACTAAAACTAAACCTTTATCTGAACTGTCAATGTTATAGATGGTGCCTTTATAAATATAAAGATTTGCATAGTTTTTATCAAATTGATGCACTTAACTGATTTAACATTCCAGTCTTTTATTTAGGAAGGGGGGAAAGATAATATTTTAAAGGAATATGAAAAATGGAGCGCCTTTATTCAGGTCAGTTCATCAATCTGCCTTGCATTAGTTCAGACACAGCAGCTCCTTTTGGTGTTTGTTCAGGATATACTGTCTGAGAGATGGATTCTGGGATTGGTCATCCATCTTGGTATTCAAACTGTGTTTAGAAATTGTCACTCTTCCCATGCTCTTTTGGTACCAGAAGTCCTACACATGGTGGTGAATGCCTTGACCAATACTGAAGATTAATTTAGGAATCACTAGTTAGAGCAAAGAGTTTTGGCTTGGTTTGGTTTGGTTTGGCTTGGTCTAATCTGATTTGTTTTGCCTTCTTTTTTTTTTTTTGAAGTTGAACACTAAGTTCTGGATTGCATTTTCAGGTCTTGAAATCAGCTTTAAGCTACTGGTTCACTGTCTGCTGTGTGACCATGCTCCACAGAGGGTGCAAATTTACTGTGGTTCTCCCAGACTGTGAATTCTCATAGCCTAACCCATTCTGCCCAAGCTACCTGGCTAGCACTGCGTTAGTCCCAGTGCAGGCAGCAAGCCAACAAAATCCTGATTCGTTGCTTTTGTAGTATTGGATTTCTTATGGCTGGACTCACTGAACTGATTTACTCAGTGAGCTCAGGAACACAAGAGGTGGTGCAAGTGGGGCAGGGTGTCTGTCTGTGGCAGTCTCAACTTATCCTACCATGGAGCAGCACCTTTGAACTACCTCAGACTGTTGATACAGAAGATTTTAGCACTCAAACTGCTCATTTCTGTCTCTGGTGTCTGCCATGTGGTGGTTTGTTTAACAGTCTTAACCAGGGAAATGATATTAAGGAGTGTTCAATCCAGCACAGTAAAGCATAATAGAGTTGGATAGCAGGAAGGTTAGGTCAAATAAATTCAAATGGAAAAGAATGAATTCTGTCAAGGTGTTTAAGCACTTTGTAAGCTTAGCAAAGAAGGTGGTAAATTCACAGCGGAGCATTTACACCGAGACTGGATGTCTTACCTAATGATAAGCTATAGTTCAGCTCCCAGAAAGTTATTGGGCTTCATAGTGTTCAGTTAGGGAGAAAGAAAGAATAATTCCCTCCGCCACGGTGGGTGAGATCCTATGGCCTGTGTTAAACAGAAGGTCATGCTTGCAGAGGGCTATGATCAATTCTCCTTCGAGATCTATGAATCTCTGCTGGTTGGTGTTTTAGGTTTCCATTTGCTCTGTGTTTTGCTGAATATGTGAAGGGAAATCCCAGACCTCTGTATGTGAAATTGACTACAGCTGTATTAATCTCCCAAAAGTTATCTAGCCCGTGGAAACATACACCTCAATACAAACAATACAGACTGTAGTGTCATCTAGGCACTCCCAGGTTACTAGATCCCTAGAATTTGTGTTATAGTTCTAAAAGTTTAAATCCTATTTCTGAGAAGGAAGTGGATATTGGACAGAGGATCTTTCAAATTTAGGCTTTTGTCCCCCATCACCCAAATGGGTTTTGCAGCCTCAGTATTAGGCAGCCTGGATTTACATCTGTGAGAATCTAATAACTGAAAAAGATGGGTCCTACTGCTCTGAGTGGAGCAGAGAGGTGAGATGTGCCTGACTGAAGTGGGCATGTATGTCCATGAAAGGTCCAACTCTGGAACCCTCTCTAGAGAGCAGGTACTATTTTTTCTCCCTCCCAGAAGTGACGGTTTCTATTCTTCTACCTGATTACTCCATGTTGTTTCCCTCAGGACCAGGAGTTCAGACTCCACCTTGCTGGGTCGATGGAGCTTATCCAAAAGAGCAGGCTCTCCACAAACATCATAGATACATAGAATATGCTGAGTTGAAAGGGACCCACAAGGATCATCAAGTACAGCTCCTAGCCCTGCACAGGACACCCAAAGGATCCCGCCATGTGCTTGACAGCATTTTCCAGTGCTTCTTGAAATCTGTCAGGCCTGATGCTGTGACCATTATCCCTGGGGAGCCTTTTCTAGTGCTCAACCACCCTCTTTTCCTAATATCCAATATAAACCTTCCCTGACTGAGCTTCATGCCATTTTCTTGAGTCCTGTGACTGATGAAGAGATTGAAGAGATCAGTGACTGTTCTTCCTCTTCCCCTCCCCAGGAAGTTGTAACTGCAATGAAGTCTCTCCTCAGTCTCCTCTTCTCCAGCTGAACACACCAAGTGCCCTCAGCCGCTCCTCACATGCCTTCAAATCGAGGTCCTTCACCATCTTCATGGCCCTTTGCTAGACACTCCCTAATGGCTCAATATCTTTCTTACATTGTGGTGCCCCAAACTGCCCCAATATTTGAGGTGAGGCCGCCCCAGGGCAGAGCAGAGTGGGACAATCCCCTCTCTGGCCTGGCCGGCAATGCTGGGCCTGGTGCCCCCAGGACAGGGTTGGCCTCCTGGCTGCCAGGGCACTGCTGACTCATGGACAGCTGGCCACTGACCAGGACCCCCAGGGCCCTTTCCTGGCGCTGCTTTCCAGCATCTCACTCCCCAGTCTCTCCATACATCCAAGGTTACCCCATCCCAGGTGCAGAATTCAGCACTTTCCCTTCTTGAACTTCCTATGGTTGGTGATTGCCCAGCCCTCTCATTTGTCAAGGTCTCTCTTCAGGGCATCCCTGCCCTCAAGGAAGTGGACATCTCCTCCCTATCATTTGGCAAAGTTACTTAGCATCCCTTCCAGTCCAGCGTCCAAGTCGTTTAGGAAGCTGTAGAATAGAACTAGGCTGAGGATGTAGCATCCACGTGGAAAAAATCCAAAACAAATCCACATCAGAAAGTATGCACAGGGAAAAACCAACACAACAACAAGCACCCCTCTACCCCCCAAAAAAGCCAAAAAACACCACAAAAAAATTCCCTACAAACCCAAATAACCAAACCAAAAAACACATGCACACAAAAAAAAACCCAAATCAATGTGCTTACAATTTCCATTATGAAATTATCCTTTCCACTGTCTTCAGTTTTCATTGAAGTCTGTGCTCTTCCTGAAGGCTCCCCAAGTTCAATAGAAAGCTAGAATCAGGGTTCAAATATTCCTCTGCTAAGTTGGTCTGCTTCAGTTGCCCCCAGGTTTCACTGGCCCATGGAAAGAAATACTAACTTAGTGAGAACATTCTTCTCTCTCAAGACCATTCTGACAGCTTCCTGCGAGCGTTAGTGGCATTGGAGGGTCTCCTAGATAGTCTGTTGTCCACAGAAATGTGACAGAAGTGTTATGAGCCCCATGCCCTTTGGTCCCTTTCTATACAAAGCCTTGGCAATCAGGATTCAGCTTATTCATATAAGAATCTTTAGTTTTATCTTTTAAAGATAAAAATCTCTCTCTCTAAAGTGCAGAGAAGAATTCACTGAGAATTCACTGAGAATTTCCATCTGAGAGGAAGTTGAAGGCTTCCTGTAACACAAGTAACACTGTAACACAAGTGTTTTGTTTTCTTTTTGAATGCTGTGATTCTTAAACTTGATCTCACCATTTTTTAGGTGGGAAAGGGCAGACCAGTATTGCTATCCTACTTCTCTCAAATGCCTGCTATTCACTGCTGCTCCAGAGAAAACTGAGTTTTGCTACTCGTCAGGATTATGTGGATCCCATGCAATGGCAATTAAGGTGTTTTATGGCAGCTCTGAGCATGGGGTTGCAGTTCTAATGTGGGCTAAATCCCCCACTGCTGTCTCTTCCTCGGCAGTGAGCGCCTCATCCGTTCTCCTTGTTTCCTCTCTTTGATGTTCTTACTGAAATTAATCACTTGACAGCAGCAAAGGCTTGCAACTGGCCTCCTGTGACTTAGCTATCTATCATGGATTTTATTTAATGTAATGGTACAAAACCTTCTTGCATTCAAATCTGTTTTGATGTTTGTTTAGGAAGTTCATGAGTTATTATCTCCCTCCCTGCACCCGCTGAAGCCACGCAGAGCTTAGGAATTGCTGGTTGTCCGTTCACAGCCTTTGTGGACACCCCAAGTGATTGTTATTATCGGAATTAAACTAGGCTTGTCCTGCTCCTTAAGCCCAGTTTGCTGCCTTTTTATGTCCTCACAGAGATAAAGGTTTGCACAGAGCCTGTGAGACATACCAAGGATGTAGGAATTCTGTTATGTGATGGCCATTTAGGTCTGGGAATGTTCTCTTTTCTGCATGTTTTTTGGGCTGTGATCCACCTGAAACAAAACTCCTGACACTGACCCAAAACAAGCCAGGAGTGTAACTCTCCACGGAAATACAGGGCTGTTTCTCAGGGAAATGGGTAGGGAACTAGGTACATTTAAACAACTTCAAAATGTAGGAATTCAATCAAAGTTAGTCATTCACTGGAGAAGCAGATGTGGTCCTGAAGCAGATGTCAGACAGGAGCACAGGGAGCCTGTTTGACTGGCTTGGGATAGATATTAGGTGGGGCCCTGAGCAGCCCGGTCTACTGGAGGGTGTCCCTGCCCATGTCAGAGGGTTTTAGAATGTGATGTCGAATTTCATGTAGTAAGTGTGTGTCTTGTTGGAGAAACCTGAAGGTCCTTGCCAGTGCCTTACTAGGAAGGTCATTCTCTCCTTCCTCATCCTACTGAAATCAGTGAGATCTCAAAGTGCTCTGGTAACTGAACTAGTGAACAGTAAACGGAGACTGTCAGGGAATTTGTTTCAAAATCATGCTGCAGCTCCAAAACAAACCATTGCAGCCACTGCCGAACAAAACTTGATAATCTTGTTTTCTTTTCTTACATGAATATTGCAAAGAGACATGTTGCTACTACAGACAGAACGAAGCACCAAACCAGTGTTCCATAATGTGGGATTGTCTGTGCTCCCATTTCAAGACCTGAGTCTGTCTGCCCCCTTCAATAATACCATGAAGCAAAGAAATGTACGTTTTCTCTTTTTAGCAGTTGATTTCCTAAGCCTGTTGCTTAGCTCTTGAAATAATATCCAAGCATTAATCCTATGGTATTGAAACACTAATTAATTTTAGTATTTTATTTTTATATTTATACTTTGTATTTATTATTCCATTATTTTATTTTTTATAAGGATATATTGCATTTACTTTATTCTCTGAAAGTGTTTTAATGGGAAATACCTATTAGCACTCATGAAGTGGATAATAAATGGGATCAGTAACTGGGAAAAAATAACGTTTAAAATACTTAGAAGTGTTCTTATCAAAACTTGTCTATAATTTCACTTAAAAATAGGGTAAATCTCTTCAATCAGATGGTGGAATGACAATTTGGTACTATTTTATTCTTCGTGAAAGCTTTGTCACTGGTTAAAGAGAGAAGACTACCTGGTAAAGGAGGTTCGGAAGTTGGGACCACAGCTCTGAAATGGTGAAAGATGGAAAGAATGGCATATTTTTAAGAGAATGGAGATGATGTTTGCGGGATCAAGCTTTTCAGCTTTAATTCAGATTGACTGTGTTGTTTTAAGTAATAATTTAGGGTGACCTAATTTTCAAAATCTCACATGTGTTGTGTTGGCTGAAATATTCTCACCACACTTTTCTATCAAACGCCTTTCATTTCTTCTGGAGCATCATGCCCACTGCAGCTACTGTGGCAGATAGAAATGGACAAATTGATTCTTGAGTTTTCTTCCATGACACAAAGCCTTTAAAATTAACATATATTGACCAAAGTACTGGATCATGTTGAATATTCAGAGCACCTGAGCTTGTGTACCTGTTGACTCTAAAGGCAAAGCAAGCAAAACTAATCCTTACGAAATTTTGCAGTATTTTACAGAACAAGCATAGTTCTTGTGTTCTTTCACATTGGAAATGACTGAAATATATCCTTTCTATATTTTTTCTTCATTTAAAGAGGAGCTGTACTCACAGGAATTTAAAATAACACTATGAGGTTGATATTGATGACACCTCAATAATTTCCTAAATAAACAGAAAACTTTCGGTGGTTTATTGAGTGAATTCTTCTGTGTAAGAGAAAGACTGCTATCCCAAAGCTCCAGTTACATGTGTCTAATTCATCAGTTCTGGTGGGTTCCTAAGGGAGCTTCTGTCTTACACTGCTAAAGCAGAACTTGGTAATTAAGAACAACTGCAGCAAAGTGTTAATAGCAGTGAGAATTGAGGAGGGACTGTTAAAATCACACAACAGGAGCTGTATTTTTTAGTCTAAGCCTCCTTTATGGTCTGTTAGATTTCTCCCAGGAAAATCTACCAAGAGACTGGCAGAGCCATATATGAGGATATTTGCTTCCTTTGCCTGTTGGGTCAACACCATATTGGTACAATACCTCTGGTGTCTTCCTGGAAGTAAAACACCTCTGTTAAACTCAACCAAAGCCAAAGCCTAGTAATTTAATATGCCATCAACCCCCTAATTTGATTTCATTATGTATTGAATTCATGCAGTGATTTGATCATTCCGAGCCTATTGATTTACTGATTTAATTTTAATTGTGACCTCAGTTTGACCATTACGTTGTTCAGTCTTTAATTGTCCCAGTAAAAATGTAGTATATTAGCTCACTAATAGGTGTTTTAAGTGAACATTTGCTTGCTCATCCTTTTAAATAAATCCATTAGAAGTATACAGAAAGGTTTTATTCTGTCTGCCTGCAATGTGGGTCACACATTCTGAAGAGACAATTAACCTCAAGTGAGAAATTTGCAAGCCACTAAGTTATTGCATGGAAAAGTAAAACCAAGGTCTTTTCACCTTATTATGTAAGACCCTATGAAACCTTCAGTTTCTTGCTGGGGAGAGAATTCCAGAGCAGAGATTAAAAGATAGGATGAAATTAATAGAAATGCTGAAGTTTGGGGTTTTCCTTTTCTTCTCTTTTCCCTTAGAGTGTCACTGAGCAAATACAGTTCCACCCGGGGTCCATCTGGTGGCACTGTTAGCTGAAGTCTTTATTTCACACACAGAAGGACAAATCATATGCAAGAAAAAGAGAAGGAAAAGGACGAATCTTGCTAATGGAGGTTTTCATGTTGCAGTGGTCAAGTGACTGTGCATGGTCCAGCCTCATTTTATGTGCCTGTACCATCTTGTTCTCCCCAAATCTTTGTTCGTGAAGCCTAACCATGGAAACCGTCCTGTTCTCTACAGGCCCACTCTCAGAATTCCCACACAGGGAGTATTGATTTTTTTTCTCCTTTTTTCTTTTTGCCTTCCCCCCCTTCCCCAGTTACAGCAAATACCAGAAAATACAAAATTTATTCAATAAATGCCAAAGCACATGAAAATCTCCACATGTATGTGCATGTGCATGTGCATGTGCACTTTTTTTCCCCCTGTAGTATCAGAAATTTGGTAACACTACTCTGTTAAACTTATTAGCATTCCTAAATAGAAATTCAGAAATTTGAAATGCAGCTGTGCTGAACACAGATTGAAATATCTTATTTATTATTTCTTATTTTATACCTTTAAAAGCATTCAATATGCTCCTACTTGAACTTGCTTGTGAAGACACCCTTGCTTTTTCACACTTTCAGCAATAATTAAGAGTTAATATATCCCACTTTCTTAGACTAAATGCACCTCTTTAAAGTCACTGAGATGATGGAATTTTTAGTGGCATCAGTTGAGGTCGCTGATGGAGAGATTCAAGTGCCTAAACCTAGAAGTCCAGGGACACCTTAGGTGCCATAAATTAGATCCAAGACGCCTGTGCTGTGCTACAGGTAAGGCACAGGAAATTTGGAGCAGCCCTATCCCATTGGAAAGCTTATGAGCACCAAGTAGGAAACCACATAGGATAATCTTTCCCTTTGTAAACTCAGGATGCCTCAGTTTCCTAGGGAAAGAGGGTAAAGGCTGCTCACTTCAGTGTCTACACGTAGCACTGGGGTAGGGGTCCTTCCACCTCCCCCTCCTGGGTATATTCTCCTGTCATTTGTTTGGTGCTGCCTTTGGCATTCTTAGGGCCACGTCCCAGGGGAGGAAAGAGTGGTAGCAGCTTTCTGCTATTCTGTTTAATTGTATTGGTTCAGCACAGGTCCAGAATCAGCTCAAGGGAGGGTGGGAACCTCATGGCTGTGAGGGAGGGATGAGTAAGAAGGATGGAAACCTCCACTTTTGGCAGCAGAAATCCATTATGGCATTTCCTGCGTTTGAATCAGCACCTCTTGTATTTCCCCTCAGAGGGCTTTGGCACTCTATCCACCAGACCAGCTGGCTGTTTTAAGGCCCCAAGCCAGCATCTCTCCCCCAGATTTGATCTGGGAGGATATTTGGCGTATCCCTCATCATGGCTTATACCCCCGTTGGAGTTACACACTTTGTGATGCTGGGGGAGTTGTGGATTTTGGAGATGGGACTTAAGTGCTTTTATGTGAAAGGTATCCCACACCTAAAATTGCAGGTAGGCATGTCAGGGCATTTCTGAAAGCATCAGCAAACTGGGCACCAAACTCCAGATGAGCACTTGTGAAAGTCTTGCTGTAGCCTTGTTCAGAAAAAGACATGATAACTCAGCCTGTCTTACCCCTTTTACTCAGATACTCAACCCCTAGAATACTCCTAGTTAAGTCAGTAGGGATAGATATCATTTGTGGTCGCCGTGAAAGTTTGATTAAGTCCCCTTTCTAATCAAGCCATTAACTTTTAAAGAAGTAGCAGAGAAGAACACAATGTAACAGCAATAAAAATAATTAGGGTTGGAAACAGGTCTTTTTTGCTGTCTGGAAACAGAAGGAGGAAACCTGAATTTTGACATACACTGTTATTGTCATGCTGCATTGATATTCAGACTGATGGCTGCTCAATGAATCTCTCTCTCCTTTTCCCAGTATAATGTGAGACAAATTTGCACAAGATGAGAATGTCTACGTGTTCAAAATGCAGACTTTCAACCTGATACTGTAAGAAAGTAAGTTTGTAATTGAAAATTAATTCATACTGGAAAGTGTAGTCAACAGACAATTACTGAGATACAGCTTGTGTTTATTGCTTGAGGAATTTTACACAAGATTTATAACAACTAAAAGCAATTACCTTTACATGTAAAGAACAGTCTAAAAAATGAAACTTAATTAATGTAGAAGCCTTCAAACATCCTTTATCTCATGTAAATAATCACCAAGCAAGCAGTAATAAAAAAAAAAAATTAAATGTGAAAGTCAGTGTGTTATACATGTGGAAAAAAATTACAGAAAAATCCCCCTATTGTCCACAATTCTTGTCCTATTAGTTTTACAGAAGTGCAGCACCATCATTTTACTGCAGATGCAAGACACGAAAATTGGATATAATGTTTGTGAAATTGAAGTCAAGTAGGTAGGAAACTTTTAAAAGTACTCATGTGCATCACTGCCTCTTTCATCCTCTATGCCCACTCTTTAGAACCCACTGAAAACCTCAGAAACATGGGAGTTGCATTCTTCAGGAGGAGTTTCCCTGAGTGTATTAGTTCCCATGTGTGAGATTGGAAAAAAAAACTTCACTGTTGACCCAAATCAGAATCAATGACCTGCTCAGAGCTCTGCCTGAGAAGATATTCCTAATGATATCAAAACGGGATTTTCGTGCCAGAGGCCACTCTTCAGCCCTTTTTTCCCAGTCCAGCAGGCATGGTCATGTTCATCAAAAAATATTTCCTTGGGACAAATTACAACGGGGTCAAGATTCCTGCTGCATTGAGGACTATATGCTACCTTGGAAAGTGGGTATCTGGAGTGCTGTGTCCAGTTCTGAGCTCCTCAGTACAAGAGAGACAAAGAGCTCTTGAAACAGTGGAGGGTGACACAGGGGATGAAGGGACTGGAGCATCTCCCTGAGGAGGAAAGGCTGAGGGAGCTGGGCCTGTTCAACCTCGAGAGGAGGCACTGAGAGGGGACCTCATCCATGTCTGTCAGTGCCTGCAGGGAGCGGGCAGAGGATGGAAGGTTCTACCCAGCAATGGGACAAGAAACACTTCTGCAACAGCAGTAGGAAGTTTCACTTGAATGCGAGGAAGAACTTCTTTCCTTTGCAGTGACCAAGCACTGAACAGGTTGCCCAGAGAGGATGTGGAGTCTTCCTCACTGGAGATATTCCAGAACCACCTGGACACGATCCTGTGCCATGTGCTCTGGGATAACCCTGCTTAAGCAGGGAGGTTGGACCAGGTAACCCACTGTGGTCCCTTCCATTCTGTGTTCCTGTGATTCTGTGAAAGGGGAATATAGAATGCATAGCATTTCAAAATGCAATTTCAATGCTTTTCAATGCAGCAATACTTTTCAAAAATGTCCAAGATAAAGAATCTGTAATGACACAAAAGCAAAGAAGTCAGATGCAACTGGGAGCCCCAACAACAATTACAGAAGATGGTTCAGAGCACGAACACCACCTCAGAGTAGCGGGAGCCCAGGGGTATTGGTCAAATTGGAATAGCATTGAAAAAAAGGAAAGGTGAAGCCTCTTTCTCCAAAGCCCTGGATTGTTTCATGCCCACACACCCAGAACCAACACGTGCTGGATTCAGGTCTGAAAATATGTTTTCCCTAGACTTTATTTCTGTGAATCACCACGTTGGTTCAGATTTTGTGAAAGGTATGAGTCTTTTAATTTTTTAATTTTTTTCTTTATGTTGTAACTCATACTGAGTAGATCTCAATATGGTAACTGAAGGACCTCAGGTATTATTACTATCCTTGTCTTTCTTTTTTCTTCTGTGAAAGACAATAGTTTAGACTCTCAGTGACTAAAATTCCTGACTTTAACTGAGGTATGGAATCAGGATAAAATATGGAAAACACATACAACAGTCTGTAGAATTCCAAAAGTCAGATAAGATAAAGTAATGATTCCCTTTTCTTTCCCTTTAAAATCTGTGAAATTCAACCTGTAGACTTTGGTCTTTTGATGAGTTAGTATTTTTTGTATATAATTTTTATAATAATAAAATATTTTTATAATATTGTCCCCTCTGTCCAAAAATCCAAACAGAACACCCTAAATAGGGGGGTGTGTGTGAAAATTGTTTCCTCTTCCTGATTGTAATGACCATAATTAACTTTCAGATATGCATTCTGCTTGCTTTCTTCCTTTTTTTTTTTAAAAAAAAAGAAGACCACTGTGTGAATAAGTGACTGATGCCTCTTGCTTAAAAATATGTCCAGTCTGAAACTCTGTGAGTAAACATGTTGTGATTATTGCAGGGGTGGGGGTTTACCTCCATGCACAGGTGCAAGAAAGATAAACAATGAGGATTGCAGTGCATTTTCACTCTGGAGTGAAGGAAGCTGCAAATTGGTTAGAGAGAGAGAAGTAACTGTGTGTGTGTGAGAGGAAATTTTCCACCAATCTTCCCTCTGCAAATTACTTCTAAGATTAAAAGAGTAATTAGAATGGAGAATAAAAAAGCCACAAGAAGATTTATTGGTTAGTCTAGAGCTTGGGATTTGCGCTGCTTTTTTTGGAGCTGCAGCAATCTTTGGGTTTATTTTGGGTGCTGGGAAGGCATCTTTAACACCTGCACTGAACCAGAAAGTAGTGCTGAAGTGACCAAGAAGAGGGAAAAATGTGTCGGGGAAAGTGCAGCTTCCTGTGATTGCCTTCACAGCAGCCCTGGACCCAGTGGGGTGAGTTTTCCTGTGTGAGACCTGACAGCTTCTCCAGGGCTTCCTTGGTGAACGAGGGAGTTTTCCTGTCTGACCTTTCCATACTTGGACTTCCTGAGGAAGAGTAGTAGGTGCAGCGTTTGACAGGCAGACAGACACCCTCCTCTTGCAGGCCCTTCCCGAGCTCCAGCTCTGAAAGCGAATTGTAGTGATGTGCAGCTGCAGGATACAGATTAATGGGGGGAGATCCTTCTGTTTATCTGATGGGGACTGCCAGAGGGCCAGCAGCAGGGCTGGACCCTGTGTGACACCTGTCAAGGTCAGCCTGCTCCTTTCTCCCGTGCGAGGGGGGAATCAGGACCCGGTGACAGAACAGCTTTGGTCCTTTGTGAGCATTTTTTGGCACAAAAGGCAAAACGTGTACGTGGGTTGTTATGCACAGACCTCCTGAGTGACTTCTCAGTACTTGATTACACTTTAATTATTTTTCTAATGTGAAAGTGAACCTACTCTCCCGAGAAGAAAGAACTGTTTCTATTAATCTATCAGGTTGTAGCAGGGGATCAGCAATTAGCTGTGTGCTTTCTATTATGCCATAATTATTAATAACAAGGGGCCTCCAGGAGCCCCATTTTCCATAGCAAATTCCATTCAATCCAGCAGTCAGATGGTTTGTTTTGGTCTAGGTTTAATTTTATTATTTTTTATTTTAGCAGACAAAATACATTCTTACTACTGTTTTACTGAAGACTTACAATTACTCAGAATTTCTCCAAAAGAGGCTGAAGTACCAGCGTGCAAGTAACTGCTGTATCAGAAATTGTATGTACTGTGTGTGAAAAACATCACATGTGCAAAAGAGATTTTGGGAACAACATTTTTGACACCCTCATGTGGTTAGAACATGCCTTTTTAGTGCAGCCCTTTGTAGGGACTGAGCCTGCTGCTTCCCAGGTTGGGTGAGGCTGAGAAGTAATTTTCCTTTCCTTTACTGTTGCTTGATGTGAAAATTTAATTTATGGGGAAAAAACCAAAACATGTATGACCAGACAACACACACATACAGAAAAGACTTTGAACTAAACCCTCAGTTCTAACTTGTCTGAATTCTTCAGATCTTGATATTGCAGCCTGATTTTTCTTTTAAGAGTGTTTTTGGCAATTGTTTTTGGACCTGGTAACTTCCCAGCAAAAGAGAGAATTTAATAACTGTAATTTTATTAAGGAGTCCTGCTTCTACTTGATAACTTCTGCTAGGAAAAGAGCTTTACAAGATTAGTGTCCCTCTGAGCAATTAAGTAGCAGGGTCCCCTAATCTCTGAAGTCATACACAAAACAAGTAGAGTATAGACTTTGCCTCTTTGTGATCATAACAATTATTTATTGCTTTTAATAAGTCGAGTTTTCTTGGATCTGTCAGAGTATCCTTTTGTGCTAGCATCAACAGGAGTAATTCTAACAGTCCATGAAACTGATAAGTTAAAATCAGAATTATGACCAATGTATTTTTTTATTGTCTTGCATTGTGAACAAAAAGGAGAGCCTAGAAAACCTCCCTGGAACTTCAAACCCTGTGGATTTCTGGCTCTTTCATAAAAACCTGTTGTTTTAAAGTTCCAGCTTTAAAGAGCTTCTCTCACTTTTCCACTGTAAAGCTGGTTCATAGTGAACTTGCAGTATTCAAAGTTTTACAGGACAGAAAACCACTCATGTTGATGATCTTTCATAGTTTTGTTTTAGGTTTCATCACATGTAGCACAGGTGCAGCTGTGAAGAGGAGGGTGGGAAGGAGCTGCCAAGGCTCTTCCACTCACAGAAGTCAGACCCAGCGCCCCTGAGAAGATGGACAATGATATCTTACATCAGTAGCTTATCATATGTTGCTGTATTTGGCCAGGAGGGTCATATTCTAACATGAGAGAAGTAGTCACTCCAATAATTCCTGGAAGAATAAGTAGGAAGAGAAATAATATGAACGATGTAGAGAATCATGAGTTCTCCCCTCCATGTTTTCAAGCAGGCAGGGGAACTCCATCTCTGTGGGTTTTTTGCCCTGGGAACTTGCACTCCCACCTGTACCCATCTTTACTCGATCAAGATGCTCCCTCACCTCACCTGTCCGGGCAGGAAATGTGCTTGCAGTTGGTTTTTGGCTTGATTGTGTTTAGTCCTGGAATCACTTGATGGCAGCCACCCGTGTAACAAAATTGTGTGTGTACACCCATATGTGTTTGCCCATGTTTATAATACACATAAGAATCACTTCTTAGGAGCAACAACAGCCTATTCTCTGCTTCACTGTGGTTTGAGTGGTATCTGTCTTTTTTACACTGTGATTTTCCATATATTTTCCTAAATTTCCATAGCTTTTTCATGGCATTCACCAGCTTCTCAAAACTTTCTCCTGAAAGCCAACAGTCTGGATGAAGACAGGCTCTTCCTGATGACTGGAGGTAAAGTCTGGAAACATATTTTCACAGACATCACAATAAATTATTCTCATGATACAGCTTTCAAGACTACTAAATTTGACTCATATGGCACTTGAATAATACTTGTATGTATATCCTCCCATGCAAAATGTGTTCTCCTGGAAACTGTGTGTGCAGAAGCAGACAACCAATATGTGCCAGCACAGGCTTCTGAGGGTGATCAATAAGGGACAGAAGCATCAGGTTATCAGGGAGAGGGAATTTCTCACTGAATCACCATTCTAGCTCCAGCCTCTCAGCCCTGAATCTCAAGGGAAAGATACTCTACACCCCACTCTTTCCAAAGAAGCTCCCCAAAATTGTTCAAAAAATGAGTGTGTGAACTGGAATCCAAAACTGCACTGAATGCTAAAAATCTTGGACTCGGGAAAGATACTGGCCAAAGGTGTTTTGTTTTCCTTTTCTTCCCCCTTACCACCTCCTACCTTTCCCAAAGGTGATGAATCACCTGGCTCTGCTTTCCTTTCTCCCTGAGAAAACTAATTTTTGCTTCACGGATAACAGCAACACTTTCCCTCAGATGATTTAACTCCTTATCATATCAAGTTTAACTCATAGCAGTTGTTCTTCACCTGAATTTAGCATGTTGCTGCTTCTCTTTCAAACCCAAGGAAGGAATTGTGTGTCAGAAAGCTTGGCTATCTACCTATCCATAGCAGATATTACTTTTCCCTAAGTTATCACTAGCCTTTAAAATCACAGTAGAGCTCTAGGATTGTTCTTCCAAGGCCCATGTTTCATGTCCTGAGGATTACGGCAAGTATTTTAAATGCAATTATTTGATAGAGCCATTTCAAATGAATAAATTACTTTTCCCTATTCCAGTCCGGGATAAATCTTGATGAAGAGAACAAAGAATTTTTTTTCAAGGTGGCTCTGCTGACCCCATTGGGAGTGCTGGTCCATGGGGCTGTGAGGTTGAACAGTTAAATATTGCCTTGAGGGGCAGCAGGCAGTAGACGTGACTCATCTCATGTCAGGACTGGACTGGCCCTTCCTGTTTGCACAGAGAATGAACTCACTGTCCATGCTGCAAATATTCTCTTTCCAGCTCACATTTTCCATGTGTTATTTGCAGTAGGAAGGAAATTTTTAGGTTGTTTTTTGTTGTTGTTTCTTTTTGTTTGTTTGTTTGTTTGGGGTTTTTTTGTTTGTTTTTTGTTTTGTTTTTTTAATTAAAGTCAAATGATGGTAAGCAGAGTTCTGCAGAGGGTTGGGTGAAGGAACCTGAGCAGTCCCCGTAATTAGTGCATGTGGAGGACACAGAATTGGTTACTCCTGAGACCATAAAACAAGAAGGATAATCCCATTGTCCCTCCTGTGAACCTCATCAAAGGGAGACGACCAAAGAAATTCTCCCCCAAAACCTTTCAGACTAAATGCTACAGAGCCCTGTGTTGCCTTGTGCTGCCTACAAGAATACAGGACCTATCATAGGGTGTGTGGGGAAGAGAACTGGGGAATTGAGTGAAATTTGGGGTGGCACATTTAAAGGGGATTATGGGCATGATTTACTAATTGGGTGTTTAGGGGAAGGGCCAAAGGTGGAGAAACAGGTTCAAGGGAGATGGGGAGGAAGAAAGCATAGGGAAATAAAAGGAAAAAAGGAGGATAAAAGAGTCCAGTCAAGAGCAGACAGGTGACTGACAGGCACTCTTGCCCTGTACTTGTCCTCTGTCCTTATCAAATGATATTTCTAACTGCTTTTATTAGTCATGTGTCACACAAGCCAGCTTCAGGCAGGATAAGAGGTCTAAGTACAGACCACGAGTCTCAGTGGCATGAGAGTCCAGAGTCAGCAGTGGGCTGGGGACAGAGACAGCAGCAGCCCAGCTCACTGGGGCTGGGGTTGCAGAATCTACCCTCTGTCCCAAAGCACACCAAGCCAACAACCTCTCGGCTACTTAATTTCTCAGTGCTAGTTCCATCCTTGCTTTTTAAGGAAGAAAAATTACATAAGAGAGACTCTGCTGGAAAAATGACATGTTTCAGGCTGAATGCCTTTATTAACTATCAGACAGCCTCTGAAACCATGTCCCAAAATGTCCCACCCATCCTGGAGAGGAATTTGCCTCTACATTTAAGTTTACCAAAAGGTTTATGTAAGGTTATGTGCTGTGATTTCCGTCAAGTTTAATGGTGTTTGAAATGACTGTTCCAATAGCAAGAGGCTGCTTGGTGAATTTTATGCTGAAAGTTTCTGTTAAATCCCTATAAACAGATGTATCTGCAATCACAGTAGCTGTCTTTCATGCTAGGGGTTTAAATACCAGCAAGATTAAAAGTGTTGTAGAACTGAAAAACTGAAAAAATACATGTGGGGTCATTTAGTTCCCTGGGCAGAGGGCTGGTTCAAGCTCTGTGAAAGAACACAGAAAACTCACCTCAAGCTCCTGATGATGTAAAGTTGGGCAAGGTCATAGTATCACAAAATCACAGAATGATTCGGGTTGGAAGGGACCCTAAAGACCATCTATTTCCAAATCCCCCTTCCCATAGACAGAAACACCTTCCACTAGACCAAGTTGCTCAGAGCTCTATCCGACCTGGCCTTGAACACTTCTAGGGATGGGGCAGCCACACTTTCCCTGGGGAACCTGTGCCGGGGCCTCACCACCCTCACAGCCAAGAATTTCTTCCTAATATCTAATATAAACCTCTCCTCTTTCAGTTTAGAGATCAGACACACTAGATTCACAGAAGACTTTGGACACATAGCAGATACTTAAAATGGGATGAGTCTCATCTCCATTTAAACTGAGTTTTTCCAGTTCCCATTGCCTGAAGTTTTTCTTCTGGCCCTGTTCAGAAGTGTGTGATGTCGTGTCTGAGCTGTGTTGGGAGTCACCAGTGGTGTTACTACACCAGATGGTGACGGTTGGTTTTGCATCCTTTCTGCATATCTGAGGATACCAGAAAATATCCTGGGCACAGAAATAACACTTGGAGAACAGACTTAAGCCCATTGACTCATTGACTTAAAGTCAGGGAGATAACCTGATGCTGAGCATCACAATGTACTAGAAAAACTACATTTTCCAAAACTAGTATTTCAGTTTTGGAGTGAAATGTTTCCATAATGATTTTTTTTTTTTCATGAAATTCAGGAATGTCTATGCCATTTTTAGATGAGAAAAGATTTTTGTTTGTTCTTGTTTTTATTGATGTTTCTAAAAAAAACCCCTCATAAAATCTAACAAGGGTACAGGTTTACAAAATACTTTGTTTCTGGTCTCCATTAGCACTCTTTGGGAAATTAACTATTTCACAGAAGCATAGAATCATCAAATGGTTTGAGTTGGAAGGGACCTTAAAGATCATTTAATTCCAATCCCCCTGCCATGGGGGGGACATCTCCCAGTAGACCAGGTTGCTCAGGGCCCCATCCAACCTGACAGAGGATTTCAGAGTATTAACAAAGGGAACCAGACCTGAAGTCAGCTTTAGCCAAAACAATAATTTCTGATGGCTTTTGAGAGTCTGATTGTGAGTTCTTCAGAAAGAGCTGCCCAAAGTTAACATCCAGGTGCCAATTTGCAGATGTATCACTATGATTAATTCTAAATGGGAACCCAGTTGTGATTCTGATGTCTTCATTTAGACACACATGCAAATATTTTAAAAAAAAATGCTTAGCACAATCTAGCTCATACAAAAATCAGCAGCTGTCAGCTCTGAAAATCCACCTTTTCTCTCTCTACACTGCCTTGCTATTCTTTTACATACTCTGCTTTTTTTCCAGGCATGAAAAGTAAATTGCATTTATTAGGACGCCATTGCATACGTACATCAGGATATCACCAGACTTTCTAGGTGGGGCCCAGCAATGGGACAAGGGGCAACAACACAAACTGATGCCCCGGAAATTCCACTTGAACATGAGGAAGGACTTCTTTCCTGTTCAGTGACCCAGCACTGAACAGGTTGCCCAGAGAGGGTGTGGAGTCTCCCTCACTGCTGGTATTCCAGAACCATGGACTCAATGCTGTGCCATGTGCCCTGGAATGACCCTGCTTGGTCAGGGAGGTTGGGCCAGATGACCCATTGTGGTCCCTTCCAATCTGTGTGATTCTGTGATCACACGCTGGCCAGATCCTACCTACACCTACCAGATCCTACCTACACCTACCAAATTTCTGATATCTCCAGAAATGCTGGTAAAAATGTGTTTGGTGTTTTGAGGTGATTGACAGAGTACAGAGGTGCTCCTACGTGGCTATATCACACTGAGAGTATCCTTGCATCACTTGGATCATTCTTGTTACTGCTGAATGCAGTTTAGCTCTTTGTCTTCTGCCTTGTATTGAAATATTAAACTCTCCTCCTAAATAATTTTTTCCAACTGACAATTAAATGACAGGTATTGAGGATCATGAGATCCAGACATGCATCTGTTTTTAGCTAAACTGCAGACATGCCACTTAAAGCTTAGAACTCAGGATTTCTCAGTTCTAAAAATGCAGGTTTTCCTCACCGAGCACATTGCAGATCTTCACAGGTATGTGTCTCTTTTATTTACCTTTTTGTACACTCAGAGCAGGTAAAATGGAAGGTGACTTGTAGCCATGCTGTTTGTCTCTTCAACCAAGACAAAAGTCTCCTCCACCAGCAGTACCTCAGCCGTGCTCTACAGACAACGATGACCCAGGAGGTGATCCCTAACCAATCTTCAAAATCATAATAACTTATCCCTTCCCAGATAAAAATTCTGACAGTAAGAAAGTGTGGTGTTTCAGGAAATATTTTGAGCCTGAACAGTAATCTACTGATTTGGGAGTTTTGATAAAGCTACCAGTGCCTTGTTGTGTCCCACGTGCTCTTACACAGTCCTTTCTCTGCTGTGCAATTCAGAAAGCATTTGAGATGGGTGATAAGGGTCATTTGAAAGTATTTAAAAAATCTGTTTTAATATGAAAATAATGTATTTAATAATTTTCCTCAAGAAGCACTAGGTATTTTAAAGTTGTTATTTTTTATTTTCTTAACAGATAATCATGTTGTGTGACACACTGTGCATGATAATGTGTGTATGTGATGTCTTCTTTTCTTCACTGTATAATTTTTTGGAGAGAGGAGAGAAGAGGAAAAGCGAAAATACCCTCCTGTAAACATCACCCTTTTGAGAGAAGGTGTAAAATAAAAAAAACCAAACACAAAATGAGGTAGAATCATTTCAAAATTATTCTAATAGGAAGAGAGTTTATTTCCATTTTTATTATATTCAGTTTAAGACAATTTGTGATTAAGTTTATCTATTTATCACAATTGGTAAACATGGGGTCATACCTACTGAAAAATACCCAAACCCTGAGGATCTAATCTTATGGTTAATGTGATTACATTGGACAAGCTTTATCTAAAATATCTGTGCCCTAAGAACATGCAGTGATTTCACCATTACTCAGCGTCTGTATTAATTTCGTCCGTTTCTCTTTCTTCCTGGAATTTAGCTATGCCCTTTATAGCAAGACTCTTTTCATCACAGTGGTGTTGCTATATACATATTGGCCTTTGATAATACACTCTTGTTTCCTGGGTGGTCTGCATCCATTTGGAGGGGATGCTCTGATTTAATTACTGGCTGTGACTGTGCATACCATCTCTGGTTATGACTAAAATCACAGTGGTCTGAGCTTCCCTCGCTCTTCCCAAACTGAAACATTGTTTTTCAAGTTTGTAGGTTGAGATGGAGTTCCCAGCTGCACAGCCTAATTTGCAGTAATTTTTTTATAGAATCATAGGTTTATGTTGGAAAATTATTGTTTATGTTGGAAAAGCCCTCTGAGATCATCGAATCCAACCATTCCCCCAGCACTGCCAAGCCCACCACTAACCCATTTTCCCAAGTGCCACAGCTACATGGTTTTTAGATCCTTCCAGAGATGGGGACTCCACCGTCGCCCTGGGCAGCTTATGCCAGTGTCTGACAGACCTTTTTATAAAGACATTTTCCCTAATACCCAATCTAAACCTTTTTCAGGAACAAGCTGGTGCTCCGTGCTGAACAGGGGTAAGGAGAGGCAGCACCTCTGCAGTACCGCCCCTGAAGTTATGGAAGACTTCTGCTGGAGTCTGGGAGCAGGACAAAATGAGGCATTTGGGGAAAAAAATAAAAGGAGAAATCAATATATAGAAATTAATGTGCCTTTGTGAAGATTCAAAACAGATGGGGAAAAGGTCAAGGATTCTTTGTTGCTAAGTGCGTTTCTATGACAACTGCAATGTGTATGTTATGAGTGAGCAGTCATTTGTTCCAGCTGCTGGATCATTAAAGGGGCAGCATTTCCCTCAACACGGGGAATGTTATTAATGGCTTATTTACCTTTTGTTTACCCCTCTGTAAACCAAGTTTCAACAGGTAAGACTCAGCGAGCATGTGAAAGCTTCAGTCGGTCACAGTCTGCTGCATCGTAGGTCTGGATGAGTCTGGATTGCAAAGTACCTGCCTTAGAGGATGCTAGGAGAGCTTACCAAGAAAATCAGGGAGATTAATTTAGATCCAATCATGCAATTAAGTCCGTGCACTCGTGATGAGATATTCTACGACTTTATGATGCTGCACCTTGTTGGATGTGTTTCTGTAGAATTATGGCATGACTTGAGAGGAATAATAGCATGTACAAAGATTTGCAAAATGTTTGGATATTGCCTTAGAAAAAGTTAATTAACTAGAGTGATGATAGAAATCTATTTATTTCTTCACACATTAGAATAAGGGAAAAAGCTGTAATCATGGCCTTGTCCTTTACCTCAAAGACATCGCAATATGGTCCAAGAAGCCCAGATTTTATTGTCCTTGGTGTGGTAGGTTGACCCTGGCTGGATGCCAGCCACTCTCCAAAGCCACTCCATCACTGCCCTCTGCAAATAAACAGGGGAGAGAAAATATAATGAAAGGTTCATGAGTTGAGATAAGGACTGGGAGGGATCACTCACTGAATACCATCACAGGTAAAGCACTCAAGTTGGGGATATTAATTGAATTTATCACCAATCAAAATCAGAACAGGATAATGAGAAGGAAAACTACTTTTTTGGTTTTGGAGGGTTTTTTGCATGTATCAGTACAACAGAAAACATCAATTTCTACTTTTTGATTAAAAGACAAGGGAAAAACACACAATACCAAAGACAATTCTGTGTCCCCTGGGACTGACTGCTTCTCTAGACTGATAGAAAAGACTTCTCTGGACTTCTTGAGCTTGTCCAGGAATTAAAAAGTCTTCGACTGTTTCTGAGTTTAGAAGATTTTCTTTGGAAAACTCCCTGCGCAGATCTATGGCCCCTGAGAAATAAAACTCAAGGGGGAAGATGGTTGTGGAAAAGCTTTATGCAAGGAGCATCCCTGAACTTGCATGGTGGTAGACAGGACAGCCCAATTGCTATCAAAAGACTTGTTGCATCATGACAAAGACAAACTGTTCCGTTGTCATGACTTTGACCAGGGAGTAGAGTTAGTGTTGTTTAGTTCAGAAGATCAGTTTTGAGCCTTTCATTGAAAGAAGGACATTGAGGTACTGGAGCATGTCCAGAGAAGGGCAACAGAGCTGGGGAAAACTCTGGAGCACAAGTGTGATGAGGAAAAGCTGAGGGAACTGGAAGTGTTTAACCTGGAGAAAAGGAGGTTAAGGGGGGACCTTCTTGCTCCCTACAGCTGCCTGACAGGAGGTTGTAGCCAGGTGAGAGTTGGTCTCTAGTCTCAGCTAATAAGTGGCAGGATGAGAGGAAATGGCCTCAAGTTGCACCAAGGGAGATTTAGACTGGATATTAAGGAAAATTCTTTCACCAAGAGAGTGGTCAAGTGTTGGGAGAGACTGCTGAGGGAAATGGTGGAGTCAGCATGCCTGGAGGGATTTAAAAGCTGTGTAGTTGTGTCACTTGGGAACATGGGCTAGTGGTGGGTTTGGCAGAGCTGAGGGAATGGTTGGACTCAATGATCTTAGAGGGCTTTTCCAACCTTAATGACTCTAAGAGATATGCAGTGAAAGTTGGAATGAAACCAGGCCTTCAACATCAGAAATATCAAGTCATAATATAGGCTTGGCTAACAACTTTTCTTTGTCTTCTGACAAATATTCTTTCTCCTTCACACAGATTTTTTTTTTTTTCCTCACGCTTTCCTTGTTGCAGCTGGTGGAAGAACAAAGCAAATCATCTGCTCTGTGTTTTGGATCCTGTCCATCTTGCCTTGCTTCACCATATGGAGTGATAATGGACTTTGCTATTCAGATCTTGTTTTGTTCTTTGAGAAATATGGGGAGGGAGGTATTTATTAAATTCACTTGAGAGCGGTAGGATCGAGGTTAAGCATCCTGGAAGCTGAGCATCCCTCAGTGATTTAGCATCTATGTGCTTGACTGTCTTTCTGGAAGACTGGGCTCAGCTGCTCCCTGCAGCACAGCCCTTCATCCTTCAGTTTGAGCTTTTCACAGCCACTCAAAATGCACATTTCTCCATACCATCTCATGTAATTTTTGCTGGTGCAAAGAGAGTTTAATCCCCACTTTCAGCCACAGCCTTGTGAAATAACTAATTGCCTTAGTGGTTTCAACTTGGTACCTGTGCTTGTAGAGGAAAAGATTGGGACTCACATTTACTCCAAGCTGAGTACAGAGGAACTGAAACATTGCAAGGGTCATTCCTGTATTGGGTCACTTGCACTTAGAGGATTGGAACTAGGAGATGTGGGAAAAGAAATTTGATAGAGGGTGTGTCTGCTGACAGTGCAGCTACGGGGGGACAAACTGTGCAAAGGTACAGAGATGGGATGAAAACTGAGGTACTGCTGTCTCAATGCATCTCAGATCAGCTACCTTAGGTTAACTGAGATGAATGACAGAGAAAGGATATCTGGGTGGAATGAGACTAAAACATCAGTTCTGGAAATAAAGAAGTAGAACTGGGGGAGTTCTCCAGATGATGCTGATTTCCAGAGTCTTCAAGGTGAAGTCAAATTCCGAAGTCTTGACATCTGCTGTCAGAAAAGGTCTTCTTTTCATGTGGGTGCATCCAAAAAGATAAGATGACAGTTTATTACTTCTACCAGTTATTCCTTTAGCTAAAGGATGTTAGGTGTCACAGTCTTGAATTTGATGGTTGGCCTCCTTTAAAAATCTTGGAAACACTTTTAGTTTTCCTCTTTTCCTTTCACAAACACTTATCACAGAATGCCTTGATTACAGTACGTAAATCTTTCGCCCTCGCTAAAACATCAAATGCCTCTTTCACCCCTTTGTGCTTTATGGTGAAGAAGAACCAGGCAAAAGATCTCATTTATATTGTTCCTGGTGTAGCTTAAATACATTTCAGGTAGCTGAACACAAGCTACTTTGAGCCACATGCAATCTACCTGCCTCCTGTCATGCAGTTCCCAAGGTGCTGAGCCTTAAGCTGCACACATAGGCGGGACAGTACAGCAGGGACAACCTTCTCTGAAACCTTATTTTTTAAGGGTAAAAGGTTAAAACTTTAGGAAATAATATTTTTCATTCTACCACTGAATCCCCCACTACAACCACTTCTGAAAATGCAGCTGTTGACCAAGAAGTGCTGCGATTTGCACAGACTCTCTCATCCCATTACATTTCGATGACAGTGGCCCAGGACAAATATGACCTGACCAAATATGAGTGGTAAAGGTCAGTTTCCTGACCTGCTGTTCTCACTTCCACAGGCTTTCACAAGCCCAGGTTTACCAAGGGATAGAAAAGTTCCACAGGAGTCCTGTGTCACTCTCATTTCTTCCTGGCCTCCTCCTCTCCGTGAATCAGAGGCTGTCAGAGCCTTTTGTGTGGATATTTGCACATGCTGCACCACACTGCAGATGTGCCTCACAGATTAACACAACTTCAAGTCCTTTAGGAGAAAGTTTCCTCAGTGAAACTTGCCTTCATCTGAAGGGCTACTAGCTATGAAGAGAGCAGAAAAATGAAACACGAGTTAGAGCAATAATCAACGTGTCTCAGGATGGACATAAGTACTAATGTGCAAAAATATGAATATTAATAAGCATTTGCAGGAAACATCAGTTATTTCATGAGGTGTATACTGTAAAATGGAAATTTATTAGGTTAAAAGAAAAAAATAACAACCTCTCCCCAAAAAACCCTTAAGATATATTAATCAAAACATGGTATAATTTAAATTATTTATTGATTTATTTGTTTTGCTTTTTTTACCCACTGCAAAACTCAAGGGCTCAGATAAGTAGAAAGATCTCATAAGAGACAGAGCCAAAAGAGACAAACTTACAGGCCCACGAAAGAGTCACACTTCTCTCCCCTGAAGTCACCTGGATGGCTCCAGTCAGTTCAAAAACAATTACAAAAATTAATTAACTCAGAGGACTTATAAGAACAAGCTGCAGTAACACTAATTAAACCTCAAATGAGAGTGAACTGGATCACAATTCTTAGGGCTTTTGAGAGCATCGCTGCCATAAGGTGGAGGCTGAGCTCCGGGGGTGCCAAGAGGAACACAGATCTCCACCAGGCATCTACCTCTCCATCAGGCTGGAAGCTGTGTCTGCAGCACTGAAGGACAGCCCTGCCACTGGAAAATGTGCCCAGCAGTGGGTCCAGGGGTTCTGGATGCTGCGTCAAGCTCCCAGAGTGTTTTGACAGGTATTTTAGAAACCCCCAGAACAACCTGCTCAAGGACTGCACAAACAGGTTGGGAAATTGCAAGCTACCAACCTTACAGGAAGGTAACCTAAGGCAACATGCTCTAATTGTCATGAACACTGGTTACATCACTTGCCCTTAACCAGTTTTAGTTCATTTTTTGAAAAGAGAAATTTCAGAGCTGAAAAGATTTACAATATTTATTTTGTTAACTGCTTAATTTTTTTTTTAATTGATATTCAGCTCTGGGGTGCACCTTTTCTGTTTTACTGCATATGATAAATTGTGAAATATTTTTCTTAAATTCAATAACTTCAAAATAGCTCTCTAATGGCAGGATGTTTTCATTGCAATCAGTAATAAAATTCTCCTTAATGCAAAGGAATTGATAAGCAAATGCTCTTCATGTTTCCAATACTTTCCTTGAAGAATTTTTTTAATTCTAATTTTAAACCTGTAATTTAAAATCAAACAACTTAAAAAAAAATAAAATTAAATTTGAGAGAAACCCAAGTAGGGTTTCTGTTATTTAGGATGTCCAGCAGAGAATTCAAGTAGACATAAGCTTAAAACAGCAGGTAAGAAAGAATCTATCATAAATGAAGGATGGTGTTTCACTCTTCAAAGTTAAAACTGGAAGTTTTTTACTTTTGAGGATCTAATAAACTTTTCATTAATCTAAACATGTCTTTTTTCAAGATATTATGGAGCTTATTGTGTATTTCTGAGCTAGAATGTGTTAGAGAAATGCACACTGTCATTGCTGCTTGTTAACCATATAGCCTGAGTTTTTCACCTACAGAGAGTAATTACTTACAAAAGTTTTGCAATCATAATCTTTACCCACCTCTGCTGATGTCAGTATGAATTTCAGCTCCCTAGGAGAGTTTTTATTCCGTGTGTTATTTCCTTTGTCACATAATTATCGGTTTCTTTTACTTTAAGTTCAATGCATCTGCAAATCCCTAGGAAAAAGTGATTTTTGCAGTGATGGATCCCACAGATATTTTCCTCACAACTGTCAAACTTTATGAGGCAAAAATAAAATAAGATAATGCCATGGCAGGTCTCTGTTTTATTTTGCAGGCTGAACATCTCAGGGCTACAAATATGAAAAGAAGGAGTCTGTGCAGATAGTACTGCTGATTTCAGTAATGGGCCTTCAAGAGTGTATTTGCAGAGGAGGACTGAATACATTTGCTGCCAATTCAGTGACAAAAAGAAGAGGGAAAATGTTTGACCCACAAGGACAAAGTGCTGTTCATTCTGAAGGAGTTAAGAGCTAAAGTACTGTGGGGTAAGAGTATGCCTGCAAAGGTCTGAGGAAAGTAAATAATGAATAATAAACCACTATGGTTGAATTGGGATACAGCTGACATGGAAGAAAGGTAGGTAGTACTAAACCTCTTAGTGTTCAAGGCCAGACATTGTCAAGTGTTCAAGGCCAGACTTTGTCAAGTGTCCAAGGCCAGACTTTGTCAAGTGTCCAAGGCCAGGCTGCCCTGGACAACCTGGTTTAGTGGAAGATGTTCCTGCCCATAATAGGGGGTTGGAACAATCTTTAAGGTCCCTTCCAACCCAAACCATTCTGTGATATGATGATTAAGAAAGGAACCTACAAAAACTTAACCATTACCTTAATGGTTTCCACAAACTTATGTGATAGCCCTTGCCACTTACTTGGTATGTGTTAAAAACAGTGTTCCATTTAGAGTAATGAAGGAATTAATTCTAAAATTTTCATTCATGTTATTACAATATTGGATATCCCAGCTGCTGATTGAAAAATTTAATGTGAGGAATATAAAGATTGATCTTAAAAAGTCTCATGAGAAAAACAGATTTTTTTTCAGGAAAATAAGATGTGTTTGATAGTTGTTATTTTTCTGCATCCTGTATCAGAAGGTTGTAATAAATTTGACAATTGCTAAGGTTACATTTCCTTGTTAAGAGTCAGCATGCAAACTGATATTAATAGGAGTAATGATTTTCAATGCTTAAAAAGTCAATATAGTATGGTTCTCTCACTGGCAGAGTAAAACATGTTTCAGAGACACTAGTGTGATATTAATCTACACAGATCACCATCTGACTATGACTACTTAACTACTTTAAATTAAAAATTTAAATATCTTCAACATATTTAAAAAGAGAGATGATTAACCATCCAGCACACTCTGACTTTCTGTGCAGAACAGCAGCTAATGATTTCTCAAGTGGCAGTGGCTGAAGTCTTACAAGTTTAAGGGGATGCATGCTACGTAATCTTTTTTGCAGCCTTGATAAATTCAGGATAAATGGCTTTAAACAGAGATTGGTTGCCACAGTCACTGGGAGGATGCAGGTTGTTGTCCAGTAGGTAGGAGAAGGTGGTCTAGCACCACTAGCACAACCAAGAATTTTGGCAAGAGGGAGGTGGAGTTAAGCTAAAGAGGGAGGTAATTTCGCTGGAAAATCTCTTGGGATAAGAACAGCAGGTGGAGACCTTTAAAAGTGAAAGAAATTCCGGGGGAGCGTGGGACAGAAGGGTGAGGTTTTGTACAAAATGTGTGTTCTTGACTTCGTGGGCACTTTGATCCGTTTGAAAAGTCCGTATCATACCTCATTACATCTTTGTACGTATAAAGGCATACCTTTGACATACCACACTAAGTTTTTGAGCAGTAACAGCCTTGTCATTTTCTGCAGCTAAACACAGCTCTCAAATAAATCAAGTATCCTAAGTGAGCAGGTTTCGGTACATGAAGGAGAACAGAAGTTACCAGTGAGGCTCTCCCCTCTGTCATAAGTCATGACATGTTTTCCATCTCTCGTCTCACCATCTCATAATGTTCCAGGGTGAAATTCTACTCTTTCTGAAGCAAACAGGAGGTTTCACTTTGATTCCACCCAACCAGAATTTAATAATTTTGCTTTGTGTTTCCTTTAGTTGGGTTGGTTTCCTTCCTTCCTTTCTTCCAGTCCTACTGCAGCAAACTCAGTTAACTCAATTGCAAAAAACCTCCATCCAAACAAACAAACAAAAAACCCACAAAAAAACCCCAAACCAAACCAACCAACCAAACAAAAAAACCACAAACCCCACAAACCCACAAACCCCAAAAACAAAGCCAAACAACAACCAACCAAACAAAAACAACGAAAGACCCCAACAGGATAGTTAAGGATAGTTTCACATTATTGTTTTGATACTAGAAAGTCTCAGCTGATGTTTATACTGTTTATACTGTTCCTATAATATAAAATGAAAGATTAAATAAGGTAACTGTGGGCTGGGGGTTAAATTATGTGAAATTATGTATGTTTTAAAAAAACTTGAGGTTTGTCCCTGTTTTCCCTATTTACATTACCTTTGAACAATATTATAGGAAAGTCCAAGAATTTGTTGGACTTCTGCTACTTTCTGTATTAAATTCTACCATTTAATTTATAGATTAAAAAAAAGGATCATAATATCATGAAGCAGACCAAAGATTTCTGTTCCTGCTATCCTAATGAATGGTTTTTCACTGCTGGTTTGGTAACTCTTATACAACATGATCTGCTATACTGGTATCTATAGGGATACCTGCATAAGCAAAAGCCCCTTATGCCAGATTGAGGCTCTGAACTGTGATGTATGTAAATAGGTTGTTGCCAGCATCCACAGTTTTATCTTGGATATCAGTGCTGGGTTATTTTTAAATGTCCCAGGTTCATGGATAATGCGGTGACGAGAATCCTATTTTTCTTTGAGAATCAAGTACAAAATCAGCGAGTAAAAAGCAAAAGCAAAAGCCTGACCCTTACCCAGGACCTCAGAGGAAACACAGTTGCAGCTGCAGGTTTAGCTCAAACAAATGCATGAGTTAGTTAAGAAGGCTCTGTGTGCCTTAGTAGATTAAAGGTGCCTATAAGGGTTGTTTTCTGGAGGTTCAGAGATTTACAATACAACCAATTTCCTATATACTTGGTATCATAGTGATAACCCCTCAAAAAGTCCCATTGTACCCCAAATACAAAGGACTAAGCTTGTTTTTCATGCCTCAGGCTTTTTCCACTCTTGTAACTGGTCATGTTGCTCTTTTTGTTATGATCTTACACTCTTTTTTTGTTCCTTGGGTTTTGATTTTTTGTCCCTGATGTTTTAGTTGGGAATATCAAAGAGGAAGTCAGGCAAAAATACCAGGAGGCCTGTGTGGATGAACAAGGAGCTCATGGACAAACTCAAACACAGAAAAAGGAAAGCTACAGAGGGTGGAAGCAGGGACAGGAAGTAGACAGGAATACAGAGAAATTGTCTGAGCAGCCAGGGATCAGACTGGGAAAGATGAAGTCCTGAATGAATTAAATCTGGCTAGGGGTATCAAGGGCAACCAGAAAAGCTTCTATAGATACGTCAGTGATTAAAGGGAGACAATGGAAAATGTTCTCCCTCTCCAGAAGGAAACAGGAGACCTCATTTACTGTGAATTACTGTGAATTTGCTCCAGTCACACTGCTCAAGTTGCAGAAGACAAGGGCAGGGAGTGAGAGAATGAAGAACTGCCCGCTGTCAGAGAAGATCAGGTTTGAGAGCATCTGAGGAAACTGAGAATGCACAAGTTCATGGGACTTGTGTGGATCTTGAGAGAACTGGTGAAGGAAGTGGCTAAGCCACTATCCATTATATTTGAGAAGTCATGGCACTTAAGTGAAATTCCCACTGAGTGGAAAAGGGGAAGAATAACACTCATTTTTAAAAAGGGAAATAGGAAAGACCCGGAAAACTGCAGGCCAGTCGATCTCATCTCACTTCCAGGCAAAATCGTGGAATGGATTTTCCTGGAAGCTGTGGTAAGGCACATGGAAAATAAGGAGGTGATTGGTGACAACCAACATGGTATCACTAAGGGCAAACTACGTCTGATAAATTTGGTGGCCTTCTATGAGGGGGCTAGAGCAATGATGGATGAGGAGACAGAAGTAGACACCACCTACCTGGACCATTCGGTGGACAAGGATTTGGCTGGATGGACACAGTCAAAGGGTTATGGTCAATGACTGTTTTAGTTGTCCAAGTGCTCAAGTTGTGATCCAAGTGGAGAGCAGTGGTGTCCTCAGGGGTCAGTATTGGGGCCACTGCTGCTCAACATCTTTGTCAGAGACACGAACAATGGGATTGAGGGCGTCCTCAGCACATTTGCCAACAACACCGACCTGTATGGTGTGGTCACTTGCTGGAGGGAAGGGATGGGCCATCCGGAGGGATCTGAAAAGGCTTGAGAGGTGGGACCGTGTGAACCTCACAAAATTCAACAAGGCCAAGTACCGGGTGCTGCTCCTATGTCAGGGCAACCCCAAGGACAAACACAGGCTGGGCAGAGAATGGATTGAGAGCAACCCTGAGGAGAAGGCCTTGAGGGTGTTGGTGGACAAGAAGCTTAATGTGTGCACTGGCATCCCAGAAAGCCAAATATGCCCTGAGCTGCATCAAAAGCAGTGTGGGCAGCAGGTCAAGGAGGTGATTCTCTCCCTCTAATCTGCTTTCATGATACCCCACCCGAACTGCCGCATCCAGTTCTGGAATCCCCAACATAAGAAGAGCATGGACCTGTTGGAGCAGGTCCAGAGCAGGTCACAAAATGCTCTGAGGGTTGAAGCACCTGTGCTATAGAGACAGGCTCAGAGAGCTGGGGTTGTTCAGCCTGGGTAGACCTTAGAGCCCCTTCCAGTCCCAAAAGGGGCTTATAAGAAAAATGAGGACAAACTTTTGTCAGGTTCTGTAGCGATAGAACAAGGAGTTATATGTTTAAACTAAAAGAGGACAATTTAGGTTAGCCATAAGGAGGAAATTCTTCCCTGTGAGGGTGGTGTGGCCCTGGCAGAGGTTGCCCAGAGAAGCTGTGGCTGCCCCATCCTTGGAAGTGTTCAAGGCCAGGTTAGATGGGACTTGGAGCAACCTGGGATAGTAGAAGGTGTCCCTGTCCATGGCAGGGTGTCTGGAACTAGATGACCTTTAAGATCCCTTCCAACTTGTATCATTCTACGATTCTGTGATAATATTGTAATCCTTTAAATTCTGTAATTACTTAATACTATACTAGGATAATATTGTAAATACTTAATACAGATGGGAAAAAAAAATACAAACACAAGTTTGGCTTATTTTTTCAGTACAGGATATCATTTCTGTCTGTTAAGAAGTGTCCAGTTATTTCATTTC
Source organism: Chiroxiphia lanceolata (assembly GCF_009829145.1). Lineage (NCBI taxonomy): Eukaryota > Metazoa > Chordata > Aves > Passeriformes > Pipridae > Chiroxiphia > Chiroxiphia lanceolata. Next base: position 4,449,186 of record NC_045671.1, on the reverse strand, counting down.
TGCTGTGTGCATAAGCCACTAAGGGCAAAAATACTACACTGGCCACGGTTTGTTTCTGGAGGAAAGACAGTCAGATTCCACTATCTAATTAGAGTGCTGATAGCTCTTTCTGATGTCTGTAGAACTCTTGGAAGAACAACTACCAGTTCATTGATGTGCTAATACAGACCAACAGATAACACTTTCTGTGATTTTAGATACAGCTGGAAGGCACAATTAACCAGCTGTGTCCTCTTTAAGTGTTTGGTGCTCCAACATTGACTTGGAGATATAGCTTAGGACCTGATAATTCACTGAATGGAATCCAATAACTGAGGCATTACTAACAAGCTGAGATGCCAAATAAGTGTGAAAATACTGTGTCATCTTACCACTCTTTCTTGATTTTAAGAAAGATGATTTAGAACTATTTTCCTATAATAAGCCTACAATTTGAATAAGCTTTTTACTTCTCCTTCCATCCCTGGATTCTTTCATTTATTTTTTGCATTACAGAAATGTAGAGGAAACATGATCTTTTTACAGACACACATAAAAATACAAAACACTTTGAAATACGAATTTTCATTCTATTGTATGAAGTAGAAACGCAGACCTTTGAATAAGCTGGCACGCAAAGACACCTGCCCTTTGAAAGGAAATGTTACCATCAGCTTCATGTGGTCAGCTGGCAAAAGTGAATCAGAAGACACAATGAGCAAAAGGATCTGCTTAAAGGCAGAGTCACTGATGTGAAAATATAAAGAGAGTTCCAGTTGTCTGGACACATCTGCTGGGTCTGGCTGTTGAAGCCTTCTCTTTGGCTTGAGAAGAGGCAGCAGTCACCACGAGGGAATCAGCTAAATTATAAATCTAGGGAAAATAAAATGGGATTTAGTGACACTGCATGCCAAAACACAAAGGGCAGCTCACTATGGAGCCAGAAGAATTTGCGCACCTGACTTGTCTATGGGACGGGAAGGAAGGTTCAAAACAGTGTTTGGGGCTCTTCTCACTTGATGTTGCACAAACACATAGTGCAAAACTGAGGCAACCTCAAAAAGATTAGCACTGAAATTAAAAAGTCAAACCCTTAGAACCTCTCTTTCATGGATGAGAAATAAAAAAAGTGATGACACCTCTAGATTCCTGTATTTTCTTGACCTCGGTCCTGATTTCAACATGAAAGCTCAGATAGTCCAAGCTACCTAAATTTTCCTCATGTTCTGCTTTGTATGAGGAGCAAGGAGAAAGATGTCAGCAAAAGGTGCAGATCAGCTCTTGCTCTACCTCTGCACACAGAATAGATGCAATGAGCCTGAGCCACTTAACCCTGAGGTATTTGATCCAATTTCACTGTAACTGAGCTCTGCGCTCCTAAAAGAGCAGAGATATAGCCAAAAAACCCTAAACACTGGAGATTTGTAGTTTAGAAGACACCTTCTGGACTGGGACACTAAGGGCAATTTTAACTGTGAAACTAAATATTTTCCTACTTCATAGAATCTTAGAATCACAGAATGATTTGGGTTGGAAGGGATCATAAAGATTATCTCATTCCACCACTCCTGCCATGGGCAGAGATACTATTCACTAGATCAGGTTGTTCAGAGCTCCATCCAACTTGACCTTAAATCCTTCCAGAAATGGGGCATCCACAGCTTCTCTGGGCAACCTGTGCCAGGGCCTCACCACCCTCACAGTAAAGTTTTTTATAATACTTAATCTAAACCTACTCTTTTTCAGTATTGTCCTGTCACTATATAATTTTGTAAATAGTCTTTCTCCAACTTTCTTGTAGGTTCCCTTCATGAACTGAAAGGCTGCACTGAAATCAACCCAAAGTCTTCTCTTCTGCAGGCTGAACAATCCCAGTTCTCCCAGCCTTTCCTTGTAGGAGTGGTGCTCCATCCCTCTCATCAGCTTCGTGTCCTCCTCTGGACATTTTCTAGTGGATCCAAGTATTTCCTGTGTTGGGACTCCAGGGCTGGAGGAAGCACTGCAGGCGGGGTGTCACCTGAGCAGGGCAAAGGGGTAGAATTACCTCCCTCACCTGCTACCCTTACTGTTGGGGATGAGCCCAGGACATGTTTGGCTTTCTGGGCTGTGAACATTGTGCACATTGGCAGCTCATGTCCAGTCTCTCATCCACCAGCACCCCCAGCCCTTGTCAACAGGGCTGCTCTCGATCAGTTCACCCCTCAGCCTGAACTGATGCTGAGGGCTGAGCCAATTGAGTTATCTCCACATTAAAAAAGCCAGTGTATGTGTAGGGGTCTACATGTACCTCCTGTTACAATCAGTGGTGGTTTAGAGCTTAGTTATAGAATCATAGAATCACAGAATAGATTGGGTTGGAAAAGACCTCCAAGATCATCAAGTCCAACCCCTGATCCAACTCCAATTACTATATCATGGCACTAAGGGCCACGTCCAATCTCTTTTTAAAAACCTCCAGGGATGGTGAATCCACCACCTCTCTGGGTAGGCCGTTCCAATGCCTGATAACCCTCTCTGTAAAGAATTTCTTCCTAACATCTAACCTAAACCTCCGCTGGTAGAGCTTGAGCCCATGTCCCCTTGTCCTATTGTTGGTTGCCTGGGAGAAGAGACCAACCTCCACCTGGCTATAACCTCTCTTCAGGTAGTTGAAGAGAGTGATGAGGTCGCCTCTAAGCCTTCTCTTCTCCAGACTAAACAACCCCAGCTCCCTCAGCCTCTCCTCATAGGACTTGTACTCGAGTCCCTTCACCAGCCTCATTGCTCTTCTCTGGACCCGCTCCAGCACCTCAATGTCCTTCCTGAACTGAGGGGCCCAGAGTTGAACACAATACTCAAGGTGTGGCCTCACCAATGCAGAGTACAGGGGAAGGATCACTTCCCTGCTCCTGCTGGCCACATTGTTCCTGATCCAAGCCAGGATGCCATTGGCCTTCTTGGCCACCTGGGCACACTGCTGGCTCATGTTCAGCCTCCTGTCGATCAGCATCCCCAGGTCCCTCTCTGCCTGGCTGCTCTCCAGCCACTCTCTGCCCAGCCTGTAGCACTGCAGGGGGTTGTTGTGGCCAAAGTGCAGGACCCGGCACTTGGTCTTGTTGAACTTCATTCCATTGGAATCAGCCCATCTCTCCAGTCTATCCAGATCCCTCTGCAGAGTCCTCCTGCCTTCCAGCAGGTCGACACTCCCTCTCAACTTGGTGTCATCTGCAAATTTGCTGATGATGGACTCAATCCCCTCATCTAAATCATCGATAAAGATGTTAAAAAGGACTGGGCCCAGCACTGACCCCTGGGGAACACCACTGGTGACCGGCCGCCAACTGGATGCAGCTCCATTCACCACCACTCTCTGGGCCCAGCCCTCCAGCCAGTTCCTAACCCAGCACAGAGTGCCCCTGTCTAAGCCGTGGGCTGCAGCTTTTCCAGGAGTATGCTATGGGAGACAGTGTCAAAGGCTGTGCTGAAGTCCAGATAGACCATATCCACAGCCTTCCCCTCATCCACCAGGTGGGTCACCTGATCGTAAAAAGAGATCAGGTTGGTCAAACAGGATCTACCCCTCCTAAACCCATGTTGGCTGGGTCTGATCCCTTGTCCATCCTGTAGCTGCTGTGTGATTTCACACAGGATAATCTGCTCCATAACTCTGCCAGGCACCGAGGTCAGGCTGACAGGCCTGTAGTTACCAGGGTCAGCCTTGCAGCCTTTTTTATGGATTGGGGTGATATTTGCCAACTTCCAGTCATATGGGACCTCCCCAGTGAGCCAGTGTTGGAAGATGATGGAGAGCAGCTTGGCAAGCTCTTCTACCAGCTCCCTCATTACCCTAGGATGGATCCCGTCTGGTCCCATAGACTTGTGAGGATCCAGATGACTCAGTAAGTCACTAACTATTTCCTCCTGGAATACAAAGGGACTATTTGGTTTCCTATCTCTGTCTACCAGCTCCAGAGGCCAATTGCCTTGAGGGCCACCTGTCCTACTGGTAAAAACTGAGGCAAAGTAGGTGTTAAGTACCTCAGCCTTCTCCTCATCTCTATTAACTATGTTTCCCTCCAAGTCCCTCAAAGAATGGAGGTTTTCTTTGCCCCTCCTTTTGTGTTGTTCATACAACAGCCAGAACTATCGGAGGTGTCTTTGGGTGTTGTCTAACTGACTTTCAAATGCTGCTGAAAAAATGGTCCCAGACTGCAGATGCTATCCTCTACAAAGGTTTCAGGTCACCAGAGACCTGTATGTAGATTCCTAAGGCGTGACACCATGACTGCTTTGGTGAATGGCTCAATCTACAAGGACTATATTACTAAGCAGATCCCCAATGACCTGTGAACATCTGCATTTAGGTGTCTTGCTCTTGAAAGGAATCTCATGCAGATTAGAATCAGTCTTTTGAAACAGGAGGTAGTTTGTGAATTCATTAGCATCTCAGTGTTTTCAAAGGATTTCGAAAAATAAAATGTGCTTTTCATTGTTTCATAAAACAAGCTGTATTTAATTACTCACTTGGAGTTCAGCCTCTAACAATCATTTCTAGAGGTATCCTGACAATAATTCTCCTCTACAGGGAACTGCTTTTGTTGTCTTAATAAGATTACACCCACATTATTTCAAAGGCAGCCCTAAGGTCTACTTTGCCAGCTGTCCCCAATGTCTACTGTTACTTGGGACTAGTGGTTAGGTTTCAGATGACCACCTGGTGCAACAGGAGAGAAAACCTTAAATTTGACTGCAGAGTTTAACTGCTCTCTGGTGCAACATAAATGGAGCTTCAGAAACTAAGACATAGGTTGTCAAAGCCTACTAGTTCCCTAAACGCACACAGCTGAGGATTTATTCCCACACCAGCTGACTAGCTGTTGGAGGGCAAGGACTTAATTCTTAATCTCAGACTCCTTCTTATTCCTTTCTTCTTGACCCAGAGCAGACCCATAAGTGAGCTGTAAGGTAAAGAGTAGCTCTTACTATGCATAATTTCTTTTTGTAGGCTATTCACCATCACTGCCAGCCAAAAATGAGTGGCTTGTGCCTATAAGAGATGACACAAAAGCATAAAGAATTCTCTGTTTAACAATAATTTTGATTGAAATGTCAAAAGCTTATTCACTGCTTTGCATCAAACCTTGAAAATAATTGGCGTTTATGAAGAGAAAGCCACGATGCAACAGTGGTTACCTGGGTGATTTCAGAGTCAAGTTGACCACCTCTGTGGGGTTTAAATACCTTTTCTTCAAAGGCAAGTGACTATTTGCCGTGTTAGTCCACCGCTCCAATAAGCTCCACCTTTGTTTGTGTCGATGTGTTGCCAAAGCACGCCCTCAGCAAGACACATTTCTGCCTTTCAGTGCTGCATGGCTGGCAGAGTAACAGCTGTGTCCCCAGGGAAGAGCCACAGACATCACACAGAGAGGAGGAACATGAGGTGCATCCCAAAGTCCTAAATGCTAGAGAGAAGAGAGAACTGTAAGGTTACCTCGCCTCATCCCTCTATTCATGCAGGATGACTTCCTGTTATATAGTCTCCAATCTAACTGGAAATGTGCAGGCCCGAGGTCTTCATCTCTCCTAAGGGGGCAACTGTTGCAGAGGCTAAGATGTTAGAACACTGAGTGAAGATATAATTTCAGTTTGGAAAGATGGGAAACAAGAAAGAAAGTAAAAAAATTCCACGGTGTTATACTTTTTCAGGTACTGAACTATTGGCAATATTTATAAGTGGTTTGAAGAAAGTAGAAGTCACGACTGTCTTCATAGAATCTTTAAGGTTGGAAAAGGCTTCTAAGATCATTGAGTCCAACCATCCATTAACCCATCAGTGCCATATTCACCACTAAACCACACCCCCCAGTGCCACAAACACACATCTTTTGAGCACTTCCAGTTGTGGTGATGTGATTCCACCACTTCCCTGGGCAGCCTGTTCCAATGCCTGACCACTCTTTCAGTGAAGAAGTTTTTCTAATATCCGATCTAAACCTCCTCCTGGCACAACTTGAGGCTGTTTTCTCTTGTTGCATCACTTGTTACCCAGGAGAGACTGAACCACATCTGTCTACAACTTCTCTTCAGGTAGATGATAGAGAGCGATAAGATTCCCCCTGAAATCTCCTTTTCTACAGTCTAAAATACACCTTATATGTACCTTACTTGACATGAAAAAAATATACACCAGGTAATTGTGGGGAACAGTGACAGAGACATGGAAAACAGGGATTCTGATGAATATGAGATATGGAAATCTGAACTCGAAGACTTAGAAGAAACCTGTGGAATTTCTAGTAATGCTACCTCTTCTACCTTCAGAGACTGATAGGGTCGTTGGACTAAATGTGAAAGTCATGCTTTGTAGTTTGTCTTTTACCCTTTCTAGGTACACTCTTTTTTATTAAGTTTGAAAAATCCCTCATGGTCTGTGCCCTTGTTCTTCTCCTTGTTGCTGATTGGTTCCCATTTGGTGCAATGAACCATTCCCCCCTTCCATGTATGGTAGTCTCCACCCAGTTATTAATACAACCCTCCCCTTTTTTCCCTTATATGGTCCTGTTTAGAATGCTCCGCCCTTGCTTCACCCCTTTTTCCAGAGAATTCCCTCAAAACCCTACATAAGTCCCTGTCCCCTGTTACTAAAGGTTCACTCTGTTCCACCTCTACTCTGACTGCGACCATTTGTTCCTTAGACTGCAACAGGTAATATTGTCCACTTCTTTTCAGCAATTATTTACAAATATTTCATTTGCTTCTGACTTTCTGAGCTTGGTGTAGGTGTATGTAAAAATATGAAGGATATTAAGAGGATGGTAAGAGTTTGGGTTAACCAGGAACACAGAAAGATCAATTTCAGACTTTTACTGGACCACCAGGAGAGAGGAAAGGATGAGAAAGAACTTTGCATGGCCTGTTTGGAAGAAAAACTGCCAGAAAACTCCAAATAAGAGGAAAAGAAAATACCCCGAACAACCAACAAAAAACCTCAAACAAAAACCAAAAAGCCCTAAATGAATACCAAGCTGCGGAACTGGAAAAAGAGATTGAGAAGGAAGAAGAGTTACCAGTATTTCTTCAGACAATAGTCATTAAAGCAGGAGTAAAGAAAGATTTGGCTCAGAGGAAGAACCACAGCAATAACATCAGAAGAACTCTCTGATGCTGAGAACCTCAATGTTCATAGATAGTATTTTTCATGAGTGTAAAGGGAAGAAAAGCAGGCAGATAGATAGAGAAGGATAATGATTCATTACTTTTCACATGAGACTGTAAAGAATGACTGAATATACCTGTATTTACCACATTTGTGGTGGGTTTACCCTGGATGCCAGGTGCCCATCAAGCTGCTCTAACACTCCCTTCCTCAGCTGAAGAGAGGGGAAGAAAATAAGATGAAAAATTCCTCATGGTTCAACACAAATCTCAGCCTGATGCAATACAACACTTTAAACAGAAAGTTAGGGAGAAAGGTTGCAACTACAGCATATCAAATTCATAAAACCATAGGAACTGAGCTCAGTGAAGTCAAAGAAATTTGAGGAGCAATGGTGATGGTAAAAGAGAAAGAAGGGAAGGTCTTGTGCACTTGTAATCGCAGGTACACAGCACCTTCTTTTCCTCTTTTTTATCCTCAGTATCACAGGTACATACCTGTAATCACAGACAAAGACACTTCTAAGTCCACTTTTTAGTACAAAAATACTTCAGGAGGACAGCATGTCAGTTTAAATGTTAACAAAAAAACTAAAGAGGAAAAAAAGTAGAACTAAAATTTCAGAACTAAAGAGATGTGAAAACTACAGCAGCCAATTCTTGACTCAGTTTCTTTCATTCTATGCTTTTAAGCACAAGTTTTATGAAGTGAGATTTCAGCTGTGCATTTTCATAGAGACCTGTGCTGTGACTCAGATGACTACATATGTACTCTCAAACAACCATCATGAGCCTTGTGGTGTTATGGGAATGTGGCCACCCAAGGGATAGGACAGCTTTGGATGGTATGCCCAGAGCTCGTGACAGGGTCTTGAGAAAAGAAAGCCTTCAAGATGACAGATATGATTCTTGGGTTTTAAATTATATGTTGGGCAGACATGGGAATTAATTCTTGGGAGAACGGTCTAAGGGCACCTTTTTGCAACACTAGGCGACATGAGCAATCATAAAAACCTTTTCTTCACAAAGAAAATTACTGATGAAGGGGTCGGCTCTAATGGAGTAATTGCAACATTTGCAAAACTGAAGAAAAACAACTCATTGATCCTGATCCCACTTTCATCCACAAGGCAGCAAAAAGTCAAGTTGCAGATTGCTGTATTAGCTGGCAAAGAGCTTGATTTGCCTTAGTATCCATTTTGGAATAACTATTCTTATTGGAATTCTGTCTGACTGTGCAAGGTGAGATGGTTCAATTATTTAATCATGCCATCACTCTCAATTTGAAAGGCCAGTGCTAGAGCAAATGTGCTTTCTGTTTAATTTATACCAATACTTAACCTAGTTGGTCTGCTCCCTGTTTACGTGTCTTCAGTAATGTATCAGAATGTAATGGATATTTCCTCCATTTTTATATCTGTCAAATTTTATGAATCTGATATTCCATGGGTGGCTCTGAGTATGAAGGCTTTGTTCATGTCTGTGTGCTTTTCCACAGACACAAGAATTGTGAGGGAGTGATGGTAAAAAAAGATATCACTCTAAGTCTACCCTCTTTCATATCAAGAGACAAAGATTTGCAGTTTCAGTACACATCTGCAATTCATTTATAAATGCTGATTATTTCCATAGTAATTTGTTTCATTTTTGCAAGTATGTTAGCTTTCTCTCAGTATCCTAGTGAATAGAAACCTTTCAAATACATATTTTGTCACCCTGTGTTATAGAGTCTAACAACACTTAGAGCTTTTGCTACAGACCTTCTAAGAATTTTTTGATGGCCATTTAAAGTTTGAGTCTTCTTATAGATGTAAAATGTTAACAGCAGAAATCAGGACAAGAAGACAAGAAAAGACGTTTTTTGTTTTGTTGGTTGGTTGGTTTGTTTAAATTTTTTTTATAATGTTTGTTTGTTGGGGGTTTTTTTGTGTGTGTTTTTTAATTGTTTGTTTGTTGTTTTGTTTGTTTTTTTTTTTTCCTAGAGAATATCCTTTATTTTAAGCCTACTTATTCAAATTCCTCATAGAAAAATTGAACAAGCACCAAGGTCAAATTAGAAGGTGTATGGAAAAATCTCACAAGTGGGTGATGAAATATCTGCTGTGCCATTTTATGTTTCTGAAATAATCTTGGTATTTTCCAGAATTAGCTTTGCACAGGATCTGGAATAACTTTGCTCAACCAACCTCAAAAGACTGTTCATTTGGACAGGATAGTAAAGCTTCCTGAAATATTTTTCTTAGAAATAATGGGGAAAAAAATGCAGTCCCAGTGTAATCAAAATTTGTCTTTACATTATGTGAACACTCTTTCAGAGAAATTGCAAGGAAGGAGTTGAGTGAAGGGATGAAGCTCTGACAATATTTTGGCACCCCCTTTAGACATTTTGGAGTGAAATGTTTTGAACATGTTTTTGAAGGAACTGTTCAAAGCTATGTTTCTTCCTCTATATTATAGTTTTCTAAAAAAATGTTGAAATCTAAACATTTCAAAACATTAAAAAGTATGACTTTGAAGGGATCTTCCTAATGTTTCAGATTCATTATAATTTTAAGAAAACATACTGAAATCCTGAAAGGAGTGTGAAGGGATGATACTTTTGCACAGCATCACTTCCCAGAGACAATGACTGGTCTCCAAATCTCAAAGCACTCAACCAGCCGCACTCTAAATGGTAGTGGTCTTTCTTCCCATACTGTTCTTTATGTAAATGGAAATGACTGGAGTTATATCTCTTCAGTTGTGACATTACTTTACCTACAACTCCGTTTTTTTCTGACTCCAGGACTGTTTTATTCTACATCTGCTCTCTCTGCTTTCTCAAACAAAATTGGCGAGGCACCACAGGGAATAGATTGGAGATTATTAGCTACAGGAAGTCAAGTGAAATAGTGCTCAAAAGGTCTGTACTCATACACCATTTATTTCTGAAAAATCCTTATTAAAAAAAAATAAAACCAAAGCAGACTAAGGCTGTGATTGAAGAAGAATGCTCAACTTCAATATTCTCCAGTGAGGTGACAGACAACAATTTGCCCTCTAATTTTAATACTTACTGTGCTCTCGTTTGAGGTACGACATAAATCTTAATTTCTAACTTTTATGAAAATAATATTCAGGCAGTATGCTTTCTCACAGCAATCTACCTGTCTACCACGCTGGGCCTCCAGTGCTATGCAGCACATGGGAGCAGGACCACTGTGTTACTCTTTAACACGGTGAGAAAGACACAGGGAATGCATATTTCAGTAAAACCAGTATGTCAACTTATGTTAGGACCAGCTACATGATCTCAGACCAGTATCACGTGATGGAAAAGCTTTTGTGAGTGCACCAGGGTCACACCAGTGCAATGTGAGTTCAAAGGAAGTTTCAAATAATATTTACTAAGGGACAGGGAACAGAGGCTGCAGCTGTTTGCCCAATAAAACAAATTCAATATCCGAATGAAATTGGAACATATAATCAATATTGGTCTAGTGAGAAAAGAAACAATAATCTTATAGCTCATTGGAAAAGGTGTAGCTTTGTTCACCTCCTGGTCATGCTGCAAAGCTATCTGTTTTACTTCCATCCTTTTTTGTTAAAGATTTTGAGGAGGACATAGATTGAGCTTGCTGTGCTGCAGTGCCAAAGTATTTTTGGTTGTTTTTTTGTTGATACTATTATTTCATAGTAATGAAATTATTTCATAAGAATAAGTGTACAGGAAGGACTACAGAGGAACAAGGAATACAGAACACTGGTTTTGCAGAAAGAAATGAGCCTGTATAATAGAACCACATCATTATAAAGGCAGACCAGTGGAAATGACAACTTCAAGATCAAATGTTGGGGAAACTGTCCACAGACTTACAACGGATTTTAAGTATATGGCAAAATTAATAGAAAAAAGGGAGACCTTTCTCCATCAAAAGACTGGTAATTTTATGCAGATGATGAGGGGACTGTAACATCTCTCTCGTGAGGAAAGGCTGAGGGAGCTGGGCCTGTTTAGTCTGGAGATGACGGAGAGGGGATTCTTGTCAAAGTCTGTAAGTATTTGAAGGGAGGGTGTCAAGAGAATGGAGGCAGGCTTTTTCCAGTTGTGCCTGGTGACAGGATAAGGGGCAATGGGCAAAAACTGAAACACAGGATGTTCCATCTGAATATGAGGGAAACTTTACATTGAGGGTGTCAGAGAACTGGAACAGGTTGCCCGGAGGTGTTGTGGAGTCTCCTTCCCTGAAGGTATTCAGAAGCCACCTGGATGTGATCCTGTGCAACCTGCTCTAGGTGAATCTGCTGGAGCAGAAGGGGTTGGATGAGTTGATCTTTAGAGGACACTTCCAGCCCAAACCATTCTGTGATTCTGTGATTAACTCTCAAGGGAGATGGCAGCATAAATGCCCAAGGAACATACATCAGAAGAACTGTTAAGTGTAAGACTTGCTGAAGCAAAGTTGAGAGAAAAGAGGTAAACTTAGTGATCTAGGCATATTTCTTTCCTACATCTGTACTTCTCATTTTTCTATGAAATTTGACATAATGCGTGATTTCTATAAGTGTTTCTTTTTTATTTCCAGTCCTTCCCTCTACCTTGAAGTGAATTGTATTCTCCTGAGATACTTTAATACCTAAGAATCGAGTTAACCATTACATTTCATCCTTAAATTCAGAGTCAAATGTGGATTTAAAGGTACTGTTGGAAGCTCTTCAACTCCTGGGAGCTCTTACTTTGAAGAATAAAACAGCTTTAGAATGAAGTGAGTGACACAGTGCAGGTAGACCAGAAAATGGAAATTTGAGATGAGAATTTGAGATGGGAAGCAAAACTGGTCACGAAGGTCTTGATTGGAAAGCAGAGACAGGAGGAATGAGGAAACAGAGAGCTGAGAACGTGGAGGAAAAAGAGAAGAAAATATCAGGCTGGAGTAAAAGAGGATGAAGTAAAGGAGGAATGCCAGAGAGGGGCCTAATACTTACTCTATTTAAGAAACAGAACAAAATGAGGATAGCCTGTTGTTTTAATTGAACATCTTGTCAGTCTCAAGCGTGAGTTTCACTACATTTACTAAGAAAATAGAGGTTCTTTGGGTTTTTTTTAGATACAGGAGTAAGACTTGATATCCACTGCTCTTGGAACAAAGTGACAAAATATCACATATGTAACCTTATCTCTGCAAAGCTTAGATTCCAAGCTTTTATTGGGTATGTGAGGCATTTCTCATGTTCTGTGGATGACAAGGATATTGCCTATTTATGTCTTTCTGCGCAGTATCTGTCACTGACTCTACATTTAACGATCATGGCTTTCAAAAATGGCAAAGTCTAAATGGCAAGGTGCAAAGTTTTGAGTTTTTCTGCTAGTGCACTTTGCATGCTAGTAGTGGAACAGGCATGATGCGTTCCAATCCTGAATATAGCCTGCATAAGAGATCAAAAGCAAAAAAAAAAACAAACCAAAATAACCACACTGCAGTAATATTTTCTGAGTGATGACTGTGAAACAACAGGTAAAAGTGCAGAAAATATTCACTGGCAATATATATTTCCAGTGGCCTATGAACACAGCAAGTACAAATACATAACAAAATTATATTCTGATTATTTTCCTTTAAATCGTTTTTTAAATCAGGCCCATTACTTTTCTTGTGTACATGGAAAATAACTGATTTTAAAAGATCATCTAAACCAGAAGGTTTGAAAATGAGTTCATTCTCTCAGCACAAATTTAGATGCAGTAGATGTTGTAAAGAATGTTGAAGCCATCAATAATCACAAAATTCCCCTCTGTATTCGCTGCCCTTTTTGGATTCCAAGCAGTTAAAACCTCTCTGAAAGTACACCATGCTTCCAAATGAGAGTTTCTAAACCAAGCCTCGAAGAGATCCAAATGTACCATTTAACATAATTCCTCATCTGATGCTGAGCCTCCACGGCGGGCTCGGTAACTGCCTCCCAGTCACTGAATGATAATGTAATGTGCAGTGGTGCCATTTGGAAATTTAAGTTGGAGTCAACTTTCAATAAGCCATTTCTCCTCTCTGATAGGAAGGTTTTCTTTCAAAATGGACCTATTTGTGTAAATTGCAGGCAGGCCTGACTACTTTGCACAGCTGAGGGAAAGCAGGCTGGTGCTTTTTATGGAGTGAGCTATCAGGTAGATGCACATTTGACACAGAGTGTGCTGAGTTATCAACTTTCTCCAAGGGCAATCATATATCTTGTGCATCCAGAGCCAAATTAAATCTGACATTTCATTTAAAGCCTGAGACATCCTAATGCTAAAGCAGAGCATGAGTGGTAAGAGTAGGAGGGTGTTCAGTTTTTCTGGATAGATGTTTCCATTCCTTCCCTACTTGTCTGGGTTGTAGATGAGGTCTAATTGCCCATCATCATCCTATATTTTAGCCAGATGTAAATCTCAGATTTAATTCTTTTCCAATGACACTCCTGCCTATGTTAGTTGTTGCCTGGCAATGTTAGGGAGGGCCAATCTGATCTAGCTTCAGATGGCATCGTAACCGGCGTTATTTATGTAGCACATTGTGAAGATTTCTTTGGTTATACCCACAGCTCTCACATCAACCCTGGTAGTCTGCAGATGGAAATGCAGTTCCCCGCATTTCTCAATCTCATTCTGTTCAAAAATCTTTATATCTCATTATAGGTGTTCATTGCAGCCAATCTTTTCATGCTTTCAACCTCGAATTAAAAAACAGACTCTTTTGCTGAGGTGGTGGATGCATAAAGGTCACCAGGATGGGTATGGCAAAGGTAGCATAAAGAACTTTTATCCTTCATTACAACCATGGAAATATTCAGTTCCTGGAGTGTTTTGTGCTATTTATTGAAATAGACTCATAAATTCTCAAAATTTACACAGTATCACCCAGGAATCACAGGATATAGCCTTTGTCTATGGAAGTAGGCTGAAATTCTGTGTTCATTCCAGCTTTATTATGTTATTTTCCAGTGAAAACTGGATCAACAGTGATGACCCAGTCCCAACAGAAACATCCACAGCAGAATGTAATTTTCTAGGTATTTCATAGCAAAATTACTTCTGTATTTTTATACCTCCTCAGCCATGCCATCCTTGGTCTGTTGTGAATATTATTGTATGCAGCATGATTATTATGAAGGAGTATTTTTCCTGATTAAGAATATTGTTCATGGCAGCAAATGCTATTGCTAAGGGTGAGGAGGCCCTTTATACATGCTTCTATTGTTTCCTTCATTATACTTTATTTCATGTGTCACAGGCAGGCACATCTCATACATCTTAATTATTTGATTATCTTCCAAGATGGAAATATCTTTCCTGCCTCTAAGGTGGGAGAAGTTGCAAGGAGCGGGAGATATTGTATGTAAGCAGAAACAGAAATAGAGGAAGTCACACCTTCTATGAAATTGTTTTCACATTTCCTTCCCTATTGATTTTTGAAAAGATGATAATTATTGTGGGTGTAGTTTGAGCTGCTCTCATTAGGAACTCATTGATTGTTAGCTATTATTATTTCTTCAAATCTTGAAACTGGGACTGAAAAGATAGAGGGAAAAATAGGGTCAATATTTTATTGTTAATTTGTTTGTTAATTGCACACTTTGGGCACTTTCCTGCCATTCTTTTTATTCTGATAAAAACCCTGGAATTTTTTTTTTACACACTGACCTCCTTGTTTTTATTAAGGTCAAAGAGGGAATGTTTATTCCTTCATGAAGAGCAGCCTTGGATTGATTGAAAAGAATAATAGCCCATTCAACCCTTTTATTGCAAAGTGGCCAGTCTTTCAATTGCATCTGCACTAACCTGCGTTGGAAAAAAGCAGAAGCAATATTATCCATTTAGCAACAACCTCCACCATTCTAAATTTTGCCCAAGAGGGCTTGTTCATTGTGAAGTTGTCTCTTCACATGATTTCCCGGAAAGATCAGGGAAACCTATGAAATACTGGTAAAATTACAAGTTCTCGCTTTTCCTGTGCTGACAACATTTGTCTCATTCTAAGGAATTTGGTATTGACTCACTCCACAAAGCCTTTCTGCCTATGCCAAAGGACTCTCCTCAGTTTTCACATTCCTGCTTTGCTGTCACTGCAAAGAACTTGCAGTTTTTAGCATACTCATACAACAGACCCTGGAGGTAGAATAAAGATATAATCCCCAAGTCCCACGTGGGAATCAAGAGAAGAAACTTGGCAAAGCCCACAAGGACACACAGATATTGTGTGCCCAGCTCCATGGTAGAGTTCCTAACAGAGTTCATTGCTCCTGTGGAGTGGTGGGAAAGGTTAGGCACCTACAATTAGGTTTCCAGGCAGTCAGTGCAGGTGCTGATGACACAAAAGACAACTCAGCCATCCCAAAAGTATATTGTGATCTCCTCCCACTGCTGGGTTTGGGAAACAAGCCTGGAGTCCTGCATGAGATCAAGAGAGGCTTCCCTAAAATATCCCAGCTTCAATTCTATCCCTGACTGGGAGATGCTCAAGCAGTTGTGTTTTTTTTTTTTTTTGCACCAAAGCATCTCTACATATATTTGTTTCCTTGCTCACTGACACCTGAAATCTCATGTCCTTTGCTACGAATGTGTACAGAAAGAACAGAAGCACACACACATTTTTGTCTTTAGAATCATTGAATCACATAGAGGTTCGGACTGGAAGGGACCTTAAAGATCATCTTGTTCCAACCCCACTCCCATGGGCAGGGACACCTTCCACTAGATCGAGTTGCTCTGAGCCCCATCCAACCTGGCCTTGAACACTTCCAGGGGTGGGTGTCCACACTTCTGGGGATGTGGCATCCATTCTTCCTAGGCTTGCCAAAAGCCTGGCATCTACTAGGAAAAAGGACTTAGGAGCTTGAAGCCCTTTCATAAAAAGAGGTGTGGAGGATCATTTCTATTCTGTCTGAGTGTGCAGAGCACAGAGCTGGCTTGGACCAGGATGTGGTGCTCCCACCAGCCTCATTAATGATGGAAATGACTGTGGCTGCTCAGCTCAGTGCTTGCTGCATGCTGGAGGCGTGTTCTGAGTACATCTGCAGGGCAAGGTTTTTCAGGAGATTTAAGCATGAAAAGATGAAGGAATTCTATTTTGAGTTTCCTGCTGATTTTTTTTTCTACTTTGGTTTGTCACAACAGGGAGAAATTAAATGACCTCAGTCCTTGTGTGCTCAGGCAATTAAATTCTATGTAAAGTTAAACCCTGGACAACCACATGCTTCTGTGAATCAGGTGCTGATAAATGGGGTTTTTTTGTTTTTTTTTTTTTTTTTCAAGGCCATGGAGACTATCTGCAACAGATCAAGAGATTTCATCCAGAGTTACTCACTCAGCCCTTGTCCTTTGCCCGACAAAAGCTGCCACTGCCTCTCCTCAGCTGCCAGCTTCCCTTGCTCCTTGAAGGATGGCCTGGCTTTTAAGGGCATGTCTACATTGTCAGCTGCAGACAGACACATGCTGTGCTCTGAACTGGAGCTGCCTTTCCCTAGATGCTGTGCAGAGATGTAAATGCCAAACTGCTTGCCATGCTAATGAGTCCAGCTGAGTGACATTGTGTCCTGCCGGGCTTTAGGCACACGCGTTTCTTCCAGGCAGAGCAGTGATGTAGTGATCAACATCCATCTTAGAACAACATTATTTTGTTTGGTGTCAGGGAAAGAAAGTATTAGAGAGACAAATAGCATTTAAAAATAACAAACAGCAGGAATATATATTTAGTCTTATGTTTCCAATTTGACATGTCACTCTGAGTCAAGTTAGATAGGCTTTGATCCCCCAAGAGGGACTTTTTTAATGTTCTAACAAAGCACCAGTTTTCTCACAGAGTGGAGCTTATGGTAGTGCTGTGGTTCCTTCTATTTTTTACTTGCATGCACAAGCCAACACTGAAAGCTTTAGGTTAATACCATCAGCATGAAATCTGATCTTGTTTCAAATCCGGACTGAGTAATACTAAATAAATATTCAGAGTGTAGGTTCTGTAAATATGACTCACCATGTTACTGCAGTTATAATTTTAGTGTTTAATTTGAGAATTAAGTGCTTTAAATCAAGCCTGGGGTACCCACAGACACTGCACTCTGTGAATCCAAAGGGATTTGTTGGCCTGGAGGAGAATGGATTAAAGCTGCTGTGGCTCCTTATTTGGAGTACTACCTCTTGAGTGACTAATAGAAAAAAAACCAATTTTCAATTTTCACTAGGTAATTCATCTGACTGTTGCCCAAACTACTCCCTAGAGAGAAACAGTTTTGGTAGAAAAACTATTTGTGAAATACACATCAATATACCAGACAGCTACCAAAAAAGGACTCAATTCCTGTGACACTTGTCACATTAATGAGCACAATTCATATTAGGAGTTTGACACTTCGAGTTAAAGTATTTGATTGGTCTTTTCTTGTTATTGTTATTTTCCCCAAACAAACCTTAGCATACGAAGTGTGCCTGTAATGACGGGGCACCTGTTTACAAATGTCTCAGTGTTACTTCTTGGATGAGTGCGTGGAAGCGTCATGTACAAAGCAGAGTGAAGCTCAGTCTGGCAGGAGGATTAAGCTATTAAATATTCTGTGAGCACAAAGACCTCTGTACCTGCTCTCTCCTCTGCACTCCTGCTTACCCAGCAGCAAATGTGTGTTCTGAATGCCACATCATATGCCTACGCACTCCTTCCCTGGGTTAGCATAATAAACGCCCTAAATCATATTACGCTGTGTATCAGTTGTTCAGTATTCAAGATCTGTTCCTTGCTAACCTAAAATTATGATTTATCCCTGCCTTTGATTTTTTCTATTGACTGCTAGCTGTTTCTGTAAGGTTACTGTGGAAACAGGAAGAGGATCCAAGGATAGCAGTTTGTCTGTGGCATGTCTGTGCATCCATATGTCACATCTATATGGCCTAGAGGTGTTGACATGTAAGAACAAACACTACATGAGGAAGGGTTTGTGAGTTAGGATGTTGCAGCAATCACTGCATTAAATACAAGGGGTCACAGTTGGCAAGCATCTCAAATGCCAGTTTTCCTGAAGGATGTTATGTGACTCCTTATTTTGGACTAAGAAAGACTATTCACTTCTGCAAAATACTGCAAAATAAAGCAGTCTTCTCTCAATTTCTTTTTCCCAGGTGGAGGGCAAGAAATCTTGATTCCTCTTTCACAGTAATATTTTGTCTTTGTCTCCACCACCTGCAAATCTCAAACAGTCTGTGTAGCCCTGTCCCCACCTTACAAATCAGGCAAAAGAGGCTCTGGATGCAGAGTGCCCAACTCTCTTCCCTTGGCTCCATAGTTCAGATCCTTGAATTGATCTCAGTGGGAAACCCAATCCCACACACAGCCTTGTCCAGATCCATCCTTCAGCATTAATTCCTCAGTTTCGCATGAATCGGGGGAAATAAGGATACTACCTTAACCATCAAGTCAATTCAGAGAATTGTCAGACTGACAA
Organism: Chiroxiphia lanceolata; assembly: GCF_009829145.1. Taxonomy (NCBI): domain Eukaryota; kingdom Metazoa; phylum Chordata; class Aves; order Passeriformes; family Pipridae; genus Chiroxiphia; species Chiroxiphia lanceolata. Next base: position 4,430,628 of record NC_045671.1, on the reverse strand, counting down.
TTCTCATCATAGTTTTAGGATGATCTATTTGTTTTTATTTGTTGAAATATCAAGTGATGAGGATAGGCTACTAAATATGAACTCTGAATGAGGAACAGAGTGGACACCTCTTAGTTTGGGATGATTGAGCCCAATTAACATTAGGTATCCTGTGATGAGATGAATTTCCTTCATAATGTAGAATGATTGAATGGATAGCTAAAAATTACCTTACCCTCTGACTAGGCTGGCCTAGGTCTGTGCTCTGGGTTTTTAGTGCTGTGAGCTCCTTTCAACTGCCAATATTCCCTGTATGACTTTTCTGGGAAGGTGACTGCAAATCCTGAAGGCAGGAGCTGTAAGTCTGAAAACACAGACATCATTTCCCTGATGGTGTTGAAGAGATTACCTGCTAAAGGCTTCAGAGAGGATGTTTTCCTGCACAGGGCAAAGAACATAAAAAGCCTTGGAATCCCAGAATATCCTGAGTTGGAAGGGACCCATAAAGATCATCAGTGTCCAGCTCCTGGCCTGACACAGGACAGCCCCAGGAATCACACCATGACAGCGTTGTTCAAACACTTCTTTAGCCTGGTGTTGCTTCCCTGGGGAGCCTCTTCCAGTGCCCAGACAACCTCCGGGTGAAGAATCTTTTCCTAATACCCAACCTAAGCCTCTCCTGACACAGCTTTGAGGCATTAAGACACAGCAGCAATCAGAGCTGGTGTACCAAGCTGGTAAGGGCTTAGAGAGGCTAGCAGAGACTGGCATTTCTTTCTGTGAAGCACTGCAAAAAAGGAAGATTTTGCTCAAAGGAAATGAAAGATAGAAAACGGCAGTGAGGGTGGGAATTTGCTGCAGAGCTCCTTGTTGCAGGCAGCCTGAATAATTTGTTGGAGCACACAAAGAATCAGTGGCAGAGCCCACAAAGCAGTCTCAGCTCTTAACCATCACTTAGATGCTGAAATTAGTCTCCTCGAAAGATGTATTCCAGTTTCATACATGGGAAACTGAGTTCTTTAGTAGCACAGACATCATCCTGCAGTGAAATCCTGGCAGCAAGATGGTGCTTGTCTTCTTTTCCATAATCACCCTGCCTCTGGGTAGATTTTGAAGTGGATACAACTGAAACCACCTCTCATTTTTTTGTGACAGCACTTGCTGAGTAATGTGTGTTGTAGCAGAAACAATAGATTCAGAAAAAAAGCAGAATGCGTCACCTTAGTATTAGTGGGATCCAACCTGTGCCAGTACCTCACCACCCTCACAGGAAAGAATTTCTTCCTAATATTTGAACTAAAGCCACTCTCTTTCATTATTAAGCCTTTCCCCATCGTTCTATCACTCCATGCCCTTGCCCAAAGTCCCTCTCTGGCTGTCTTGTTGCCTCTTTAGGTACTGGAAGGTGCTCTAAGGTCTCCCTGGAGCCTTTTCTTCTCCAGGCTGAAGAACCCTAATTCTCCCCACCAGTCTCCAGAGCAGAGACATTCATTCCCACAAGTGTACTGAGCTGAAACAGGCTAGCAAAGGCATACAAGGCGTATAGTGCTTTTGGAAAACTCCACAAAAGAGTATGGCGTAATAAACACTTGAACAAAAGCACCAAGATCAGTGTTTACAAAGCCATAGTCTTGTCTACTCTCTTATACGGTTCCAAATCATGAGTCATCTACCACCACCACCTGCGTCTCCTGGAACGCTTCCATCAGTGCTGCCTCCGTACAATCCTAAACATCCACTGGTCAGATTATGTGACCAATACATCTGTACTAGAGCAAGCAGCTGTCACAAGCATTGAGGCCATGTTGATGAGAACACAGCTGCGATGGGCAGGGCACGTCTCAAGGATGAAGGACCACCGCCTTCCTAAGATCCTGCTCTATGGTGAACTTGCCACTGTCTGCCACAGGAGAGGAGCCCCGAAGAAAAGATACGAGGACTCCCTGAAACAACATCTCAACCTTGGCCATATTGATCATCATAACTGATCTACTCTGGCCTCCAATCAGGAGGCCTGGAGACACACCATCTACAGTGTAGCTGTCTCCTCTGAGAACTCACGCAGGATCACTCTCGAGGAGAAAAGGTAACGCAGGAAGAACCGTGTCTTGCGGAATACACCACCTAAGGAGTCTTTCTGTTGTGCTTTCTGCAATTGGATGTCTGTCACGTATTGGCCTCATAAGCCACCAGTGTACCTGTAACAAATGTGGATAGTGCCTTCCCAAATCTTCGTTTGTGAAGCCCAGCCATGACATGACTGAGCTGAAAAGTCTCGCTTCAGTTCTCACCTACTTAGGATAAAAATTAAAGAGACAAAACAATAAACGGGTGTAAAGAATTAAGGGTCTCCTTTGAAAATCCCTTCAGGTTGGGGGTAAAGCCCGTTAAAAATTGCATAACAGTCAATGCAATTATAATTTTCATTTACAGCTTTAGGCACTATGCTACTATAGGTGATTTATAATGAAAAATTCTAATAAAAAAGTAATAGAATAATTTTCCTTACAGGCAGGATTCATAGACGAAAATTTGAATGAACCAGACTATTATAACCAGAATGTTGGTCGGTTTAAAAAAAATACCAACCAAATTACTTCAATTAAAAAGGTATTTTGTGTTCAAAAAGAAAGTTTTAAATATTCTCATCTTGTGGCAAATCAGTCTGTATTTTAACAAACCAGGATCTATATGGTTTCTGGAGATTTGTCAATTTACTGTCTGTAGAAACTACTACATTTATGTGTTTAGACTTATCAATTGCTGTATTAGTTTCTTGAAATAAGTATTCTTTATTTCCAAAGTGTCACAATGAAGGCTCCTCCTGTGGCATTACAAACAGCAGTATGAGAGCTTCGCTGTACAGTTTTATCCTCAGAAAATGTGAATTCACCCGAGTTCCAAATTGTTTAATAGGTAAGCAGAGCAAATAATGCTGCCCCTGACAAAGCATACTTCATTCCCAAAGTTTCTGCTTCTGGCTAAAGAGGGTCTGTACATCCTATCTGTCACCATCACTGAGGGAGGCTGAGCATGTAAGGCTTGTTGCTCTCCTCTCAGCAGTTTCATGGTGGAGGCAGAAACTGGAAATCCACCTTTTACAGAGTCTTATTAGGGCCAAAGTTGTGCTGGAGACAAGCAAAGAGTAAAACAAACCATACCAGAAAAGGAAGGTCTCAGACCAACAAGCTTTTCAGCCAGGCTGAAATAGCAGGAGATATAAAAGATACCTGTGGATCAAAAACAATTGCTCTGAGTTTAACTTCCTTATGTCAGTCAGACAGTTTGAGAAAAAGGAAGCTGGTCCACTCACAGTAGAGAAAGGTGTTAGTAGCCAGAGAGGTGGTAAGGATGCCAGCCTTTATGGGGTGGTGAAAGACAAGTGATATATTACTTGCAGAATATACAGGGAGAACTTAATTTAATTTAGAAATTGTAAAATCTCCTCTGTATTAATAGTCCAAAAAAAAAGTTCTTACAGGCTTGGAAGCAGGTTTTTTTGGATCATTCATATTTTTCAATTTTATTTTTTTCCTTTTTTTTTCTTTCCTCTCCCTTCCCCAGTAAAGTCCTGCTATAAATTCAACCTTTGCTTGTCATAAGATGAATTATTGGTCCAAAGGAACTTCAGATCTGGGAAAGAATTGTAGTGTAAATGCACAGTAGATCCTTACTAATACAACATCAGTGAAGGGAAATTTTATGCCTTACTAAAACTGATGATGTGAATTACCCAGTCATGTAAAGTCAGACAGAATCAGCGCAGAAGGATGCATGGCAGAGCACTAACTCCAACTATGGACCAGGATACAGTGTCTGTGCACAGGAAATGCCCAGCACAGAAGGATGACCTCAATCTCAATGTGTTTTCACTGCATTTTACAAAGGTTTTGATCCTGTTTTAAAACGAAAGATACATTCTACCTGAATCAGAGTGGTAATGCACATGAAATACAGTTATGGTAGACTTAATGATGGCTGCAGATATGGAAAAGCAGTTTCGAAAGGCAGGCAAGGAGAAGGGAAGGATCACTTTGAGAATCATGACACATGTGTGCAATCTGACCTTGCCTGTGCCCTGTTCTTCCTGTTGGTAAAGTGGAAATAATGACACTGAATCTTCTGCCAAGTATTTTGCTTTGAAGATAGTGCTATGTATCATTACTTATAAATTTCCTTGGAATGTGTGTGGATATATGGAGTAAGAACCTAAATATCTTGGCCTTCCTTAGAGAGAGGCAATTGCTTTTCTGGTCTGGGAGAGGGATATTTCATTGGCTCAAAAGACTTGTGAGGCTGGGTTTTGGAGTCATGAACTTTGAGCTGCTGCCTTGGACCAGAAACAAAACAGTTTCACCATCTCAAGTGAACCCGAGAGAAACAGCTTTTGCTTTCTGTCCACAGCAGAAAATCTTTTTCTGAGCACCTCCCAAGATCCCAAGATAATTTAAAGTTTTGCCTTTAGTCAAATTCAGCTTATTAATCTATTGTTAAATCCCCTCATGCACACAGGCAAGACACTATTAAAACTTCAGTGCAGGGTACTATTAAAACTGAAATGCTGTGTTTTCATTTTTTTTTTCTGTATTATTAACATAAGAAGTTACACTTTACATAATTTCTTCCCAGACCACTTTGCATGGGGTACCAAATCTGGCAGCCTGGCTTTATTCCAACCTTTTTTCATGCCAGTGTGAATTCTTGCTCTCCCTCAAGTCTTTTCTTTGATATATTGGTATATTTTTTCCCCTCCCTTCTATCTGCTTAGCTGTTCTATGACTACTGTGTTTCACCCCAGAGAAATTTTCTTTTCTCAGAAGTTTAAGGGATAATTTTGTAAAAGATCCAACTTTGCAGATCCTTATTGCATCTAAGTAAGCTCACTTGTGTGCAATTGTGCTGAAAATAGCCTTGCATTAGAGCCTGAACTGGTGTTCCTGCATCTGCTTTCCCATTGTCTTTAGTGTGAACATTTCCTGTATAAGATGCGTTTCACAGAATCACTGAAACCCAGAATGGATGATGTTGGGAGGGACTACAGTGGGTTATCTGACCCAACCTCCCTGCTCAAGCAGGGTCATTCCAAAACACATGGTACGACATTGTGTCCAGTCAGTTCTTGAACATCTTCTGTGAGGGAGACTCCATATCCTCTCTGGGCAATCTGTTCCAGTGTTCGGTCATTGCACAGCAAAGTTCTTCCTCATGTTCAGGTGGAATTTCTGTGCATCAGTTTCTGCCCATTGCCTCTTGTCCCATTGCTGGTCCCCCCCCAGTCCTCAGATCCCTCCCTGCAGACACTGGCAGACATTGATGGGGTTCCCTCTGAGCCATCTCATGTTGAGGCTGAACAGGCCCATCTCTCTCAACCTGTCCTTTTAAGAAGGTGCTCCAATCCCTTCATCACCTTCATAGCCCTCCAGACCCACTCCAGGAGCTCCATGTCCCTTCTGTCCTGAGGAGCCCAGAACTGGACACAGCACTCCAGGTGAGGCCTCACCAGGGCTGGGTAGAGGGGCAGGATCACCTCCCTGGCCTGCTGGCAATGCTCTTCCTAACGCAGCCCAGGATCCCACTGTCCTTCTTGGCCCCCAGGACACACTGCTGACTCAGGGACAGTGTTGTTCACCAGGATTCCCAGGTCCTTCTCAGCAGAGCTGCCCTCCAGCAGGTCACCCCCAGCCTGTGCTGGTACCCAGGGTTATTCCTCCCCAGGTGCAGGACCCTGCACTTGCCCTTGTTGAATTTCAGAAGGTTCTTCTCTACTCGTCTCTCCAACCTGTCGAGGTCCTTCTGAAGGGCTACACATCCCTCTGGGCTATCAGCCACCTCTCCCAGTTCTGTGTTGTCAGCAAACTTGCTGGTGTGAACTTGATTTGTGAACTATAAGTTTATTTCATGCTTAAAAAAAAAAGCTCTTTCAGTAGTCTCTGGGTTTTGCAAGCAGCCTTTCAGCGAAGAAAATACCTGGAAGCATTCACAGCGTTTCTCATGGAGTTCTGCTTGACATTGCCTGGATCGTGCAACAAGGTCTGCATTTTGGATCAAGGATAATGGGGTGTTTAAAGACAGCACTGATCATCACCAGTCCCCTCTGGCTCTCTTTTGATAAAAAAAAACTTCTCATCATCAATTTTTAAAACAATCTTACAAATAGAAGTCAGCCCCAATAGACACATGAGATCTCATTTATTCCACCCTCTTTGCATGTGTTCTGTAATACTTATATTTCTACATCAAGTAGGTCTATTTGGGAATTTTTTAGTAAAGTATTGTCACCGGACAATAAATATTCTAGGAAATTTAAATTGTTAGCATTGCTCTGTTTTGAGTTATTTAATTATTTATATTTTCAAATAATTGAAATACCACATTTCTGGCAGAATTAGAACAATAAAATACATAAATTTCAGTAGAAATGACCTTTTCTTGTTCTGACTTTAAAAGTTTTTATATTATAAAATCAAGGCAAAATAAACCTTTTCAAAGACTAAAAAACCCCAAAAATTCTCTTCAGATGATCCAAATTAAGTTGGGCATGGTCAGTCCAGGATTTTGAGATTTTTTACTTTTGTACTGTTAGCCAGAGTAGAAAATCACTGTGAAAACTCAGTCACAATTCCTCATGTGTGGTTCCAGTAAGTTTTTCAAAAAACATTTTGGCTTATCCTGCATTTTAAGCATATTTTAAGTAAAATGCTAAAAAGAGACAATTGTCTCACTTAACAACCTTGTTAAAAAGTTACAACAACTAGTCAAAACTAATGATGTATATTCCATTTATTGACAATATGTGGAGAGATCTGCCTCTGGAGGGTAATTCTTTGCACTTATTTCAGAACTACTCTAGGAAGGAATTAATCATCCACTAGAGTTTCTATTTTCTATATCTGTTGTTACAGGGGAAACCAAAGTGGCTGTCTAGGTGAGATATTTTACTTCTGTATGGTTTAACCCAGCTTTTTTTTAATCTGCTTTTCCATAGACTCACAGAATCATTTAGGTTGTAAAAGATCTCTAAGATCACTGAACTCAACCATTCCCCCATCACTTCCAAGCCCACCACTAACCCATGTTTCCAAATGCCACAGCAACAAGGCTTTTAAACCCCTCCATGGATGGTGACTCCACCACTGTCCTTGCCTGTGCCAGGGCTGGACAACCCTTTTGGTGCGGAGTTTGAGAGATTCCTTGGGTTTGCTTTGACATAATCTCATTTTAGGTCCTGTCTGACCACCAAATATGGATAATTTAGCCACCTGAATGATCCAGTTAATATGAAGCTTTGCAAAAAATTCCTCACAAGACAGTGATGAATTTTGATCTCGCAGTAACTTTTAGCCTGTGTATTCCCCAGAACTTCAACAGACGGGGATTTGTGCCTGAAGAATCAGCCTCACTTGCAGTTTGTAAGGAAATAATGTCAGCTACACAAGAAACTATTTGAGAAGATAAGTGAAACCAGTAATGCCTTAAAACTTTCTGTACTCTGGAGCCGAAAGTGAGTGTAAATACATCTGGGATTAATTTTATATTTATCTGAGCTCCATTTAAATAAGAGTGACCTATGGAAAGGTAAATATTCCTTTGGCCTTCTGTGGCAGATATTTCAAAAGTCTTCTTTGTGTAACCTGCCTATTTCTTACTTGTAATGAAAGCCAATACTTTCTATCACTGCATATAGTTAGTAACCAGCTGTGAAGTCCAGGTGCTTTCATTTTCCCCCTGCAGAAAGGAAGAAGGAAAAAAAAAACCTTGCCAATCCAATCCTTATAGAACTCTGAAATATTAAATCTAGTAAAGTTATCGTATTCTTTTATTAAGGAGGTCATTAGTTTCCTGGGGCTTTTTCATTCATCCTCAAAGTTGAATTCTGGCATTTACTAAATCAAGTGCTGCTTGCAAATTGGGAAAGAAAGAAGCAAAATGAGATGCAGCCTGCAGTCTGTGCCTGAAGGTTGAAAGTTTAAATACCGTTTTGGTGCAAAGCCATGCTGAACTCCATATGTCACTGCCTTCACCAAGGAGTTACGTATCCACTCTTCCAGTTTGTGTGGAACACTGCTAACAAACCAGCATATGGCCACTGCAGCTGGAGTCTGCTTTAGCAGGGAACACCTCCCCCACCTGCTCATATTTTCTGTAAGTAAATGATGCTCCTTGAACCAGAGGGAAGCAGAAAAGCTCAGACAGGGTGTAATAAAAAAGTGGACTTGTGAAGAGATAATGGCTGGAAAGTGGCTGAGGAGGGTGATTTCCCATGACTGTAGCTGCAGTCCCCCTGTGATGTGCCCAGAGGAATGAGATCCAGTCCTCAGGCCACCTGGTGCAAATTAGATCACGGCTGTGCTCTTCAAGCCAAACAGCCCTTGAGTAAAACTGACCACATCTAAAATACCTACCAAGATGTAGGTACTGGCACAAACACTATCACTTTTGCACAAGGATATCTTATGAACTGAAATACTTGCTTTGTGGCAGAATGAGCAGACCAAAAATCACAGTAGGGTCGTACCCTCGGGAGGTCCAATAGAATTTGACCATGAAAACCAAGCTACTGTTCAGGCAGGAAAATGTGCATTAATGCTCTCTTTGCTGTCATGTGAAGAGGGGTACGTGCTCTGTTGATCTAAGCAGGCTGCACGAGATCCAGAGAAGCCCATGGAGGTTAAACTGCAACTCTTGTTGGGGACCTGACCCTCAACTCAACTTGTCAGGCAATTTTTAGAGAATGCGTAACATGTCCCCAGACTGTCAAAGAGTGACAGAAGGATTGCACCACTTGCCTTTGGTATGTGAACATCCAGCTGCAAGAGGACTTGCCAAGGATGTGTGAAACAAAGGTTGTCCTAATCAGGAACGTGGATCAAATAGTGTTTTGGGGAAGTGCACCAATCACTAAAGGAGCAGTGGGACTGGAGGGGAGCATCCCAAAATTCCCTGTAGAAACTAGGCTCCTACTGTGGCCCAAGGGACATCTTTCACCTCAGCCCAGGGAACTGCTTAGCCTCATCATAACTCTTTCTTATTATTTCCCTCCAAAGCTCTTTTATACTTTGCTTTGCTTCCCCCCTGAGAGGCATAAATTCCAAACAAAATGTGGAGGTTCACATTCCAAACTGGCCTGGCCCTAGTGACAAATGCAGGGAGGAGCAGTGGTACCATCCTGCGACAGCTTTTGGAGCTCTTGGAGAACTAAGGCCACCTCAGACAGCTTTTTGCTTGGGAAACTCACTGATAATACAGTGTCCCTTTCTAGAGGTGCACAGCACTCCACTGTTTGGTCAGATAAAGAAACTCTCTGTGTTTTTTAGACAGAGAGAATAAAGGTGCCTACACATGTCTAAATAATAAACTAGAAAATCCTCTACTGTAAGCTCAGTAGTGCTTGAAAAGCCACTTTTTAGGAAATAGAAGTATAATAGGAGTTCATCTCCTGTTTTCTGCCACTTCAGGAGTTATTGCATTGAAATCCCAGGATTAATGGCAAGGCACTTAAGTCTGAAACTAAAAAAAAAAAACAAAAAGAAAAACCTCATAAAAAATATTTAACTTTCGTTCTTTCGGCAAGCAACCATATTCCTACCTCAAGAGTGTCATGTACTAAATAAGATATTTTTTGTAACCCTTATAACAGAAGCAGGAAACTACGTCCTTTTACAACCCTCTGTGTTCTCAGGGTTTGTCATTTGTGTGCAATAAAGGAAAATGCCATATTGACTGCAATTAGTCTTTCCTTTTTTCTTTCTGTTTTTGTTTTTGTGTGCAATCAGAAAATAAAGAAAGTTTGTTTTAGAAGGAGTCTGCAATTTTGCCAAAGAGCTTTTTCCTTTGTCACAGAAATGGGTTTTTCCTTTACACTCTCAAAAACAAAAGAGAAAAATGGTGTGTGCATGTGTCGTGTTAAAATTAACTGTTACCCTGGAAAAAAGTCTGTAAAAGCTTAACTGGTGCATAACTTCTCAATGCCTGTCAGAATTGGCTTTATTATCTCGTCATCTCTTGAGGGAGGCTGAGTCATCTCTACTCAGTTCGTGTCACAACGAGAGGTGCCACCAGTTGGGCTCCAGATACTTCGCATCAAGTTTACCGACCTCTTCTTCCCGTTTGTGTTGGTCCCTGCCCACTGGAAAACTGGACCCGATAGGACCTCTGGAGTGAGTGTGTCCCTTCTACTTGCAATATCTGGGTGCCTTTCAGCTGGATACAGCAGCAGTGCGGTGCCACACAGCACCCTGAGCTCAGGCAGCCTGGGAGGATGTGCTGGTGAAGAGCTTCATCCCCAGATTCTGGGGATATGCACAGACACCTAACTGGAGTGGATGTCCTGGCTTCTTATTTTATCCAACTTCCAGAAGGAAGAAACTTTTTGTTTAGATGAAAGGAAGGAAGAATTCCACTCAGTTTCATGCCAGCCCTTGCTGTAAGGAATTCTCATCAAAGTACTATTTCTGACTCATTTAAATGGAGAGAGATGTTTATAACACAGAGCTCTAATATTTGCTGTTATAACACAAGTTATATTTTACAGGATTTCAAACCCTGGGAGATGTGAAGTACTCTTTCATCGTGAGTCATCTAATCATCAATTAGAGAAAATGGTCACTGTTTTTCTTTCTTTAGTCCCTTTCCTACCTACATGCCAAGTATAAAATAATTCACCCAGAGATAACTGATAGCTATAAGACAGTCTTTTATCTAGTTTACAGACAGATATTACTAGAGAAATAGAGCTGTACCAGTTTGAGAAGGGGGTACTATATTATTATAATCATCAGACTTTTAGATATTCTTTAATCTTTTTTTTTTTTTTCAGGGAAGAAAATCTTTGGAAACTGTGGAAAAACATTTGCAGTCAACCTAAAGTTACAAAACATGAAAGAAACCATACACACAGTATGTATTTCTGTATTTATCTGTGTAAGAATCCATCTCAAAACACTGCAGAACATATAAGAATATTACAAGCAGTGACAGGTATTGCAGAAGCAATTGATGTAAGACAGTTCATTTTAAAGCTAGTTCGTTCTGAGCTATTCAGTCAGCTTTCTAAACAGTACCATAGATGATTAAAGGAGCAAAAATAGGTAATGACTTCCATGGCAAAAGGTGTGCCTGCTGTAAACCTCGTTGAGATATTCTAATGAAACAGCATCTATCTGGCATGTAACAGTAGGCTGAGCCTCAAACAATCGTTAAAAGCCTAAATCCCACAGGCACTGCCATCAGTAGGACAAAACAACCTGCAGCCATGCAAGTGAATCATTTAGTCTGGAATAGACCTCTAAGATCACTGAATTCAACCATCAACTCAACACTGCCAAGCCCACCACTAACCATGTCCCCAAGTGTCACATCCACATATGTTTTAAATCCCTCCAGGGATAGTGACTCCTCCACTCCCCTGGGTAGGCTGTTCCACTTTTGGGGAAGAAATTTTTCCCCATATCATAAAATCATACAATCATAGAATCAGCCAGGTTGGAAAGGACCTCTGAGATCATCGAGTCCAACCCTTGATCCAACCCTGCTGTGGTTACTAGACCATGGTACTAACCTCCACTGTCCCACTTGAGTCTGTTTCTTCTTGTCCTGTCACTTGGTACCTGGGGTAGGAGACTGATCCCCACCTGGCTCCACCCTCCTCTTTGGGAGTTGTAGGGAGTGAAAAAGTCCCTCCTGAACCTCCTTTTCTCCAGGCTGAGACCCCCAGCTCCCTCAGCTGCTCCTCATCAGACTTGTGCTCCAGATCCCTTCCCAGCCCTTTTCTGGACATGCAGCACCTCAGCATCTCAGTGAAAACACCCTTATTGTTCAAGATGAGGCATCCACATCCAAACTCACTTACCAGGAGTGGTCACCGTCCGTTGTGCCTCCTGAAACCACGGTCACTTACTGTTATTTCACTAACTCAGGTCAAAACTGTAACAACTATTTTAAAACAAACAACCAAAGAAAAAACTCAAAATGCAAAAAAAACCTGTACAGATAATAAAGTTCTCTTGTCTGGAATTGTTGCCTGGCTCACTAATGAAGGTATCCCTGGTGATGTACTGAGCACCTCTGAAGTGAGCGTATATAACTTGTCCTTCAGAAGCATTGGTCTCACTTTTACTCATTTATCAGTCTTTTAATATTTTTTTAAACAGATTTAAAAATTACAGTCAACTCTGTGCACAATCAGGAGCAGGTATGAATACAAGGCTGGTGTAGGATTCTCTCTCCCAGCCCCATGGCTCTCCTGGTACCCAGCAAAACAAAAAACAAACACCACATCACCTCCCACATCTGTGGTGGTTGGACCAGATTGACAAGGCAGGAGGGACCTGGAAGTTTTTGTGATTGCTCCGGTTGCTGGTTGATTTTCAACGCAAGTGTTGTTCCTCTTCCCCTCTTTTCTTGCCACCCGTGTCTCCTTTTTAATCCTCGCTGTTGTATTAATGCTTCCGAACTTGAGGAAAGTTTCACATTTTATCACCAAAAAAAATCTAACATCCTCCCTGACATGAAGGGTAAATCATCGTGGCTCTGGTGACAGGTGCTGAGTGCCAGAGGCAACTGTCACTTTGCTGTGTCTCAGGTTCATGGAGTGCCTAGTGAAGCCCTGATAAATGCCACTGCTGAAATATTAGCAGGGAGAAAAATAAAATCCTTCCTTCAACAGGTGCCTTTAACCTGTTGGTGACTGTCAGACCTGCATTGTGCTATGTAGGATGTTCAGAGAAACCCATGGGGAAAACGCAAATGTAGCTAAGGATAACACTTTTTTTTTTTTTCATGCTAAAAAGTCAGTAAAACAAAATTTTCCCAGCTCGAGGATTCTGTCAGATGTCTCATTTTTCTATGTTGCCCTTCACATGGCTGGCAATGTGTTTTGCCCTCTGTGAAGTAGATGGGAATGTCCCATGGCCAGAACTTCCCAAAGTCCGTGGAAAAGTCATGAACTGCCAGAAGTTTTGCAGGGGCAAATACCCATTAGTGAAGAATCCTGTACTGCATCAGTGTAAATGAAATCAAATGCTAAGAGAATGAGAAGCAAGAAAATTCTGTCGATTAATGAGAAAATTTTTGATGTCAGGAATTTTCCACTCACATGAAGCACTTCGGGAAGAGCACAATTCTTCTCCTATTTTCCAAAGAAGACCCTGGGCATTTCCATACATATGATTTACAGAAAACAAACAAACAAACAAACAAAATCCAATAGATATTCAATTAAATGCTATGACCCATAGGTATTAGTCCACATTTTATTTTGTTTGCTTGTTATAAGTTCTGCAAAAAGCTTCTTCTGATGTAAGACAGGAGATGCAAAAACTGTACAGCTCCAATGTCAAACAGGGCATTTGGTCTTGCCTTTGCATGACTGTGATAGCTGAGTTCTGCAAAAAGTGAACCCTAAGTAGCCTAAGTTGTTATCTGTTTATATTATACTATCATCAACTTCATTTTCCCAGTTATAATTACAGTGGTATCTCTACTACTGCTCTAGCTATATATGGAAAGAAAACATTTGCATATGTCACATTACCCATTATGCGTAGAAACGCTGTATTCCACAGATAATTGTGGTAGCTGAATGTCAGATAAATTAGATATGCTGAGACCTGAAATAAAAAGTAAACTGCACAAAACTGAATTTGTATGGAGAAGTTTGATGAAGTCTGGGCTCAGAACTGAGCTACAGTTTTAATAGTTTTGTTGTCTTATAAATCTGAATTTTAATCAAAGGTAGATGTCTAGGTAAGGGGAGGGGGTAGGTGTGTGAAGTGTGTTGCAATACAGTTTTTAGAAATATTGAGACTATAACAAGCCTCCTCCTAAAGAGTTACAAATAACTTTTTTATTAGATGAATGGCTCTATCTGCCTGGATGATTATGCTCCAACTGGAAATTCATTTTTAACCTAAAATACTCCTAATTATTTTTTTTTTCATTTTCATAGTATTACAGCAATGGAAGGTAAGTAATAAAACCACAATCATATCATCATGGCTGAGCTTCGCGAACGAAGATTTGGGAAGGTTTTATCCATATTTGTTGCAGGCACGTTGGTGACTTATGAGGTCAATACGTGACAGACATATCCGGTTGCAAAAGGCACAACAGAAAGACTCCTTAGATGGTGTATTCCGCAAGACACGGTTCTTTCTGCGTTGCCTTTTCTCCTCGAGAGTGATCCTGCGTGTGTTCTCAAAGGCTTCCGCAGCGTTATAGATGCTGTGTCTCCAGGCCTCCCGATTTGAGGCCAGAGTGGACCAATTATGGTGATCAATAAGGCCAAGGCTGAGATGTTGTTTCAGGGAGTCCTTGAATCTTTTCTTCGGGGCTCCTCTCATGCGGCAGACAGTGGCAAGTTCACCACAGAGCAAGATCTTAGGGAGGCGGTGGTCCTTCATCCTGGAGACGTGCCCTGCCCATCGCAGCTGTGTTCTCATCAGCATGGCCTCTACACTTGTGATTGCTGCTTGCTCAAGAACAGATGTATTGGTCACATAATCTGACCAGTGGATGTTTAAGATTGTACGGAGGCAGCGCTGATGGAAGCGTTCTAGGAGACGCAGGTGGTGGCGGTAGATGACCCATGATTCGGAACCATACAAGAGAGTAGACAACACTATGGCTTTGTAAACACTGATCTTGGTGCTTTTGTTCAAGTGTTTATTACGCCATACTCTTTTGTGGAAAGCACTGTATGCCTTTTCCGAAAGCACTGTATGCCTTTGCCAACCTGTTGTCTATCTCCCTGTCAATCTTACCAT